>NC_137544.1:9853529-11053529 GCF_963082525.1 Nesoenas mayeri | reverse complement strand
TGATGGTTTTTCAGCCTCTGAGGACTGGGAAGCGAAAGAATGGAAGTGAACAGCAGTGGCTGAATGCTTTGTGATTTGGGTTTTTTAAATTCAGTTCATTCAGCAAGGAACCAGACCCTCAGCACAGCTGCCCATCCCTGGGAGCCCGTGTGGCAGCGGCAGTGCTGCGGGATGCGGTGCAGAAAGGCTCCCGGCTCAACCACAGCTGCATCACCCAAGCAGTACCCAACGTACCCTTCCTAACTGCTCACAGCAATGGTACCGATACAGCAGATGAATCACACAAACAGGACATTGCCACCAAATCTGCCCTGAAGAGAGCTTTGCAATTATTTATTTAGGAAAGCCTACAATCAACGGTATTTAGTTGTAGGAGTGTTTGCCTACATTAGAATGTGGTTTTAAATAAAGTGCTGCTATAAACTACTGAGCCCATCTGTATTACAGTGATGATTTCCCATCTGTGAAACTGCAGAGCCAGAAGAAAAATACAGCTCTCCTGATACTGCTGATGGCAGTAAGAGTGGTACTGATGAATTTGACAGAAAAACTGGGTAATACAATTTGCTGCTGCTTGTCATCAGCACCGCAGTCAACCTGTCAGTGTTATGGGTCTTAATTGCTCTTTTATCCCAACAATAGAAGAATTTCATGGGGATTTCCTAAACATAAAAGTGTTCAGGTGGAGGAAGTATCTTAAAAAACACAATACCTTGAAAAAGCTTGAAAATGAAATAATTTTTGTCAAAAACATGTGTTCTTACACACATACAAACCAATAAAATAAAACTGTTCATGAGTGCTCAGCTTTGGGCAAAAGTTTTATTATTATAAAAACAATGAACGTTTGAAATACGGTAACATGTTGAAATAAAACATAATTACACAGACATCAAAAAGTTTGCAAGCAGATATTGAGGAAAAAAAAGCAGAAGAAACCTGGAGTCTACCAATCTTGTGAGCTTCTCTTTATCTCCATCTTTTTGTTTTGGATGACAGAGGTTATCTTCAATGCTAAACAAAGACCTTGGGCAACATCTGGCCCCAATGAGGTCAATGACTGTTTTCCATTGGCTTCAGAGATAGCAGAACTTCACTCATTACCCACATAGTCATTAACATATTTTCAAAATCCTTGAACTTGCTGTACAGGTTTCTCCAGTGAGGCCATGAATTTATTTTGTTTTATTATGCATCTGCTCCAAAACAGTTACTTTCCAGATAAAAGCCATTTGGTCTATTCGGTCCATTCATAAACTGCCTGTATTTCCCCCACACTGAGACACAAACACCAAGATGTGCAGATTCCAGACAGTGGGCTGGTAAGTGGCATCACTTAAGTTTACCCTTCACCTGCCTGTCTGAAACAATCCCTCTGTGCTGAATTTCAGGGTACAACGTACAACTAGCTACCCCAAAAACCACAGCACAAGAGAACTGCCCTTTAACATACAGTGGCTAAACTCCAAACACAAATATGTTGGTGCAATTAATTGCTTCTCTGAAGGATACAGCTGCTCTGACAGCAATGCAAGAGATGCAGGTTGTGCTACAGGTAAAGCTCAGACAAGCAGCATCAGCCCAATGCCTACAAACGTGCTTACATTTAACATGCATTAGTAAGGTAATTGTCGCACACAATCTCCAAAGGCACAAAGTCGAATGCAAACAGAGATTTGACAATCGCTATGTCATCCTTTGATGCAGCACTTCCAGAACGAGTCAGGTGGAGGCACAGTCTCAGGACCATCTGAATAAACCCTCACAGCTACCACCAGAGCTGCAGCTCCTCTAGGGATAAAGGGCTTCAGCTTTTCATGGTGTCAGCTTGGTGCTGCTTATAAACCGCAATATTCAACTGTAACACATTTTATCCTCCACACTATAAGCCCTCTGACAACAAGAAATACACATTCTTCAATAAATGCTAAAATGACATTTTAAAAGATTTCATTCCCAAATTTAGCTTATATTAGAATACTTAAATAACAAAATGATAAAAACTTCCAAACATTAGATTAAGAAAAATTATTTTTAAAACTTACTTCGGTCTACTATAAGTACAAATGCAACATGCTTTGGAAATACAGACTTAAAACCTTAGCCCACCATGGGATCCAAGGAGAAACAAAGGGTTTTGACCACCTTTCCAAATAAGCTTAAAACCTCCTTTAGAAATTTTCCCTTGTGGAGCAAACTAGCCTGATGTGGGGTGAAAAGTATAAACACGTCAAGGTAAGAGGCAAAAGTCCGACTGTAGCAGCCAACAAGGATTTAAAAGGTTTAGGAGGTTTGAGAACAATCCATGTTACTCTCCCTTTGTCTCTGAACAGTGCTTCCTTCTGTACATTAGTAGCCTCTTGATAAGCACCTCTGCAAAAACACCAGAGGAGACCAGACTCACTGGTGGATCCTCCAGGGGACTGAAGTACAATCACAGTCAGGTGCGTCCCGACCATTTCTACAATGGCATAGAACATTACAAGTTGACAAACAACGTGACAGTGAAAAACCGAAAGTACCTAATGCAACCAGTCAAACCCCATTCAACAGCTTTTAATGAAGGGCAGCAGTTTGTTAACGAACAGCTGCTCCGTTTCAACGCCACCTCCGGTGCTCAGCATCCTCTCTGTCCTCTCACACACTCACACTCTGGCTCCCTGCTCCTCTTCTCCTCTCCCTCTCGCTGGGAGGTCTCCTAGAGCCTCTCCTCACACTGGGCTCAGCGCGACAGCGCAGAAAGCAGAATCCTTGCATCTCATCGGCACGCCTGCCCCGTCGGGATGTCACTCTGGCAGCCACACAGCTTTCTCAAGTCTCTTTCTTCATTTTCTTCCTCTTCCTCCTCTCCTTTTTTCCAGGTACACCTGCCATGCCAACAACAGGGGTCAGTGCACAAGCCTCCCATGTGCAATCATGTCCCTGGGAACTGTTGGCTTTTCAAATCAAGAAGCATATTTTGGGGTCCTTCGATGTCTTTCACAAGGGCCACCTACTTACAGGGGTAATCCAAAGTCATGGGGAGGGCTCTGAATGTTTTCAGTGGGTTCTGACTCATTCACATATACATTTGCTTCTGTTTCACATTTAAAAGTGCCGTGCAATAATGACTCCCACTAAATGCAATAGCAGTTTTGCTTGTTAACTCTAGGAGGAGCAGGAACAGGTATTTGTCACAGAAAAATCTGTAAGTAGGGGAGAGCCTCTCTAAGAATTAACAAATACAGCTAGAAAATAGGCAATTTGCATATTTACCTAAAAATGTAGTTGAGAACACTTCTCAGATTATGCATTAATTCTGAAACCAAAACTCATCAGATGTGCAAAACCAATTACTTACCATTATTGGGTGAGTTATTAGCAACATCCAAGGATTTTTTGAGGGAAGCACAGACTGCATCACTTCTATGTTTTGTAGATACCAAGTCCCTTGGGCCGCCTTCTGTTCTTGTTTCCAAACCTTGCTGGGGCTTAATTGAAACAATATGCTTCACTAAGCATGTGAGTTAAACCAAGCATATGAGAGTGCAAAATATGAGAGAAAATATCATTATTGGAGGGAATTAGGCTATTTAAAGAAACTGCAGGACAAATTAGTATTTAAATTATTAGAATATTCTGGCATACCTGAATACATGAATATTCGTCTACATACCTCCTGTTTATTTGTTTGAGAAGAGATTAAGTATTGAAATTGTCTTTCATTACCATCTTTTGCCTTGTTTTCCTCCACGAACAGAAGAACAGCAAGACATATAGATGTGAAAGTACTGTAATTGTGTAGTGCGACTGAAGACTGAGATGTGCCCAGTGGCTGCTAAATGACCACAGTTCACAGAAATACTGGAGGGAGCATAGGGAGTGTGATGAGCAACTTTGTGTATCTGGCTTCATAAGTAATTTCATTTTTTTATATCCGTCTCCAAAGGATAAGCTTGCACAGCAGCAGACACTGGCATTTGGGGTTGACATGCAGCACAAACTCCTTCTGGACCATCATAAATGTGCCAGAAGGAACAATGGTGTCCTGAGGCGTCTGAACAGCACTATTAAGATTATTCAGTAAGATACATACAAAGCTAAAGCAACTAATTGGATGTGCAAGAGCAAGAGTGGCCTGGCAGCACTCCGGTAACTGATGGAGTGTCCTAATGACTATGTGGATTGTGGTCAGTGAGTTATTAAAAGCTTTTCCTCTAAAGTGGGAGCAGCAGGAGATCAGGGAGCAAAATTGTCCCAAGGATCAGGAGAGACCACAGTAGGTGCAAGGGGAAGAAAAATGACACTCCACAGCCATAACTGTCCAGAGCAACATATTCAGTGACAAGTGAATGAAAAGCAATTAAGATATTTTGCCGGGTCCTTCCCCCCCGACTGAGCAGCAAGGACTGGTCCAAAACCCAGTCAACACTCTCTGCCTTTGTACTGCCCATCCACAGTCTTTCCCTGTTGCACTCTGAGACATTTTCCTCTCAATATGCTTTTCACTGGCATAACATTGGTGTTGCTTTATCTTCAATAGCTTTTGGGAACCAACTTTGTATTACTGTTAATATCACCAGGTGACCTTCTGCCATAGGCGAAACACAGCCCAGTTGTACGCTAAACTTGGAGTGCATTTGCCTTAGAAAGCATTTTTTCTTCCATTATTAAAGCCATCTGCGCCTCTCTGCATTGCAAAATCAAACTGTTTTGTAAATATGTGAGGGAATATTGTGCTGCAAAAACCCACTGGCCACTGTGCTCACCCTTCTTTTACAGGAGGGCAGGGAGAAAAGATAATAGAAAGCCAGAAGAAGGAGAGGAAGAAAAGTCCCCCTTAGGTCACATCGTCTAATGGAGAAGACACCTCCCTCTGCTCTTGGAAAACCAGATGCTACTCTGGGAATACAAAATACTCACATGCCTCAGTCCAGCTCCACCCTTTGCTTCCCTCACTTCAATTTTCTTCTTCTTCCGCTGCGTTTTGCTTTCAAGTCCAGAAAGGCAGAAATGGATGCCTGCTTTGCCTTTTGGCAAATCCTGAAAGCATCAGAGATTTTATAAGAAGCAGCCTGGGATGGCAGATTCATGTTTTTTTCAGGAAAACTGGTTACCTACAGGAGTATGCACTGACAGTGTACAAGCAGGGCGTCTCTCTAGATAAGGTACATACCTTGGCTTAAGGCAGACATTTGCAAAAAGCTCAGCACACTCTTGCCACTTCTGCCAAATAGGGACATTTCCCTGGGCTTCTAGAAAGCCTTTTAAATAGCAACCCCTCTGCTTCTACCTCTCCACCCAAGCTATGTATCACTATCAGCAAACCCTCTCACTTAAATACACACCAGCTGCTTAAATACCATCCCAGCTGCTGGGATGATGCAAAGGCTGGTGTCAGCTGGGAACTCTACACCTCTGTCAAACCCCAGGTGTTCAGGAAGATCAGTGGCAGTAGGAAGAGTTTACGGATGCAGGGTGGCAAACAGCTGATGTTTGCTGCTCAGGACAGCAATGCCATCTGGATGATGAACTCCCAGAACCAGCCAACTCCCACAGCCCATCTCAGATGTCCTGCAAGCATGTAATCTCAGACAGGTCAGGAGAGCGACCACGCCAAGTGCCTGCTCCCAGTATAAGAAAGCCCCCACGACCGGAGGAGTCCAGCTTTAGGGCTGGACTGGACACCCCAGTCTGGCTGAGCCTGACCCAGCAGAGCGTGTCTCCCTTGGTCATTAACACCGCTGGCTCACTTTCTCCTTCTCGGCCCCTGTCTGATGCTCCTCATCGCCTGTCCAGTTTCCCCACTCTTCTGTAGGAGCCTTCCAGTCAGAGTCTGGGTCAATGGCTGAAGGATCATCTATTAGGACAAGCACAGGAATGAGTTATGATCAAATCCATCCTCCTTTCCAGGCTTATACTAGTAACACTAATGATACAAAGAGTTTCTGTCATCTTGCTTGCTGATGGGATGTCTGGGTGCACATGGAAGCACAGGCATCTTAACTGTATTTTTAAAATATACATTGATTGCTAATTCACAATAAGTGACTGCACTCTTGAGGACAGGAGGAAAATTAAAGAAAGGCAGAAAAAATGTATGAAGGAACAAAAGCCCTCCCAGTCTGTGCTTCAATAAAATAAGTTCTACAAAACTAACAGCATGGCTTGTCAAACTTCTTCTTTTAATTTTGAGGAGAAGGATTCAGGCATATCCAGAAAAACTGGCAGAGATGGCAGGCTCTTCCACTATCTGCAACACAACATCCTCAGGGCTATTATTTGTATAGAAGAGTAATATTAGCAAAGGATTTGTGCATTTGTTAATGCTCTCGTTGGCTTTTCTTTCCTATAAAAAAATAGTATCAACTGCATTCTTGACTTCGTCTTTGTCTTACATTTTCTTTTCTTCAATGTAAGCCAGAAAGGCACCAACACGACATAGATTTCCAGAGCTTCCTAACATGCAACTCTAAATATGCACCAAATAGATAACACCTACCCGACATCAATTGTGATCATTTCATGGGGGCTAGGCAGGAAAGTTCTGAAAATCTTTTAGGTTTCTGTATCTGCCAGCATCTGGTACCTTTGAAAATCTGGCTGCAAGCCCTCAGCTGCCTCTCCATGAAGTACAGGCAAATGATCCTCAGGCAACAAGGCAAAACAGACCAGTCTAATTTATTTGCCCAAACTGAATGAAGTGCAAAAAAGCAGATAAATCAGCATAAGATGTTGAAAGGACTAGTTGATTATTTTTTAATGGTTTGAATGTAACAATCTTAAGTCTTATCCTAACAGGGAGAAAGACTTTCAAAACACAACATATAATAATAACTCTTAGCTGATCACGTCTCTTAAAATAAAAACAGATATAAAAAAATCCCAGGCTGGATGGAAAAACTTCTAGCTGAAGCGGGGCCAAAACCAAAAGCATGCTGGGGATGATAAAAGAAAACTCTTTCCAAAAAGTTGCTCTGTCCAGTTTGCTGCCAAATGTTATAAACATGATTATAAACGTTGCTCAAGTTTCTCAGTTTAAAATCCATGGCCTGTATATAGACAGTATTTCTTTTCTTCTTCAAAAGGGACAGGAACCAGTATTTTCTAATATATTCCCCCCAAAAAATCCCAGTCTAAGTATTTTAGGCAAATGAATGGCTTTAAACGTCTGAAGAACAGTTTGTGTAAGCTGTGGCATGGGATAGCACCACCAAAACCTGCTGTGTCTCCTCAGTTGGGTTACCTGAGGCTCACAAGTTCTGGAGGATCTGGCTGTTGTGGTTGAAGCAAATACCAAGAAGGTGCATCAGGGTGAGGACACACCAAGTCCCAGCTCTGCAGCCCGTGCGTACGCGCTCTTTCTCCACATTAATATACCACAAGTGTGCCGTGGCAGCAAAAAGAATAGGCAGACCTATGCTGCTAATGCTAGAGAGTGAGGAGACAAATTCTGGCTGCCAGGAAGGTGACCTACAAGAAGGTTGGAGAGGGACCTCTTACAAGGGCACGTGGTGATTGGACAAGGGGTGATTGCTTTAAACTGAAAGAGGGGTGATTCACATTAGATATACGGAAGAAATCCTTCACCATGAGGGTGATGAGGCAGTGGAACAGCTGCCCAGAGAAGCTGTGGATGCCCCATCCCTGGAAGTGTTCGAAGCCAGGTTGGATGGGGCTTTGAGCGACCTGGTCTAGTGGAAGGTGTCCCTGCCCATGGAAGGGGGATTGGAACTAGATGACCTCTAAGGTCTCTTCCAACCCAAACTGTTGGAAAGTAATTCTATTATTCTGTGAAGGTACACAGGAACTGGTGAAATGTCACCGAGACTCCAGGAGTGACAGTCCCTCCTGAGCTGCACGGCAGCAGCTCTGCCGATGGATGCTCTTGTGGCTGTGCAAGCAGAATGGACTGTAACTTAAGGAAAGCACACTGGAAACCATGGCTATTATTTTCACTTATTTAACATCTGATCTGTTAAATAGTATGTTTACATACTTATTTTTAAGCATGAAAATACTTTCAATGGCTAAGTTCCTGCAATGGGCTTATGTTCATGCTTCTCCCTCGTCATGGATAGGCGTGAAGCTCAGCCAGGCAGCGGTGACTCTGCCTCATCTCAGAATTATTCTTTCCAAAGTCTCAGGGGTGTTTAAAATAAACTGAAAGTAAAATTAAGTGCAATATAAGATTCTTCACTATTTGCTGTATTTCATGGGAAAATAGGATTAAATGTACTTATCCTAGATCTCTAGTTTAAAACCTCTCCTGTTGTATAGTGTGTTTCCCTTCCAGCTACAGTGACATATCCTGGAAAAGCTTTAAACTTTGAATAACCTCTAATATTTTTAAGTCAGCAACTGGTCCTCCCTGGGTCACAGCTTTTCTCACAGGTGAAAATTGCTCAGTAATTCCTTCAGTAGGCCAAAACCATGAGCACAAAAAGGAATGTGCCATGCAGCAGCAGGTACTCCTGCTTCCAAGGTGGGTTTGGCACTAATCGAGGTGATCCCCACGCAGTGCATCTATAGACCAACATCCTTTTAATTCCTGCTGTTCATTTTCACAAAAGCAGTGCTGTTAAATGGCATTTTCCAAGTAGATTCTTGCTTGCAGCCCACCTCAGCAGCTCCACCTGGACAAAAACATACTTTCCCTGCCAGCAGCAAACATCTCCCATTTGCAGCATGTATTTCAGGACGAAGGTGATTTCCACATGCCCCATGTAATACTTTAAGATCCTGAAGGGCCCCACTTTGAAGGTGTCTTCAGAAATCAGGGAGGATGCCAGCACTTCTGCAGACAGAAAGTCTGTCCCAGCACAGACCACCAGAAAGCCCTTGGTCTCCATCTGCCTGGGTGATGCTGAGGAGCAGCCAGGTACATCCTGGGGAGTGGAAGGAATGGTGATGGGAGTGGGTAAATGGGGTCCTGCAGCAGCAGCGTCTGGTCAAAGGGGACAGTCAGCAGGTTCCCTCTGCCAGCTGATAAGAGTACCCTACTGGCTGAGCCTAATTATCTGGCATGGAAAAAATCCCGAGAAAGTACCGCAGCAAAAATCATTCTGTGTTCCCAAGAACACAGTTTTCTAGTCAGAGTTGTAGGTTTGGATCCTGTGCTATCAGCATCCCTCTTTGGCATGTTCTCCCCCAGCAGGGTCAGCAGAAGCATAAGGGAGAGCAGCCCTTCACCTGTCAGGACAAAATCTTCAGTGCACTGTATACTGTCTATGGTGCTGAGTGCTTCTGTGGCTACTGTAGAAAACCCATCCTTTTGCAAAGGTCAGTTGGCTGTGTAATGAGCATGGTCCTACCCAAATCCTTGCTGAGCCCTCACTCATAGACCAAATAGAATCGATTCAGTGCAAATGGATAGACAATTTCCAGCCTAAAGCTTGATGTATGTGTTACAAGTCAAAATTATCGCTGCCAACAGCTGGGTGTAGGAGTTCCTCATTTGGCACCTTCCTCTAGCATAATTCAGTAGATGCAAAAATATCAAATTCCAGACTGAAGACTTCTTTCAATCCACATAAGTTGCTTATTCCCATGAAACAAATGAATGAAAATTCATTTTAACCCCAGGACAGAAGGAAGGATGGGAGTAATGAAACCCGGGAGCTTTCTGAAGGTCCCAGGGAAAATCTGCCTTGGCAAACAAGAAGGATTCACTGGGAAAATGCCAAGACACAGGTAAAAAGACAGCCCCCTGGTCATGAGACGTGCTGCATTTGCAAAGCAGAAAGTAGCTCTTCTGAGAGTGCCCTGCACTGTTGCCAGAGTGCAGGCCTACTGCACTTTGAAGCAGAAACATGGCATAAAATCTGTATTTGCTTGCCTTGGAACCAGACACAAGTGCTGTAAAACAGCCCAGCTGGCCGCACTGTGCGGGTCACACATTTTGTAACAGCAAAAGCAGCCACAGCCTGGAATGCATTTTGTGAGGCAGATGAGCATGAGTATGTAAATGTCACCAAAGAGGCAGTGACAGATGTGTGGTATAGTCGCACAAAGGCAGTATGGGGAAGCGTGCAAGCAGTGAGGACATCAAGGCAGAGCACACAAGGCAGAGCAGGCAGGAGATGTCTGGTGGATCCAGGACAACCCTGCAGAACAAGCGAGAAAGGTGCCTGGTGACACCAGAGCAGCTCCTGGGCCTGACAGTAAAGTGAACTGTGCCAGGAGCACCAGAGGTTTTCTCTTTATGGCAGGGCTGAAAAGCATGCAAAGAGTAACAACGAGCAGGGAAAAATGAGGAGGAAAGAAACTGCCCACTTTGGAGCCCCTTTCCCTCATGAGGGACTGCAGCCATCAGTGCCAATCATGTGTCTTCAGCTCCAAGGCACTACATAGCCCTGGCTAACAAAGGCTTAGATTGCTAAGAGCTAATTGTTTGAATATGCAGAGACAATGACTGATGACAGAATGAGGGTTACAGAATCACTGAGGTTGGAAGGGGCCCCTGGAGATTGTCTAGTCCCACACTGCTGGGTGCAGCAGGTTGCTCAGGGATGTAGCCATCTGGGTTTCAAATACCTCCGAGAGTGGAGACTGTGCAACCTCTCTGGACAACCTCTTCTGCTGCCTGACCACTCTCACCATAAAAAACCCTTTTTCTTACGTATACATGGAATTTTCCATACTTCACTTCATAGCCATTGCCTCTTGCCCACTCTCTGGGCAGATCAGAGGCAACTACCCCATGTGTTCGTGCATGTGGATGGACTCTGTGTCCATGCCCGTCTTGTAGTGTGGATCCCAGAAATGGGCACAGCACTCCAAATGTGACAATAATTAAGAATTAACCATCGGCAGCGTGTATCCTTAATGAATGTCAACCTAGCAGTGTGTTGTTCTGAAACCAGTTTGATTTATCCGTCTTTTAAACACTCCTGTATCACAGCGACTGCTCGGTTCCCTAACTACCCCCCTCCTTCTCTCCCTATGTATTTATGTTTTCAGTTGCAACAACACTTCAGCCTCAAACCTTTTGTGAGTTAGGTTGTTATTACTACTGGTACCTTGCAAAAAGATAACCCGATGTGGAGTGGGTAGCTGGACAAGGATGCTCCGTGAGCCAGAGCAGAGGCAGGAGTCCAGCATCCAGCTCTTTCTTCTCCACAAGCCCGTCACAGAACAAAGAGACTCATTAAATGTACTGATCTAGATTTGATAAAATGACCCCAGTTCAGGTTATGAATGGCATTTTTTTTTAGTTCACAGGCCTGCAAGAGCCAACAAGCCTTGTTTAACTGTCAAAGAGCTCATTTTGCCTGCAGCACAGACCTTAATGCCAACCATTACCTCATCTAAATTCAGGGAATACATGTTCGTGACACTCCCCTCTGCATCAATATCAAGGCTGATGATTCAAAGGAAAAAAAACCTACCACTACTAAGAAGCAAGCCATAAGGCAGGCACGAATCCTTCCATTTCTGCTTTCAATCAAAATGCTTCTGCTCCGACGTCTGCAAGAGCACGATGCTGAATTTGCTCCGATCTGTTCTGCCCTCAGACAGACGTGGCACCGAAAATACGGAGCTTTGCCCAGCTTTGCAAGTACAGATCAAATCCAGAGCATGCCAAGTGTGCCATGTGCTAAATGCAATGCACAAAAACGCTGCTGAAGAGCCACCAACGTGACCTCCCTCCTTGCTGCACGGGCAAGCCTGGGCGCAGGAGTTATAATACAAAGGACCGGGCGCTCACCAGCAGCAACATAGACTAAACAAACACAGAACTAAGGGAAGGGAATGCTTGGGGCTGGGCTTGTTTTGTTGTGTTTTAAAGCAAACTATGCTATTTATAAAATCCTCTGATGGCCAAGCTGGTGTGTCTGCTGCAGTCTCGGTTACCGCCGGGCAGAGAAGCAAGATGACAACAGTCTTTTCTCCTCAATGCATTCGACCACTCTGGGTTCTCCTGGAGTTAAGGCAATCAGAGCAGCTGGAGCAAGAAGGGGTCTGCTCAGCTCATCAGCTATCATTCCTGCAAAAGCAGGGTAAGGCCTCCCAACAACAGGGGTATAAATAGATACTTCACTCGATCCTGACCAAAAGGTCAAGAGAAAAGGCCATCTAATACCCACACTGCTCATGCCAAATCATTCCAGCCGCTCAGGACCCACACTGGCCTTTCAAGCAGATTTTAAAAGTAAAAAACAAAACAAAACATCACCAGTCATAAAAAGACTGAAATCCCGATTGCCACAGTCTGCAGGTACCAAAGCTCTAGCAGCACCCCGTCCTCCCCGTGGCTCTTCCCTGGCCACCCCACCGAGCCGGTGCTGAGGACACCGACCTCCACCTTTCCCACTCGGTGATGGCAGAGAGGGAAACACAGTGCTTCAGTTATGAAAACCAAACACAACTTTGAATTCCTTTCATAAATTTAGTCATCTAACATGATTGCTAACATGTGGGATTTGGTTTTTTGAAGCACAGGGTCCGTATTGTTGCTTCTGACACAGGAAGTCCCTGACCCACTCTGTTGGGTGTGGGGAGGAACACGCGGCGAGGGTCGCCCTGTGCTTGCCCTGTTCCTATGCTTATCTGCCAGCAACTCCTTATCTGTGTGCAACTGCTGCAGAGAGGACACGGGGCTCCAGGAGCCTTCAGACACCCTCCCGACAGCTGCTCTTGCTGCCCAGAAGCTCTAATTACACTTTGCACAGCAGTATGTGTGCACCGAACAAGACTGCACCTACTAAATCCCTTTTTTTTTTGTGTTCTAAGTAAAAACATATATGAAATGTACATTCTTGGGCTTCTCAAGTGTCCCACACAGGGTACCTGCTGCTCTGACTGAGCTTTTGGCAGCTTTGGGCACCTGCCCAGAAACCAGACCCAAACTGAATTTCTCCCTTACCTCTGCCAGCAATGTGCCAGGTGGGAAATGGAACCTGATTCTTGAGGCTTACAAAGTGGACTGAAAAAGGTATCAGCATTAGTACACTCGTCTTTCAATAGAAAATAAGCAAAGAGGCATACCCTGCCCCTGCCATACATCGTCTGCGGGGAGGAAAGTCGAGCAGAGGTGCCAACTGCATCTGGAAGGACTGTCCTCAGATGACTTATGCTTCATGTTATCTGCATACAGGAAAAGCACCTTTTTAAAAATTAAAACAAAACAACAACAGCAAATCCCAACAAAACCTAAAAGATAATCACATAGCTGTATTCACATTATTAAAACAAATTAATCATGCCTTTATCTGCTCACTGTGTCATGATGCCTGGACGTTATGTCATTTAAGCCACACATTAATCTATGCTGTTCATCACAGTGGTTTTATTAAAGTCTGGGTGAGGACACTACACACATAAGTTATTAAAAAAACCCACTCAGAAGTGGCTACACTAACAATGCTGAGAGATGTAAGAAGCTGTCTCACAGTCCCACGTCTCTGTTGGGGATGTAAGTAGGAGTTGTAGCTCCTGTGGAGCAGAAGCTGCATCCAGTGAAGGCAGCGCCAACTCCCAGTGCCTCCGGTGAGAAACCTTCTGCTCATTCTAACAGAAATCCATAATTACCACATGAATTACTCCAAGCAAGAGCACAGATGAGAAAGAGAGCTGCTGGAGGAAAAGCAAGAGTTAAAGTTTTTTTGGTGATTATTTTGAACAACTAAAACAACCAGTAAGATACACGTGTGTCCATGAATAACTCCCTTTGGCCCCTTTCTAAGGCCTGTACATAACAGACCAGTGTTTTCTTCGTTTCTTTGACACACAACAGATTTTTCTTTCAAGTCTCTGCTTTTCCTTTCTTCCTTTCACCTAAAGAACTCCTTTGTTTATGCAGTTTTGCTTTGTATCAACTTAATTCGTTGCATAAATGCAGATATTAATAAATATTTCTCCTCATTGAGTACCTGTAAATTAGGAACTGCCTCAATCCACTGATGCAGTGTTTGAAAATAGGTGATAAAGTATGACATATATTATGCTGACTATCATGTCTGGCTTCAGAAGCTGATTTCAGCATTCTGGCTTACACTGCACATGCTGTTTTGTGCACAAATGTCTATCTGTATGTATCTATACTTGCCTTTAGCATCTCTAAAAGGTTCAGGACCAGACTTTGCATTCATCAGCCAGTTGGACCTCCAGACAAATTCGAACTTCTGGTAGGCAGAGACTGTGTGAAGCAGGAGTGCTCAGCGCCAGGCAGTGAGAAGCACTGACAGTTGCACAGGGGCAAAGTGAAAGCCAGAAATGAGGCTTAAGATAAATGCAAAACCAGAAGATGCTCCATCCTTCTCAAGGCCGTACATGGAGAGGCAAAAGCTGAAGATCCCTGGCCAAGCTGGAGAGGAAGCTGCTGGCTCAGCAGCCTCCAATGGGGCCTCTCCAACCTGGGCGTTGGCTCCCTCCCTCGGTCTGAAATTCCCTGAATTTCTTGGTCACCAGAACAAAACAGCAATCTTCTGTGCAAGTTAACCTAACAGAGAAAGAATTTGCTGGGGAGGCAATTTTTTTTTTTTTTTCTTGCTTCCAAGATAAGATAAAAGTTTGGAAAGTGCACAATGTAACATCTGATGTCACTCCTTGAAACGCTGGTAGCGCTGGATTGCAGATGCGAGCAATGTCTGCAAGGGAGAGTGACTAATGAAACATGTTTCTATATGTAAGCAATGAGAGTAGTTTTAACCCAAAGCATCTAAGAAAGCGATAGAAGAATTCAGATAGAAGTCCAAAGAGAAACGGCTCACCTAACTCCCTGGAGAACTCTGATAATGTCCCAAAGGTCACAGGACAGGATTTTACTTCTGCAATATCCCATGTTCCTGCATTTAAAAAACAAACAGTAGCCTGAAATGCAACATCATATTCACAGCTGGTGACTACAGTTTCTATCTGACTCTCCCAATCTCATTACAGCCCTTCCATGGTCTCCCCACTCCAAGCCCCCAGCCACTGCTGTTGCTGGATAAGGATGAAGCAAGGAGAAATTATCTTCTAAGGACAGAGAGAGTCCAGTGCCGTCGCCACATACACCTTCTCATCCCTTCCAAGTGCATGTTACACCAGCATGGCACTTCTCTGGACCTAATAAAATTCCTCATTCATCTGAACTGATGTCCCTTTTATGCACGGCTGGCAGAAGTTGTCATCCTGTATCAGCTTGGAATTTGGCCTTTTGAAAGCATTAGAGTAAAAAATGGTACTGATGTACTCCCCTCACCAACCCTATACTTCACAAAAAAAGGACTGTAGAAGAGAAAGCAACTCACATAGGGGCAAGATAAGACCATTTTCTGAATCACCAGAGTACTTGATTACTGCTGCTGAAGGTGAGACATCATATACCAATCAATCCAGCCATCAAGCTCAATTAATCAGTGACATTGTAATGAAAATCAAATGCTTTTGAAAATTGACCAAAAAGCTGCACTGACCACTTTATCTTTTAACTCATAACTCTTCTGACCCACCAAGAAGTCAGGAAGAGAGATATAAAGATATAAAGGTCCAATTACCACATACTTATTAATTATTGCTATTGCTCTAGAATCTACAGTAGAAATACAACACAGAATCATGGAACAATTTGGATTGGAAGGGGCCTTCAAAGCTCATCCAGTCCAAACCCTGCCATGAGCAGGGACATCTTCAACCAGATCAGGTTGCTCAGAGCCCCATCCAGCCCGGCCTGGGATGTCTCCTGAGATGGGGCATCCACCACCTCTCTGAGCAACCTGGGCCACTGTTTCACCACCCTCAGTGTAAAAAATTTCTTCCTTGTCTCTAGCCTGAATCTCCCCTCTTGTAGTTTAAAACCATCACCCCTTGTCATATCACAACAGGCCCTCAGAAACATTGACTTACAGTGGGTAAAAGATTTATATCAAGGATCTCAGACTGAAGAAGGTCCTTTTGACATAAAAATTAAACCATGATGGAAATGAAAACTCATCAAATACCAGTGAGAGAGCTGATAGCAGCATCTTGCAATCTTTAGCCTAATTTCCTGGCAGTCCATCCCTTCACTGCTTTAAAGGTGTCTGAGGTTTTAGACACACAGTCTCCCACCTCCAGCTTATGTTACACAGAGAATGTCCCAATAGCACAACTGAGACCCAAAGCAGCTCTAAATGGCCTTGTTTGGACACTAACAAGGGGTGAATCAGCTGAGAAGCTGGACAAACTGTGTGGATACGGCACAGCGCTGACATGAACAGTCTACTGTCAAATACTCTGATGTAGGAATACCTTCTCTCATTCTGCTTTGAAATGCACAGATATACCCTGAAGCCTAACTCTGACCACCTGTGAGTCCTCCAAAGGAAAGGCTTTGGTCATGAAGGCATCAACACTAAGTACCTGTGGGTAGAAAACAAGTTGCACCCAACAGGTACTCTGCAACACAGAATAAAATTCTGCTGTAAAGAACCTTCTTTTCACATTTCTGGAGAATAAATGACAGCTAGCAGGGCTCAGAGTGGGTGGACAACACTGCGTGTGTGCAGGATGAGTGTCAGTGGGGCTGTACTCTGCTGGATGCGGTAATTCATGAAGCTTTCCCTCTCCAATGCTTGAACATCAACACTCACCTACATTGGAGAAAACATCCTCTTCTGACTGGGAGGGCATGGATTCTTCCCGTAGGGCTCCTGGGGCCTTCAGCGTGGTCCCACACTCTGCCGTGGCAATGAGAGCACCTCTTCCACTGCAACCGGTGTCCTCTGTGAGTGGCCACACTGCTCCCTTCTCATCCCAGTCAAAGGCTGGTTCAACCGCTGAGCTACCCAGGGATGCTCTGCTGGAGTCTTCTCGGGAATAAACATTATCACAGGGTCATCATTATTTTTAATTACAATAAAGAGTTCGTACAAGGGAAACAACGGAGCAAAGCCTGATCTAAAGCCGTTGGATGTAATGGCTTTATTCCAAATGAAATTATTTACAGACGCAATGTCACTAAAGCAGAGCCCCTGGGATGGGACACTGAAACAGCAAACGTGAAGGCCAAAGGAGAAGGAAAGCACCATGCAGCCCAGCAATGAGTCCCACAGGAGATGACGCTGCACTGCAGAGGCCTTGGGCATCCCTCCCTGACTGCAAGGGTGGATCAAGGCCTCCAGAGTCCAGCTGTGGATCGAGAGCAGTAAAGGGAGAGAAAGGGGACAGCAGGACCTCCAAGGAAAAAGAGGGCAAACCTCTTGGATGTTGGTAGTTCAAGGCTGCTAGAGAAATCAGTGTCAGGCAGATGGATATTATAAGTAATGACAATTACTGCCAACATCTTTTGTTCCAGGGGACTCCCAAAGCATTTTAGGGTTCCATTTGCCCATGACTGTGGTGGAGAGAGGACCACTGCTGGCACCAACCCCATCTTCACCCACTTTAATGCTGCTGTGCTTCTTCCCTGCTAGGAAATAGCAATTAGCACTTGGCAGGGTTAGGAATTCTTCCTGGAAGAGTACATTTTACTGCTCTGTAAATGTCCATACCAAAGAGGACCACTCGGTCACCTGGTTGAGCCTCCTGCATAACTCAGGGTTGCACCAAGAACTTCTGGTGCTTCAGTGGTGACTTAGTCTGCTGAGCTCCCTTGGCTTGGACCAGCAAAGCACTTAACGCCTGCGTGGGCCTAGTGTTACACCATGCTTGGTTAATCTTCGGCACATACAGCTGGCACCACTGAACAGGCCAACTTACATGAATAAAGCCAAACGTGGACCCATCTCCTTTGCTGGAGAGCAAACAGAGACCTCAGCACCTTAAGCCCTCAGTGACTGTCATGCAGGTACTTAACACTTAATTTACAGAAGTCGAATGATAAAGTGGTCTCAAAATGTCTGTATATTTTTAGATTAAAATTTGCTGTTTGCTTACCCCAATCTTCAGTTTTAGTAGAGCATCTGAGAGCACTTTAAGGTAGTCCTATTGCAGACAGTGCACAAACACCCACATTCATCCAGCTGTGTCTCCCAGTCCCAAACTTCCCTCTTAGGTTCTAAATTACTCTGATATATTAAACTTACAGATTTGTCTATTATATTAATAATTTTATCACAGATTACTAAAATATTCCCAAATGCCTTGATTCCGTGACCTGCTTTCATACAGCGGTTATAATAACGTAATTAGTAGAAATGTATATAGGCACAAGGGCATGGCAGACACTTTGAAATCCCTGAAGGCAAAATGTGGAGTGAGCACAAAGCGTTGTTTCATTTTAGCTCATTAGGATAAGAGTATATCACCCCTTCATAGCTATTTACTCTGAGCAGGCCTGGATTAAAGAACCTGTTTGGAACTGAACAGATTGTACAGTTTTTTATATATCCATTATCAGAAATCTTCTTCTGCCATGTCACGCAAAAGTAACTAATCCACATTACACCGAACCTTTAGCAGATCTCAGATCTAAGAAACATTTGCTTTTAAAACACAAGTAATACTATGTATTTTAATGAAAGCCTGGAGTAAAATGCAAGCTCCCAAGTAAGAGCTTCCAAAGCTGTCTTCTCCTAAGTAAATAGCAAAGATTTTGCTGCTGAATGACAAATAGAGCAAACAGAAAACTGCTGGGAAGTGAGAAGGGGTGACCAGCCCAAACAGATCAGGTGTGTACACTGAGCCTGTGCATTTACCTTTTTGTTTCAGCCTCTCCTTCCTTAAGTGTCTCTTTTCTCGGCTGCTGATCTTGGTCTGCCAAACTCCTACAACACAGAGCAAAGTTCATCTTTAAGCGAATAAGAAACTCCCTTTACTGCCTTTATGTTTTAGCACCAAGGTAAACAGCTATCTGATAGTTTCTGACAATGGCTGTAAAAGTGGCACCAGGGCAGTGAGTGCTGCCCCGGTCTCGTGGAGCATCTTCCCTATGCACAGCCTTTGCTGTCTCTGCAGAAACACATTCTATAAGAAAACCCCATCACAAACCTGTCTGTCATGTGTCCTGACTCATGTAACTGCACATATTCTCCTGGCCTTTGTGTCAGCCTGATGTGACCCCCCCTTTCCCTTTGGGGCAATGTCACAACAGAGCATCAACTGCCTTGTACATCTGACAGCGGAAAGAAGTTCATGAAAAGCTTAACTGTCAAACAAAGCTTCAATTCACTGGTTTTCCCTAGCCCCAGCCATACCCTAGGACTTGTTCTGCAACGCGGAGACCCTCTGCCATGCAGCTGGTTTCCGCACACATTCATTCACACTGACGGGGCCGTGTTCTGCTCTATCCATGCTCTCCATGACCCGAGAAGCCAGGGAAGGGACTGACACAAATGGTTAATAAAGGAAAAAACATGGTCTGCAGATTTCACCCAGACAAACCTTTTTTTTCTCTAAAGCATTCCTGGATAACGCATAAAACAGTTCAGCCGGCTCATCTGTTCAAACATCTCAACACCCATTTGAAGAAAACCTCTGCAGTTTCCACCTCTCCTCCAGCAGCCTTGCTCCTGACACAAGGGCCACAGGGAGGACTCCAGTGCAACAGCAGCGAGGGCTTCTCTTGCTCTCACCACCACACTAATCACATTATAATCTTTTAAGCCTGCAAAAGCTTAGATTATGTTGTTTTCCCTTAGTAGGGAAGGTAGAGAGGGGCTCATGGGATGTAATATATTTTCCAGTGAAATTCCAGCTCCTTGAGCCTTGCTAGCTTGTGCCAGATTTCTCTGCATATTTGCTTATAACCAAAGATCTTGGCTCTTTTCATGAGTGTGCAAGAAATTTGCTGTATATTACCCCAGTGCCTTTACCAGCCTCAGTCATGGGCGCAAGAAAATGCTGCCTGGGAAGTCCACAGCTTTGGCTGTGGATCAGCATGTTAGAGGCCACAGGATTAGAGCAAGAGCATGAAGATTGGACCCTGCTACCCGGTGGACCTCTGACCATTTCAGAGATGCTTCCTCATCTGCAGATTTGCCATCCCTGTGAATGCAAAAAGGACCTGAGAAGTGTGGCAGGAAAACACATGGTCCCTGTCCACATAGCTACACATAATAAGGAGCAGATGACAGAAACAGCTCTCAAACTGGCAATTTTCCCCAATAATGCAGAACATTAGACTAGTAGAGAGGGCCTCCCTTTTGGAATATTTAATCCCATGTTATTACTTTATAATATAAATCAGATAACAGAAGAACCAGATATTTTGTTACCTTCTTCCTCCTGCAGTTTGTCTTTTTCCACAGAAAGCAGATCTTTTGGCAGCTCCTTGTCTGAGCACTGGGCTTTCCTCTTCTTCTTAGGCTACAGGAGATACAAGGCGGAGAGATAAAACAGGTATTTGTTACATGTCATTGTGAAGAAAGTCAAGGCGATAGCTTTGAAATGGAGACCACATGGTGGTACTCAGAGAGCAGTAGGTTGCTGGAGTCTTGAAGTGGGTGCAGAAGTCTTCCTGAGCGGATTGTATTGCAAACTCCAAAGCAATGAATGTTATAGCTTTTGGCCTACAAAATTTGACTCATCTACTACATTAGAAAGCTCACATTTTAATTCAGGCTGCTCAGTTCTATAGTAAGATTTGCATTCATCATTCCTAAGTCCTATTTTTCTTCCTGCAAAGGGGGAAAACTTAGAATTATTTACCCCCTTTACAATCAGCAATGCTGAAATTAAAGAGTTAGGACCCTGCCTATGATAAAGAAAAAAATACCTATGGCACAGCCTATTTTTAATGGAAGTTATCTGTAGTTTACACTTATCTGAAAGGGCACAGCAGTGGCCGAGTCCACTTTCATATGGCTCGATGAAACAGTAGAGCTAACCTTAAGCCTTCAATTTTGAATGCTCTAATTTTAACACAGCGATTATTGGCTTTTCCAAGATGGGTTATTCCCGCTCAGGCTTGGGGGCTGCTCCTCCCATGGAAGTGTCTGGAAAGCTCGGACACTTTCCTCCACACCAGTACAAGTACCCAATGCCCAAGATAAAACCCTTGCCCAGACCCAAGGAAACGTCCCATATCAGAGCTGGAACTGAACTACAGGAGATCCCAGCTCACACTTCTTGGCTTGGACCATGAGAATGTCCCACTTGTGGTGGCAGTGACAAGCACCACAGTGTGACTGTGCCAGAGAGTTACTTGGGCTTATATTCCTAAGTCATTTCTTAAGTGTTCCAACATCAGGAATGGCAAAATATCTTTAAAAAGGACTGCCAAATAGGAACATTCTTAAAAAAAAAAAGTGTCTCTTGAAAGACCATATATAAACTCCACAACTTTCGCTAGTACCTTCAGGAGCTTCTTCTCTCTGAAGTTAGCTGATGCTGTAAGCTGGCCATTCACTGGAACCTAGAAGATGGACAATAAAAATGCATTATGGAATATATACATGCATGCATGTTTATGTGTAAATATAAATAAATGAATGAAAATAAATATATGAACCAAATTATTTCAATACCTTTATATAATACATATGATGGCTGACAGACACAGCTAAATAACCCCCAGTACAAATCTGGGCTAGAATTTGTGGCCATGTTCCAATTTGAGTTAATTTATTCCAAATTAATTAGTGTTAGCTAAGCCTTTATGAATGTAAATCCAGAAACTCCACATAGATTTATTCCAAAGCAGACATATTTGTGGTTTATCCTAATATTTATCTAGGATCAAAGTTGTTTTTCAACTAGAATAAGCCTATCTTTAAAAAGCAGCATAGACAGAAGGCTTATTTTAGTTCTTATTTGCAGTTGGAGTGGCCCTCATGTTCCCCCTCAAGTCCATCTGACCAACTAAAATAATAGTTTTTATCCTACCCAGATCCTGTAAAGTAAACCGTGAAAGTTTAAGGACTTTTCAAATTACAGTTTGATTAGAATCATAGAACGTCATGAGTTGGAAAAGACCCACAAGGATCATTGAGTCCGGCTCCTGTCCCTGCACAGGACAACCCCACAGTTCACACCGTGTGTCTGAGGACATTGTCCAGTCTCTTCTTGAACACTGTCAGGCTTGGGGCTGTGACACCTCCCTGGGGAGCCTGTTCCAGTGTCCAGCACCCTCTGGGGGAAGAACCTTTTCCTAATGTCCAACATAAACCTCCCCTGGCACATCTTCCTGCCATTCCCTTGAGTTCTGCCTGGAGCGAGGGGTGACAGTGAGCCAGGGTGATATCTGGCAGGTGAAGGCAGCCCTGCAAAGAGCAAAACCCCCGGCTGCAGGCCAGAGCTGTCCCCTTGGCATCAGAAGACAGCAGGCACCCTCTCAGGACCTGGTGACAAGGGGGCTTCAGGTGCCCAAAGTTCTCTTGGGGAAAGGAATACTGCTGATGCTTTCCACCCTCTGCTCCTCCTCCCCACCCTCACAGTGCCATCTCTGTCCCCTCACAAGTCACCTCTGACCCTGGAGACACTGTGGTGAGTTTAACCACACACACACTGGTGAAGAAACCTGCTCTGACTGAGCTGCAGAGCAGCGGTACCCGCTCTGCACCACCACAGGTGTCATTGCGGGGCTGAAGAATTAATGGAAAAGACAGATAGAAATCAGCACACTCTGCAAAACACTCTACAATTAATCAGGAAAGCTAAAACATTTTTTTTTTTTAATTTTATTTTGCTTAAATTAAAGGCTCACTGGGTGGCCACATGCCTTTAGGTGACAGGGACGCCACCCCAGATGCGAGAGGCAAAGGCTGGGAGCCACCTTGTGACGGGCGAGAAGACAGCTCTGATACAGCCGCACAGGGGCGTACGGAAACTCTTTTCCACAGAGCAACAAGAAGTTTTTGTGTGATATCCCAAAGGCACTCTGATACATTTTTTGGGACTTGAAGCAGCTTCTTCCAAGACATGAACCAGAGTTATTTCGATGACACCAAAAAATAGTCTCTGCTGATGTTTGCAATGATTCATTACCAGTAAATAAAACCTGTGGGTGATTGCCCATGCCTGTCCTCAGCAAACCCAGCGGGGCTGCAGTTCTTCAGCCTGTTAATGCTTGGTTCTTTGGAATTTTGGAGAATTTAGAGCTATTTTTCACAAGTCTCAGAAAGGTCTGATTTGAAGCGCACGTTAAAGACAGCACGATAGGCACCTGCATGCTGGCAAAAGCTTCATCCCTGGAGGCGCTTGCTTGGAAACCTGGGCCAGGTACAAGGTCGTGGTGGGCAGGGGTGTAGCATGGACCTAGAAGGATGGTGTTCAGCTAACCCACCGTAGTTATTAGAACGGGAAGCCCCAAAATTGCAGACTTCGCAACATACCCCTCTGAACACACAGACAACACCTATTCTGGGGCTTCCAGTAAAATATCACAGTAACAGCAGCCAAAATCCCTGCCTGATTACATCAATAATTCCACCAGCTTCAATTTATAAGCTCAGACCAAGTGGTGAGTATCTCTTTTGTCTACCTAGGCTGTCAATTGTAAACAACATAATTGTTTACAATTATATTCTTCTGAACCTTCACTAGCAAAATAATTACTTCTGTGTTAAAACCCAGCAAAGTTTTGTAGCAGTTAACAAGGCCATCTTTGCTTTTTCCCATGGGCAGTCATCTGAGGCTCTCAGGTTCATAAACCCCGCCACAAAACGGACTATTTTTCATATCCTGCTCTGCTCAAGGCAAGAATCCCATTGTCCCTGGAGCAGAGAGAAAAGCAGGCTCTCTCATAGGATGAGAAACAAAATCCAAAATCAGAAGAATTTTGGTGAAAATCTGAACCACTGAAATAGCTTACACTATTCTTTCTTCCTCAGCATATGCTTCTGTTCAATTAGATATGCAAAAATATCAATAGATCCTGTCTTAGTGAACAAGAATTCCTATGCAATATAAATTGTTGGGGGGAGGTGACTTTCTACTGTATAACACAGGACTTCAGGAAAACTGAATTTTATGGGATAAATACCAGAAGGGATGACTGGGGGAAGCCACGCAACATGTAAGCTCAATATTCTTTTCCAATCTCAACAAACCCTGGCGATTTCCCAGTTCTCATAAGGAAATCTTCACCATTTTCTAAAGGCTTTGCAAACGGACCTTCCAAATCAAGGCACTTTCAGCACAACTGCCACCATCCGCAACAGAAATAGCAATACCACCTTACGAGGCAAGGAGGAGGAGGATGCTTTTCTTGCTTTCTTTCCAACACATAGAGAGGATAAGAGACATCCCACCTCCTATTAGCCTCTCTTTACATCAAGATGCTTCTGCAAGCGTGAGAGACTACACGCAGAGAAACGAGGAGGTGTCAAGATGAAGGGTGTGCAAGTATCTTCCTCCCCCAGGCTGCCATAAGCAAACCCAGCCTGAGGCTGTACAGAGCCCTCACAAAGGGAAAATGTGGAGTGCAACAGAGAATTAAGAAAGGTGTAAACTATATTGACTCTGACAGACTCATCTCAGCTGGGGAAGCATCGCATTCCTGGACCTTGTCTCCACATCAATGGCAGCAAGCAAGAAGCTGGAAAAATTGCAGCACTTTCATGCTTTGCCCGTCTGACTGCTGTGAACTTCTAGCAGACAAGCACAACATTTCCTACTTAAATGATATTTCACCTGCTAGGCAAACATCCCTCTCTCTCCGTCACTAAGAGGTTAAAAATACACTGTTGACAATCATTTACTATATCCCAAGGGTCTTCATGCCAACTGGACGGCTATTCAGGCCTAAATATCCACCTCTAGAACCTTGTTACATCCTTCCTAATGAGCAGCTGAGTGCAAGAAAAATACCGAATCTGACCACTGACTGATGATCACCAAATAGCCCACTGCTCCGGCGATGCTGTTCTTTCAAACCTGCAATATCTGCTGCTTCCTCACCATCCTCCAGGAACAGCAGCAACTCCCTTCCTTTCATCACCAAGTACTTCTACCAAGTTCAGCTTCATTTCTTTGGAAAGATATTCTAGCCTGACCTTGTGTATTAAATCCTGCCTTTATCCATCCCCTTTTCAGGCATTAAGCCACTGTATGGCTGAGGAACCCCACCCTACCCTATTCTTCCCTTTCGAAACCCTTAGGATATGGAATTAGTCATGGCTCTTTATCATGCCATTTGGCCATTCTGAAAAGGAATTTTCATTATTTTATTGTACTCAACCTAATGGACTCATAAAAGAGAAATTAATTTCGTCAGGGTAATTTTTTTCTTAATGAAAAATGTAGTTTTGTACAGGGAGAACACATCTAAACCTGCTGCATTAAGCAACTGTGTAAAGTCATCAGTTCAATTCCAAATACATTAAATATATGCAGAGAAATAGAATCAGGGCTTTTAGTGGAATCAGACTTAGCATATTAATTTCTACTCACATTCTGTGGAACAATAGAAAGATTATTTTTAGTTCATGGCCATTTAGTTTGTGACCCAGTGGAACAGGATTTCCCCCCCACCCCCCTGCCTTTTTTTCCTTTTGTGTAACCTCAGGTTATATTTCTGATGATTGCTCTGAAACCTTTATTCTCTTGAGCTAGCATTTAATTTATTTTATACTGTTAATATAGTTCTGCATAAAGTCACAAAGAAGGCAAAGTGATAGGTCTTCAATTGTTAAAAAATACTGTCTTTAATTATTAATATACAAAGCGCACATTCAAAGCCATAAAACTGTACCCCTAGACGCTTACCTTTATGCATTTCAATAGTTTCACAAGACTAGCCAGCTTTACAAAATCAAGCACCTTTGTAAGTGTCTATCAGGTCAGGAAGGCTGCTTTCAAATCTCAGTGCCACCAACTGGCTACAGGATTAATTAAAAATTATGTGAACATTACCTTCAGGTTCACCAACTGCCCTTTGTCCCACTTGGGGAAGGTGCTTGAAATTGCCTGCGTTAAGAAGCCAGGAATGGTTTCCCCAGCAGAGGGATACTCAGACAAAATAAACTCAGTGTATGAAACCCATGGGAAATCAGGGAATTCATTTAAGAACATGAATAAAGATTCAGAAAGCTGTTTTCGGCCACCACTTTCAGAAAACTCCAATTAAGTGGGTTGGACACTGGAAATGAAAAGAAGCAAAAACTACCCTATTCTGGCAGGGGGTCTGTGAACACAAAACCATTTCCAGATTTAAGAAATACTTCAACTAAATTGTTTCCTAGTGCTCATTTCCAGTGCAAAAGCTTTTGTTTTTTTCACCTTATGTTATGCCACAAGATACATGTGGTGGACTTAGGCTGAAAGGCTACCCTGGTACAGCAAAAGCAACACCGATGTATGTTAAATTAAAAAATACTAGAAAAATTGAAAAATAAAATAAAATAGGTTCTTCTCTCCAGTGCACAGAAGCACAGGGCAAGCAAACCAGAACGAACCAACAACTTGTATTGCTCCACCAGCAGACAACGAGCAATCTGCATGGCAAATGCATTGGGAAATAAAGCAGCTGCACTGAGTTTCATTAATTTTTCATAAATAGAAGCAGATATCCTGGCCAGCCGGGCTTTGCCAAGTGATCCTGGCCTGATGGTGGAGTTCAGACTAGGAGACTTATTTCCCAAACTGATGGGAACCAGGTGAATGGGAAAGGACAAAGAATGGGGTTTAGGCAGAGCACCAGAGCGACAGGAAGGCACCAGCTTCGAAGAACATTACTCATTCAGTCCTAATAACTAGAGAAAGGATAACACAATGGTGATTTCCGCTAAGGTGACAATGGGAAGCCACAAAAACATACTGGCTTCATTAGCAAAGGAAACAGGTTCTTCATACGTAGCAGAAGAACATAAGGGAACTTCTTTGGGCCATGCCTGCTCAGAACACTATGCACACGTACCTGCAAAGGAGAGCGAAAAGGAGCAAGATCTTGGTTTGTGATCAATACTATAAATATTAATCACCTTATTATTAACAGGTATTATTGATATGCATTAATACAAAGTTTTCCCTGGCAAAATAACTTCAGACAGATGTGTTTCTAGTAGGAAATAAGAGTCTCTTGGAAGGGAAACTTACAAGAGATGCACATGCAATTAATAGACAGATTTATATGGGAAATACGCACTGGGAATGCATGAAATATTCCCCTTCGTTTAAGTCACCTGGCAGGAAAGAGGTGGTGCTTCCATCAAATGGATACTGCAAGAACCTCAGGAAGACGGATCTGAGCCACCAGCACAGAAAACCTCTTCCTCCGAACATATTCCCACGGATGAAGCTGCCATAGGAGCCCTCTGGGCACTAACAGGTAACAAATGCAGGCTGAGGACAAGGAGTGGAAGCCAGAACCACAGTTGTAGCCATTCATATCCAAAGGCAATTACAAGAGGAAAATTAGAGAAGCAGCCCAAAGATGCTGCTGCCTCCGTTACGCGTCCTCCGGCCAGCCAGCCTTCCCGGGACATGTGCGAGGGCATAGACAGCAGCTGTAAATACAGGTTCCTGCCTCAGGTCAGCTGCTGCTGTCATCTGAAGAAATGTCTGGAGAAAGGCAGAAGAGTTTCACCAATGTGAGCAGATTAAAACCACTGTTGCAAGGAGGGATGAAGGAATCAGTATCCTGGGATGTGCTATTCTAATTAATTAGAGCAGCTTTACAACAAGGGATCAAGGCTCCATTTTAAGGAGGCAATTACCAAACTCCAACACCTTCCAGGAAACTTACTAAATCAATCCTCATCCAAGACAGTGATATGAAAATAACGGTGCAACTGTGTTGCATTGGCATGAAAAGCACCATATAACTTGAAAAGGCAGGAGAAAAAGGTCTATCTGCATATCTCTGAAGCTGAGGGGACTCATCTTTAGTTCTGGTGCTGTTAAGCTATCCCTGCAAGAGGCAAAAAGTTATCTCCAGTTTATAAAGGCACTTCTGAAGAGCAGAAAGCTTTCTTTTGGCATGTATCAGATCATACATATTTTTATAAGTTGCCTAAGGAAGATGATATTACTGAGTTTGTGCAAAAAGCTTTTCTTTGGAACTGACCAATTTGCAGAACAACATAAAAACCTTGAATAAACACAAACCTTAAAACCCAACAGCAATCTTGGTCAAATCAGTTGGATTCAAGCAAGTCATGTTAGCAATTTTCTAAAAGGCTCTTTATTAGGTAAAAGGCTATCCTGAAAAACGCTAAATACCCTCTAGCGTTATTTCTAGAGATTTTTTTAATGTGTGACAATAGCCAGAATGTAACTTGTTATGTGTGATGCATAATGCTATCATATTAAAAATGTGCTTGTATGACTGTGTTGAGGCCATGTATGCATTTGAACAAAGTTGATTCACCAGACTTATTTCACATGGGCTGTGAAAGCAATTCAGACTGGATCTTACAGCACATAGCCTGCTCCAAGACTAGAAAATTCTCCATCCTGTTACTCTGCTATATGCAAAGTTAATAAATACTAAGATTAATAAGTTAATAAGTAGGAAGACGGTGAGACCCCACCTGGATTTCTGCATCCAGCTCTGGAGTCCTTAGCTCAGGACAGACATGGACCTGTTGGAGAGGGCCCAGAGGAGGCCACAAAAATGATCAGAGGGCTGGAACAGCTCTGCTGTGAGGACAGGCTGAGAGAGTTGGGGTTGTTCAGCCTGGAGAAGAGAAGGCTCCGTGGAGACCTTATAGTAGCTTTTCAGTACTTAAAAAGGGCCTATAGGAAAGATGAGGAAAGACATTTTAGCAGGTGGTGTTGCAATAGGACAAGGGGTAATGGTTTATAAACTAAAGGAGAGGAGATTCAGGCTAGACATAAGGATGTGTCTTTTTACAATGAGGCTGGTAAAATACTGAATCAGGTTGCCCAGAGAGGTTGTAAATGCCCCATCTCTGGAGACATTCCAGGCCAGGCTGGATCAGGCTCTGAGCAACCTGATCAAGTTGAAGATGTCCTTGCTTATTGCAAGGGGCTTGGGCTAGATGAGCTTTGAAGGTCCTTTCCTACCCAAACTATTCTCTGATTCTCTTATTCTGTAATTCTATAATTATATGATTCTACGAACAGCTTGAAAGCTGCCTGACAGCAGCACCAGCACGGGGAGAGACTAACCTAGTCATGCACCATTGCATTTTAGTGACTTGGACCTGGGAAGGATTTGGATGGAGGTGGGTGCAGGGGCTGGGCTGTGGCTGGAGCTGCAGGCAGGGAAGGAGCCCAGCAGAGGTGAGGGCACCCTGCAGTGAAGGCTCCCTGTGCTGCCTGATGCTGTGGGGCACAGGGGCACACGGAGGAACGATCAGTCCTACATCAGAGGAACTGGAGCCCCGTCAGAGCAGATTCCCTGGGGGAGGCAATCTCACAGCCCACCCACGGGGCAGCAGCTGGGAATCACCAGCAAACACGCATTCCCAAACCGAAAAAATAATTAACCACCTAGTTTCTTTTAATTAAGACCCTGATTTATCCACGACTCCAGGATATGCAGATGTTTGGCTGCTGGGATGTATCAACACACCTGAGCACTGGAGGCGATTCGTCTCTTGGCTTCACACCCCAGCAGGCAGCAGAGTGGGGCTCCCATCCTGCAATACCTGCATATCCCAGTTTATAGCATTGGCTGAGTCTATAGATGGAAGACTTAATATGCATTTTATATGCATCTGATGCTGCCTCGGTGGAGATTTTCATATGCAAATTTTGGCATATTAAAGGTGTTCTGCTTTTCTGGCATCCTTGCATCAGCTAAGTGCCAAAGCAGTATGCAGCATTTTACACTTACATAAGGAGATAAAGTTTTTGCCTTAAGGATATGATGTTCCAAAGACAGAGATAACATGATGGGAAATGGCAAGGAGCAGCCAAGAAGGGGGGTAGGGAAAAGAAAACAAAAGAAACAAATAGAGAAGAGAAAGGACAGGGTACTATTTGGGGAGGTCAAGCCTGATTTTCCCATTTCAGCGTGTAAGATTTTTTTCCTGGATTATCTTTCCTTAGGATCTTTTAGGCTATTTTTCTGCATCATCCTCTTCTCATCCTCCACCTCCTTAGGATCATATTTTGCCTCCTCTGCACTTACAGAATAATCCGTGGCTCTCATGTAGGGGATGATGATAGTCTGTGTAAATGCGACTGCTAGAGTCTGACCTGTAAAGAGTAGGAATCAGGTCAGTGATGAGATAAATGATAGAAAATGCAGATGACTGTAAAAAAATTTATCCCTTCAGTTTATCTCTTCTTCCTCTTCTTTGGGTTCTGTTATTCAGACCTGTGAGTTCCAGTATCTCTGACCAGAAAATATCTATTTGAATCAATGTCTTCAGCTTGAACTAATAACCCCACCACTGTTACAGCACCAGGCCTGTGCGACAACAGGGTGGGTGTCCATCCCTTTGTGTCCCACATGGCCTCCAGTAATTAGTGGCTCTGCAAAATTTTATTTTGTTATACAGCCAAATCAGCTAAAATTGATTATTATAATGTGATAATAAAATTTTTACTGAAATCTTTCTTTGTCCCTTGACACAGGTAGTTCTGTTTGAGTTGCTTTTTGATTTAATTATTCTTTATTTATTCAGGGATAGCCATGCTGTCGGGCCAAAATGCTGTTCTCACTGATGAAAGACAAAATATTCTAAAATGGAATATCCTTTAAGAATATAACTAAAATGCACTAAAAGTTAAAGCTTCCATGACAAAGTAATAAACCCCTGAAAACTAATGTTGTGATGGAAAGGCTGACACTGTTCATGAAGAAGAAAAACCAATTATTCCATAGCCCACCTAAAAAAACCCTCTGCAAATTAATTTTGGCTTTGTGTCTCTCAGAATTAAGACCTAGGAGATACTAGTAACTGATAAAAATGTTCAGAAATGTTTGATGTATTTATTTTAAATATGTCTTTACTTACGTTCAGTGTGTTCTCCTAAGAGCTTTACTTTTCATATTGCAATACCTTGGTGACATTGTTTTCTGTAATTTATTATGAGATTTTCTGCCACAGACAGCTTACAGCAAGTCAAAGCAACACAGCCCTCACAATGCCATATGGAAACTTCATTGCAGTGCATCATATCAGACTCACAACATATATTCAACAAGGTGGCCATGGTCATCAGCTCACAGATAACAATCATATATTAATGCAATAATAATGAAGCGTTGATTCAGAGTAAATATACATTACTGACACATTTACACCGTAGCAGAGACACAATAATTGGGTCCTCCTTCTTAGTATAATGGACACTGACTGGAGTTTCCTTAATTCCCTGCAAACAGGATCAAGCTCATATGGAGTTTTAGTGTCAGACAAAGTGGCAGAAGAAAGGCCAACACCAGCAATCCCAGGCCGGGTGCTCTAGCAACCTGCTGCCTTGCACTGTAGTCTTGATGCCATCACAGGGCTCAGAGAGGAATGCTGACCCTCTGAGCCCCTAAACCAGCCAAAGAGAGGTTTGGATCACAGGATAGAATCATAGAATCATGGAACAGTTTTGGTTGGAAGGGAGCTTCAAAGCTCATCTAGTCCAACTCCCCTGCAATGAGCAGAGACATCTTCAACTAGATCAGGTTGCTCAGAGCCCTGTCCAGCCTGGCCTTGAATGTCTCCAGGGATGGGGCATCCCCCACCTCTCTGGGCAACCTGGGCCAGTGTTTTACCATCTTCATTTTAAAAAAATATATCCTCATGTCTAGCCTGAATCTCCCCTCCTTTAGTTTAAAACCATTACCCCTTGTTCTGTTGCAACATGTTTCTGTTCCTGTCTTTCCCATGGGCTCCTTTTAAGCACTGAAAGGCCACAATAAGGTCTCCCCAGCGCTTTCTCTTTCCCAAGCTGAACAACCCCAACTCTCTCAGCCTGTCGAGAGCATCTCTAGGCAGGACGGGATTACCTGGCCTTGCGGGATGCGATGCCTGTAGCCCCGGGCTGCCCGTCGGGGCTGTAGAGTGCAAGACAGGCAGGAGGAAAAGCTGCTGGGCAGGAGAGGGGGAAGGATGCTCGTCCCGGGGAGACGCCGGTGCCGTGGGAGACCAGGGAGACAGCCCCCGCTCCGCCACCCTTACCTGCGCTGGGCGCCTTTGTTCCTCTGCTCGCCGCGCCGGCAGCGCCCCGGCCGCCCGGACGCCGGCCCCCGCGGGGCCATCCCCATCCCCATCCTCATCCTCCTCCTTCTCTTCCTCCTCCTGCGCGTCCCCGGCGGCGCGGCGGTGGCGGCGGGGCCCCAGCCCGGCCCGTCCGCGTCGCAGCCCCCGCAGGACCAGCAGAGCCGCCGCCGCCAGCGCCAGCGCCGGCCAGAGCAGAGCGAGCAGCCGCCCCGGCAGCCCCGCGGCCGCAGGCACCAGCTCCCCCGCGCCCAGCGCCAGCCGCACCGCCGGCCCCAGCATGGCCGTCCCCGGGCCGGGGGGATGCTCCGCTCCGCTCCGCTCCGCTCCGCTCCGCTCCGCCGCGCACGGAAAGTTGGTGTTGGAGCCGCGGTGGCAGCCGCGGGCGGGAGCGGGCGGCAGTGCGGCTGCGGAGCCGTGCCGGGCGGGGGGATCTGCTGGTCGCGGTGGAGGATGGGGGGGTGCGGGGGGGCGCGGACACGTCTGTGCTTACGGGAGTGTCGTTGCAAAGGGTTTGGCCGTGAGGGCGGTTGCGCGGAGCGGGGGGCGGGGGGACCCCGGGAGGTGCAGGTCGCCGGCTATTCCGGGAGTGGAGGAAGGAGTTAATGCTCCGAATGAATCTTTTCTCTGCAAGAGTGAAAGTGGTGAATTAAACGCCAGTGCGATGCGGTTCAAAGCAGCGGAGCCGCGGGCGTCAGCGTTAATTTGAGAGCAGATGTTTGGTCGCGGATCGGGATGCATAAGGATTGTTCACAAGTGACTCATTTTTTGCAAAATTCTCCAGTCTAGACAGAAGAGTTTTTAGGAATGTACTTCTCTTCTCAGGTGCTGTTATAAATATGTCGTTATCGAGCAACATCCCTGCGATGATTACAAAAATTGCCTGTGCAATGCAGCACGTGACACGTTATCATCTAGTGCTGATCCTCAGAGAAATAACAGTTTATCACCGCTAGCAGAACACTAAGCAGAGAGCCTCAAACCACAAACCTCTTTGCTTTGCTGGATTGAAAATTTTTCCACCCACCTGATGCGTAAGTGCAGGTGATGCTCTCAGAAAGTCTTTTTATTCAAAGCCGTAGAGCTTCTTTTAAAGTGACAAGTTGTATTTTATCTTGGCCAATCTAGAGGGACAACCTCTGAGAAATAAGCAGGGAACAGCAATGAAGGGAAGGAGTAAACCTCTAATTCAGAAATGTGTCTCAGCATGGTATCTTGCACTGGCACAAACTCTGGGACTCACCAGGGCTAGGGAGCATTACTGCAAAGACACTATGTAAATTTTATCTAAATAGAACAGCATAAAAAATCATATTTGTAGTAAACTCAGTGCAGACAAGGGATTGGGAAGAAAATGTGTCTGTCTGTCCTGGATTTATTTCACACCCAGTGAGGAGTGCTCCCTCCTGAGTATGGATCCAGGCACTGGAGCTGGAACCCAAAAGTGTATCCATTCAAGAGACAGCAACGGGGAAGCCTCATTAGCCACCCTTCTGTTGGATTACCAACTCTTCAGGGATGAAAGATTTATAATTCTTGTGTCTTGGGCCTAATTTCAATTCATTCTGAATAAGTCTAGTTTTCGAAAACGCAATAAGATGTCACAGAACTCCAGACAAAATACTGGAGCATTGTTGATAGAATGATGTGCTGACTGGCTTTATGGGGAGAAGAAGGCTTTAGGAAGAATGGAGAAATGTTTAATATGCAGGAGAGGGTCACAGGGGTATGGGGGTATGTTGAATGCTGTTGCTGAGATGGGAAGCTTTCATTTGAACATGGATTGCACAAATTATCTGTCTTGTCTCTGCCATTCTTGTTCCTATGTCTCAAAGTTCAGCACTGACTAATCTTGTGGTCTGAGACCTCAGAAATTTCTGTGTTTCTGTTCCTAGCCCTGATATTGATTTCTTATGATAATATGCCTATCTTGTACCTATCTAGAGCCCTGACCTGCTAACTGAGTAGTCATGTGCAAATGTCAAAAATGGGCCGGCTTCCCCTGAAGTTAAAAGATGTCAGTTATGTGATTATTTTACGACATTTTAATTTGATGCTTGTCTTTGATTTGTTCCCTGCCTTGATTTCTCTGTTTGTAAAATGAAGATACATCTCTCAAGGTCTGAGCTGAGCCCCTCGAATCATAAATAAATATCACCACATTCAGCTCATCTAGATTAGCTTGCTTTTCTGTTTTTTGCAGGGAAACATAAGCTAAAGACATTTCAGGACTCAGCATCACTTAATTGACTATGAGATTACTGTTTTGCACCATTTCTTTCTATTTATTTCCTTTTCCTCCACAAAATAAAGACAATTACTCTAGCTGGCCTGTTATGCCATTTATTTTCAAAGACAAGCATATCCATATTAGACATTTTTCTAGTATGAATACAGGCTTATTTAACAGCATATCACTTACAATATTGGCCTATGAAAATAGCACAAGTTATCATGATTTCATGTTATATGGAAAGCCTGTAATTTTATTGCAAGTCTGAGAAAATATTTTTCTGCTTATGTGTGACATAAACAAATTGCAAACCTCTGAAGGGGAGTTGTTCTCCATTCAGACTCAGAAAGAAAGTCCAATAATCAGGAGCCGGAACCATGAATTTGTTGCAGATCAAAATGCAGTTAACATGCACTGACAAACTAGTGCAGTTGGTAATGCCTGATGGGCCCTATTTGAACCTGTCTGCTTCTGCATGCAGAGTTGTTCATTCGAGGTGCTGAAGTGATGAAGGTAGGCTTTGGGAGTTTTTCTGGGGGAAAATCCTGTCATTTTAGTGTTTAAATGTTTCATGAAACAGCTTGATTGCAATTGAAAAAATAACAAACAAAAGGCAAAATTGGTTTGTTCGTTGTTTTTTTTTTCTGACCAATTTTATTGCTAAAAAGAAAGCAGAGTTTTCATGTTAAAAGCCAAGCATAAACTTTTCTTTCAATTTTCTATTCAATTGTGGAAAAAATGACATTTTCTTAAAAAAAAATAGAGAACAAAAGCATTGCTTTAGTAGCATTTCATAGAAGCTGTAAGATCGTGACCTGATGTATTAGCGGTAGACTTAAGGATTCAAAAACAAGCCCAGAGGAGACCACAAAGGTGTTCAGAGGGCTGGCACACCTCTCCTATGGAGACAGGCTGAGAGAGTTGGGGTTTTTCAGCCTTGGGAAGAGAAAGCTCCAGGGAGAACTTATAGCAGCCTTTCAGTACCTAAAGGTGACCTACAAGAAAGCTGGAGAGGGTCTTTTTACAACAGCATGTAGTGGTAGGACAAGGGGTAATGGCTTTAAACTGGAAGAGGGTAGATTTAGATTAAAGGAAGAAATTCTTCACCATGAGAGTGGTGAGGCACTGGAACAGGCTGCCCAGAGAAGCTGTGGATGCTCCACCATTGGAAGTGTTCAAGGCCAGGTTGGACAGGGCTTGGAGCAACCTGGTTTGGTGGAAGGTGTCCCTGCCCATCGCGGGGAGGTTGGAACGAGATCATCTTTAAGATCCTCTCCAAACAAACCACTCTATGATTCCCCCACCAAAGCTAAGTGCAGTACCCTACCCTGAATTTCTGCAGCCTTGCTCATGTTTAATCAACAGCAACAAATGCGACAGAAAAACTAGTGATTTCACACAAGCCAGAGAGGTAAAGAAGAAGATTTTGAACTGCCTCAGAAGAAACACCTTTTCAGGGACAGCGAGAATACCTCTTGTCAGTATTTAATACTCTTCAATCAGCTTCCCTGACAGTTCAGAATACTGTAGCTGAAACAAGGCAGGTGAGTTCTGTTCCAAACCACTGCTCAGTCTTAAGTGAGGGAGAGAACGAGCTGTCGCTTCCCTACTAGAAGCATCTGGTGCTTGCCCGGTTGTGCAGAACAGACCCTTCTCGTTAAATTACAAGGCTTCATCCTCTCCTCTCTGAAATTATGGAAATTTGGGGTAACTACATGGAAAACAATGGGCTTTTGCATTGGTTTAAGCGACACATGGCAGCTTTCCTTCCAGCAGCCCGTTTCTGAGCCCTTGGTCAGGAGTTGTTTCTGGTGCAGGCGGGAGGATGTTCGGATGTGGCCAAGATCAAAGCTCATGTCTCTGTTTCAGGCATTTGCGGGTAATGAAACACAGAATGAGGACATGTGCCCCGGGCCATGCTCCCTCCTGCCACCCTCTTGCTCTGCTGAAATGAACCTAATTTACAGGCTGAGATGATCTTACAACCCATGACTTATTTACAGGCTCCAAGGGGTGTTTGCACCAAATAGTGAGCCTTATCTGCTGTTGTGCAGGAGAGGTAGTCATAAGATCCTTGTGTAGTTTGCAAAGTTTTCCCTGTTTTAAATCCTGGCTGAAGCCCCGGTGCACCAGTGACTTTCCAATTACACATGTGAAGCTCATGAACTACAGAGCTTACTTAGCTTACTGGTGAGGAAACGGAGGCATGTGCTAGCTGCACACCTGGAAAAAGAGTGTCAATAACCAGTAATGAGAGAGGAGTGCTCTGTCTGTTCAGACTATTCAGCTCTTTGTATGGCTGCCCATGTAGCCAGGCATTTGCCATCAAATACGATGATTAATTCCTTGACAAGCTGATATCTGGCCTAGCAGTCCAGCATTTCCCTTTGGCATCTGTGGCTGCTTTTAGGAATGCGGCTGTATGGATTTTTACTAATTAATGAATAGCTTTCAGTCTCTTGTTTCAGTATGTGGAACTGGCATAAATTAACTACAGATATGCAGCATACCATTCTTAACTGATTTCCCTAGTAAATGTGTTTAACACTTGCCTTGGTTTCCTGTACATGATTCACTCAGTTGATAAGTGATCCATCTTTGTTTGCTGTCAAAATCTTTGAGTTGGAAGAGGACCTTAATCATATTACTTGGCTCTTCTGAATAGGGAGAAGAAATGGAGTCCAATAGGCATGCATTGGCAATGCAGTCAAAGAAGAACCATGGCCTGGGTTTCTTTCCCCAATAAAAAGTTGTGCAAGCTTCAGTTTCCCTCTCATTTTCATAAAGAACATACTGGAAATGTCTATTCAGCCAAAGATGTGAAATTAAAACAAAAACCAAAAACTTCTTGAAAGAAGGAAAGAAGGCGCTTTCCCAGCTTATGAGTTAATTAAGACCAGTCAAAGGAAATGGCTTCAAAAGGAGGGAGGAAGCCAGCGGTAAGCACGACTGCAACTGCTTTTGAAGGGCTACAGCAATGACATGCGTGGTAGCCAAAGTCATAGCAGGCATTCAAGCAACACTGCCAGTTCAAAGGGTACAGTGAAAACATTGGAGGCAAATCTGCAGTTACTGAATAGTAAAATTCTTTCACTGGCAGATTTGTCAGCAACAGTATAGGACAAAAGAACTTGTTTAGCAGAACACAGTCATCTTGAGAACTGTAAACACTGCTGCTTTAAAGATAGAATCAAAGGCCTTGAGAGCAAAGCAGAAGTAGACATAAAAATATGCAGAGTTGGCTTTTCTGAAGGTGGAGAGTTTACATCCCTGTCAAACAATTCAGAAAGAAGCAGCTAAGTGCCTGTCATGGTCCATTCAGTGATGGACTCGTGATGGTTTGTTTACCTTGATCTCGAAGCGCAAAATTAAGGCAACCAAAATGCCAAGGGGTTATAATTCAAGCAAACAGTGTTACTTTATTATTTTGCCCATAAAGCGGCACGCGATAGAGAGAGAGAGTAGAGAAAAGGGGAAAGGAAAAAGAAAAAGGGAAAGAAAAGAAAAAGGTGGAAATGAGGATCTGGTTGCCACCAGATGAGTTCCAAAAGCGTCCCTCTGGTCTCTGGTCCTGCAGACTCCTGCCAGTCTTGCGTCATGGTCCAGGATCCTCTGGTGGGAAGATCTTAACAATGTCCATTCTGGAGTCATCTTTTATGCTTCTTCACCCCGCCTCATTCCCGTTGTTTGAGGCCAATCTCTGCCTTTGTTTCGTAATCCAGGCTTAACTGCGCAGGCCCGAAGCATCTCCGCTCTGCGTGCCAGGACCCATCTGCGCCTGCATGGCCTCGCAGTCAGGGGTCTCTCTCTGGTCCATTGGGTGACCTCAGGACCCTTAGCGAGCTTCTGGGCATGATCTTCTTCATTGGCCTTTGTTTCAGGGAGGAGGTGGGGGGCAGGTGTGACTGAGGCTGCAGGTGAGAATCCATCTTCTGGATGACAGTTATTGCCCCCGGGTCAGAGAGACCCATATAGCAAACCCTTTAAGAGGCTGGAGCTAGTTTGGCTGAGGCAGCAGGCAAAGTCCATACAGCAGCCATTGTTACCAGTAGCCCCCTGGGTTGGAGAGACCTATGCAACACAATTCTTCTCCTCAGGCCTCTCCCCAAGTCATTGTCCATCTGTTCTTTCTGTCAGGGCCTCAGTTCTCTCAGTTCCTGATGACGATGTTTCAGGCAAATACCTGCTCCACCTTCAGACCGAATCTTACAGTGCCCCAGGGCACTCTTGCACCCTTAGCACCTGTTCTTCCCCTGGATGAAAGTCTGCACAGAGCTGCAAGAATATACAGCAGCACTGGTAGGATTTCTGCACATCCCATGGGCAGTGGATGTCTGAGAATGTGGCAGGAGAATTTATTCCCTTTTCCTCTACAGAAAACCTGATTGCAGTCTACAACATACTATTATAAATATTTTATACAATAAAAAAATGGATTTGTCTAGCAGCAGAAATCAGGACTGTTATTGTGTTCTTTACACGTATATTTGTTCTCAGTGCTGTTCAGCCCGTGTCTCTGATCCAGCTGTCTGGGAAAACAGCTGGTAATTTTCTATTTCTTTTGACAGGCAGTTTGAGCTCTTGCTTTATAAACTTCTAAGGCCCCTTCATCAGAGATCAGCAGCACGTGTGCGTTTTTTCAAGATAACGATGACTACAAGGGAGTCTCCTGAAATCAAGATAAGTGTCTGTCCTTGCTTTATTCCAAACTGGCACGTGACACAGTGAACACGGAGTAAATTAGTGATGACACACAGTTTATTGCTGTCAGAAACAGCCTTCAGAGAGATGCAGCTCACACACTGGAAAGAAGAGATCTTTACTTTCAGGGTGGCGTTAGTGTCAAAAATGTGGGAATATGTATCCATCCACTGATAAAAGTGTGGCTTATGGTACAGTGTTCAGACAATATCATATTCTCATGCGATTTAGGTATCAAAAGTCACAAAGTTTTCCCTAGAAATGCTCACATAACCTCTGTATCTGAGGAGGATCCTCCACTTTGATCTGGAGACACGAAGATCTGAAAAGTGTACCACATCCTCCACATCCTTCATGGTTTCTTCTCATGTTTAGTCATCCTCCACATGAAAAAAACCCGACATCTTGTTGCTCTCTTAATGTTATCTAGTTTCAGTTTCCCACCACTGATTTCTGTGACTTTCTCTGACAGAGACATCCTCATAGCTGCTGTATTCTTCCTGAGAAAGTGCTTCAGCATCACGTTACCTCTTAAACTCACTTCTGATAGATAGAATATATTACATCTCTTTATAGTTCTCACCAAAAGGCATTTCTGCCAGGTCTCATGCTATTTTTGAAGGCTTTTATTTTGTACATCGCTTTGACATCCTTTTTCTGGATGGTCATATGGAGAGGTAATATTCAGCCTCTTGTACGTATTCACTTGTTCCTGGCATATACACTGTGGGATCACTTTTGTCTCTCTTTTCCACACCAGGACATTAGTACCTCCAGTGGAGCTGCTTGCTCATGTTTTTCCTTCTCCTTAGCCAGTTTACCAATTTCAATTCAAAAGTATTTATTGGATTACTTGAGTAAATGACATCCACAAACTAGTAAGACTTGTTGTTTGTCAGCAGGTGACTGCCCTGTATTTTGTTCCTTCCTCTGAAAAGGAGAAATAATGTTTCTACAGCACATAGTCCACCTTGTCAGCTCAGGCTAATCTCATCACGATATTGGGAAGAAGAAGTCTAATCTTTCTGTGATTAACAGGGAATCTGGAGCATTTACAGACAGATCTTTCGAGGATACTGAAGAGATTTATGGTTTTTGCCTGGGCTGGTAGCCTTGGTCAATATGACAACCTTAGCAGACAAAACCCTGATGCCTTAGTGTTGCTTTCAGATGGTCTGTCCCATCATATCTGTACGGCAGCTGTGGTCAGGGGATTAAAATTCACTTCTGAACTGTTCACAGTATCACTTTTTGTAATGAACTATTGTTATAAATGCATTTGATATCTTATATTCCTGCCATACCTCCCGAGAATAAAAGTAGCTTACGAAGGCTGCATTTACACAGTGCTCCGTAGGTACCTGCCGATTTGTTCTGCCCACGGAATATATGCAGCTGGTTGCTCAGACCTGGTTTGTGTTCAGTGCTTTTACACTGGAGGCAGAGAAATTCCAAGTTCACCCATAAAAGACCACAGCGAAGTACCCAGAGCTGACCCATTACAGGTGCTCATGCTCCAGAGGGATGGCCAGGAGACCTGGATGAGTCATCTCATCATGGGAAGTCAGATCTGAGACTTATGGGGCTGCTGCCCCCAAGATGCAACCTGGTCCTAGACAATTTATTGCTTTGTCTTATCTTTCTTTAATCCCAGATCTCCTTATATTAGAAGATCATCCTTCTTGGGCATTGCTGTTGAGACAAGCGCAAAGAATTCAGACATTGTGGACTGCTGTGGTCTCCTGGACTCGTAGAAATGAATGCTCGGTTCCTAAGCGTCCCCCCAGCAAAGGGCTGAGTGTCCTCCATGGTTGGTAGTTGCCTGGGATGCAAGTGTTAAAACAAAGGTTTGTTTTATTGAAGGCTCTGTCCTGTGAGTAGCCAGGTTGAAGGCTTAGAGTCATCATGAAGAATCTTCTGGATCTGGTTCTGCAGAAGAAATCTCTGTTAATGACTAAGTCCTGAGGTTTTTCAAACTGTTGTTTTGCCTAGATCCCAGGCTTGTGTTCCTGAGTTGTGCCCTGAGGATCCAGCCATAGTCAGAGCAACCTGCAGGTTTCACTGGAGTTGCTGCTCCTCAGCTCACACTGCACAAAAATATTCAGCCTTTTGGGATGAACCCTACTTTATTTATCTCCTTCCATAACCCAGGGAGCCATGATTTAACCATAAGGCATGTGACAATGCAAGTAATGACGGCAATGGTTTCCCTTCTTTTAATTGCCATGGCAACTATATTTTAACTTAGACTGGCAACATTTAATTTCTGCGGTTGTCTTTTTTAAAACTTGACATAATTTAGCATCCAAAGCCATCCCACCACCCTGTTCTTGCACCCTCTGCCAGCTGCCTCGTGTGATATTTTGTTGCAGCAGTGCTTTTGGAGACTCCCATGCACAGGGTTAATTGTTCCTCCACATTTCTTCCCAAATAATGCACCATTTAAGAAGGGAGGGCTGTGTTGGGCACGTGTGTTTCAGAAGGGAGTATCTGGCAATTTTCTGAGCCTCTCTAGTAGTGCGTGTTTAAACCAAGCTCAAGTCCTTCAGCTGTTCCCTACACTCCAGGTTCCTTTCACAAAACATTTTCCCAAATTTAGGATGTTAAGCTTAAATTCAGTACAGAGAGCATCTTCAGAGATAAGATGTCTCTTTTCTCAGCTATCAATAACTGTGCTTCCCACAGCTTGCTGTGGTCTTTAGATACCATGCAAAACATGCATGGTAACAAGATAATAAACTCTGTTTACCCAGCACAGATCAGAGACAGTCCTATTTTTAAGCCTAGCTAGGGAACGTGGGTAGCAAAGTATCTCAGAAGGAAGAAATCTAGGCTGTGAATGGTAGGCAGGCATGGCAAGGCAGGACTAGCTTTGTGTCTGAGTGGAGCTGTCCCTGGGTAGAGTCATGGTGGCCTCGGGGCAGGCAGGAGAAGGGCAGGTCACTCCATGCCTGGGTCAATCCACTGAAGATCACAGAATATCTTGAGTTGGAAGGGACCAACAAGGATCATCAGGTCCAACTCCTGACCCTGCACAGGACAACCCCGCAGTTCACACCGTGTGTCTGAGGACGTTGTCCAGTCTCTTCTTGAACACTGTCAGGCTTGGGGCCGTGACACCTCCCTGGGGAGCCTGTTCCAGTGCTCCAGCACCCTCTGGGTGAAGAACCTTTTCCTAATGTCCAACCTAAACCTCCCCTGGCACATCTTCCTGCCATTCCCTCAGGTTCTGTCACTGGTCACTAAAGAGAAGAGATCAGCAGCTGCCCCTCCTCCCCTTGTGAGGAAGCTGTAGCCACGATGAGGTCTCCCCTCAGTCTCCTCTTCTCCAGGCTGAACAAACCAAGTGACTTTAACCGCTCCTCATATGACTTCCTCTCCAAACCCTTCACCAACTTCACAGCCCTCCTCATTGGCAGCTATGGCTGGACCCCAAGGTTTCTCTCCAGGAGTAGCTCACTTCCCATCATGGCTTGCTCTTGTTGAAGCCCTTGTGGCCAAAACCTCACAGCTCATTCTTCCTCTTACTTTCAGGCTCCTATTTCATTTGTAGTCCTGCTGCTGATCCAAGGTCTGCTCTGAAAACTCATGAAGTCAGGGAGACTGGGAAAGGTCTTCAGCATCATAAAACCTCTTAACAGCTCTCTTCTAATTAGCGTCAGGTTACAGGCAGTGCGGCTGATGGCAGCTACCATAGAAAAAGGGTTTGGAGTAGATGGCATGCCCTGTGGGAAAAGCTGAAGTCCTGGAAGGAAATGCTGGCCATTGCTATATGTCAAGGGTCTCTGCTGACACTTCGTCATGTTTCTGTCTGGAAATGAATCATTTGCTGTTACAGGCACATTCTAAGATGATTAAATGAAGCGGAGGAGGCACAGCAATGTTAGACACATTTCCAGTCTGCAAAAGGGATTTTTTTTAGTGTTCCTGCTACTTTCCATTTTCTTTCTCAAGTGGAAAACACAACCTTTTGGTTTACATGCCATTTGAAGGCCATATTCACCACCCAGCTCTGCCAAGTAACTCTGGCCAAGACGTTTAATCTCGGTTAATGGCTTCGCTTTTACATCCTTCCTCTACCTGTCTCCTCAGATCAGTGCTCCCCAAACTCCACCAGCCCATGGGCTGTAAGAGACAGCTTTTCTAGGCAACACCACACTTCACTCTGCCTGTGAGCCCCAGTTTTAACTTCCAAATTTCTGAGCAGCATCACGGCAGGTTCCCAAGAGTGTGGCCAGGAGGTGACATTTCAGTGCAGGAGCTGCTGGTGTTGGGATGGACATCTAAAGCCTTGGGGGCCAGGTATTTGGAAGAGCACTGGTGTCATGCCAACTGTCAGTATTAATGATGCTTATTGATCTGGGAGTTCTTCATGCTGTAGAGAGAAAAACATGCCTTAAAAACTGCCTAAAACCTGAAGCAGAATGGGATTTAAGGCATATGTCTCTTAGTATTTCTAACCAGCTTGCTTAAGCAGCTTCTTGCGTGGTGTGCTGGCCTTTCTTGATTTGATGCCTAGGCATATACCTCCTCCTCATTATACAGTCTAGATGCCAAAGATGCCAGATTCTTCAGCCCTCAGTGAAAAAATCCTACTAATTAACTGCTAACATAATTCTTTGTCAAAAACTTAAGACATTTCCTTTCCTAATAGTGTCAGTAGTTAAACATGCTACTGATGTGAGGCAGTTGGATGTAATTAAAACAGGAACCAGGAGTGGGATGAAAAGGTTCCAGGTCAGTTGTGTCTCTTGAAACATGACTTTGTTCCCCTGGAGAGCTCATCACTGTACCAGGCATGTGATTTCCTGAGCTGCCATAGACAGATATGGAGCACCGTGTCCCTGTTCTGCAGTGACTGCCCCTTGTTGAAATTTTAAAATTGAAAAGACATTTAGGATGATTTCCCTGGTCAATCCTCCCTGGTGGACCTTTGAGCTCAGAAATGCCCCTTCAGAGGCTGCGGGTTACCCTTGTGAGGAATCTGACTACCCAAATGCACAGACATTTTCAGTTTTCCCAAAGAGGTCTTGCTTTCATGACATTAGATAAGAGATACTTGTGGTTAAGAGTGCAGTGCAGTTTCAGTCTCTATTGTTCAGCCTAGTTTTTAATAGGTCTGTGATCCCAGTAGCATATAAACAATGGGAACTAAGGTAAAATATAAGGTAGTAGTCAGAGTTCATTCCTTGTTCTCGATCCTCTCATTCTCACACACAAGCAACCCCTCTGAGATGCCAGTCTACAAATGATGGGAGTCTCCAACAAGCTTCAAGAACTGAAACTAGCACTTTATTTCAATTCTCAGCAGCTAATTTTCAGACTACTTTATCACACTGCTGAACAAACCACCAGTGCTGAGTCAGCACGTAGTGGAGGGCACTTGGATGTGCTGGAGATGGCACCAATCTAAGCCCCAACTGAGGTAATATGTGAGCAGAACAAATATTATATTTCAGAAAACTGATGGCATTTTGAACTTTGTTAGCACTTTTTTACTGTTAATTCAACATGCCCTAATGGGCCAATCCTGCTCTGTGCTGCCCTTGTCCAAGCCCTGATAAACTTACTGGTTCACAGTGGATGACATTCAGTTCACGGCTCTGCCACATGATTCATTGTCATGTTAAAGATATCGCAGGCTGATCCAAATGCACACATGTGGTGTCTACGCAAGGGGGTGAAATGCTGCCCCGAGATATTGCAGATTCCTTACTGCACAACTGTACCAGGTCTGCACAATATATATTCTAACCCACTCTGTCTCCCAGCAGGAACAATTAGGTTATTTGCAGTACTGTGGTGATGTGCCTGTGCACTTTCCAGATCAAGAGATTGCATGTTTGGTGCTGGTGACGAGGCACTCTGTGCCATGTGAAGCCACCAGCAAACAGTCTTGCCTTAGACATGTGCCTTAGGGACCAGTCATGTGATGCAATACATGGTTCTGTGTGAAAATGCACAAATGGGGGGGCTATGGCTGTTAAGATGTCATTGCAAGAGTCTGGAAATAACTCTTTGCAAGATCAGACCTTGAAAGCAAAGCATTGCCTGCAGCTCCAGACCTCTTGCCCAGCAGAGGCCAAATAACAGCCCTTAAATCAGATGAAAGTTTTGGAGCCCTGAGCACAGGACCACTGTGCTGTGGACCTAAGAGAGTTCATCTGTGTGATTAGAAATGCAGTTGTAATAACTGTGTTACTAACTCATATGCCAAGACAGCTAATGCCATCCAGCAGGCCATATTTTCCTCACCTCAGGAAAACACTTCTGTGAGCAAGTGGATTTTTTGAGTCTCAGGGATGGCAGTAGCTCCATCATGAGGATCAGACAAAGGCACTAACAGACTAAGCCATGGGACGTCCTAAGAAGTGTCTTGGTATTAAACCATTTTTTGAGACCCAGAATCCTCATGTTGCTAAGGGGTGCTCCCCACTGCCCTTGAGAAGCTGTGGTGCCCCTTGTGCCTCCTTTTGTGGTGCCAACCTCCAGTGTGACTTTTCCCTTCTCACTCAATTCACCGGGAGCTATAGCCTCACTCAACAGCAATTGCGATGGTACCTAGAGGTAGCAAATATGCTGGGAAGCTGAAATTGCCCATTCCTTAGTTGTCTGTGCACCTTCTCTGCTCATGGAAGTGAAGAGCGGAAAGAAAGTTCAATTTTCCATTAAAATTTAATATTGCAGATATGGCCCTGCATCCTATGTGTGTCGCATCACCTTTGATAAAATTACCTCTGAGCGACAGGGACAAAGAGAAGCTCTTAACAAGTCTATGCCAAAGCAGAGCCCTGCAAATCAGTGCAGTAAACGATCCTGGGAAGGCTGAAGCCTCTGACGGGGACAGCAGACAGAGTCACCCTACAACATCTGTCCCTCACATGGGAACAAATCACAGTCACACATGGCCAGGCTGTCGGACCGTGCGGTTGCAGACTGTGCAGACCCAGGGAAATTTGCAATTCCAACAGCAGATGGCACAGTCCTAAAACTAAAATCAGCCTGCAAGGCAGTGGCGTGGGAGCACTGCCTGGGCTGCGGATGAAAGCTCCTGTAAAAGAATCCCCTGGAGTAAGCCTACTGATTTGTCTAAATAAATAAACTGGTTTTGAAAATACTGTATTTTCTCTTTGAGGGAAATAATTTGTAAAAGAAACTGCATATATGAGGCAACCTGATAGCAGTGAAGTTTAGTTAGAAGTTTAGACTGTCAAGTACAACCGACAGCTTAAATATAATTGTAACTTTTTTTTTGACATCTCTGTCTCAAACCAGTCTTTTAATTATCTTTGTGTGATCTAGAAAAAATTTATAGTGACCATAGATACAAAGAAATTCTGTTTACTGGAAGGAAAGTGAAACTCCAGGATTGTTTAATTGAACAGTAATACCTTAAATTTGCTTTCATGTGGACAAAATCCTTTTGTGTTTCATAACCATCATCCAGGTTCTCACAGAATTAGACATAAAAGATGTTTTCTGTTATGTTTGTAATTTTACAAAATAAGTGAGATTTCGGCATACCAGCGCCAAGAACCCCAACCCTGTGCATATGAGAAAGACAATGCAGCAGACTTGGCATTTTGGTTCCATTAGCAACAACAAGATTGTTGGGCAAATAGTCTTATTTTGGCACTTTTTCTACAACCTTGCAGAATAAACTCTGAACATCTTCCCTCAGTGGGCTGTATGGTAAACCTGGGTGTATAATCTAGGATAACCAGTTCATTATGTTTAAGGAATTAAGAAACTAATCCATCATTTTGATGTACTAAGGAATTGCTAGAAGAATTGTCTAGTGGTTAGATCAGGAAAATGTGAGTCAAGGCATCTGTTCCCTCCTTTGTCAGTGAATCATTTCCTTTTCCTCGAGACCCACAAAACACCCAGACAGAATCTGTCCCCAAGTAAAATAAACCCTTTACCAGATTTGGTCCCCATGTAACTGCCAGACGTGTTGTGGTCCTGCACATGAATTTTCCTTCTACGGGTTTCACAGAGCCCAGAGCTCTGTTATCAACTGCCCTGTGATAACACATAGAAACAGAAATCTCAGCGTCGTCCTCATTTTGGTAGAAGTCAAAATGCAGAAAAAACAAGACTTTTCCAGTGCTAAGAAGCACACAGTTTATTTTAGTAACATTTAAGGACTGGACTATCCACCTTGGTTAAGGATCTGGTGATGTTCTTCCAGTTAGAAAGAGGCTGCTGAATTCAGAGTGTGATTCAAACCACAAATTTTAAATCTTTTCCTTGGGATTGGATGAATTGCTTTCTGGAGGTGGCTGTCTCCACTTCTCATAGAAGTAAATATCAAGCGATTTTTACTCCTAACTTACTGCCTCAGTTCAGTGCTTGAACGGGTGTCCTTGGCTCCAGCTGTAGGTGTCAGACCACATTAAGCATCACCTCCCTAAGTTAAACAAAAGTGCGTTTGCTGCTGTGTTGTGCTTCCAGCAACTTCAGTTGTTGCTGCTGGTTTTTGCAGTTACCACATGTTCCCTGATCCCACCACCACCACACACCCAGAAGTGCTGCTGCTCTTCTTTTGGGTGGTGTTTGCCCTGGCACCAGCATCACCCATCTGAGGTGGGCAGAGAAATAGCGCGATGCTTTACTGCCCAACATGCTCATCGGCCATCCTCTCCCACTGCTAATCAAGCAAACAAAAATACGTGCTCTTAGATATAACAAGGATTAAAGGTTTTGCACTTATTTCCCACAGGGATTCCAGGCATTCCCAGAAGTTTACATCCCAGTTGCCTACTCAGGGAAAGCCTTCAGAGAAACATGGATTCTGAGTTGAACAACACTGCAGAAATGTCTTCAATATTTGGGATTCCTCCTCCAAAAATAGCTGCCCGACGCAAGAGAAGATTAATCTTACCTAGCTGCAGCTTTCTAGAAGTGAGACACAGGGCTTTGGCTGGCGAGCAGGAACCCTCAGTAACTGGTGGAGGAGGAGAGGCAATTTCAGACAATGAAAGCATGAAAGAAATAACGCCTTAAACAAGGGAATCACAATGGTCTATTCTTTTCTTCCGCTGTTTGTCTTAAAAAACAATTAAAGCTGTAACTTTTTCACTGAGAAAATAATTTCCAGTTTCATTGCTCCCTCTGACTCTATAAAAATTCAGCTCGCATTTGCCTGACACCTTCCAATTGGTACATTTTTTTCCTGCTTATCTGTCATCAGAGGTTGTTGTGGTTCAGATATGTGAATGTAGGTATCTGGATTGTAGATGTTTACATCTGATCTAGCTATTTAAAGCTCTGCTTGCAAACACTTTTAGTGAATGGTATTTCTCATGCTAAGGTAGGTTAGGTTGAGTGAACAGCACCCCAGAAATGCTTATTTCTCCCCATTAATAATGAGGACAGCCTGGGGTCACCAGCTCTGGTGTAGATATCTGCACTGCAAACATCTAAAATTAGGTGGGATAAATCTCATGCAACAAGCTTGATACTTTAAGCCCCTCTTCAGCAAAGGACCTACTGACAGCATTAAATGAAGCCTGAGCTTAAACGCTTTGCTGAGCTGAAGCCTCAGTTACTTAAGGAATGAGAAGACAGTCGTGGGGGATCATAGCAGTTAGACTTTCCTGAGGCTTATGTTGGATTTCCACCATGCAGTCCTACATAACATTCTATTCCCCTACAGAAAACGCTTTTCTTCCTTTAATTTCCTCCTCCAAACACATTTAATTCTGACCCGTCCTGGCTCCCTCTGGCTGAGTCACACACGTGGTGTAACCCAAAATTGCGGTAGGCGAGCAAGAGCCACCACAGACTGCCGGGATCCGCAGCTTTTTGCCACTGCCACTTATCCCCCCCCTTTATTTTTCTTCAGTGTTTTGCATCAAATTCTTCGCCACTCAGCTGAAAACTTTGCTTGAGAGTGGCAAGACTGCATCAATACACAGCGGTGTGATGAATGAGCTCCGTGTAATTTGGGTTATGGTTTGTAAATTGCTGAAAGCCTGTTCTCATCGAGCGTGTTTGCACCAGCAAACTCCACACTTGCAGGGTGCAGGTCCAAGCCCAGGCACTGGTACCTGCACCATGGTGTTGGCCCAGGCCACCGCGCCATCCAGCCCCAAAACACCTTCTGTGTCCTGCCACCTCCTGGCTACAAGAAGAACCTGTCACTGAGACTAAACCTTGGAGTTACACCAATTATTTGTTTTAATCGCCTTTGAGGGCAGAGACCTAATCATTACTTTTATGCAGAAAGAAGTTGCTGCAGTCATCTCCTGAGCTTGGCCAAGGCTTTTGGGTCCAAATAATAAATAAGGGTAGTGATTTATTATTGTTGTGCTCACGCTGTAAAGATGTTAGAGGAGATATCAAAATACTCAAATCAAATTGACGTCTCTTCTGTTCAATAAAATCAACAGAGATGCAATCTCAGGTACTGAGCAATGCTGATATTGATAATCACAGACACTTGAATTCCACTCTTAGTTTCACACAATTAGTTAACTACACCATAATCCAAACCCAATAGTAGCAACACAAATATAACTCAGAATTCAGTTAAGCCTATGACTATGTTAAGGGATGAGGGAGACTAGGCTTAGCATTACTTGAAGTAATCAGCAATTGTCTGGGCTAAAGTACATTATGTTTCTTTCCATAACTCCCCAGATCTGACTTCCATTTCCTTGTGTTGAGTGCTTATGCCATGTTTGCAAATGGAAGTAAGACTCATTATCAAATGCATTTTCACTTGTTTTTCTTCTGCTGTTTTCTATAAAATGAATGGTTGCAGATGTCCATGTAAAAAAATTCAAAACACCATGTCTTTCACTCCATTACTGCTGAACAGTTTGGGAAGACAAGGAGGCACACTTAAGTTTTTGTTTTTCCCTCTTGATAATACATTTAGAATTTTTAAATGTGAAAAAAAAATAGCTTTTTCTTCCAATTAATCCGTGTGTCAAGTTTTTATGTTTAGATTTTTATACATCTAGCAATTGATATGATATTTCTATGTTTTTCCTACCTTTTTCTTTTGCCAGAAACTATGCCAGTATTCTCAGTAAACTGCAGGCTGGAAAATAGATATGTGTGTGTTATAGCTTCCTGAAATAATATTTGGTAACATAAATAAATACATTTGGAGTTTTTAAAAGCGAGGGAGCCTTTCTAGTGGAAGTAAAAATGTTGTTATGTGATTACTGAGAAATATTTGTTTAATGTCCTTGACTAGTTTTCAGGAAGAGATGAGGGAATAAGATTCTTGTTTGTTTGTTTGTTTTCTCATTCATTATATTATGTGTGAATGAAAATATTACTGTAAAATAATCGGTACATATAGATTTAATTTTTCACTACTCTAAAAACAGTATCAAAGACATATTAACCTGCAGTTCTTATTTCTGATTTTCAAGCAGTCAAAATATAATGAGTAATTAAAAGCTACTAGCAGTGCAAAAAAATCTATAAATTCAATAAAAGTAATTAAATTCCCTCCTTGCATAATTCACAAGGTTTCACAATCCTCTAGCATTTCTCTTTTATATAAGACAACAACTGAGTCAGAGACTTTAACACATTTTGTTACAAGCTCATTTGTTGCACAGTCCCTGTTTGCTTTCTGACCATGGTCATAAGATCATTTATATCCAATTAAATCTCTCAGGCTGTGAAATAGATATTCATTACACACCCTTGATGACTGCATACAGCAAAGTTGCATAATGTCTTTGTAAATCTTATGTGAATGAATGCGTTGTTGAATTAAAAAATGATGTAAAGCTTCGTCCTGCCCTTTCATATGTTGTATTTCACTACACACTTTTGAGAATTAGCAGCTGGGGAGATGAGCCCCCGCTTTCCCCACAACACCTGGGGAGGCAACAACCGAGCATTCAGGGTCATACTCTGACTCAGGGGTTATTACACAAGCAAAGTACCAGTCAAGGAGCCAGAATTTAGGTGGTTTATATTGAAGCCAGTATTCCCTTGGCATTTATTTTGGTTTCATGGTATTTATTTTGGGGGCAATAAGGTTTCTGCCCACAGAAGGGAACTACTGTAAAATCTAAAAATACAATCGTAGGCATGGCAACATCCTGGCCTTATAAATATAGGGAAAGCTTTTTTTTTGGTGTGAATTTATGGTATGTGCATTGGCTGTGAAACTGCAGTTCCCATGTGCATCATGCTGCCATTGAAAACCAGCACACCTGATGCTGAAACCATGTAAAACTTTGTGTTTCGACGATACTGCAGAGGCAGGAGAGAGCTTTTAAGAAAGTAACCTTGCTTCTTCATGCTAGTCTAAATCACAAGGTCCAGTAAATCACCTGCAGATCGCTGTACCACATTGCTGCGTTACATAAAATCTCAGCTTCTCGGTACATTTCCAAGGGAAAACATGAAAACAATGCTTGCTGGCTGCCTTTGGGTGGGAACTGTGCTGAAAACAGTCACAGCCTTTGACAATGAGCCCTCGGAAACCTGTCGCACTCAAAAACCTGTCCCTGGCTCTTCACAAGAGCAAACAGGCAGAACAGATAAGGGCAGCAATTTCTTTCGGCTCACCATCCTTTGAGTCTCCAGGAGTGGCGGAATAGTCATAATCCGGCTGATATTGCTCACAATAGTGTAACTGATATTCAGCTCAAGAAATAAAACACTTGCTTACCTACAGGTACATGCCCTGGTGCTCAGCTCACCAAAACTCATTTGTGGTTTTTTTTCTCTTCCTTGGAAGGTAAGAGCCTCAAACCTGTAGGATAATTTTGTCTTGCTTCCCTCTGGAATTGGTCCACGAGAGACTGTGCCACAGTTTTAGATAATTCCTCTGCTACCTCTTTCTCTGTCAGCCATCTGGTGAGATGCCAGAGGGTTGGCAAGTGTACGTGGGCTTGCTGGCTGCGTTCCCGGTCGTGATCTGCTCCCATGCCTCGGTCAGGCATTTAATGGGAAAGTAGGTTTGCAAAGGAGTTCACCCCTCCTGGAAGACACGGCACAGCCCGGCCAGAAAAATGATTTCTTGTTTCACCACAGGACAAAATCATCATTTCTGGAGACGAAAAAAGAATGTGAGTGAGGGAGAAGCCCCTCGCCTACTCCAGCATAGCCAAATGGTGAAGGGCCTTATACCAAGTGTGGAGAGAGAAGCTTTTTACATTTGCTTTTACAAACATTATGTATTTTTCCTGGAAAAAAAAAAAAACAAACAAGCAAACAGCAACACACCCACAAAACACAAAACAAACAAACAAAACCTTTAGAAAGACCAAATTTATTTATAGATGTGGGTTACGTTTGGCCAAAAATATTGATTCTCAAAATGGAGACATATTTTTTGAAATTATTACTTTGTTCCTTTGGCATTTCTTTCTGTCATTTGCCAAACATAACTTTTCACTTTTCATTGCAGAAAGGCATCTTGAATTTTAAAATTATCCGAAGTCTATAAAAGAAAACCTTTGAAGGGTTAAGTTCTATCTCCCCCAAGAGTCTTAAACCACTTTGATTTAGACCAAAATATCTTAGATTGTAACAAAAGCATCAGAAATCCCAAATTTCTGTCTCTTGGTTCAACCCAAGCCAAAGTTTCCCCTCTAACTGTTCATTCAACTGCTGACTAAACAGATATCTTTTTTATACTCAGATCTAGACAGAAGACTAAAGGTCAAGTCCCTGTCTTCACGTCCAGTTATTTGTAGAAAGGACATTTGAACTGTGGTCTAGGCAAAGATCCCTGACACTTACCTATTAGCTACCTTTATGGAATAAATTTCTCTTGTGTTAAGCCCCTTTTGTCCCTTCCAAATTGGACACACATGTTCTAGCAAAAAATTTTGGTTCATATTAACCAAAATCTTCAGATACAGAAGGTTTCTGGAGGAAAGTTTTAACCCTCTCTGACTGCCAGGGTCATTGTGGGGAAATTTATTTTTCTTTCATGTTTCACCAAGGGAAAAAACTGTTGCAGAGGTGGTAAATGAAGAAGTTGCTCCCCAAAAATCAGCCTTGCTGGGGCAGGCAGGGATTTGCCATGGGAAGGAGTTAGAGGGGCATCCTTGGCATGGACAACGTGCCAGGCGTCTGTCTGTCCTCACAGCAATGCAATCAGGACTGGTAGGGAGCAGTATAGTGTAGTGTCCCTATAAATATAAAAAAAAGCTTGACATAATAAGTATCCCTATGGGAGCATTTTCCAGAGGTAGCATAGTGTGGAAGCTGGGGAGCCCATGAGGCAATAACATACTGTATTTCTTAAAGGTTTTGAGGAGCAGTGGGAGATGCAGAAGACAACCTGGGTAAAAGTTAAACCATTTATGGCAAAACACCCTTAGAATTAAAAAGAGGAATTAATTGCTTCACAGCCAGAAAGGATGAAGAAGATCTCACTTGCTTTCCTCCTACGTAGATAACAATGAGAAATCAGGAAATGAGAATCTGAGAAAGAAATGGCTAAAATGCTCATTTTATTTCACTATGTTTTTTTGTTACTAACTTGAAGCAATGCAAATCCAGTGCACATGAATGAGTTCATCAGAGTCATTTACAGAAGGTAGAGGGGTAGGACTTGCCCAGAGTGGTTCTTCTGGTGACAGAGAATCAGATTTAAATAGGATTTATTTAATGAAGGAGATACATTGAAACAGGACCCCAAATTGCCAGATTGATATTGCAAAGTCCCCAAATCGCATCTCCACCTGAGGGAGAGTTCCTTTCACCCAGAGTGGGTTTTTGTGGTTTGTTGGGGTTTTTTTGGTGTTTTTTATTTGATTGGTCGGTTGGTTTTGTTTGATTGATTTTGTTTTGGTTTTTGTTGTTTTTTTAAAAGCACTATCTTTGATGCAATTCACTTGAATTCTTGGGTGCTCTGCCCTTTGCTATAAGCTAAGGATGTGTAAAGGCCAGCTGTATGCGGCACAGAGAGGACAGATGATGGGAAAACAAAGACAAGACATCCTTTAATTTGTGCCTAAGCACAAAATGACGGATGCCCCTCCAGCCATGAGGAGGACTGCTCAAAAATCACACGCAAGTCATAACAGGGCCAGGCTACATGTGTGGCACTAGATTGGGTTTTCTTTAAGTTTTTTTTAATGTGAACCAGGGCTCTTCCAGAAGGTGAGTCTCCATCTCATCCCACGACTCCTCACTGTCAGCTGCAGGGAATATGTCACTGTCACTCCAGCTCGATGTCCCTCGGGCTGCTGGCATGTCCGGGCCCAAGGACAGCCTCTCTCAGCTCTGGGTGCTGAGGGCTGTTTGTTCTTCTCCTTCTCATCCTGCATGGTCCTTAGCACCACTTGGGTGTTTTCTCTTCTCTGGTGAAACACTGCTGGTTGTTGCCTTGCTCTGAGAAACACATGATGGATGAGAGCAAGCTGCCTGCAGGACATGAAAGCCAACACATTTTTGGCTGCAAGAGGGTGGAGGAAACATCAGATATTTCATGTTTCCCTTGATTACTGTATCTCCATGAATCAAAGTGAAGCAGCCTGGCTGGGCGACACTGGGACACAAGTGTCCATGGGGTCCTGCTGCCAGCTTGGTCTGCCATAACTTCTACCTCCCAACATCTCTCACAGTCCATTATCATACCCAACAGAGACATTTCTTCACTCTCGAGCTGAGCCAACACTCAACTGCAGCCTCAGCCGAGTCAGACCAGCCCAAACTTTGTACCATGTCACTCACATCTGCCACCCACAGTGCGCTCCAGCTCCGCGCCTCCGCACGGGAGGAAACGTGCTGAAAGCTGCAAACTCCATGGCCCGTCTTTCATAAATCCGAGTGCTGTGAAGAACTCGGTTAACCCTGTGCATGCTGCTCTGTGTGCACGGGGAGGGGAGACAGCTCGAAGGGACTTTCTGTAACATGTAATAAGAGGGACAATATATCCTGGGACCTGGTAGAAAGGCTTTGGAGAGATACAAATATGAATTATGAAAGCGCTTGGCAGACCAGAACCAAATGCAATTTGTTTCTGATGTAAAGACCTTCAAGACCAATATCAGTGCCAAAGCATGTCAAGGGAGGAGGAGGAGAGTTGAAAACAAGGATCTCCAGGCTCTTTTGGATGTCACTAGCACCCGTGCCATTGTGGCTGTCCAGGCAGAAGGTGTCCTGGTTTGCAGTTCCAAGGTCATGAAGACTTGGAAGGGGTGAAGGAAGGGGTTGGAATATCCTCAGGGAAGATGGAACATCATGGGAAGGATGCACCCACAGCTGCACTGTGTCTCAAATCCGCTGTTTCTCTTACTCATCTGGTCTCCTGCCCCGTCTCACATCAGGCACTCTGCTCATAATTTCTCGTCCTATTGTTCCCTGTGTTTCCTTTCCTTACCCTCCTTTTGCATTGTGCCTCCTCCTGTACCTGGACACACATATCTCTTCTCAGGTATCAGAGGGCTGATGATATCAACCACATTCTCCATCACAAAGGCGCCAGTGCTTCAAAAGATCACTACCTACCCAACATTTTTTTAGCCCACCGCTCTGTTTGCACTCCTATTACTTTTGGCCATTTGGTAGTTATAATCCTCTCATGGACCATGTAGCATTGTATTATTGAAACCATAATTGTTACTTATGTTAGTAAGAGCAAGAATCTTTATGTTTTTTCGGATTTGCTGCAGTGCAAACACACAGTAGGAGACAACTGCTGCCTGCAGAAAGCTTGTTGACATGATAGCTGGGCATCTTAAAAGTTGTGGAGTCATCTGGCCCCATTGGTGAGCCTGGAGAAAAGCCACCCCTGGCTTCCCAAGGGAGCTCCAGGTGGGTACCAGAGTGGTGATGGCCCTGACAAGGTGAGCATGTGGCCTGAGAGAGTGATGACTGCAGACAGGAACAGGTCTCCAGCCACAAGCAAGAGGTGGCACTGCTGAGCTGCAGGACTCCTGTGAGCCACAGCAGCCCATGGCAAAGCCCATGACATGGAGGCTACTGGGCACCAGTCTGGGGCACCCGGGAACATCTCCCTAGCCTGAGGGTTCCATGGGGACATCCTTCACTAGTAGCAAAGCTGGGATCATTGTCCATGGGATACTCACAGCCCTGGAAATGGCCTGAGCAGCCACCCCACTGAACCAGCATGGGCATGGGCATGCTGCAAGGGAAGTGCAACCAGGGAGGAGGGCAGTGGCTGCAGGCAGGAAGCTGTGTCCAGGCTAATTCCTTAATAACCACTCTGAGAAGCAAGGTTGGGGCTTGCTGGCTGTTAATTCAGCTTTCCCAGACTAATGCTTCCTTCTGTTTTCTTGCCCCTCTTCCCTCTAATAAAGTTCTGCTAATTTAAAATACTTTGTTAAAGCTTGCTGCTGTGACCAGGAAAACACTGCTCCATCTGGGATGCACAGCGTTGTTTAGTCTCCCAAGTTTCTGAACCTGAAATTGAGCCAGGGTTGCTCCGTTTTTCAAGGAGGCATAGTTAAATTGGACTCAACTTAGCATCATACGCTGAATGTGTTACAGAAGTAAGCAGATGAGACAAAAAAAAATGGAATGACGACCAGCAAACTCATTAAGAGGTGAGGGATGGTCCCAAGATCCAGCTCAGTGGCTGAGTGGAGAAGTAATCTCTGAGTCAGGCACCTCTGCCTGACAACCTGTCCGTCACAAGACTCAGCACATAGTGGACATGGACACGTTCTGACAGATGCCAGGTCATGCATTTGGTCTCAACTTGGCAAGTCTGAATACGCCCAGTAAAGTCTGTTAGTCAGCCACTTGCCAAGCCTCTCTCTTCTTGCTACTGCCCCTTCATTTCTTCTGTTGGAAGTTCTCACACTGCAGTATGTCCATTTGAAAAGACTCACGGTCACTGTTGCAGAGAGGGCAGTAGAAGGCTAGATATGACCTGGGAATTTATTACCACCTTTGCTTTCCTTGCTCTATAAAAATATTAAGAAAAACTTAGAGGCCAGTGGTGCATCCACAGATATGATCCATCCATGACCTGCTCTGAAAATGCAATACCATCTCCCATAGACAAAGCTGCAGTCCCTAGAATGACATAATGAAGAATAATACAAAATATGGAAAACAGCACCGGTAGCCCTTGATAACTGTGCTTCTCTCTGCTTTAAATAGAACAAATAAGAGTAGTATTGTGATTTCTTTTCTTTATAATAATCTTAAGACCAATGTATCATTTTATTTGTCTGTCTTAAAATCCATTACATTTATCAAGGATTTAAAGATTAATCCTTTAGAAAGTTGGGGTAGGTTTCAGCTCTATATTAAGACTCCTGAACTTCAGTGTGTACATGCAAACTGCATCTAGTGTGCATTTTACATGTGGGACTGTCATGGTCAGTGGAGAGCTTGTCAGTACGGCCAGTGAAGCCCAACAAGCAATTCAGATCACCGTTCCCCACAGCTATGGGATCAGCTTGGTTGCCCAGGAAAATATTCTGGAGTGCACAAGACATTTGTGTTGTGTTGTGAGAAATGACATAGCACAGAAAAGACCCAAAGTCTTTTACATGGTTGTCCAGAAGCCAGAGGGGGCACCAAGAAGATCTCAAGTGGTAAAACCTGAAGTGCTCCTTTGCCTCACGTGTTGACACCCACATGTAGACACCTCAACTAAGTGTCCTAACTTGAATCTTGACTTTTTACAGGAACTCACTACCTCCTGCTAAGTCCTGATGTCTGAAGCGCTGCTGAGAGCCTCATTTGCTCTTGTCCTCTCATGTCCTGGCAAGGTAAATACTAAGATGAATTGTGAATAAAAAATAGTTCAAGGACTGCTTTCTGCCCCATGGTCTGGAGTTGTGATGTGCCTCATGTCCATGCAGGTAAGCAACCTTCTCCCCCAAAACCAAGTGGCCACATCCAAAATGCCTGCTGGCAACGGTCCAGCTCTCGAACTGTACCTGAGCTGTGTCTGCAAGAGTGCAAGCTGGCCCAGGCTGGGGATGGGCAATGGCCAGCCCATGGGCCTTTCTACATTTTGCTGGTATAATTGTATCCTCTGCTCAGAGTGCTGCTTTTCTAGTGCTATATCCACTTCTTATGACAACATGTTTTTTTAAGGCCAGGATGAAATGTGACTGAAATTTTCTAAAAGATGGGTGTTCTATATAACAAAGGGAAAATCCCAGACAGTGTTTCTTCACTTAAACCAGAAACTTTTCATGGATACCCTCCAAATGACAACTTTACTCAGCTAAGGCAAACTTGCAAAGCCCAAGAGTGCCAGGTTTTTTGAGAGCTGACTGGGTTTTGCCCTTTCATCCCACCTTGGCTTCACATTGTAAAAGTGCAGATGCTTAGGAAATTGCCTCCAGGTGTTGAGTGATCCGAGTCACAAATATAATAAACCTTAATCTGAGATAGATGACCTTGTTGTCAATGTAGGATCTTTACGCTTGCAGAAGAGAACTGAAAGGGGTCTTTTTGCATTCCCTTGCCGCAGCTGTCATGCTCTTTCGGCAAGCCTCAGAACTGCTCATTTTCTTGGTCAGGAGCCTCTCGCGATACACACAGAGCACATGGCAGGTTTGAGTGTTTTGTGGAGATGTGTGAACTAATGCTAAACTCACTCAGATACTGTCTGCTAAGTTAGTCCTGGCACTGTGGTAGTCAGCATGGAGGAAGACATCTGATTTGGAGGTAAGCGGTGCTCACAAAGTGGTGTCTGCACAGCGACCTGCAGTGGAGGCCTGTCCTTCAGCTCTCTTTGGATGTCTTATGAGCCAAAAGTACCTCACCTTTCCATCTTGATTTCTTCAAGCAGAAGAAAGGATGATACTATTCTGTTTTCTTCTGAGGGTTCTGCGTTGGTTGATTTATGAATGGAGATGAAGTCTGGATGTCTTTACGTACATGCTCACTATAATGCCAGTGTTTTGTCCCATGCCTCCCAACAGATCAAACTATGCATTAGGGACATCTGACGTGCACAGTGGTAGCCCAGCAACTACTGCCAAACTGTGTTTATGGCCCACATAATATTTACTGTGCTATCAGTTTCAGCAGTGCCAGAAAACATGCATTGTAGATGCAATTCCACTGTAGAAATTGTTTAAAGCCTGCTAAATCTTTAGTCAGAGTATATGGGATTTTTTTTTCTCCTATAAAAAGCCTGAGGGTTAGTATCTATTTAACATTCAGGAGGCAAGAAATGCTTCCAGTCCTTGGAAACAATGAAGAGCATCCTTCTGGCATCCCTGAAATGAGGTACTAAATCTTGTAATGAACTTGCACTCCTTGTTTTCTTATTACAGAAGACATCGAAGGGTAGCATTTGGGTCCCTGTACATCATCACTGTCAGCAACAAAACACGTGAACTCAGTGCTGCTAATGAGCACCGAGTGAGCACTGGAATAGGGAGCTGTGTTGACATTTAAAATACCCCAGTTAACAGGCTCCATGTTGCCTAATTGCAAGGGCTGTGTGGGAAGGGCTGCTTCAACGTCTCTATCTAGTATGGGCATGACTGGCAGGAATACACTACTCCTGAGGAATGTCAGTTACTGAAGGAAACAATTATCCTTTCTGAATATTCAAAATATGTCAAAACATTCTTCCTTTCTCCCTTTTAGGGCTCATCAAAGCTGTGAGTGTGGCAACATCATTCCACCTACTCTGGAATATCTGATTCACAGGCCTGTCTCTTGCTTGACATTGAACCTTGTTCAGCCATAGCCAACTCATGCCTTTGCAAGAAATACAGGCAAAAATTGATTTTTCCAACCAAAGGGTGTTCTGGTCAGCATGCACCAACATTACATTTTTTTTTTTCTCTTCAAAATAGGGTGCTCATGTCCAAATTTCCTGTAGCCCTGGACTATTCTCATTCCCAAACTGTGCAAAGTGTGTCTAGGAGAGGGCTAGCTGATCCAGACCAACAGCATGTGAAGGACTATCCTAACAATTTAATAGCGTAGGTGATCACGTTCTGGAGTCTGTACTTGGGTCTTGACACTTTAATTTACTAGCAGAGATAGAGCCAGTGAGTAGTAACAACAGGATCACCCAGTCAACTGGTCTGATGGTATATCATGGACTATTATGTCTCACCTTGCTTCCCTTTCATAGGGGTTTGCCTAGGGCATCTCTACTAGGAAGACATCCAATCTTGATCTGAAAACATCAAGAGACAGAGAATCCAACCCTACTTTTGGTAAGTAGTTCCCAGGATTAATTGCTCTTACTATTAATAATGCATGCCTGGGTTTCTTTGTATGAATTTGTTTGGATTCAGCTTCTAGCTCTTGATTCCTGCTATGCTTTCTCCACTAGATGAAGGAGATCTTTTGCATATGGTATTATCTTGTTGTGGTGGTACTTGTATACTTTAATCAAGTCATGTCTCTGTCTTTTTGATAAGGTAAGCAAAGCCCTTCCAGGCTTTCACTAGAGAGAGACATTTTCTCTTATCCTCTCTCTGACCTGTCTCCAACTTTTCCCATTTAAAATACAGGCACCAGAACACTATGCCAATATTAGTCTTACCAGAGCAGTGAGGAGAGATAAGATCAGCTCCGCACTCCTACTCACGGCTTCCTTGTTCATACATCCATGAATCACATTATCCCCTTTTGCTTTACATTAGGAGCTCATGTTGCCGCCCTTAAATTCAGTCTTGATTTCCATGGCTGCCTGCTCTCTACACAATAGGCTCCATTCCCTGTTCCTATAGGAGTGCCTATAGTAAGACATATCTTAGACACCAGATCTTCTGTGCTGTCTGTGTTATAATGTCCTGATAAGATTCTTGGGTATGAAATAAAGAAAATAACTAAGAATTGTTACTTAGAAAATGAATGACAAAATTCCCTTTAATGTTGATAGGAGTAGGATCGGCTCATGGCATTTATTCACCAATGTACACCCATAACTAAATTTTCCAGGTCTGCAAAAGGTGAAAATCACGCTGCTCTAATCCTTTTTTTCATATACAAGATTTTGTAACTGCCGTAACCAGTGAACACACGTCAACTGCTTCCCACTGCTGCTGACAGTATTTTCTCATCTTCAAAAAAATAAATCAAGTCTAACCTGTCTTTCCCACAAAGATTTTCTGCTCATTAAAATCTGAGAATTGCTGCATGGGTTTCAGCCTGATAGGCAGAAAGTATCTCACTCGTCCCAAAGGCAAGTGTAGCCTATGTGGCTAAGCCAGCATTATGAAGTTTTTTAAGTCAAATCAGAGCTATTCTTTGAAGGACTGTGATTGTGCAATCATCAAGGCGTTTTTCATGCTGGAGAGAAAAGACACAAAGCAAACTGATCTGATGCATTTTAATAGGTATTTTTTAGATATGTAGAATGAAAGAACAGCCCTGAAACTCTTACATGAGTGATCCTTACATCTTTGGTCTTGCTGATTTTGATGAGAGTTTCTGCTCAGGAAAGGATTTCAGGGTTTGACTTATGCTGATATTTTTTGCCAGTGATTTTTTCCATGTAAATATGAAGTTTCATTGATGTTATAACACCAAGAAATCAGACTTGTGGGCTCATTAATAGGGGACAAACAACTAAAAGTCTGCAGATTTTTGTGGCTAGCCAAGGATTACAGTAAAAACCCAACTATAATACATAGTGATGCTTGAAAAAAAGAAAGTACATTTAAATTCAGATGGAATTGTTGATTCCTGTGCACAATATGGTTTATATCATAGTGAACGAGCTCAGAAGCTCTGCCATTGAAACGGGACTTGCCCATTTAGAGGAATGCTGCAATTTGTGTCTGAAACTACTTTTAGAGACCACCTGTGATTAATGTTGATGTATCTGTCATTGTTGGATGTTCATATGAAATTATATGGTTATTATTCCCAAAGAGCTGGGCTGCACCCCGCAGTCCTCTGGACGCTTCCCCAACCCCAGGAGGCTTTGATGGCTCTCGGTGAGGGCCAAGCACAAGGTTGGGGTGTTTGTGGGAACTTGTATCTCTGCAATGTGCATCTCACCATGGTTTATTTGTGTCGTACCACATCCCTGCAGCACACCCATCACTGCAGCATGAGAAAGCCACTCAGTGATGTATTAGACTAGCCAGCTACCTGTCACATGCATTTTGGGTGCATGTTTGAGCCAAAGAGAACTTGTCCCTCTTTGATGGCCAGTCCAGCCTGTTCCCATGCAGGCACGTTCTCCCTGCACTCGCTAAAAGCTCAATACAAGCAAGTAGTGTCAATTGTGTTTTACATAAACACAGCAAGAATGTGAACATGAAAATCTGTGTTAATAATAGTCTGGCCACAGAGTATTCTATCAGGCAAGGGTGGGTTTTTTTCTGCCAGCCCAGCCGTCACTGTCCCATGGTTGGTGGCAGAAGGTGTGTGAGCCCGTGGGAAACCTGACCTGGGGAGTTCCCAGGCAGGCGAGAGAAACAAGGCCACATTGCCCAGGTATCTGCTGGGAGACCGCTCACACACCTCATCCCACTAAATACTATCTTCCAGAGTATTGGTGTCTGCTCTGGGTTTGGGAAACAGTTAGAAATAGTGGCTGGACTCTTCTAGTTGCTTAAGAACCTGGTGTCGTTGCTCCGGTGAGAGAGCAAGCAAAATAACCAGACACAAAATCGCAGAATCACAAAATCATTTATGTTGGAAAAGACTTTTGAGATCATCAAGTCCAACCGTCCAGGGATGGTGACTCCTACCAGCCTCAGCCATGCTCAGGAAGCCGGTGTGTGGTCTTCTGTAATGGATCCTGTAAAGAGACTAGAAAAATCTGGCCAGCAGAGGTCAGATACGGATTTGAACAGTTTGAGAGAAAAAGTTGTTCAGAGATATTAATTTGGCTTGATATTGTTCCTCAGTATTTGGGGATGGAGTGTTGTTTGGTGCTAGTCTGCAGAGCTGGTCTGCCTGCCCTGGAGACATTTCAATTCACTGCTGCGTGTGATTATATTTCCATCATGATGGTATTTGCTGTGTTTTACTTCCTAAAGACATTTTTAAATTTAAATCTCATATTTTGACTCAGTGATGAAAATAAGGCTATGTGGTAAGTCATAATTTATAAACAAGATGTATAAATTTCCCTACTTTCTTCTGTTCTTTCTCTTTTTTTCCTTGTCTCCCTTTTCTTTTTTCTTTTTATTTTTCTTTTTTTTTCTTGTTCCTTTTTCTTTTTCCTTTTTTCTTTTAGTTTTATTTTTCTTTCTTTCTCTTTTTTTAATTTTTATTTTTTCTTTTTACTTTTTTTTTCCTCCTTTCTCTTTTTTCATTTTTCCTTTCTTCTTTCTTTCTGTTTCCTTCTTTATTTCTTTGATCTTTGTATGTCTTTGTCTTCTTTCTTCCTTTTCCTCTCACCTCAATCCCCATTTTTTTCTCTCATTCTCCCTGTCTTTCTATTTCTCTGCCTTTTTCCTCAGGCTCATAGGCCTGTTCTGTGAACTTGGGTACACTGGATGACATAGTTACACCCACAGATTCACCCTCCCTAAAACCATTCACAGTCAGACTTGCCGCTGCATGTTTCTCTCCTTTCTGAAGCTGAAGAAAATTGCACAGAAAGAACTGAAACAACCCAGATTTACTTTCCAGCATCTTTCATCTGCCACAATAACTGAGAACAAGTTATTCTTGATTTACGTATTCTGCAGATACAGAGGGCAGCATACACTGCACAGAGGTGGAAACTGGGGTGGGTTGGTCACGAGTGATAAATACCCTGTGGCTGTTCCAGAGCGGCCGGGCACCAGAAGGGTGGTTCTGGCGTCCTGGCCAGGGCTGGGCAGTGCCTGGACACCCCCCAGCAGCACAGACACGGCTGCTCGGCCTTGGGGCTTGTGGTGCTTATGGTGCTTCTCAAAGTTTTGCTTGAATGTATCCCTGGAGATAATGAAGACAAAGTGGTAGCCTAAGCATCCATGTTAATACATAAAAGTGGCAGGTAGGGGTGAATATTGTCGCTAGAAGCCGAAGTGATTTACTTCTTGTGTCCCCAATGACAGAAGTGAAACTGCTTCTGATTTACAGAATGGTTTCCTTTATTAATACAGTAACTTCCATCTTATGTGCAGTTCTTTATTGAAATATATACCAACAATAGTTTAAAAAATCACATGGCACATTTGTATGGCAGCTATTTTCTACCTGCTTCAGATTCAGCATCTTTTCTAAGGCTGTAGGTGAGCTATTATTGAGGAGCAGAGTACCCAAGCCAGGAAAGAAAGCACAGCCCTGAGTAAAGGGCTGCCCTTGACAGCTGCTCGCAGTTTTCATCAGGAGCATCCTAACAGGAAAGATACTTGTTCAATCTAAGTTTCCCCTTTAAACCATGTTTTGTTTGTGTTATGTAATTTCCTGACCTCAAGAATTAGAAGAATTAAGAGGAATTAATCTGGAAGAGTAGACCTCCCGTGAGAGTTTTGGTTTGGTTTTGGTTTGGTTTGGTTTTGGTTTGTTTGTTTGTTTGTGTTTGTTTGTTTGTTTGGGGTTTTTTGTTTTGTTTGTTTGTTTGTTTTTCTGCTCTTAGTCACACTTTCAGAACTCTGTCTCTCAGAAAGGAAGGTTCAACACAACTAGGAATATTATATCCTGACATTTTAGAGTTGTAGGAAGTTCAGGATGAGAGGGGATTAAAAGAATGACAGGACGTGTTGGCTCCTGGTAGATTGGTAAGCAGGTCTCATTGCAGAGAGCTCAAAGAGGAAAAGCAGGTAATTCCTGCTTCCAAATGTCATGTTATTCCCCTGAAAATGTTATATATGTATATGTTAGAGTACTGTCCACAGACTTCAATTTACATTGGGATTACTTTCCGTAAGTAAGGAAGAATTGCTCCTCTGGAGACCTTGCAGTCCAGGTCGACAAGAGGGATGAAAGCCAAGGGAGGAGGCAAAGTCACCAGCAAAGACATGTGCCGGTCAGCACGGACAGCCCTGCTCTTCTGCACTTCCAGGCTGGTCTTCTGTGGGCCATGCCTGAAGAACACGTGAGGTCCAATGGACCTGGCTAGTAATAAGCAACTCCTGGTTGCACATGAAGGTCTGAAAATTGTGTTTCTAAGAAATGCTTGAATCACTGGCTCTACTAATACAGCATTTTAAACATAGATCGAATACTTCAGTAGGGTTTAAGATAGTATCTTATGCCTGCACTAACAAAGGCTCTAAGTATGTGTGAAAAACAGGTAATATAATTTGCAGAAAGAAGCATCTCAGTAAATGCCCAATTATACCATTTAAACTGTTCTTGCTGGAGCCCTGGGCTATACTTGACTGCTTGAATTTTTGTAAATCCTTGACATTACAGCTGCATAAAACCATGCCAGGAGCAACATTGGATCTGTCAACCAGAGAGGGAGGCTTCGTTGTCTGAAATCAAAGATGTGTGAAGCCTCAGATAGCTTTTCACTTTCAGCTGCCATGCTTTGGTGTTGCAGAGCCTGTGTGAGAGATCCAAAGCCCAGTTGTTGGATCATACCCTTTACTGGTGTAATATTCACAATGCGCATCAATAGTACAACATGTCTGGATCACGAAGACACAGCAAAGACTCATCCTGCTTGTGATTTTCTTCATGTTTTGAGCTCTGGACAAATCATTGAAGCACTGTCAGTCCAGGCCAGTGGCTGAGATTCAACTAAATTGATTGCAAGAGTTTCTGGTACAACACTAGATGTGTTATCTGTATAATCCTGTAGATCTCCTTTGTAGTGCACTTCTCAACATGGTTCTGGCTCCTTAACACAACTAGAAGAATAGCTTCTTTTCATGGTTAGATAAATACTCCAAAAGTATCTTCAAGTTGGAAATATTCTCCTGAAAATAATCACATGGGAATGGCTACTCCACCTTCTTTTTGAGAGAAAAAAATATTGCTTGCAGAGAAGGTATCGACAAGAGAGTCAGAAATGACTATAAACAAAAGGATTTTTGACCAGATCTCTTCATAAGCTCTTTCAGCTTCTCTGCATTTTTAGAGAGATTAGGAAAAAATAAGATTCAGAACTTGTTTTTTTCAGCACTCCCATTAAATGATGTTTTCTCAGTCAGAACACTTTCTTGCTATCAATTTATCCAAACTGAGCTGAAAAGTAAATACAGCTCTTTCCATGAGATGTGCAATGATGTGCCCTTGCTTTGGTGGTCATAAAACAAAGAAGACAAATATGCTTGGACACCAAAGATACCTTGACATATTTTTGTCAGAAGAGACACAGCATTTTGGGGATGCAAAGCAATTTCAACTGTCTTCCTAGAATTCCACGCAGATGGAGAGTAATGATAAATCTCTCTGCTTCCTTGCATGGTTTAGGGTTGCTACACGCTGTTTGAACAGCTGCACTTGTCCCATCCCTGAAGGTGGTCGCAAGTCAGTGGAGGAGGAAGCAATCCAAGTATATATCATTCTAAAGTGTCAGACAGATGAGTTATTGTTTTTGTTTTGTCTTTTTCCCCCTGATAAATCCCTTGTTTCTGTTAGTGATACTGATCATGCTGTCATGACTGAAGAGTTTCAGCAACTCATCATAGTGCTCAGCTCATCTGTCATGTAACAGAAAAGTTTCTCTTCCCATCCTAGTTCAAATTTTCTAATATTCAAATCTCTCTAAACTCCCTTTAAACACCCCAAAAGTCAAATCTCATGGAGAAAACTGCACTGCTGTGTGGATTCGGTAACTTACTGGTTACAGCTTTCCTGCAGTTTCCTAATTGGAGAATTCCTGTGAAATGATTCAGTAAATACGTGATATGTAGTCCCTTCTTAGAGGGCTCGCATAGAGTAAAAACTGCATATTTGTAATTTTTTTCCCATATTTAGTAACCTTAAGGGTGTAGTGTTCGAAGCCACTATTTATTACCAAATTCCTCAGGTAATCCAAGAAAGCACGATTTCTTACAAGAGAGGGAAGTGTCTTCAGTCTCCCGTCATGTTGCTACAAGACTGAAGTCTGAGTAATTCCCCACACAGCACACCTTCATGCTGAATATTCTTGCAAAGGAACCTCTAAAAGACGCTGCTTATTTGCTCCAGGGGACCTTACTGATTGACAGTGAAGGTTGCTGTGGAGCCGCATTTGGTTCCCTATGTGAGTGGCATAAGACAGTGAATTCAATCACATTTGGTTGGGTCTATGTTGGTGCCCCTGAGCCGGTCAACATCCTCACATCTGGACATCTCCCAGCCCACTGGACTCACTGCTAACTGGCTTTGAGCTTCGCTGTGTCTCACTAAGACTCCTCCTGGGACATGTCAGGCACAGGCCCAGGTGGAATCAGGTTCATCTAAATTTCAGTGTGTAAAAACTGGTTTTAGGCTCTTTCTGCCATCTGTGGTATCAAAGGACTGCTCTGAGTGGGTATTTTTTGCATTCAAAGGGGAATGTCAAATAAGAATAGAAGTGTCTTGCAATTTCTTATTTTACCTATAGTGACTTTAAAGGACAGCCAGAAAAGCAGCTGAGACTTAAGCAATGTAGGTTCTTAGGGACGTGGTTTAGTGGTGGACTTGACAATGTTAGGTTAATGGTTTGACTCGATGATCTTATAGGTCTTTTCCAACCAAATGATTCCATGAATCTATGAATTTTACATATCTGAATTTAAGTAGCATTATATCCATCATCCCTGTCTCTTAGTCCTTCATGGAAGAAGAGGCCCACAAGCCCATTTTTGGTGGACCTTAGGATGCTCACAGCTCTCAGGCAGGACATCTTGATTATATAAATACAGAGAGCTATCCAGGGAAGCTGGTGAGCTTGTGGACCCAAGAGGGTCTGCAGGAGCATAGGGCAAGTTAGCACTTACACATAGACTCAAGTAGGCTTTGCATGGGTTTTGTGGCTTTTCATCTCAAAGACAAAAAAAAAATAAAAAAAGAGGTTCAGATGGTTTAGAAAACAAACTGTATGAATGCTCCACTGTTTTCACCAGCTCATCTGCTGGAGGTCAGCAGACACAAAGGCACAACAGTTCCAGATGAGAGTGGATCCTCTCATTCATTCCCTCTCTGCTTCTCCTTGATCAGCTCCGAAGGTCAACCAGAGCCCCTTGCCAGAAGTTACAGCTGAAGAACTGGTTTGCAACAGGCAGTGAACACCTTTCTTCTCATTGTCCCTTTCTTTTAAATCCGCAGAGCATCAGCAAAACCCCGTAGCTGTTCCAGTGCCATCACATTTTCCCTCCTCCTGGAAATCTAGCTCAAAATCAAGGCTAAAAAATGGCAAAGCCTCCCCACCAGTTACATTCATAAAGTGACATTTGTGATGTAGAGAGTATGTAGACTCCAAGATAATTTCCACCAGCTGAGGGAACAGAGGGAAGTGCACAAACTCCTGGGGGAAAGGTGAGCTAGAGGGATAGACATGGCATTGCAGCGTTTGTTGTGTTCTGAGGGCAATACGGACTATTGAATCCTGGTTTTAATACAGTCATCTAAAAACCTGCAGAAAAGTCATTATTCTGTAAAAACCCTTTGGTCAGACACTAATTGGATTTTCTACATGTATACTGGATATTTATTCAGTTCAAAGAAACTGTGAATGTATAGGCTGCACAAGAAGACATGAAGAGGCTTTTGCCTAAAAACTTATCAGAGGGTCACTAAAAAAAACCCCAAAGTTCTAGTTTTAAGAAAAGAATTAAAATAAGATAACAATACAACTGTACAGTTCGTTTTACAGTGCATTTCACATATTTTCAAAGTCCATCTCAACCTAAGAAGTCTCCAAAGACTTCAAAGCCATCTGTGCTGTGCCCTATTAAGTACTGGCAGTATAAATATTATGGATATTTACTTCCTGGCACAATAATTTGGGTATTGGCTCTTAAATGAATGAAAATTCTAAACTGAAACCCATAATCACATCTGCATTTCAAAGATGTTTTAAAATGTGAATCTGGATTCAGATCTGAAGTATACTGCTATACCACCAGAGTGGACTTGCTATAGCTCCCAGCATAAATGCCCCATACACTTTGGAACACATTGTGTTTTAAATCAGCAACTAGAAAGCAAAGCAAAGGGTATTTCTCAAATGACTTACATAAATTCATTTGATGCATTTTATATGTAGAGGTAAACCTTTTTATCTTATTTTGCAATATTTTATTTGTTTAACAAGTAAAAGGCTATTTTGCATGATAAAAGAAAGCTAAAAAGACATGACTAACCAGAGCTGACCAAAGCTGGAAAACAGGAAAGCCACTGGGGGAAGAGAAAAAAGGAATTCTAGTTATTTTACATAACAGATGGCAGCATAACAGAAAGCAGCTGATGTTGGTAGCCTAAGGGAATTTTCCCGTGTCAGAAGAAAAATAAAATTTAGGATATACAGAACCCCCCATTAAACGAGTTTCATAAAAAGAGTGTTTTATTTACATATACATGTATAGACATAGACATACACATGTATACAAACTTGCATGTAGTTGTTTAGACATCTGTCTTTGGAGGGAAAAGAGACTAACAATTACAGCAGAATTGTATTTTCCTTGCCTGCTACACAGTGTTTATCACTTCTTTCTTTGGAGCACCTTGTTGCTCTCCTTCTCTATCAAATTCAGCCTTTTCTTTCTCTTCTCACAGAATCACAGAATGTTAGGGATTAGAACGGACCTCGAAAGATCATCTAGTCCAGGGCTACATTTCCCTGTACTCCCTCTCTCCTACAACTCCATTTTATTCTGCCACCAAACCCTGTGTCCCACATACATTGCACCCTTCTGCTTCTCCCCTCCTAAAACCATTTTCCATGTTGCTCCCCTGGAAATACAGCCTGGAAAGCAAACCCAGCCTGCAGATCCCACCAGGCCCAGACCCATCGAACAACCAGCGCTGCACCTCACCCCCCCACGCTGCCTCTGCATACACAGGGAGCTCTCGGGGTGATTTGTGGTGTCTGTTCAAACCAGAGATGTTTAATGTATGACCTTTGGCGTCTGTATATCTTGCCTGGGCAATTCATCCACTTTATGGCTCACTCTCAGTGACCCTTTTTTCCCATGAATGGTGGCTGAAATATTCTCAGCAGTGGCATCCCTGTCCCGCTCTGCACATTCACAACTTGTCCCACTACCCCCACACCTACCCTTCACATCAGGATTCTGGTTTATGGCAGGGATAAACCAAACCACCAAGGCAAGTGACTTGATTTGCCTCAACAGATGGTCCTATGGAGTTAAGTACCATAAAAGCCGACTAAGTTATCCAAAACTGAATATCTTATCGAAACAAGATATACAATGTACAAAGGAAAATAATTTGCAATGAGGAAGCTCTGAATACAGAAGAGAGAAAGGAGAACATGAATAATCTCACGCAACAGCATGGACTAGTGCTGCTTGGAGGCTGATGGAATCAAGTCATTTTGGGCTATGTGCATACGAATGTCTGTCCCTGTGTGAAAGAGATTTATGGGCTGCCACTCGGAGCATAAAGGCAAAATATCTGCTGATCCTGTGCCACTTGATCTGTCACTGAACGTACCTCTGTTATAACTGTTAACATAATGAGTAATGATTATTTCCCCTGACTACATCATTGCACCAAAAGAGAAAAGTGGGTTTTATTAACTGGTTTAATTATTCACTAAAATCTACATGGACGAATTTTCCATGCACCAGCCTAACTCCAACCTGTTGCATCAATGTGCTATTTTTTTTCCCACTGATTCAACTAGAAGCAAATCAAGGCCTGAGATCTTTGGAAACACCCAGCCAGAGAAGGAAGATTTGCCTTGTTGAGAATAATTTTTCTAAGACTCAAAAAAAAAGACTAAGTTTTAGCAGCCTCAGAAGGAAATAGATAGGATCAGCATAAGAATCTTCATGTCAGAACTCCTAAATGTGAAGTTCTTCTTCCATCCAAGTCCTAAGAAGTGGTCTGTTGAACGCTGTGTTCAGCATTATTTTATTCCCAAGAGAGGTTTTGCCTCTGTGACTGTCATCCAAAACCCTACTTGTTACTGAGATAAGGGAAATGCACAGGTAGCTGTTGCAGCTGGCCCTTTCTATTATTTGCACTAAATATTCCATTCCTTTATTTGCACTAAATGTTCGGTTTCTGTATTTGCACTAAATATTACTCAGTAAGTAGCTTGTGAGCAGCAAACTGATCATAAACAGGACTCAGAGATTTTTAATTATTGTAACCTAAAAGTTTGGTGTGGAGCAAAGAGTGCTAAAATTGCTTTGACACACTGTACCTAAACATACATTTCCAACTGTCCTTTCCTCTTACTAGCCTACAAAATATTCCTCAAGGCATTTTCCATAACTGAGACCAAGAAGAGTTCCAAGGAAGCCCTGTGAAGACCACTGAGGAGCAGGTAGGCCAAACCTATTTGTGCAAGATGCTCAGGCTGTTTCTGAGCTTGTATTAGGCTGGTACAGGAAACTTTGGGGGTTTTGGTTTGGACTTATCTTCAGCATAGTCAAAGAAGGTGATGAAGGCGATTGTTGTTATGAAAACACAACAATATATATTACCTCAGTATTCAAAATTTTAGGAAATTTGGATGAAAATTGTGTCAATTTTCTGGAAAAGAGGAGAAGAATAAAGTGTGGGATGGACAATTTTGAAGACTATCTCAGAAATACTAGTGAATTCACTGCTTAAAAATGTTGAGGATCAAATTCTGCTCTTAAGACACAGTATAATCACACTTGCTTGACAGAGGAGTTTATGGTGATGGGAGTTGGTGAGCATGAGCCAACATCAGATGTAAGTGTGGAAGTCCTTGAGAAGCAAGGTTTTCAATGAAAGAGGAAGAGCAGAGACCAAGTGGAGCAGTAGAATATTTAGGAAAAGAAAAGCCACGAATGGGAAATGAAAACAGAGAGTGCATCCATGTCTGACAGGCTCCATGGGTGTATGTGTGTACACGACCAGTCTTAGTGGCCCTGGAGTCCTCAGCTAAGTAAGCTGGAGGGCTCCAGAGCAGCACTGATGTGTAAGTGAGCCATTATCTCTCATCAGCAGAGGATCTGCTCCTTCTTTTACTCCAGGCATTTTTTATTTAGCAGAGTACTGGTTTCTAGCATCAAAGCTGCATGCTCTGTGCAGAAGTCATAAGCTCCTCCAACACAGATACTATCACTCGTGGTGTGTGATGAAGATGGAGGAGATGGGGCCAACTCGCTGAGGGTTCACCAGCATCTCTCATCTCACATAACCCTGGGCAGCGTGGGACTAAATATAAGCAAAGGAACTCAAAGTAGGAAACATGGTTAAGATTCATCCTAATGGTTCTAGATTTTTACCTGTATAAAACCAAAGATTGTTTCCTTTATAAAACTGTGTCACAAGCTCAGCAGAGTATTTACATTTTGATATCACTTGAAATACTGTCTAGCTAACATGCTTAGAAGAATCATCTACCACATGTGCTGATGTGGGCCGTGGTTCATTTTACTTCTGTGTAAATAAATTAGACAATTTATACTTAATTAGACATATTAAACTGGCACATGCCCAGGGATCTCAAGGCCAACAGCATGGGATAGCCCACACCCATACTATTAACCTCTGGTAGCCACTAAAACAAGGTGCCACAACCAAACTGCTGGGAATGGTCCTTGGCCCATACCGACTCCTGAGTTATGATCCTGTCCAAAGCCATGCCAGAGACCATTCAAACAGTTTCATGGAGAAATAGTCCCTGGAACTAATTATTTATGTCATACAGATTTAGCCTCTCCTCTGTCTATGTATCACAAATTGATTGGTAAGGCTTAACATGCATCAGATTCTAACTTCACTCCACATTCCCACTCAGTAACAGGCATTAGATATTTCATTTTTCAGAGTATGTACCACACAGGAACCCCCTCAGGCACAAAGGCTGTTCTCTGCCTGTTATGTACATGAATTCACAATTAGCCTATGTCAGCTGACAGAAGATCACATGCAGAATTCAGTGTTCAGGCACACTGCATGGATTTCTGACTTCTGGGAAACTCTAGTCCATAAATCAAAGTAGGATTTAGACTCTTCCATGTGAGCAGTACTTCCTTTCCAACATTCAGAGCAGCATGATTCAGACAGGTACTTTGCTTCAGCTGCTCCAGAAAATGCAAACAGGAACAAATTGGTGGCTTTATCCTCTGTGAGATGGGAAGGTGAAGTACTTTCTGCATAGCAATGGGAGGACTCTTCAGATGTTGCGTATCTAAGGTAGAAAACCACCACTGCAATAAGAGACATGCCAACAAATGCAGACTGAACTGTAAAGAGCTACAATGTGCACTGATGAGGTCTGTGGTCTCCAACCTGCCCTTAAAGCAACCCCCTGAAAGATGTGAGAGGCTAGACAGAATACGTGAAGCTTAAATGAAGTCAGAGGATCTGATCCTACCCCAGATTTCCTGTGCTGTTTTAGGCTGTTTCACAGAATCACTGGGGCTGGAAGGGACCTGTGGAGACCACCTGGTCCAACAACCCTGCTCAGCGCAGGGTCAGGATTTTCCCGTCTGAGATGCATGCTGAGTATTTATTTGCTTCAGCAATTCACTGATGTCTACAAAGACCCCTGAGATCCTTGAAAGGAAAGTGTTACATAAGTAAAATGCATGTGACAACTATCTAGATATTTATCTATGCAACTTTGGTACCTGCAGGCTTAAGCACGTGTGTGTGTATATATATAGATGCATCCTGAGGATGTTTGCATGAATCAACACCCTTGTACTGCTCACAACTTTTATTATGGTTGTTGTTATTATTTATTTGTGTTATCACAGTAGAGCTCTAGGTTATAGAGTTAAGCTCTCTTGTTTACTCCTGTCTGGATCCTCAGCACTTGTCACCCTGTATACCTTTGGGCGTCTCAAGATCCTTAAGAAAAGAGGCACCTAAGAATCATAGAATCATAGAACAGTTTGGGTTGGAAGGGAGCTTCAAAGGTCACCTAGTCCAACCCTCCTGCACTGAACAGGGACATCTTCACCCAGATCAGATTGCTCAGAGCCCCGTCCAGCCTGGCCTGGGATGTCTCCAGGGATGGGGCATCCACCACCTCTCTGGTCAACCTGGGACAGTGTTTCACCACCCTCATTGGGAACCTGACTTCTGAATAGGAAAGGGTCCGATGCTGATCATTTTATCAGTGAACATCTTTGGAAATGGCACCCACAGCCAGATCTGCAGATCTGCACACCCTGGTCTGCCAAAACAAACCACAGTGCAGAGCACAGGCCATTGCAGAATGCAGCAATAAACTGGGATGTACTTTCTAATTTACTTTTCCTCATGAACAAACAATTGAAACATACCCTTATGCATCTGATCAGAGTGCATCAGGCCAACTGAGCAAGTTTAGTCTAGTGAACACTATTCAATGTGGATCCTAAAGAAAATCTCCTCTAAAGTATATTGAAAAGCTGCAGAAATGAACATTGTAAAGGCTGCCATCTGGGCATAGTGGTCCACATGTGTGTATTTGAATGGGATGGAAGAAGAATGAATATTATTTTCCTGGGTTACTGCAGAAGCTTTACACAGAGTTGCAGTTCTCACGTTGTACACTCCAGCTGCCATCACGGCTGTTGTGCAACATCTGTAGCACCATCAGTCAAAGAAATCACCAACAGTCCCTGAAATGAGGAGCATTGTAAATAAAACCAGCACAAGAAAGCATTTGAAACATAATAATCCTGCCTGCTCTATGCAGATATTAATGAGACCACTTGGGACTGCTGTCCATGCGACTGTGGAGGAGCTGATGTCTGTGATACTGCTGGACATTTGGGTGAAAGCAAAGTAGGAATGCAAGGAAAAGGGCAAATAGGTGAGGAAAACCTTACAACTGGGAAGGTGTTTGACTGTGATGGCTTCCAAATCCAGTCAGCAGTTTAACAGAGCTATCACACGCAGCCAGTTGAACCAAGGGGTCTTGATTTTGTTTTCAGTGAAAAACTTGATGAGAAGATTGTTGTGAAATAGCGATGGCTGACTCTGCTAAGTCAATGCAGTACAGCTGGAGCCTAATTTAGAGGTAATGAGCTGAGAAATGGCAAAGACGACACAAACTATGTCTGATTCTGAAACAAAAACAGCTCTTTCTCTTCTGATGCTGTATCATCTTCCTGACTTCTCTGTTTCCTTTCCCTTTGCTCAGCTTTAATGAGTGACTCTGAATTATTTCCACTATGTCACAACTGTCACAGGTATTGTCTTGCCATTTGCTCCTCATTTCCATTATTACACCCACTATTAACATGCATTAGAATGGCTGCTCAGATAAATCCCTTGCAACCCTCTGTATAGATTAGATACTAAAATCCCTACTTTATTTAACATGTTTAGAGAGATCTATGTTCCTTAAATATGTTTTATCTGCTTCCTGATAAATGACACTACAACATTTCAACCTCCTAGTAAAATAACTGTTCCATCAGATTAAGCAAAGAGCACTGAAAGCACTGAAAATTGGAGGGAGTGAATTGGTCCTGCATAGGAAGTGGAGAAGGTGACCTAACAGCTCTTCACAACTTCTAATTCTAATGTGAAATCTGAATTCTCATTTCACGTCTCATTTCCAATGCTCCTCATTTGGGGACTGTTCTCAGAAACAAAAGCTGCACGGGCAGAGAAATGAAGACGACAAACATCTTGATTTCAGAAGTTTCTAAACAGCTGAAAAAAGACCTCCACAGATCAGCAAAAAATAGGTATTGTTCCCCCTATTACCATAATCTCTCTGCTCTGATACTGTCTTAATAAAGCCTAGACATCAGCTGCCACTTGTGATGCCAAAACCCCTGGAGAATGGACGACTCTGTTTGGCAGTTTTTCTGCTGTCATTTGAGGTTACCTACCTGGTCATCTCATGCTGGACCTCTCTGTGGCCAGTCACCTAATGCCAAAATCCCCAAATTTATAGTTTAAACCTCTATTTCAGCCTACACGTGGTCACTTGAGACAACCGGTGTGGTTTAAGCCAGGATGAGTAACTTGGGTGTCTCTGTGTCCTGACTGTGCTTGGGCACAGTGTTTATGAAAATGTCCCACCTCTCAGAAGACATGGCCCTGGGGCATGTATAGCCTGATGACAGCAGGTCTGCTGTGCTGGGGGGATAACTGGAGCTCACCTGTGTGACAGCGCGTGTGTCACATTTCCCCTCCTCCAAGGAGCAGGGCAAGACGCTGAACCCACAGAAGGGGGAATATTTTGGGGCTGCAAGGTGTTAAGGAAAAATATGGAAAAGTGTGATCGTTTCTTAGAATCATACAGCCTTACACTGTTTGGTTTATTCCCAGCAAGGAGCATGAGACAGGCAAAGTTACATCTTGAACACCTAAATTCAATGTTGTATTTGAGTGAAAGCATACCCAGCTGAATTGCTACCAGGCAGATAACCAGAACCTCCTTTAGCTTCCACCAGGGAAGCCTGGATTACCAAAGTCCCTCCTGTCATGCTTCTCCTTTCCTTTCCTGCTCCTCCTTTTTTTTCACTTGCTACTCTGCTATTTCAGGGCCTTGCGTTTAGGTTTGCTTTGAGCAGTCACACTTCGTTATGGGTTTTGCTGTGATAGCACCCAAGCTCCTGGCTGTAGACAAGGTCTCTGATGTCACAAACCACTTCACTGGCTTTTAATTTCCAGGACTCACCTGGGTACTGGAGGGCCCAATGATCCGCAGGGCTTCTGAAGGGAACATGGTCATAAACCCCTGAACAACACCAGCCTTTTCTGTATTTTGCACAAGCTTCATAAAAACTGTGTCAGATGAAATTATTTATAATCCTGGGCACTGCTCGCTTCTGGTTTGGACTCAGTCCTTCCAGTTTGCCTCTGCAATGAGGTCTGGTGGTTTGAGCAAAGTTTAAGAGCCAGAGATTTTAGATCCCAACTGTGCTACTAACCCCTTGTGTGGCCCTGGGTGAACCAAAGAACCTCTTAATGTTTCAGTCTCCCCATCTGCAAAACGGAGTTTACAGCTCCTCTCATCTCCGTCCTCTGGATGTTGAAAAAGTCAATTAATTTACATGTGTGAGCAGCTTTTGATGCACAGAGTGCTTTATAAGTGCTGAGTGTGATCACAATAATTAAGACCATCTACAGAGCTTGTGCATGAGGTTGTTACTTGCAAGTCTTTGGGAAAGCAAAAAAGGTGACAAATACAAAGCAAAAGGCAACCTCTTTTTGGAAAAAAATGGCAGACTGAGGGAAGGAGAACTTCCCGGGGCAGGGACTAAGATGGAAGTGATGTTTTGGAGCCCTTCAGCCCCAAAGCTGCCTGACCCACGTGCTCTGGACATGAACATAGGAGTGTGCACAGGTACAAATTCCTGCTGTGATTAGGGGCCTGAGGAGCAACTGAAGAGGCTCTGGAGCTGGCTCAGGAGGTCTAAAGGAGTACCTGGAAGGGGGACAGTGTGCACCCCTCGCCCGTGGCAGAGCAGCATGCTTGGATTTCACGGAGGCTGTAATTTTGCCTGCTGCCGCCACTAGATCCTAATAACCAAACCGAGAGGGGAATTTTTACGCCGTCCGAGGCATTCCTGATCCCCCTCCGCATCTAGTGAAAACTTAATAGCGTGAGAAAATGCCTTCCTGTAGCCTATTGTAAACCACATGCAGAATAGGAGCAGATGGAGGGGGCCTGTCCCCTGCCCCATGGAGGGGCTTTGCTGAGATGCTCCCTGCTGAAGGATGGAAGCAGAAAGACACTGCACCTTTGCAGGGTGGCAGTTTTCAGTCGATGAGGCTGAAGACAACAGAAATTGCAAAGGCCATGGGGTAATAAGTCTTGGTACTCCGAGGAATGTCAGTAAAAGGAGAGGGAGAGCTGCTTTTCTGAAGCCTTTCTCCCATACAGATGGTATCAGTTAAGATTCCTGCAGGAGCCAGGAGCTGCAAAGTTAACACATCTGGAAGTTTCCTGATGCCTGAAGTCAGGCCATGGCAAACAATGCTCGCTGGGCTGAGCAGGCTCTGCTTGGGTGCTTTTATTGCACTTGGACTGACTTCAAGCTCTGCTCCGTGATTAATTGCACTTTTAAAAATAAAGTTCAAAACACTTCCCAGGAAGTTTGGGGAAGGCAGAGCACTTCAGTGGCACCGGAAGCTCAGTGTTCAGTGGAGTTTTCATTACAGTGGCTCCAGATACAGCTCGCATTAGCAAAAGCTTCATTTGACACAGGATTTCGCAATTCCATTTCATCATGGAGAGGATGCTGAGCAATGTGGTGTCTCTCCTCCTCTCAAGCCTCTCCAACATCTGCCATTCATGACAGGGTGGCATCAGGTGTTGGCCAGGCTCCTTCCCCCCATTTTATTTGTGCAGTTAAGTCTGGGGCCAGGCCAGGACTGTAAGTGTCATCTGCCCTGTGGAAATTATGGTAAGGAAGAGCCTTGCACCTTCCCAGCGTGCTCCTGCCCATCTATCCCAGGGCCAACCTCACTCTAACACAATTTAAAGAAACAATGAGAATCTTTCAGGGGGAGGAAATTAGAAGAGCACACATTTGGGAGGCAAAATACATTTCAGAGAACTGGAGCTACAGTAAGAGGTTTTTGTTGCCACACAATGATGGTGGAGAGGCCAGAGGCAAGACTGAGAAAAGGAGGATAGTGGTTACTTTTCATCTTCATACTAGGATGGAAGAAGGCTTGATCTTTTTGCTATAAAAATGAGTATATATTTGTGCTAGAGATGCTGTTACTAATGACAGAGGTGCACAAACTACGCTGCCTGAGAGGAAGTGGTGTGGATTGAGCACACACCTGGAAAACAGGGTCACAGTAACTAATGGGATCAAGCTGGAACACAAGAGGTTCCACTTAAATTTGAGAAGAAACTTCTTCTCAGTGAGGGTGACAGATACTGGAACAGGCTGCCCAGGGAGGGTGTGGAGTCTCCTTCTCTGGAGACATTCAAACCCACCTGGACATGTTCCTGTGCGACCTCACCCAGGCGTTCCTGCTCCAGCAGGGGGATTGGACTAGATGACCTTTTGAGGTCCCTTCCAATCCCAAACATGTTGTGTGATACTCTGTGTGTGTGTAACAAAAGGGTCTGTGAGGGGGTGTTGCACATTCCTTATAACTCCTTCCGGGCATCTGTATGAGATAGTGTGGACTAAAACTCACACATCCACCGAAAAATCCCCCAGCGCCAGTCACTCGTGTGCAAGCTGTGCACAAGGCTGTTTAGCACTCCTTTAGCATCCAAAGATGCTGCAGGAGCTGGTGAGGTACCTGGTTTCCAATATTAGCTCTGTGCTAGTGTTCTCTTCCCTGCGAAGGACAGAGGTTGTTTTTTGTACAAAGGTCAGTGGGATAAACAACAGAAGATGTGCTGAACCACTGGAAAATATCACAGGCAGCAAGCAGGGGAGCAGGGGGCTGCAGGCACCACGTGCATGTCTCAGCAGTCTCCATACACAGGACAGCACAGAACACACAGGTTTCTAGGTTGGGTCGTGCCGGTGGAATGCAAACCCCATGGAGCCCTGCTGCAGTGAGGCATTGCCGCTCACCGCATGCCGAAGTGAGAAAGAGGTTGCAGATGCATGAGAACCAGACAGTAGATTTGTCATTGTGGGGGCCTGTGGTGGGCTCTCAGTATCCCTGGGCTTCTGGTGTTTACCTCTTCTATGTGGTATGTCTGAAAAAAACACCCAGATCGGTCACCATCAAGTCGGGCGTGCTGTTGGTTTATTTTACAACACATCCGGAGTGCTGCTCCCTTTCTCCTCCACCCCCTCTGCTTCCTCTACTAGACTGACATTGCATCTTGTCTCAAGTTAGGACCTGATTTGGCAAACAATTTAACTACTTACTAAATTTTAATACACTGCAAGTCATTGTGTTGCAATCCCAGCTTGCTGTATGTAAAGCTCATCATGTGTGCCGATGCTGGCAGAAGGGCTGCATGCTCCAAAACGCCAGGACGGGGCTGTGCCTCCTCTGCAGAAGCTGGTTGGGAGTGATCTCTTCCCAACTCCTACCTCCAATGTTTTTTTGGCTATGATAACAGCAGTGAGCAATTCGGCTGGGGGAGCTCTGGGCCACTGTTTGCAACACTGCTGTATTATTTAAGGGTTTGTTTGCACCTCCCTTTTCTTTCATAATCTCAGTTTGGCTCTTTGTTTCATCTGCAAGCTCTTTGCTCCATTTTTAGAGGGCACCAAGCAGCCCGGGGCTGGGTGCAGGGCTGATGTCCTGACAGGTACCTGCAGGTCAGTGCAGTGACTGAAATGCCATCAGGAGAGCATGCTGGTGATTGAATGGCACAGTGTGTATGGCAGGCTGTGTGGTCACTATTTGCAAATGACAGTTTCCTCATCACAGAGTGGTTTATTTTTAGCTATATTTATCCATTAACGTGAGGTCTGGAGTGTACAGGCCCTTGGATGGACAATGCTCCTTCAGAAATGCTCCTCTGCTGCAAAGGGTCCAGATTAGAGAATCAGAGAACGGTTTGGGTTAGAAGGGATGTTCAAAGCTCATCTAGTCCAACCCCCTGCCATGAGCAGGGACATCTTCAGCAGATTAGGTTGCTCAGAGCTCCGTTCAGCCTGGCCTGGGATGTCTCCAGGGATGGGGCATCCACCACCTCTCTGGGCAACCTGGGCCAGTGTTTAACCACTCTCAGTGTAAAAAATTCCTTCCTCATCTCTAGTCTGAATCTCCCCTCCTTTAGTTTAAAACTGTTACCCCTTATCCTATCATAACAGGCCCTGCTAACGTCTGTCCCCATCTTTCTTACAGGCCCCTTTTAAATACTGAAAGGCTGCTATAAGGCGTCCCTGGAACCTTCTCTTCTCCAGGCTGAACAATCCCAACTCTCTCATCCTGTCCTCACAGCAGAGCTGTTCCAGCCCTCTGATCACTTTTGTGGCCTCTTCTGGCCCCTCTCCAACAGGTCCATGTCTGTCCTGTGCTGAGGGCTCCAGAGCTGGATGCAGAACTGCAGGTGGGGTCTCACCAGAGCAGAAAGGCAAATTCAGATGGCAGCATTAATAGAGGGACTGACCCAGTTCAGTGCCACCAAAGGGCATGGATCCCATTACCCTTCTCTGAAAATCCCTCAGCTGAATATTTGTGTGTGTGTGTGTGCTCAGCAGCTGGGCTGTACAGCCCAGGGGTGCCCAGTGGCTGGTACCTGCTGAGTGTAGGTCCAGCACCATGCACAGCTGAGCTGTGGGTGCTACCATCGTGCTGGCAATCACGGCAAAAATAACCCCAGTGACTCCTGTGAATCCAGGTGCTCAGCTGTGAGCTTATTTCAGTCTCTCTAGTTCATCCCTTGTGTACTCTTTCCTTTACCCGCAGCCCTACAGGCATGAGTCTCTGTGGATTGAGGCTATATTGTATGCTGCTTTACATATATATCAAATAATAAATTAACAAGGAAGGGATTTTCCTGAGACAGATCAAGCTTCTTACCAGAGGCATATATCAGCAATCACTGTACACATGTAAAATTGCAGGTGGAGCAAGCCCGCACATGGAAATACCGCTCTTTGCAAGCAAGAAATTACCATGCTGTTTTGTTTTTCTTTTTCACTTTCCTCCTAGGAATTTTTTTCTGCTTCCATGCTTTATCTTCTGACCAAATTTCATAGCACACGGAGCAGAGGAATGTGCGTGGGAAACACTCGGCTGGCTGTGCTCCTGGCCCCACCGCTCGCCCTCCCCTCCCGCCGCTCACCAAAGTCACTGTCACACGTTTCACCTGTGAGTCACTAACATGCCTGGCTGTTCATGTTGCAGCTTGTAAGCCATTAATCCTTGTTCAGATAGGGCTTTTTTTTTTTTGCCTTTCCCCTGCTCTTTCTGATTCAGCTGATTTAGACGGACGACGGCTTCCTTGCTTGCTCACGCTGCCGTTAGTCACAGTCCTGATGTTAATTCACCATCCTTCCAGGGGTGGGACAAGAGGATGGAGGTGACTGTTTGGTAATCAGGGACGGGCAAGTTGCCCTGGGGGGAGTCAGTCACCGTGAGATTTCATGGCACCTCAGAAGGGAGCTCCATCTCTGCTGGTAACATCTGCCTAAGCATTTCACACAGGAGGTGCTAAAAAGGGATCCTGGAGCTTTAGGGATAAGCGTGAGTTGTAGGTGAGCACCAAGACATCAGGGAAACAGGCTCTGCTGGCTGTGTTGGAAGATGAGGAGCTATTGAGCAGGAAATGTTCACGCAGCTCTTTGAGAAACATATTTCTGCTTCCCAGGTTGGTTGCAGAGAGCTGCTGGCTCTTACCATATTGTGTCCTTCAGATGTGTGGGGCTGACCTGGCTGTGGGTAGAATCATAGAACAGAGTAACAGAATGTCCTCAGCTGGAAGGGACCCACAAGGATCATTGAATCCATAGACTCAATGAACAAACCCTTCATAGAACAAACCCAAAATTCACACCATGTGTCTGAGGGTGTTGTCCAGTCTCTTCTTGAACACTATCAGGCTTGGAGCCATGACACCTCCCTGGGGAGCCTGTTCCAGTGCTCCAGCAGCCTCTGGGTGAAGAACCTTTTCCTAATGCCCAACCTAAACCTCCCTTGGCACATCTTCCTGACATTCCCTCAGGTTCTGTTACTGGTTGCCAGATAGAAGAGATCATGGCATATATATCCATGGCGCATATATATATCCATGACATATACATATAGATCCAAGGCACGGGAAGATACAATTCCTGGCCTGTTTGCTAAGAGAAGACACACTGCGGGACTTGCTCATTCTCTCTCTGGGTCTTATACGGCCAGCCCTTGGGCATGGCGGAAGAGGTCACTGAATGGCCACACAGGTCAAGATGGTACCCCCTTCTCCAGCAGTGACCAAATTGCCCTGGGAGGAGTCTGAGAACAGAGCAAACAGGCAACCATTGCAAACGGTTTGTATCTCTGGGACTCACCATGCCATGGGGGAGTTTCTCTGTATTTAACCGAGTTTGGGGCATTTGGAAACCCTGTTTTAGCAGCAGGAACTGCCTGCATGAACACACAGGCCGTGCTGGGAGGGCCCATGTTGATCAACACTGACCCTAAAAAGCCTCCTTCATAACTGCTGAAGTCTTCCTCACCTCCTGTTTTGTGGAAGGTCTGCTGCCTCCTTACAGACAACGAGAGTCCTTCCACCGCAGCACACAGAAACAAGACACCCTAACCACACGCTTACATTTTGTTCTTGATGTTTACCTGGGACTGCAGCCAGATGGGCACCGAAAACTGGTTTTCAAGACCAGAATTTGGGACAGCGATAATCTAATCTGACCTCCTGTGTAACCCAGGTCATGGAGTTTAACATGGTAATTCCTGCAAGGGAAGGAATTAGTCTTCCTGGCTGTCCTGTGAACTCTGCTTAGACCAGTAATTTGTGGTTGAATTAGGTACATTCAGTCTTGGGTCTGAAGCAATTATGAGTTTTCATATCCCCTGGTGGACAAAGGTCTGGTTTGTTGCATTAGGTTTGTTCCCCAGCTACATTCAAGATATGTTCAACAGTTAGATTAGAGGAACTATACCCCACACAATAAAGGTATAACTTGGCCATGTACTATTATATTATACTGTGTCACTAATAGTTTAACTCTGCAAATTTTTGAGTAAGAAGGACAATGATTACAATTGCGGTGATTTCCTGCAGATGACTGTGAGTTATTTGTGCACATAGTTGTGATTCAGTGGCTGTAGGAGCTGGGTACAGATAATACAAAAGGAAGTTTATGAGTTCCTCCTCCACTTCACCTCTCTGACCCTGCTTCTCTCCTGCCTCCAATTCTGATATTATTTTGGTTATATGAAGACCTGTGAGGGGATGATGGCTATGTTTCACGGGGTATTCACCTGTGAAAACTGAGTCACGTTCTCCCACAAGAAGTGTTTTTATCAGAGTATTTCATCTCTTGCATAATATGAGAAAGAAAGGCAAATGGGTTGGAGAAAGGAGAAGTCTAAATGTTCAAAGCCTCAGAGATCTCAATCTGACCCCACCACTTGCTAAATGACCAAAGGGACAAAACTCTTGGCTGGAGCTTTTCCAGCAGAAAGCTGCTTCAGAGACTGCTCCTTGCCTGCCTCTCAAGATAAGCGAGTTAATATGAAAATACATTACCTTGAACATACAGCCATATGTGCATGTTTTGTATACATCTACATGCATACTTACTTGAATAATATATACAAACAGATCCCTGCATATACCTGAGCTGCTTCAGTTTGAACTAAGAGCTGTCAGTGCCTCATAGTTTCCAGCAGAGGTGATATATGTATATACATACACACACACACACACGTACACATCCATCCATCAACTTTCCCTGTTTTCTCTGCCAAAGACAGGGATCCCTCCATGCCCTGTGCCTTTCAGCAGTAGGAAACAGGCATCATGTTGGGGCTGGATAGACCAGAGAGGTGCAAACATAAAACAAAGCTATACTGGTTGCTTGGGAAGGAGGAAAAAACTCTAATTAGGCAAATATACCCAAAGGGCCCAATACTGCCCTTGGTACAGCTGTGCTCTCCTTTGGAGTCACTGAAAGCATTAAGTCCACAGAGTGAGCTGATATATTTTCTTCTGGCATTTTATAGTTGCAGATTCAGTCAGTTGTGTAGAACTCCTCTCCTTCCCATAAAACCATGTCTGCATTTTACCTAGCGGGTCAGCAGTGCTTGATCTGTGGCCTTTGGCATCTGTGCAAGCATCTGAGAAAACAAGCCTATCACCAGTTAGTTTAAATTACTAAAACAGGATTTTCCCTCCACCAAGACCAGCAAAACAAAAGAGGTTTTAAACTTACAGGTCCAAGAGCCCAAGGAAGATCCTGCAACAAAAGACAGGTAAGGAATGAATGGTGGGTGTCGTCTGCTGACATGTTCGTCCTTATGCACCTTCTTCTAATTCTTCATCTCATTTCCTTTTCCATGGGCAAACGAGGTGAGTGGGTCTCAGGTCGTCTGTATCTTACAGAGCACAAGGAAATCCTTGCAATATGTGTCACTTATGGTATATTTTGGTCAGTAGGTTTTGCGGTATTCAAGGAAGGAAGTGTCATTTTATTGACAGTTGAAACATGCTAAATAAAACTAGTCTGTGCTTTCCCCCTGCAGACACAACTTGTGGCTCAGTGAATAAGAAGCTCTCCTTAAAATAACAAGCTCAGCCTGGAGACTAGTGATCAGCTGGAATGGGTGGGAATCAAAACAAGCCTGTTGTTTTAGGCTATTTTTTTTTCTTGGCAAGTGATGAATTTGCCTCCATATAGAATAATTCAGAGTCAAGGTTTTTTTCCAGAGCTCTGAGATCACTCCTTTGCTTCTTCATACACTTTCTTTTTTATTTATTTATTTTTTATATCAAACCAATAAGCAAGGAGCTTGTGGAGACCTGCTCACACAGTGAACCTGGAGAACGGAGGGGAAAACCCAAACCAGTATTGCTGCATCGCTAATGGGGCAGAGGCTCAGATAACAACTATGGCTGCTGGATATTTAGGTTCTGCATTTAACCCAACTTTCCTGGCTCTCTTTACAGCTCACATTTAAACAACAAGCACTTTCTCTTTCCCAAGGCTTTTCCTTAACTGGATTTTTGTTGTGCCTTTTTTTTTTTCCTTCTCATCTATGGGTTATGAAACTGTAAAAAAAATACCTTGGAGGAACCAAAAAGAACTAGCACTCCAGAGAATTTCAAGCAGGAACTACACAGTTTTCCTAAAAAGCGATTTTACCTCTTACTAACAGGATAGAAAAGGGAGACGGGAGGCGTTTTGTTCTGCATAGGCTGATGATGAACATGAAATGCAAGTTTGAATCGGGAATTGGGGCCAATTTCCTTGCTGAAACCAACACGCTAGCAGGTGGGTCAGTACTGCTACCCCAGCTTTACATATGGATGTGCAATAAAGTATTTATGACAAAGGAGAGGCCTTTGTGAAGGGGCTGACTATTATACTCTATTTGCCCTGTGCCTGTTTTTCCTGGGGCCTTGCTGGTCCCACGGTGTAGCAGAGCTGGGACTGGTACAGGGGGTTCCCATTCCCAGTGGCTGAGCCACCACTGCCCACAACAGCCCCACTCCTGTGGGTTAAACTGTGGTCTTCATACCAGGCTGTGTAGGGCTTCATCTCATGAACAGCCATGTCACCTGCAGTGGCAGGCATGGCCCTGCTCAAAAGGGGATGGTGAGCACACTGGTGACTAAAACCCCCTTAAAGTAGCATCTCTCCTCCTTGTCAGTCCACGCCTGCTTTTATACCCAGTCTAGAGTAGGAAAAAAAAGAAAGAAAGAGGCATTACCTGACATGTTTCCTTCAGCAGCAAACCAGGTGCAGAAGTTCCTTCTCCACAGCCCTCTGTCTCCTGCTTGTTCATCTTCACTGTCTGCTCCAGGGTGGAAGCCCAGCTGCAAGGCTGCACCTATCCATAGCATCACCGAAAGCATCCCCATGGGAAATAAAACCACCCTCCTCTGCACCAGCACAGCTGTGGTGAGCCGCAGCAGAAGGTACAGGGTGGGATGCAGACAATGGGCCCTTCTGAAGACAAAGAAGCAATAAACAGGTGCTCTCTTGCAGTTGCAGTAGGTCCCTGCAATAACCCTTCAATCAAGAAATATGTTTCAAATAATATGGTGGGCGATTGGATATTGGACATGAGAAAATAGGGAGATATTTTGCACCTCACTGCATAGCAAGATTTCTTGGTATAGATGTCCAAGGGGGAGATTGTGCTTGTTACCAGTCCCCATGGCAGTATATCCTACAGAGGTCCTTCAAAAAAATTAAGGATTTAACCTTCTTCAAGATAACTGTTGAAGGGCACTGTGTCTGGTCTTGCCCTTCCAAGATTTACATGGTCCTGTGTCCCACAGTCTCACAAATGTGTACATTGATCCTCATGGCACAAACGCTTCTGAAAAAGCAAGAACAGTGCTTGTTCTGTCATCACACAGTTTTTCCAGTATTCAAAATGCACAGGGCACCAATTACTATATTTTTTGAGGAAAAATTCACTCACAGGCCTCAGGTCAGAAATGCAGCAGACACACTGATAGAGGGATGGTGAGATTTTTCTCAAGCCATGCCAGTCACTGTGATAGCAGCTGGATCCAGGCCGGAACTCCTGGTTTTGGGGATGCAGCAGCACCTCTCTGTATAAACAACAACAGTGACTCTGCAGCTGTCCTGAAGTCACCCAGTGCTGGAGGGCTTCCGTCTTCTCTCTTCCCAGAAGATTGCAACATCATGTTGTATTGGAGCTGCAGCCACAGGCATTAACTAGGGAGAGGTTGCTGTCTGCAGACGTGCTGATTTCCACTCTGCTTTTCTGGACTTTGTTACCTTATAAAAGAAGCAATCAGCTTTCTTGCAAGAGAACAAAGCTTTGCATTATTGCAGCATTTTTCACTTCCAAATCACTTCACAAACATTAAGTGGTGCATCCTCACAACACACCTCCAGGGGGCTATGGATATGTTTTATCACAATATCATAGTTGCATTTAATCAAGCAAACAGGAAACTAGTTTCTCATCAAATCTTCATTTTCTGGCCCTCAGGTTAGACCCATAGGCACAGTCCCATCCTCTGTCTGGCATGGTTTTGGTCTCTAATCACTCTGGGATGGCATCACTACAGAAAAACAGGCAAGAGAATAATCTGAGGGCAAGGTGCAAATGCCAGCACCAGGCTGCAGAGTGGCTCCATGTCATAACTTTACCTTCAAGTGTAAATGTTTAAGCTCTTGGGCATTTGCAACCTTCTCCTCTCAGCCTGCTCTACACAGTGCATGGCATTTTTCAACCTCTCTGCCTGAACACCTTGTTTTAAAGGCATTTATTCCCTCTAGCTTATAGCCACACAGGCCAAAAGAAAATGACCTGGTGATAAAAAGCAGATGTATTAACTTATTCCAAATCATATTTTCAGGCTTAATTAATTGTATATAGTCAACAGTGAAGAATAGGTACAGCCATCAGGGAAGGGGCAGCAGAAGGGGTGAACCAGCACCCTGGCCCCGGAGGAAAGCAAACCGTCCCAAGTGCTGCCAGGCTGCTGCTGGGAGCCTGGTGTCCTACCCCTTCATTCAGGGCAGATGTCACACTCTCTGGAGGATCTAAATTATTTCAGAGGATCTAAATAATTTTTAGTGACCACACCGTGTCTTCTCACTTGCCCATCCTGCATCAGTGTATTCATATATCCACACACAAAACTTTTTCAACTGTAGTTCTTTTCATTCTAGTGAATAAAATATAGCCAGCTGACCACTGTTTGAAGCTCCCAAATAACCTTATTTTTGAGCATGTGCACTCATTTTTTACATCACGGTGCACTGTGATTTTCATGCTGATTAGAAACTGAAATTAATCATCAAGGCTACAGCTTTGAGTCCCATCCCAGTTGTTCATACCTCCTGGTCAGGATACACGGCAGCAAAACACACTGGGCTCATCTTCATCTTGCATTTCCTAGAGGCTCTGTGTAAATAAAAGGGCTGCAAAGGCCCCTGACTGTTCCAAATGCTTTCATGAGGGAAAAACCTAGGAAGCTAAAGTGCTGTTTCTCTGTACCTTGCATGTCGATAGCCTTTTACCACAAGATTTTGAAAAAGGCCAATGACTTCATTTCAAAGGAAAATCCAACCATGGGATGGTAGTTCTCGATTGTCAGAGACCCTTTAAGCTGAACATCATGATGCATGTGCTGAGAGGTTAAATCCATTAATACTGTTCAGGTTTCTCTTTAATGTTCAGAGGCCAAACACCACATCTGAAAATACGACACTGCTGTCGTCCTTGCCTACATGATTAACATTTCCATATGTGTTTGCACAGCACATAAGACAAATAAAGGCTGGATTTCCCAAACTGCAGCCACAGCAGTCACTGAACTCATAAACATCAGTGGAAAACTTTTGCACATCAGTGGATTCTTTGCTTATGGAAGGTCACTTGTACATCTGGATTTCTGCTATTAAGAATTATGGCTGTAATCCTACATGAATTTTTTAGTGTTTTAACTGTAGCTAACCATCAGGCAGGCAAGATAGCTCAAGCCGTGTGGACTGAGCTAGTCTGTGATCTCACTCCATTACACAATAGTTTTAGAAGCCCCGGTGGTGTAGCATCACACAGAACAAGGCGGGTTGGGAGTTACAGAGAGTCCTGAGGAATTATTTCTTGTCATGGGAGAGAGAAATGGGAATGAACGGGAGTTCAAAGTCCAGATTACCATAAGGCCAGCAAAACACATTCCTATAGGCTGCAAGTGTAGGAAGACATCATACTTGGCTCGTTTTCTTTTCTCTTGCCTGTAGCAGCTACAGCTCCAGCCCTGCTTTATTTGCGCTACATCAATGTCTCAGTAAAATGTGATCACGGGGCCTGATCCTCACCTAAGTAGGCAGTTCTCCTGATGCCAGCACATCTGTGTGAACGCCAGCCAGGGCTCAGGCCAGGAGCTCTGTCCTGGGAAGGGAAAAACTATTTCCATTAAATTATCTCTTTGATTTACTGGCTTTTATTTTTTTTTTCCTGTCATAGGCATTTATATTTCAGCCATAAAATGTGCTTGGATTCAAACTTGTTCTGGATCAGATCTCCTCCAAAAAGTTTGTATTTTAAGTTTCTTTTTGATTTTCCCATAAAATGAATATGTCTATTTGTAGGGATGCACTGTGAAGACAAGCTGGGGTTACATCAGCCAAATTCAGTTTGGATTTATATCAGCACTGAATGCCTGTTAGGGGGTGAGGCAAGGGCAGGACTTGGAGGAGATGGGGGACACTCAAAGAGCAAGAGAGAAAATAGGGCTCTGCAAACATCTCTGGAGATATTCAAGGCCAGGCTGGACGGGGCACTGAGCAACATGATCTGATTGAAGATGTTCCTGCTCATGGCAGGGGGGTGGACTGGATGAGCTTTGAAGATCCCTTCCAACCCAAACTACTCTATGATTTAATGATTCTATGAAAATAGGGTTCCCACCCTGACAACAGGAAGGTGCAGAAGAAAACAGGACTGTAACCTCCCCTTTCAGGGACTGCTGCCCAAGACACACAGGAGACATTTTCCTCTCCGAGGCTTTGCCAGTTCTTGTGTTTCAGAACTCCTCTGCTGTCATAGGGCTGAACCCCTGGATCTCTCCCTGCTTCTGAGAATGGGGCTGGCTCGGATGCCCCGATCGATGTCTGCACTTACCTGCGCTGCCTCCCTGTGCCATGTGCTGCCTCACTGAGAGGTTTCAGTCAAAATGAGCCAGCTCACTGTAGTCCCATATTTTAAACTCTTCAGATTGCTGCTATTAAAACCAGTCGAGAAGCAACTACCCAAGAACGTGAGCAAACTGACCTAACAGCACAGGTCATCAGAAACTCGTGAGGAAAAAAAGCCTTGAAGACTTTCAAGAAACCACATTATTCTAATAGCTCAGAAATAGAAAAATGCTAATGCCAGATTTGTTATCATGCCCAATGCACTGATAGGAAGACTAACTCATTGGTCAGGAGGAAAGCTCTTTGTAAACCAGTCAGGAGCCCGCATATAAACGTACCAAAACAGCTGTCCCAGCATTTTAAGCAATTGCCGTTTCAGGATCCGATAGAACACATCAGAGACTACTTCTATCTACTGCTTAATATCTGCATTTTTTATGGAATTTGACTGGATTTTTGATGATGTCTCACGTCTCAGAGGGCTTCGCTGTCTTTAAAAGAAATCCCACTCCTGTGTGCTCAGTGTTTTGCAGAGCTTTTGTGTTTACCAAAACACATCCTAATGTCCCTTCTGTACCTCCCTCAGAGCCTTCGTGCAGCAGCCTCCTGCAGTTGTTTTAGTTATCTGTATACTTTTCTCCTTGAATCAGATGACTTGTCCCTTCCTAGACAGATTACACAAACTGTTCCTTACCCAGACACCATGAGTCTTTCCGCCCCGAGAAATTGCCACACAGCCCCTTGCTGAGCCTCTCTTTCCGTAAATAATACATGCCCAGATTTCCTAAATTCTTGCTCATCTTCCTTGATTCAGATGTCAATGACCTCTGTTATGACACAGATGTAATTTCTAACAAGTACATTTGCGGCTGGAAACCCATTTAATAACTTTTTTTCTTATTATATAAATAGAAACATATACTGTAGTCCTTCGTGGGTGGAGCAGTGAAATTACCACGATGGGTTTTGTGCCCATTAGCATCTCTGACCTGACTTCACACAGCCTCTTACGCAGCGTTTTCCATGGACGAGATGCAGGTGAGACACATATCCACAGGTCGTGGGTTTGTGTCATGTGTGAGGAGGCAGGAGGGGATGGGAGAGAATTCCTGCCACCTAATTGAGGTGCTGTAGTTATAACCCTAATTACCCAGTCACTTTCTTTAACCACTGTTTAAGGTAATTCCCTTCCTGCTGTCAGAGGGACACGTTCACTTTTCCCACATCACTCCCTACAACTCTGGCACAAGAACAGCTTCGCTGTAAATGTGGTGACCTGAGCACAGGCACAGTATATGGGATCACTGTCACAGTAGGGATCATCTTCAAGGATGTGGTAATAAAATTCAGATTCCCATGCTCAGCCCAATGAAATCCAGTGGAAACAATGAGATCAGGAGTGGAAGAACAAGAGATCCATTTCAGTTTTACCAGTAAAGCATCAGTTACTGAGTGAAAGATGTTCAGTTTTCTCCACAGAACAGTTTCCTCCAGAAGATGATCTGCTTTATGTCCATAATGACGTTGTTTTCATGCTGTCTCTCTCCCTGTGAAAAGGCAGCCTGTCTTGTGCTGCTTTAGATGGTCAATAATACACACATCCTCAGGAAGTTACACTTTTCACAGCTTCTCTACCCCGACTGGATCTGAGGTCTGCAGCCTCCTCCCTGAGCTGTGATGTACATTACAGCTGCAACACAGGACCTCTGTGCTCATAACCAGGGGTGGCTGCTTTCCCAAATCTCTGCCTTCTGGAGTTCTGCTGTTATCCCATGTCCCGAACTGCTCTGTTCCCACATGCATGAGCATCCTCCTTCACCCATCCTCTCTGTGTGGGAATCTCATGGCCCTGCCACTCTCCAGGGTTTGTCTTGCAACTTGTGTAGTTCACAGAATCATAGAAGTGCCCAGGTTGGAAGGGACCTCAAAAGATCACCTGGACCAACCTTTTGTAAGAAAAGAAACCTAGATGAGGTTATCTAGCACCCTGTCCAAAAGCATCTTGAAGACCTCCACTGATGGGGGCTCTGCCACATCCCTGGGGAGGTTGTTCCAGTGATTCATAGAATCATAGAATACCAGGTCTGAAGGGACCTCAAGGATCATCTGGTCCAACGTTTCTTGGCAACAGTGTGGTCTAGGCAATCTGGCCCAGCATGTGTCCAGCTGAATCTTAAAAGTGTCCAATGTTGGGGAATTCACCACTTCCCTGGGGAGATTATTCCAATGGTTGATTGTTTGCATAATGAAAAATTTCCCTCTTGTGTCCTATTGGAATCTCCCCAGCACTAACTGGTACCCATGACCACTTGTCTTTTCCATGTGACTCCTTGTAAAAAGGGACTCTCCAGCTTCTTTGTGGCCACCCTTTAAATACTGCAATTGTTCTCATGGCAAAATGTTTCTTGGAGCAACTTGTGTGCTTTGCTCCTTTCTTTCCCATGTGGCTCCCTGTGGAAAGAGACCCTCCATCCTCTTTGTAGCTGCCCTGCAAGTACTGGAATAATGTGATGAGTCTTCTCCAGAGAGAAGTGCCTTAACTTCTCCAGTCTTTCTCCAAAACTCCTGTGTTCACAGCATCTCCTGCTAGACATGTCTTGTTTATACAGGATCTCCTTGCACAGCCCGTGTTTACTGCCTGTGACCCTGCCACTCTCTCATGTTTATATTCCATGGCCCGTATTTACATCGTGTGACATCCGAGGCCCTGCCGCCTGACTGTGTTTTTGTCTTCCAACATCTGTCGCTCAGTGCACCTTTGCTCTTGAGTTCAAAGTTTAAAATGAAATGTAGTCATAAGCTGAAGATGAAAAAAACCACAAGTGAAACAAGACACCTATATCCTTGCATACTTCTGCTGATGTCCTTGATATGAATTGATCTTTCCATCCCCCTTGATATGCAGCCAGTGAACCCTTTGTACTGTGTGGGATGCAGAGATCAAAACAAGCATTTCTAATGAGCTAATTTCTAACAATATTTTGAAGTTGTCGTTTTCTAGTGTATCTCCTAAATTCTCCCTGGCTATACTTTGCATTTCTCTCATTAGAAACATGTTTTTCCAGTCAGGCCACTGACATTGCAGGGAAAGTTACTGCCCTCAATTGGAAGCTGAAACATAATTTGCGGTGCCTGAGCTCGCATTCACACACAGACACAAAGTTAAAACCCTCAATCACGCATTGACCTTTTCTGGATCTTGTAAAACGTTTCAGTTACAGGGAGAAAACTGAAGATGTGCTCAAATATTTGTATTAATATACCAGCTGGTTTGCTGCAAGAAAGCATAAAGTCCTACTTCCCTGAACACAGAAGCAATAAGTTACTCTTAATGCACAAGTGTATTTATTTTAATGGCAATTCCTAAACTTTATGAGCATTTCCCAGGTTTCTGTCCTGCTCCCTTTCCCCAGCAGCAAGTGGCTGTGATTTTTCAGGCTGTCCGCCTGCCTCTCCTGCAGCTTCAGGGCTGGGGCTCCCCACTGCTCAGCCTTGGGCTCACCCATTGCTCTGTTTGCACATTCAGATTCCAAATGATCCCCAGTAAAATTGGTTCACTGGAATCTAAAAAATTCTCATGTTATCGGAGCCTTTCCCTGTGCTCACACTGGGCTTTTGAGGCTCCTGATTTCCTGAAAGACCTTAGTGGCATCTCACAGTTAAATTAAACAAAGTCCCCATGCTGGGGACCCACCAGAGAGGCTGCAGCCACATCTCCTCCAGTGTCCTGTCACCTGTAGTTGGTACCAACCTTCCCACAGCTGCCAGAGCAGGCTCTCCTATACCTGCAGCCCTGCTATTTCCCCTGAAGTTACAGTTTCTATTTAAACACCCTCAGTCTGGCTTTTTTGGGGGGCTGAAAGGGGGTAGAGACTGCCCACACAAGAGGCAGATCTGACACAAGCGCCCCACAATGGGGCTGGGGACAAATGTTTTCTGCAGCCACTGTGGTGGCTGGGAAGGATGCCCACAGGCCTGAACACTTATGGAGCAGAAAACACCGGATTTCAATCATTTTCAATGTGGCTGTAATGAGGATAATGACCCGTACTTTAAAGAGCTTGAATTCATCAACATTTGGAGTGTGCTGTGCTGTCAGACTCAATTATCACTGTTACGCACCGTCCTGCTATTTGACCTAACTCACAAATTGTTTCTTTCCATCCCGCAATGATTTGGAGCTCGAAACTAGTCAAGTTTCATGAGGGCATGAAGGGCGCATGCCCAGAGATGTCACACACCCACCCCATCACCACTTCATCCTCCTCAGAGCGCTGCAGAGGTGTGCAGTGCCCATCAGGTGCATACACCGCAGGTCATTGTTTCCAAGGCTGCAGCGCATTTGCTGTTAGAAATGTGCCTTTTGTTTCCTTAAAATTTGCCCAGATGCAGTATGCAGCCATGGCTTTTATTACGCTTTTTATTTTTTCATATTGTAATCAGAGTCCTTTCACTCTTGTTTTTGATAATTTGAGAAGATTAAGCTCGTATTTCTCATTGGAAGTGGTTTTTTCTCCAGTGCTCAATTAATTCCCGTGACACATTTCTTGACTTCTCCAGTTTGCCAGTGCACTTTAAAAAGGACACCAGAACTGCAAGAATTTTTCCACGCTTAACTTCAGGCAATTAGAGAGGAAAAATGTCTTCTCTGCTCCTACTGAACAACTTCCTTGCTTGTACAGACAAAAAATGCTTTATCCTCTGCTGTCACCTTGGGGGCTCATGTGTTGCTTGTCAGATAGGACCCCTAAATCCTTCCAGCACTACTGCTGTTCAGAAGCAGCCTCATTCTGCAGATGGTCAGCTCTCTTTGGTATGAAATATGTAATTTTCCATCTCTTTGATTTAAAACACAGGTTGTTTGAATCGGCTCAACTCAGCTCTCTCTCCAAATGGTTCTAGATGACAGCCTTATCTTCATCACCATTTATCATTCTGCCAAACTTTGTGTCATCTACAATAAATTGCCTCAGCAATGTTTCTTATATTTTCTTCCAGAACAGTACAGAAAATGTTGAATAGCATTGCGTATATACTGATCCCTGCAGTTCAGCATCACGATTCCCCATTGACAGTCATTTTTGAGACCTATCAATTAGCGTGTTCATCTAATTAAAGTGTTCTTTATTGATGTCGTATGATGTTCTTTTTAATTGCAATGCTACAGGAGTACCAAGCTCTAAGAAGCCCTATTTTTACCATCACTACTCAACCCTGCAGTGCCCCCAGTAATGAAATCAAATTAGTCCGAAAAAGATGATGAGCCATGTGTCCACCATTAATTATGTTCTTATTGTTTCCTTCTTTCCTAACTGAATCTTGCTAATGGAAGTGGTACCATCACCTTGTCCGAGAGTGGCAGGGTAGCTGGACTGTAGTTATGCAAATAATCTTGATTTCTGTGTGTCACTGCCTTCACATGGGCTCATTTCCAGCCCTCTTGAACTTTCCAGCTTTTCCAACATTTATCATCAGTGTGCCAAGTTCCCCTCCCCTAAATCCTTTATGGCTCCAGAGTTCAAGTTACCTGGACCTACTGACTCCCAAACATGTTCACCATTGTGCTGTTAATGGACTGGGAAGCCACAGAAACCCACTGTTCTCTTTCTTGCCAATACAGAAGTATTTATTGGATGTTTTCACTTTCTTCTGTGGAGCTCCAAAAAGAGGTTTCTGATTGCAGTTTTACAAGGAAGTTACGAAGTCTCGTCCCTGCGCCAAGTTCCCTGTTCATGTAGGGTGTTTTTGTCTGGCTCAGCCCTATCTGGATATAAGCATGTTGGCAAATAGGACTGGCAGAGACTTGCTGTGATATAATCTTGTGGTTGTATGATATAATCCCTTTCACAAACTGTTCAAGCTTAAAAGTGACTGGATTGTTTGTTTCTCCGGGAAAGGCTCAGAGAACCTCATTCCTCTGGAAGAAACTTCCTTCCAATTTCCAGCCTAACCTTATTCATAGCTAATTTATAATTATTTTGCTGCATCAACATTTTCCTTTTTCTTAAGCAGTCTTTTCCATCCCTCGTCTGTACTCATGTGTTGTTTAACACCCATATTATACAACACAGTCTTTGATGTGATTGGTTAAAGAGCCAAGGTATTCTGATTTCTCCATGGCTAATAGACTCCCTGTTCTTCCAACCATTCAAGCTATTCTTCTCCAAACTTGTTCCAGTTTGAATTCTTCTTTCCTGACCTTAGAATGACCAAACGAGGTCTTCCCAAGGCTTTGCATAACAGTTCTAAAATATTTTCCTTTTTCGCTGGCAATGCTTCACTCAATGCATCCCACTTCTCTCTCTTAAATGCCCTATTACACATATTCTTGCTTCTTGTTATGGGGTGGAGACACTAAAAAAATGGCAAGAGAAGTAGAAATACAAACACTTATAAAACAAATCATAGAATGTGTTTTCCAAAATCTCCACAGTATCTTAGGCGCCTGATCTCACTTTCATGGGTGTTTCAGCTCTAGTGCAGTTTTCTGTAGTGCTTAGGCATGTGATCTACATGTGGCTCTTAAATTCAGATTATGGTAAAACCATACCTGCACCTTTAGGTCCCTAAAATATCTGACCTTAAGCATGTAGAGTACCTCTAGAAAAGAAATTCAGCTTGTAGGTCACTTAAACCTTTTTTAAATTACTCCCTTAGAGGTCACACAGTGGGCATGGTATGCAGCTCTAAGACCACTGTAAATGAGATGAGTCAGTAGTGACTAACCATGACTGTATGGAAAGTCTTTAAATATTTGACTAATAAAAGCAACAGTAGAATTTTCCTTTAATAGTCTTGTACTGGGAAAAGCCCACCAGAATTTTTCCGTTGAAGACTGAAGAATTTCTCACTGATAGACCTTGATACAGAAAAGGAGCATGTGCAGGATCCCTGATCTTCTCACCTGCATCTGCTCTTGGAGTTTAGTGCTTAATATTTTTACAGTACTGGCTCCCCTCTTTTGATGTCATGCTTATCACCTTAACACCTTTCAGAAAATTGTTCTTTCTCACATTTATCAAGGATTCAGGTTCTTCCCCACAGAAAGGGAACAGCAAAGAAGGCTGGCAGGGATGAGCGAAGACTCAGATGGTCACTGCGTGTGGAAGACCTACGTGTGCTTCAGTTTGTCTGTGCGGGGAGGCAGCTGAGGGCTTTGAGATAAATGTCTGTAAAATCATGAAGAAAGAGGGTCAGCTGAGAAGAACTGTCTGCTTTTACTGTCAATACAAGATCAAAACAAAGACAAGAGATATAAATTCTGAACACACAGAATTAAATACTTCTTTACACTGTATTTGAGTCCCTAAGCTATGAGCATGTGTGGCCATTTTCCCTATATTTTTCCCTAGGTGTCCATTTTTGGTCCCTGTTGGAAACACAATTACAGGCTGGCTGGGTCTCCAGTTGGAGCTGGTATAAGTATTTTCCATTCCCATGTGGTGTAGGTGCACACCTACTTGGCTTTGGCTGTGCTACATCACCAAACATGGGCTGTTGACCCATTTCCTTATAGCACTGCATGAACATAGAGACACGAGGGAGGTTTCGGTGGAGCTGTTGTTGTGCCTGGCTCCTGTCCATGACAAATCAATATTGCAGCGGATCACTGAGACCAACTGCATTTCTGATCGCAACCAGTTTGTTTTGCCATTAATTATTTTCTCTTTGCTTGACTGTAGCGTGTCACAGCGGTTGCTGACTCCTTCTCATCTGACAGCGCGGCTTTGTGTTACAAAACCAGTTTTGGAAGCACCTGGTATTTGGAACAGTGCTCTTGCTTTACTCTCTCCATCATTGGCTGTGCAGTCTCTCCCCAACTCTGTCCTGCCCCGGTGTTTTCCTCTAAGCTGGTTCAGGGATTCGGTCCCCCAGAAATTACTCCTTGTTTTGTGGGGTTATTGCTCCCATGGGTGGGTTCACAATGGGGTCAGAGTACTGCTGCTGGTTCCAGGGCAACAGCTGGAGTGGATGGGAAAGGCGAACAGAAGTACACTTGGGCTATAGTTGTTAGTTTGGCTCTGCAACACCAACCCTCATCCCAGAAAACTCTAGACCTGTCTGCAGAGAGCATTAACACCTCTGTCCCTACCACTTTTTGCTGTGGAGTGAAGTTTGCTTAATACAGTCTTTTGAAAGATGACTTTGAAAAAAAGAGATGGATCTGTTCCCGTGTTTTCAGCTGCGGCATTCTTTTCTCAGAAACAAAGACCATCGTTAGTCATGTCTGCATGGAAGACATAGAGAAACCAACATTATTTTAACCTGACTATTCTTACATTAATGGGGATAAGGTAACTAACCAGCCTATAATTGACTTTATGCTAATATTTTTCAAAACAGTAATCAAACCTTAACTATACTTGCATTAAAATATTGATGTAAAGCCTCAGCTCTAATAATGTTACATATCCAATAGCAATTTCAAGCATTTAATTAGACTCATTCTTCAGGTTAACAGATCAACTTGCACTTCAAATTATCTTTATAGTCTTTACAAACAGCAGTTAATTAAGCCTTCTGCTACTCCTGCCAAGTCAGTTAATAGTATTCCACCAGTGATAGAAGGCCCAAAGGGGTTTGACAGTTTTCCCCTCCCATTGTGCTTCCCTGAGGGGGCAAAGGTGTCTGTGCTCCTGCATCATGCACCTCTGCCTGGTGCTGACAGTGAGGTGACAGGGACCTGAGCCCAGGAGGTGCCCAAATTACAATGGAAGAGTCAATGATGACAAGCTCAGTGTGTCTGGACTTAAGCAAAAAACAGGTAGTGACAGTTTATATTGGGGTATCTGGTCACCTGCAGGTGGGACCCTGATGCATTTCAGAAATGCTTAGGTACTTCTAACTGCTGTAAGACCGAAAAGGGGAGTGGGAGCAAGATCAAGGAGCACAGAGCAAGGTCCACTCTGTTGGCATTGGTGTCTGTGGTGGGTTTGGGCAGGACCTGGGTGTTACGAACTGGTGTGTGGTTGCCAATGCTGCCAGCCTGGCATGGGCACCAACACGGCAATATGCACCACAATCTTCCACCTTTCCATACGGCTGTTCCCTTGCCAGCCAGGACAAGCTTTGTATAGGATTATGGATATGGTTACCTACACACTCTTGGCCTTGCAGGCTGTGCTCCCCAATAGGTCCCCAGTGCTCCCCTCCAGCTTTCTGTGGAGTCCAGACATCTCTCACACAACTGCCCCTTAACCACTCGTGAGACGCAGCCATCCCTCACGACGCTGTCTCTGCCTTTTGTCAGCTCCTTACACTGTTGTTTGTTGCCTTCAACAATTTCTCTGCCATGTTCTGTGCTTTCCCTCATGCTGCTCAGTCAGCCTCCTCTCAAGCCACAGTCTACTTAATGGCCTGGTCATTTGTCTGCAGCCCTAACACAAGGCACGAAGGCCAGCAGACGGTCCGGATAAACCCCACCACAGCACCAGCAGCTTCCTCAACACCTGAGCGAGTGTGGGAACACCACAGCCTGTGGAGGAGCCAGCAGCACCCTCAGCAAGGGGAAACCAGCCTAAGTCTGACCTTGTCCTCACCGTGAGCAGATGGAAACTCACGTCTTTCCCTTGCCAGGAGCATTTTATATCATCCCAGCATTAGGGAAAACAGAAAGCTAGACCAGAAAGGCGAACCCAGGTCTCCTTGCCTGCAGCTGTGTGTCCTAGAGTGTCCAGTTGCTGCTAACTCATGTCTTCCTCCTCCCAGCAGAACATCTCCTGTCTGACAGCAGTGGGTTGTTATAGACTCCCCTGGCAGCAGAAGAGAGGGTTGGGCTGCAATCTTTTGACCTGTGGCAGTCAGGCAAAACAACTCTCACTCCCAGTTTCTCCAACGCCTACATTTTAAGCAGCGTTATCCCTGTTCTGCTACTCATCCATGTCCAGGAGAGCGCCTTGCTCTGAAACTCGAAGGCACAAAGGCTTTTGAAGGTGAAAGCTCAATATCCAGCTCTATCCTGGTTTGGGATAGGGCTTAAGAGGTCTGAATTATGCAGGTTGGAGTCCCCAAAACAATCTTCTTGATCTCGTCCACCACCTGCCAGTGATTGATTCTCCACTCCGCAATTCAGTCGCGACACTACTGTCTGACCTTGCCGGGGCGGCTCGGGATGTAATGAATGCTTGCAAAAAGTATAAAGATGATTTGATGAGTTAGCAGCTTGAATGCTTGCAAAAAGCATAAAGATGATTTGATGGAAGGCACTTGAGAAGTATAAAGTGATATATAACCTGCAAAACAAGTTTAATGAAATGCTTTAAATTGCTGAGTGTTATGTAACCACATTAAAACAGCGGCAGCAGCAACACCGAAACATTGAACAAAAGCTAGGATTTTCCAAGCTGGAAAAAAGTCAAAAAGTGCTAAGAATTCAGCCTCCTCACCCACATTACTGCGTATGCAGAAGATAAGGGATCAATTGCTGTTTTTTCTGGTAAAACAGTCGCCACGGTTTGGTAGTTACTCTGCGTGTGTATCTCAGCAAGGTGTACCAGACTCCCTGGGCCATGAGTCTCCACTTTTTCTGCATCACGGAAAGGAGGAAGAGGAAGCAGGAAGGTACTGTCCCTCACTCCACCAACCCGCCTGAGCCAGAGCTTCCCCTCTTCCCATGAATGAGAGTCTGAACAACCCCATATAATATGAGTGACTCCGAAGTGTAGGATGACCTACACTTCTAATTAGAAGTCCTCCCAACTAGCCAAGTCCATTTTCCAATCTATTCATCTCAATGGTACAATTTTTCTCTATTCGGATTAGACCGATTTGCATTGATGAAATAGGAGATGATGGAGATTTTTAAAATTTGTTTTTGGCAAGTCACTTTCTCACACAAGTAACAGTCCAAATTTTGGTCTCGTTGTCTAAATCCACATTCCTTCCTCCAATCAAAGCTTAACGCTGTTTTTGTTACCTGAACATCTTCCCACAAAAAACTGCTGATTTTCATCATTGCCAAAAAGGGGCAATGGCCGCATAAAATCAATTTGCATTCAGTGAGATATGGAAGGAGCCCTCATGTGCTGAAGCTGTGGTTGGAGATGAGCTGTTTCTGCCCCATGATAGTCTAATTTAGAAGCAGGAAATTCCTTGGAATAACCAGCTCCCAGTCCCAGCTGAGAGGTGGGCTGATAAAAGCACTGCTAAATATTTAACCCTGTGTAGTAGCAGAAGATTAAGAACAGATGAGGTCTGCAAAATCAGCTACACCTAGAGTGAACACCAACCTCCGTACAGCATCCTCTGGCTTTTGCGCTGGTGCTCTCTCTCTGCCAGCATACGGGAAGAGCCGATATTCTCCCTTTTCTCAGGAGCTGCCTTTGTATCTGATTGCTTGTGATACAAATGTTTTCAATCAACTGAGTGCCTGAGGGCACAGAGAGGTGACAATACTGCAGGAGCCCCTTTCTGTGGCTGTTGTCACCCCAGGATACAGGAAGAGCATGTGTTGCATGGATAGGTAATACATGTTCTTAGATAAATTGATAGAGCTAGAAGAAGAAGATAGCACAGCCTCAGAACGGCTTTGCTTCACCTCCCAAGGAGCCTCTGAGACTGAAAGTTCGCCCTCCTTCCTTGTTATAAAGTGTTCTTTAGAAGGCAGTGACCATGGAGTGGCTCAGCTAACACACACAGCGTGGCATTTGCAAAGTGGCCAAGGCATGTTTGGGCTGCAGACTTGGCTTGGCTAATTGCTGTCTGCAGCTGAGCTCTCAGATTATCCTACCTGCCCTCTGTTCTATAGCACTACAAAGCGAAAAACTTGTTATTTGGGTCATTTTGGTGGGATTCCCGGGGATGCATTTCACATGTGCAGTGGTCACCTGGGCTGCTGCATCACAGGATGGGTCAGAGCAGCATCCAGCAATCCCTGTCGTGATATTTTCCCACTACCATCATGGACAGCCCTGCTGTTGCAAGGCGAGAAGCAGGCTGGTGATCCACCCTCTAACATTTACTGTTCTTTATTCAACTGGAAATGCCCTAATCCTTGGTATCAATGTCCTCGAAGTTGGGAAAGGTTTGGGATTGAGACATCATTTCAGGATCATTACAGGAACTGAGCAGAATGTGGGCACACAAACCCACGTTTAACTTGTCCAAAAGACACGACTCCACTTTCCAGGGTGCCAGTTATCAGGGTTTTCCGGGTACTGACAGCTCAGAGCTTTCAGTGACTCTAGTTGTATTTATTCATTGCAACATTTCTGACAGTTATGCTTCTTTTATCTGGGTGCATAGAATAAGGATTCAGGAGTGTAAATTTTACTCCTGGAGTCTGGCATTTCATCCCATCACAATATTTCCTTGCTCCTTGGCTCTCAATCCAAGGCCTTATGCTTTGGACTTAGATTACTTACTTTCTAAGACAACAGAGGTTTGATATCTTTTTGGTGTTACCCAGCAGTTATTTTTATAAGATTTTATTTATTTATAACTATTAAGTGTTTTTAGAATGAATTCAAGGGGGAACAAAATGAGAGTTTTATTTCTTTGCATAGAGATTAAAGTTGCTCGGGCAACTTTTTTGTCTCATTATGGCCCTGTGAATGGGAATGGGATGTTTTTGATTGCTACTCAGAGGTGGCTGGCTGGCTCTGACTCACTGTGAGCAGTTTTACCTACAGCCACTGAAACAGCCTGAGTCACAAGGAGAGGCACAGCAGCTGACAGCAAGAGGTAATAATGGAAAGGATATTAGAGTCATGAAGCCACTTCAGGCACAGCTCCTGGTGGACAGCAGGGCACAAATATATCTATGCAATTCTTAATTAGCTACAAAAAGTGGCTGGGTCCGTTTTTCCCCCATCCCTCTCCCTCTTATTTCCCAGACCATAAACCAAATCTTCAGCAGGTATAAACTGGCACAGGCTCTTTGACTTCAAAGGAGCTGCATCAGTTTGAACCAACAGATATTCTGGCACCATATGGCCCTAATTATGTTAATGTGAGGCCCAAAGGATGCAGTGCAATAATAAAAAGGAAATACTGTGTGATCCATCATAGCTTTGGCACTCAAGGCAGGACTTTCAAAGGTATTTAGGCACCAAAAGAAGCAGACAGGTGCGTAGGAGATTTTCTGTGTTCCATTTCTCCACAATAAAAATTTATTTCCTTTTTATCCCAAACCAGCCTTGGAGTCCCTGCAAAGGGGAGAAACTGCTCCTCCGAAGTGACCACAGAGAAACGTTTTATTTTTATCACCATGGAAATAAAGGATATTTTTCCAAGCTGGACCTCTAACTACTTTGTCTCTAGGCTTACTCCCTCTCTGAGTGCCCAGGCGGTACCGGTGCTTGCAGCCCAGGGCAGCACGGTGCCAGTGGCTGTGGACACTGACAAGGGTACAGGCAATCCTGCTGCAAGGCGTGGACAGAGCGAAACTTGAGCAGTAGGTAAGGATCTCAACAAGATGAATGATTCCAACCAGGCTCGCTCACCCCGAGGAACATCTGCTGTGCTGTACGAAGCCACGCTGCCCCATGAACACGGCTCCCAGGAGTGCTGTCCCAGCACACGGAGCTGCAGGAGGATGTTAGGATGATTGAGGAAGACATTTTTTACAATGAGGGTGGTGAAACACTGGCCTGGGTTGCCCAGAGAGGTAATAGGTGCCCCATCCCTGGAGACATTCCAGGCTAGGCTGGACGGGGCTCTGAGCAACCTGATCTAGTTGAAGATGTCCCTGCTCATGGCAGGGGGTTGGACTGGATGAGCTTTGAAGGTCCCTTCCAACCCAAACTGTTCTATGATTCTCTGATTCTATGATATTCCTGTTCTCAGCAGATGGAAACCTACTGCACCCTGAGTTCCCCCAGGTCCATTGGTATGGAAACCTTCAACAGCATGGAGACTTCCTTTGATTTTAAACCCAAACAACTAACCGCTGCTATTCTTGGACATTTATATTACATTTTCCTCATATTTTCCATCTCATGGATGATTAAAAACAAATTATTGCATTGAGGTGTTTGAAGTTAAGATGCTCTATGCAGCACTTGTTTGTTTCTAAGTCCTTGTCAGGAATTTCCTGCTGATCTGGTTTTACGTTGTCTTTACCTAAAACAAATTTTCACCGGGGACTGAAATAGTCCCTAAATAGTTTAAAAAGGGTTCTCCCATCTCAGGCTGTTTTCTAAAAGTCTTGTAATCCTTGTCTTGCCAGGTAATGAAGCAAGATTGCTGAGAGCATAGTCACGTTGCCCTAAAGGAGTGGGAAACAGATTGCTTAATATGGCAAGAGTAACATCCCACATAATAACTTTCACGGTCATTTTTCATTGTTCTAATGCCTTTATATTGGTGTTCTCTTGTAGTGTGCTTAGGAATGATGAAACTCTGATGCTGTAATAACCCGGTAGGCAGCCTTAAAAAGAAGTCACCATTTCACAAAGAGTTCCTAGCACGAAAACCTGTTTATTAATTGCTTGCATTTTGCATAATTTTGTTAGTCAGAAATGTTACTGTTAAGAGGTTAGATTCAATACCGGTGTATGAATGTATTCGCTGTGCGGTGCTGCTGCCCTTCTAAGGAGCTTGCAGTGCTGGATGCTTTTGCTTTAACTCCCAACATGTACTAATGTGTCAGGAGTACACGTTACACTTGGGACTAGCCAGAAAACGTGGAAAGTGAAGCACCAGGTAAACGGAATGGTCAGGCTGTTCTCCCTGTATAGGTGAGAATAAGGTTTAAGTTTCTACTCTGTCCAAGCCAAATCAGTTAATGGAAATAGGGCTCCTGAAAGCTGGCAAATGCTTGTCTGCTCTGCTAGTCTGCAATGGGCCTCTCTAAATTTAACCAGACTTTTTATTTTTATTAATTCAAAAGCAGTTGTCAAAGTGGGTTTGATCAAAATTAACATATTTCTGAAAAACACTGGATTTTGTGTTTTGACATTTCCCGGCCAACAGACTTTTGTTGTTGAGGTCCCAGATCAACTCTGGGCAACTGCAGTGAACCACAAGGGAGGCTGAGTCAGACAGGTTATTCCTTCGTACAGAAGGTACGAATAGTCCTGCCACCTGGCTGCAACAGAGTTGCTTCAATATTAAGCCATTAAATTACTGATGGTGCCCTATGAGATAAAATATCCCAAATGATATTGCCAAAATGTACACTGTTAACAGGATCATGACCTCTTATGATTTTAATTTCAGTAAGTGAACATTTACAAGATGAAACCCCAGTCCTGCACATTTTTGTGACTGTAACTAATGTTATACATATAAGCAATGTTTCCCCTTTGACTCGAGTTATTTATTGGCATAAATATTTGCAAGATCAGAACATTAACACCTAACTAACATGTTTTAGGAAAAAGCAGCAACAACTCATATGCAAGTCTCTATAGTTTCTGAACATTTCTACAAAGTACCTGAAGTTCTCATATACTGCACAGCAGGGAGGAACACACATCTGCCTTTAAACATTCACAGGACTTGTTGACTTATACACAATTGAGAAAACGTGAAAAAAATATTTTTATAGCAAATTCCTCAAATATTTACCAGGTGAGGCATCAATAACAAGACCTTAATAGGCTCCTAATTCCACAGTGAGGTATTTAAACAGTGGTTTGATTTTCAAAAATGCTGGATAACAGCACTGCTTATCAACGTCTTTTCTGAAGATCAAACCACAAACTTGGGTTCTTACTATAGACCAAAACCATACATTCAGGCATTCCTTTGGAAAATTCTCATTGCTGCTTCCCTTATGTGACATTTTATCCTTTTGTTTGGGTAGAGGATGCTCATGTAATTAGCCCAAATTCTTTGCAACATCCAGCAATTGTGTTCTCATTAATTCTCTGACCTTCTTGGTTTTATAAAATGCAGGGAAACACTGCACTGAACATTTACTGGGGATTTGGGCAATGACAGTCCATTGTTACAAAGCATCAGCATATGTAAAAGTCTCTTTTTTGTTTCCCGTATATTGCAAACACACTTTCTTTTCCTCTTCTTATATCATAATCTCTGCAGAGACCTCTCTGACGAAATCCTTAGTACAGTTAAGATAGGGATTTGTTATGATTCATCCAGAATAGGGATAACTGCATGGACTTAAACTACCACCACAACTTTTTTCCCTAGTATAGGCTTTCATGAACAATTAGACATGGCCTCCCCACTTCCCTCAAGGCTCCTGAGACTTGTAAACCATGTAGACAAGCATGGGCCAAATTTTGGGTATCATCTCTAATCTCAGTGAGAGACTGAGGTTAAATCCAGACAAAACACAGAAGTTTTACTTTTGGCCCCACTCCTGGAAAAACAAGGGATTTGAGCTTTTATTTGACATGACGTGGATCATACCTTCAAATCTGACACGTGGAAAAAGGTAAGGGCTCCAGCTGAAGTGAGAAGAAAAGGGCTGGAAGGAGTCTAAAAGATAAGAAAATACAGGACGCTGCATTGTAGTCACCACACCATGTAATTTCCCTTACAAATATATCCATTATCGTGTTAAAATCAGCTCAAGTTTTTGCCCCGGCAGTCATACTGGTACACTACATAAGAGCGTAAGGATGGCCACACACAACCAGATCTAGTCAGACTGGGCAGTGTCCCATCGCTGTCACTGTCCCCATCTGGGCCAGGCAGACAACATGCAGCCAGCTTGTTCCAATGTGGTGTCCCAGCCCCTGTAGCTCATGGCATGGGGCTTCCTGATACAGACATGGTGACTTTGCATTAAATACCAACTATGGACTTTTTTCTTCTATGAATCGGTTCAGCTGCTTTTTTGAAATCATGTAAAGGCTTAACGTGCATAAAGTGCCATGGAAAGGAGGGGGTTTTTTGCTTAAATGCACCTTGTTCAACTACATGCTGAGGGACCGCTTCCACTTCTATAGCATTCTTGGAAAAAATTGGGAAAGCTCCTCTTTGCGGATACCAAAAGGGAGTTTTTAAAGCTTCGAGCCATGATTTGTACATTTATGAGCCCCACGGAAAAGGCAAAAGCAATCCAAAGAGTGTTGATGGGAGATTGCAGAGCAGTGTGAGGAGCCAGCTAGATGCCACCACACAAAGCTTCCAGGAGCTCATGGAAGAGCAGGAGCCATGCAGGTCAGCGGGTCCAGGTGAGCTGGTGCTGGCAGACATCCAGCGCCAGCCCCAGAGGCTGCTCAAAGGTGAGACCCGCCGGATGGACGGCAGCGGCAGAGCTTCTCAAATGGAGCAAATCAAAGGCTTGGAGAGGTCAGGAGGGGTTATTGATGCTGAGGGGTAATGTTAGCTGGAGGATAATTGCTTTCAGGCTGCTTTCAGGACAATTGCTTTTCGTCTGCTCTTAAACCGTTGCTTTTAGGTTGACCTCTCTAGGTTCATCTGGTGCTGTTCTGCCTCTTTATTAGTTACTATTAGTAATTGTAGCCTGCGGCTATCGGGCAAAGGAGCACGAGGGAGAAATAAAACACGGGAAGATGCAGAGAGGGAAGGGCTCTGCTCGGGAGGGTCTGCTGCAGTGTGGCCTCTGCCAAAACCTAGCTCATCCCTCTCTGCAGAGCTGGGACATTGCAGACTGACACGCGGTTGTGTCCAGAGCTGAGACTGGCAGGAGGGGTTGAGATGACACATGTTCACCACAACCCACTCAGAGTAAACTGAGATGGTGCAGATCGTTTCGGAGGGTAAATGGCAGCTTTGAAGAGCTCAGAGGACTCAGAGCTGTGGGAGCAGGACCTGAGAGCCTTCTGTGGTTGCTTCTACTGGAACAGAGGTAAAGCCCTGGTACCCCCACTGAGGCTAGGCAGTGGACTGGACATTTCCCAACAAATTTCAGCTTGTTTTCAACCTTCAGGCTCATTACACGCGTATTGGTGAGTGCCAATCACCACCACCAAGATGCACACGTCATTTTATTTCCCAGGTGTCTGCATATTTCTGTAAGGAACCTCTAGGCGGTTGAGCCTGGCCTGTCTAGATTGGGAAACAGCCCCTGCCAGGAGGATTTCATCATTATGAGTTAGTTTGATGTGCCGATGTGCTGCCCGCTGTATTTCAGCCCTTTCTGATTTAGCAATGAAATCACAGACACATGCTCCTGCTGCAAACAGCTCTGCCAGGAGAGGCTGGTACTGTCCCCAGTGGTTTGCACTGGTTGCCCGTTACTGGGTATCAAGGCTTCTGCTGGGCTGCTGGCACACACTGTCCCCTGAGCTCCCCAAATGTGTGGGCTCAGTGATGGGCTGGTGTCATGAGCTGGTGTGCCCAGCTTTGCCAGAAGGGGGCCAGGCAGCTCTCACATGGGTCTCCAGGGGATGGTGTGGTCCCCGGGATGCCCAGTGTGACAGGGACTCTAAAGGGCTCCTGACAATTCGTTATAGAAGGGGACAAACTGGAGGTGTGCAAAGCCATGCATGGTTTATGGGGCAGGCAGAGATGGGTCACTGGCTGCATCTTTGAGTGCAAGTGGGACACCTAATCAACAGGAGACAGGTTCAATACAGGTAAAAAGAAGTCTCAGTGATTTTTTGCCTCCATTATTATGCGATATGTGGCACCTCCTGCAAAAAGGTTCTGTGGATTCAGGAGGTTGCAGGGCTTCATGGAGAGGCTTGAAAGAGAGCTTGGCTGAACAGGCTTAGAAAATCCCCGATTTTGGAGTAGCTGGAGGCTGGGAAAGTTCTTGGAGAAGCATTAGATGGAGAAGCAGCATTTGCTTTTCCCTAGGTGCCTGCTTAAGACCACCATTCTTATTTTTAATTTAGGAAAACAGAAAAGTGAGGAGGGAGGGAGGAGGAGGCCAGCAGTAGGGGGTCCCCATATCCAACCCCAAAGTCATGGAACACACAGTGAGGTGTGGTGGAAAACCAAGGGGCAGCCTCAGCCCCAGTGTCCGTGTCCAGGCGGTGGTGGTGGGGATGGGGGTGACACCTCCACACTGACAGCAAAGGAAGCACCAAAGCAGTAGTGCTCCTGGCAGCGGTATCAAACCATAGCTGCACCTAGAAAAATGCCTGTGGTCAATTGAAAGGTTCTAAGGATGTCTCAGCATGCTCCTTCATCACTAACTAGAGGCATAGAATCTTAGTTTGGGTTGGAAGGGACCTTCAAAGCTCATTTAGTGTCCCTTTCTGCCATGAGCAGGGACATCTTCAACTAGATCAGGTTGTTCAGAGCCCCGTCCAGCCTGACCTCAGATGTCTCCAGGGATGGAGCATCTACCACCTCTCTGGGCAACCTGGGACAGTGTTTCACCACCCTCATTGTAAAAAAATTTCTTCCTCATCTCTAGCCTGAATCTCCCCTCCTTTAGTTGAAGCCATCACTCCTTGTCCTGTGTAACACACCCTGCTAATATGTTTGTCCCCATCTTTCTTACAGGGTCCTTTTATGTACTGAAAGGCCACAACAAGGTCTCCCCAGGGACAGTGTTTGCCTCTGGATGTGAAAAAGAAATATAGTGAAATTCCTGGGGAGGACTCTCTTTTCATTACTTCTGCAATTTACCCAGCCCCCGCAGTCTCTTTAACGCAAGCTGCATGCGCTGCCATTATAAATAAAAGTGGCACTAATTCTGCTACAGAAGCAGCGCCTTGGCATTACGTTGCGCCAGCATGCAATATATACGCTGTTTAACACTGTGCCAAAGCATAACTCTTCAGCAAAACAGCCTCTCCATTGTCTAAATGTGGCTTCCTACAGCTACATCTGTAGCAGCTTAATGAGGACATGTGTACACATGTGTGTGTTTCTGTGCATGCATACAGGAGTCTCCAAAGTTTATTTTAAAATCTTCCTATACGAAATAAAATCTCTTTTGTGCCTGGATGTGAAAAATAGAGGTTATTTATTTACCAAATTTGTAACGGCTATAGTTCCCAGGAAGACGAGCACACTCTTCAGAGGCTTCCTGAATCTAATTGTTTAGGATTATTATTTTTTTTTTTATGCTTGCTAATTGCTCTGTGCATCTGGTTTTATTTAAGAGGTTAGTATTTTAAAGTTGAAATGAGGACATATTGCAGACTTTACCCCACAGTTCACTATGCTATATATCATGCACGGCAGCTCAGACTGTTAATTGTAGGTGAGGGTTAAAACAGACGAACTGACGCAACTGCAGTGAGACATATGAGGATACGGTCAGACGGAGCAGCTTAGAGCTGTAACCACAGTTACTGTCCCAACGAAAGACAGGAATTTTGCAAAATATGTTAGCTCAGTGCATCCCTTTGCACTGCAGTGAGGGATACATGCAAAAGTAAGGAAAACATCAGGGCCACGTGCTTGAGTTATTTGCTGTGTCTGGGGGAAGATCTGGACAGGCTCTTTACATGGGGTCAGGGGGTCTCCGCTCACCAGCCTGTCTCGGTGCTACGGGAGCATCACCGGCACAGACACCGAACACACAACCCTGGACCTTCTCTGGGCTTTTCCCAGGCAGCAATCCTGCCCCCAGTAAATGTATTTATTGCATGTGTAGGTGCTCCCTGCAGCACAGAGGCGTCTAAAAAGGTTGGGGTCAGTGGAGAGCCCAGCGAGGTTGTGGAGTCTCCTACTCTGGAGGCATTCAAGACCTGCCTGGACACCTTCCTGTGTAACCTCATCTGGGTGTTCCTGCTCCAGCAGGGGGATTGGACTAGATGATCTTTTGAGGTCCCTTCCAATCCCTGATGTGATTCTGTGATTCTGGGCTCCCAGACTGGATGCTGAATGGTACAAATATAATGCAAACAATATGAATGCACACACTACACACAGAGAAAACTAGGAAAAAATCGCCTTTCCACCTTCAGGTTATGGATCAGATGGCACCAAATACCAGATACTTTGTTTTTTGTTTCCCTATGACTCCTGTTATTTCTGGTAAGTACATCCAGTAGACAAGTCATTCAGCAAAGATAAAGTTTGGATACAGCTTTCCCTTCGTACGCCCCCTCCTTCCCACTCACTTTTTGAAATTGTGCAAAGACATGAACGGATTACAGGTTTAAAACAAAAATAAACAAATTGTCCTTCATCAAGACAGTTCATATTGTAGATGATGTAGGCGTGGCATAATAAGGCTGCTACAAGACAGTTTGAGTCCAAAAGTATTTCACCAGTTCAGCCAGTCGTGCATGCTCATTCTGAAAGCGGTAACATTGACACTGCCTGCAAACAGGCTGTTCGCCCTTGGGAAAATGGTAGATCAGGAGGACCAAGGGCGTGCAGCCGCATTCCCGTTCTGTTTAGCACCGTCCGATGAGCTGGTAATGGAAAAGGAATTAAAAGAATCGGTGTCTTCTGGTGGAATTAATCCCTTGAGGATTTCCAGTCTGTAAGGAAGGTCTGGCTGGGCCATCTAGGCGGTGAATGCAAGTGTTTACTGGGAGAACTGAAACTTTTAGCTACAAGTTTCATTTGTTTGCTTGCAAACAGAAAAGAAAAATTAAAAAAAAAAGCAAAAAAGCTTACCTTGGGAATTTAAAACAAGAATCAACTATAAAATGAAGTATGCGATTTTTTCCAAGCCTCAAGGGGCTGAAAGACTAAGCATTTTCAGTATTTAGACCCTCTCCACCAAATAGGTTTCCCACTGTTTTCAGTGAAAATGCAGTGTAATCAAAATTGGGATTTAAAAAAAAAATCAGTTAAAATTCCAATTTTCTACCTGAAGTGCACTGAGGGGAAGTTGTTACTACTGAACTTGCTGGTAAATTACATTGTCCAAGAAGGTTGTTAGCAGACACTGGGGGAGGAGGGCTACATAGATTTAGCATCTGGCCTGTAAAATAATTTGCTATCCAAAAGGTTGATGGCTTTCTCTCCTGCGCAAAGCTGTAGAGGAGAAAGGTGTTCATGGCTGCTGCTCCCCACACAGGGACATGGAATAGGGGACCCTGCAAAGGCTCTTGCTGCCCTCTCAGCAGGGAGCTGACCTGGCCCAATTCTGACGTGTCAAGGGACGATGAAGAACTCGATGAAGAACTCGATGAAGAACTGCTGCCTTCTACTATTAAAAGAATCTTTTTGAATTTACACCATTATCATCTTCCAATGGTGGCCACTGTACATACACTTGCAAAAGAGTGTCTTGAATCACTCAAGACAGCTAATGGCTTGTAAAGTCCTTCTGTCCTCTGGAGAAAATCAGATAAACATCAGACTTTGGATCTTGACCCACTTCTAGTTTTCTAACCCTGCTCCATACCCCACCATCATCAGCAATCTCAGCAGAAGCAATCCTCCCCTTCCCCAGGGCAGAGAGGGACCATCCCAACCGCACAAAGGGATGATATGAGGAGAAAATACCGGCTCTTGTATGTACCAGTGTAACAATGAGAGGTTATATCCCAGAGTTTGGAAGGGGCTGACAGAGAGGGCTGGGGTCATGTTGTTACTTATTCCTCTCTGGGCCATATGCAGAATTCGGGAGGGGATTCTGTTCCATCCTTCACTTGCTTTCCTTTAACACTCACAAATCACCCATAAACCTGCCTCTGTACAGTGGCTCATTTAGGTGATAATTCTCACCGTTTTCTCCCCCTGGATATCCACAAAGACCCATTAATAAAGCCTCATATCTGGGAGCCTGGCTCCAGACTCCAATACACGCTTAATGTGATTTATGTTCATGACCAGTAAAAACAAAAAGACACCTTAGGCATTACATTTTTTTTCAATAACATATTTTGGTGTGTAAGAGGTGTTAAATCAGCGGCAGGATTGCTCACTTCCTTCAGTGAAAACACTCTGAGTTACGGGTAAAACATTAATTCAGGAAATCAAATGTGAGGGTTAGGCAGTTCAAACAAAGCCCGCTTCCCGGTTCAAAGCCTGGTTCAGACCTTGATCTATGAGCCCCCAGAATTTGTTAAAAGGGTAGACTTCATTTTATCAGCTATGACTGGATGTTACAGTAAAGAAAGTGTTGGTGGAGTGTTTTGAATAGATGTTGAGCATTTCCAAGTAGTAAAGGTGTTTGTTGCTAAAAAGCGGTGATCTGACATACACCAGATTTTCTAATCAAAATGCAATCTTGAAATGCAAGTGAAATCATGCTTCATTACAATAAATCATTTCTTTTGTTGAAGATTAAAACAAACCCACTGCTACAGAATCTGACTAGTCAGCGTTAAACTCTATTCTCAGATATATCAGTGTAAACCTGATTATAACACTAGTGCCAATAGGGTCACTCAAAATTTGAACCGGTACAACTTGAGACTGATGAACTGGAAACATTTGAAGTAAACATATCTCGATGATTCCAAATATCTTTTATCACTCAGCTATGCAAACTACCATCAGCAGAACACAGAATGCTACTCTGAAATGAAACAAAAAAGCCAATAAAACCAATATATAAGCAAGAGGGAGTTTAATTGGAGGGCAGGCATACGTTCTTAGTGTTCCCCTCAATTTGCAGATATAAATCTCTTTCTCTACACCACTCATGTACTTCATGCTTTGCTCTGAGAAGCGAGGAGAGTTTTCCGTAATTAAACTCATTAGTAGCTGACTTTTTAAAATGTTTCCCATTTTTTAGATGAAAAATATGAGGCACGAGTTGTATGATGTAATTTCTATCATAAAATCTCCATTAACAGCCTGCCTAATCAAGTACTGTTTGTTGTTTATTAGTGGCCTTGTCTTAGTAGCTGTGAGAGTTAAGAATATGTGCAGTGAGAATTTCAGGGAGAGGCAACAGCTTTTATTGGAAGAAACACACATCTGGTTGGAAGAGCCTTTCAAGCAACAAGTCTGACCTGAAGAAGGGCTTGTGTGCTGGAAAGCTGGTCAGCTGTTCCCATGTTTATCACTTGCTCTTATAAAAGATTACCTCTCCCCACAAAACTTGCCCCAATTATTTACTAAACAAGTCCTTTAAATGGCTAGGACCTTATGGTTTATGCAGATGCTTAGTAGAAAAAGGCATAAATAAAAAATAATAAAATACTGTAATAAAATAATAAAATGTCATATTAAAATAATAACATGAATTAATAAAATATAGTAACATAGAAAAGACATAACAGCAAGGTCTGTCCCCAAACCTTGGTGTCAGTAATTAAAACCCATCACCACGGCACTGCGGATGAAGGGGTTCTGCAGAAGGATCAGTGTTTGTTTCTTGGTTTTATGGAAGGCATTTGAAGCTGTAAAAGTGGATGATGTGATGATAACTGAATTGAGTAGCCTTGTGAGAAAGCCGAGAAGAAAGAGCAAAGTTTCTCCCCTTCACTCTGGTGTCATGCTCCAAACTTCACCGGTCGGTACTTTAGAGCAACAGTAGAGCTCTTTGTCTGGCTTAGCTGAGTCATACAATTATCTCAATAACAGTAAGTACCTAGCAACAACCTCAATAAACAGCCATTTATTTGATTAATCAGCCATTTTGAAACAGGTTTGGTAAACATTACCCTTTCACTTTTGGATTACTTTATTAAAAAAGCTGCCCACTGAGGCTGCACCCCACGCTATGAATAACCCCACGAAACCACAGCTGTCCTGTCCAGCTTGGGCAGGTGGGCTGAGCTTAACTTGACACTTCTTGCCCATGCTGAAGTACAGAAAGCAGGTAGGGATCAGCATGGTATTTATCACGGGCTTTCTAGCCATGGGCACACAATAGAACTTGATGCTAATGAGCATTATCAATAACTGCAGAAAAATGTGACGGCTGTGAGACCAAGACAGAAAGAAAGAAGAGGCAGAAACTCAGTTTCCCCATATGTAAACACTTGCATGTGATATTTAAGGATAACTTACAGTGGCTGGTATGTACTTTATGCACTGAAAGGGTTTTTGAGTACTCCGGGATTGTGAGAAGTGTTTGCAGTGGATTGGGATCTGGGAACAAATGGAATTTCTTGTTATCGTGGAAGACATCAAGATTGTTTCCAAAGTAACCCTTGATGGGCTCCTGTGAAAGGGAGGCTGCGAAGCCTAGTTACAGAGCATATATATACATACAAATATGTATGTAAATATACGCAAATTGATATTTGTATGTATATATGGAGGTGCACGCTTCGTGGGAACGCTGAGGTGGCAGCTGTTGGCTGCTTTTCCCAGGCTCTCCACACAGCGCCGTGCCTGCCGCTTGTAGCGATGAGGGAGTTGTCCCTGCTCAACAAACAGGGAAACTTTCACAGGAAAATGTCTTTGTTCAGCTGAACCTCTATCCCCTTCCTCTCAGGTAAACGCACCAACAGCCTTGTTGGAATGAGCCTCCCTCAATCTTTCTGGCTGAAACTGTTCTATTGTCCATGAAATAATTAAATGTAGATCTCTACTTGTTTCGGTACAATGAATAATTACAGACCTGTATTCTCATCCAGAGTTTCTTTTCATGCTGCTGTCATAATGCCACTTACATGTGTATTATTTTTCATGAGCATGCCTATATTATCCCCAGTATTAAAATATGGTATAGCAGCAGAGTTTATTCTGTTTCCTGCTGACTTTTAATGTACAAAGAAATGAACTCTTTTTATAACTTGCGTTCACAGCCCAGGGATTGTGCCCATCATTAAAGCAACACAGAGTCTGCAGTCAGATAAGATCTAAATCTCAGTTTGCTCAGTAGAGAGGAAAGGAAGAAGCAATAGACCTCTCTCCTGCAAAACATCACCCATCTGCTGGGTGGGGGTGAAGTTCTCAGGTGCCTCCTGAGCTCCCAGCTTATCTCAGTCACCCATCACACCTCTTCATGTTTTTCATGCGTGTACCTTTATGCAGCCTCAACCGAGTGCAATACAATACATTTCTGTAAAGGTACAATAACAATAATTTAAAGTAAAATAAACCACACTATAGCAGCAATACACACTTAGTACACATGAGAGGTAATTAACTACATATTTTCTGAATATTTCTCTGGGATCATCTCATGATTTTTTTTTCCTCTAGAACTTAGAACCTGGATAATGTGAAGCTGTTGAGCCTCCAAGACTTTTCAAAACTTGTCTGGACAAACCCTCCAAACAAAATCATCAAGCTCTGAAGCTTGCCCTGCCCTGAGCGGGGGCAGGCTGGACATTTCCAGAGCTTGCTTCCAAATTGAGTTTTTCTATAATTCTCTGAAAATCTGTTTGCAAACCTGACATCTGATGCATGACAGAAGACAATATGCATGCCACAATATACAGTGTGCTCTGTTATACCACAAAGACCCTTTACCTTTAATTGGTTTATTTCCCCCAGAAGGGGAAAAAAGCCTTTTGGAACCTGAATTGTAACTATTACACCTGTATTGATGTAAAGGTCAATGTAATGCATGAAGACGGACAGACAGTAGCATTTTACCTTTCCTGGGTGTGCTACTCATTTATAGTTAATTTTATTATTTGCAGTTAACTGTACAGGAGGGACAAGTATAATTATTTGCCCATTACATGCTGGAGGTTTTTTTCTTTTTACATTTTCTTCTGCATAATGTCAAGCAAGTTGTAAATAGCACCAATTTCCCAGTCTCTTGCATGCTGCCAAGTTAAGGTTCTTCACCCCTCCATCCACAGATGATTCAAAGTATACTACACAAGGCTGACTGCAACAGAAAGGGAAAATAAATGCAACATCTTTCACAGATGTACATTGATAATCCAGGTGTCCCTTTATTCTGCAGAGCGAAAACTTTCCCCCAGGAAGATTGTTTCTGTGGACAACATACCCCTACCTGAATAAACACACATAGTGCCACAGCACAGGCAGGAAAATAAATGTATGTGGATATATATTCTGATTGGGATAGAGCACAAACCAAAAGTGACCGTGGTGCAGGAATCAACTTGTTTCTTTTGTTCCCCTTACAGAGAATATTTGTAAGCAGGTTGTCATTGAGACACATGGAAATAAAAAGAGGGGAATGGGTATGTCATCTGTTTTCCTAAAAGCAGCCAAAGGGGTTTATTATATGGAATTTAAAAGATAAAGAAAGACAATAATAAGTCAGAGGAAGCCAGAATTCTCTTAATGAGAACTGAAAATCTTTCCTTTTCTTGGCCACACTCCTCACCAGGAGAACACAGTACATTTTAACAGCTCCCTCGTTAAAGACAGTTGTTCAATGCAAAGAGTAGGTTATGCAAGTCAGGGCAGAAGTGAAGCGCTGTGCAGCTTGGAGAATAACACTTTGGAGTTATACTGTTATCATGTGATTTCTTCATGAAAAAAAAACCCCAAAACTTACCACATTGAAATAAAAGTTCTGCTTTGGTTCTATCTGAAGAAAGCATAATAGAATCCAGATTAAGTCAAACTTCAAATTAAATTCTCCTAGGGACCTTGGAAATAAAGCATCAAAACTGCAGGATGAAAAGTTTCTAAATCATTGGAACTAGCCAGAACTTGTTAACGTTCCTGACTGATAAACACAAAGTTCATCTGATCTTTCGTGGAAAAAAATATAGTAAATTTCCCTTCTGGGGGTTATATTTACCCAACCTTTTCAGGCTGCATTATCACCCACTGTAATGTATTTAACTCCCATTCATGAGTCACTTTGACACTATGCTGCTTTTTGGCTATGCAAACATTACAAAAACTGAATTCCTAGCCACAAATAAGGAAGGAATTTTGAACATAATATTTTTAATCAACAAAATGTATTGACACACTACTATATTGACGTCAGTCATATTTTAATTGAAGTTAAAAGGAATAAGAGCAGGACAATATTTGATTATCATTTCCCTAATGCACTGCATGATCCCTGAAGACCAAATCCTAAGAGACGTTGAACATAAGTGATTCTATCAATTAGTGGCAACTATAGATCTGCAGCATCTTCAGTAATTGGTCATGATACAACTTCCACCATAAAACATGTATACTAATATAATAAAACACATTTTAAAGGTGACTATAGTGTGTATAGTATACAGGAATGTAATATATACTTTATTAAAAATGTTTCACCATTATTTAAAGTTCAAAACACACCAGTCATTTAGTGCTCATTTATGTTACAGCCTCACTATTATTATAAACAATAAATATTTTATTAAAGTTGAGGCAACAAAGAGGTATAACACATTAAACTGAGAATTAAACTGAGGCACATTTATATACTGTGAAGTTGGAATGTGGGTTTGGGAGTGTCGAACTCCCATCATTGAGTTCCTACCCCATTAGGTAGGCAGTAAAGTATTTTTAAAAGATGTAGTTCAGATACACATTCCTGGGGTGTGAGATTTCCTGAGATAATCAAAGCTATCAAACAGAAGATTCGCTCTGGATTTGGAGCCTGACCTCCAGTACAGTCTGAGATGCGTTGTCGTATGTTCTCCTAAAGATATCTCAGCTTTTTTCCTAGACTCTGACGGGTCAGTAGGTACACGCATCGCGTGGCTCCTTCCGTATCTGGGCTCAGCACAGCTCTTCTCGGTGAACAATTATTGGGAAAAATATCTGCTTCATTTCAGTAAAACTTAACCAAGTAAACCTAGCTTCACGGGATGGTCAGGGATAGCTGTAGGGGAGGAATTTGACTGGTAACAGTTTGTCACTAATGAACTCATAAACCATGAAAACGCACTGTTTTGCCAAGGGGAAAGTTTTAGGAATGACACATGAGAATTACAGCTGAGTGCTGTGGTTGTAGGAGTACCTGTGCCTATTTTTTGCACAGGAAAACTCGCTTAAGGTTTCTTCCTAGTGCCGAGATGGGTCCCTGCATGCAGCATGCTCTGTTCCTCCTGCAGTTCCAGGTAAATGAGATATTTATTACTTCCTCTCCTGAACTGCTGGGAGCCTGGTCATACCCTGCTAGTGTTTGCTCTTTCATCTCAGGACTTGGCTGCATTTCAGAAAGAGATGCTGTTTCTTAATGGCTGAAATGATTTCTGTTGTCAATCTATATACACAGCTAGAAACCAGGCAGCAGTGAGGCAGAGATTTCTTGATCTGAAAATGAGATGGTGAGCTTGGAAGTCCTACCTCAGTCCTGCCTCCCCACACACCATAAAATATTGTATATTTTATATTCTGTTACATGGTATATAAAATGATGCAGTTTGTACCTAGACAGAATGCCATTTACTATATAATTAGCACCCTTTCCTCTCTGATGTCTTAAAAAAATCACTGTGTAAACCTGTGCTGATGGAAAATCACTGACCAAGTCTGTTGGCAGCTCATTATCCCACTATCCCAGACGAACAGTAGGTTATCAATAAATACATAATAAATAGTAGGTTGCTATTTGCTGTTTTGACACAAGATGTCATTTCTGAGAGGCGTTCACCCTGTGCCACGCTCAGCGCGTTAGGCGGAAGGAGGAGGAGGAGAAGGACCCGCCCTGTGTTCTGCCTTTGAGCACCAAGGCAAGGAGCCCTCTGGGGAGCTGTGAGGCCGCTCCAGGCTGAGGGAACATCTGGGCTGGCAGTGATGGAGCAATGCTCCTGAGACAGTGAAGTTTTAGGTAGAGGGTTTTGTGTGATTCTCTCTCAGTTACTGCCATACCCTCAGTGAAATCTCAGCACTGACTGCGGAGGGAACAGACTTGAGGATGGAGACGAGCACTTTGCAAAATCCCATGTGTTGCGCCACCCATGGATCATCTCCAAACACCTTTTAAGGAAGCACTTGGGCTGCCTGACGCCCAGGCACTCACCTGGCTTCTCAGGCAGGTTTTGCAGCTTCCTGGAAAATAAAAAACCCTCCACCAAGGCCTCTTCTCGGTGGCAAACAATGATAGGACAAGGGGTAATGGGTTCAAGCTGGAACACAAGAGGTTCCACTTAAATTTGAGAAAAAACTTCTTCTCAGTAAGGGTGACAGACACTGGAACAGGCTGCCCAGGGTGATTGTGGAGTTTCCTTCTCTGGAGACATTCAAAACCCACCTGGACATGTTCCTGTGCGACCTCACCCAGGTGTTCCTGCTCCAGCAGGGGGATTGGACTAGATGATCTTTTGAGGTCCCTTCCAATCCCAAACATACTGTGATACTGTGATACTGTGGATGGTTATTGGCATCCACTCTGACAGCCCTTTGGGCTGTATTTGTGCAAACTGGCCTGGCACAAGTACCCCAGGGGCCTGAACCCCACCAGGATTAGACAAAAATCCACGATTTGGCCCAGGAAATGGCACAAGACGTGATGCCCAAGGTGATCTCAAACATCCTTCACTTTTTCTGAGTACTGGTTTAGAACCCCAGCCTGGACTTTTTCACAAACACTCCTGTGTATTGATACCTCGATGTCCCAGCCCCCCTACTTCACATGCAGCAACCCATAGAGCCCATTCTCTGCCCCAAGCCTTCCTGCTCCTCACTGCGTGGACCACAGACCCCTGAAGAAGCAGCTTCCCCCCTCCTGCACTGGGGCACCACTCCGTCCTCATGGCTGAGGTCTCAGCAGAAGAAAAATGGGGAGCAGTGGTCCCAGGAAACCGTTCTTCACCAGAGCACACTTCAAGCAGGTGCTGCAGAGAGGGAATTGTGGAGGGATGAAAGTGCATGGACAAAAAAAGAGTAAATTACTTTCTTCCCTCTTCACTGCCTCAGTAAAGGTGCCTGGGCTACAACTCAGGACATTCTGTGATTCTATGATTCATTCCTCAGGATTTTTGTCACTCCTTTAATGATGTTTTTAGTCTTCCCACCTGCCAAATACCTATCTATCTGCTGGCACATTGCAGACTGATGGCACATCTTTTTGTAGTTGCTCATACTGATGAAAAAAACTCAGTTTGTTGAAAGATCCTTAATTGAAAGATGTTTAACTGACTTTGTGAAAGAAAATCTTCTTCCCAACAACGCTGCTGGAAAGATGAGGCTTGCATTTATTACAGAAGATATGAGGGCAGATAAGCAGACCCAGCATGTTTTTAGCAGCCTGACTACTGTATTAAAATATGATGAAAAAGCCCCTCAACAGGCACTGCAAAAGCCAGCGGACAACCTTTTTTGAAAACTAAGGTCTGTCTTTGCTTTAAAAATTCACACAATGCTCCCTTGATCACTCTGGCTTCGGGTAGGCTGGTGAAGCCAGCGATCTCTCTGAACTCATGGGCCCAGCTGAATGTGTCCTGGAAATGTCCTGGCTTCCACAGGAGGGGCAGAGGGGACCTGTGCCACCATCCAGCTGCTGCCACATCATCACAGCAGGGGACAGGACACTTCAGTGCACCACAACCTGTTCCACCAGGCACAAAGCTTTTGTGAATCCAGCCACAAAATGGAAGGACAACTCTGGAGCTTTGAGTTCTTAACATTTATCCCAGCTGTGCTTGCCCTCTGCCAAAACATGTGCCTAAATGTGTCCACCCCTGCTCCTTCATAATTTTTATAGGATAGAAATAACTTACACTTTATAGTTTTTAAATGCCCAATTTCATGTTTACAAATCACCTCAATTTTAAAATCGCTTTACAGATTGCATCCAGTTTTGGCTTATCTCTTCCATGTTTATTAATAAATAAACTTGTGCAAAGCATTTGACACTGTCCTGTACAACATGATTGTCACTAGATGGAGAGACATGCATTTGACAGATGGACCACTCGGTAGATATGGGATTGGCTGGATGGTTGCACTCAAAGACTTGCAGTCAATGGCTGGATATCCAAGTGAAAATCCAAAAGGAGGTTGTAGTGAGGTGCGTGTTGGTCTCTTCTCCCAAGTTACAAGCAATAGGACAAGAGGAAATGGTCTCAAGTTGCACCAGAGGAGGTTTAGATTAGATATTTGGAAACATTTAATCGCAGAAAGGGTTGTCAGGCATTGGAACAGGCTGCCCAGGGAAGTGGTTGAGTCACCATCCCTGGAGGTGTTTAAAAGACGTGCAGAAGCATGCTTAGGGACATGGTTTAGTGGTGGACTTGGTTGTGCTAGGTTAACAGTTGGACTTGATGATCTTAAAGGTCTTTTCCAACTTAAACAATTCTATGATTTTATAAGAACATGGACCTGTAGGAACAAGTGCAGAGGAGGCCACAAAGATGATCACAGGGATGGAACAGCTCATCCATGAAGACAGATTGAGAGAGTTAGGGTTGTGCAGCCTGGAGAAGGCTCCAGGGAGACCTTATAGCAGCGTTCCATTACCTGAAGGGGAACTACAAGAAAGCTGGAGAGGGACTTTTGACAAGGGCATATAGGACAAGGGGTAATGGCTTTAAACTGGAAGAGGGTATATAGATATCAGATCTTAGGAAGAGATTCTTCATCATGAGGGTGGTGAGGCACTGGAACAGGCTGCCCAGAGAAGCTGTGGATGCCCCATCCCTGGAAATGTTCAAGGTCAGGATTGATGGTGCTTTGAGTAACCTGGTCTAGTGGAAGGTGTCCCAGCCCATGGAAGGGGGGTTGGAAGTAGACAATCTTTAAGGTCCCTTCCAGACCAAACCATTCTATGATTCTGTAAAATAAAATAGGTTAGGGACCATTTGCTAGCCCTGAGGCAAAGTGGCACAACACAGCTCATGTCCATATGGCTGAGCTCTCCTTCTGCTCCTGTGCACTGTGGCTGAGCGAAAACCGACCCCTGGCCTGTGGTGTTCTCCAGGTGGTGCTGGGGTATTGCTGAGACAGTGCAGGTTGCTACAAGCCAACAATAACGGGGTGCATGTTAACAACTGATCATGCCTGCAATTGTGTGCTCATGGCTGAACCCCACCCCAACCTCACCTTATTTACCAGTGTAGATGTACTCAGTGAGAATTACTTTGTCCAGTTTTAGTCCTCTAAATCCTGTCACCTTCTAGGTACTTGTAGTATACATTCCTAAGTAGCACAGATGGAAACATTTGAAAATTTATTTAATTTATGCCAAATTTATCTGATTAATTTTCAACTTACATACTTCATGGTTATGGTCAAACAGGGTGTCAAGTTGTGCAAACCTGTCCTGAAAAAAATTAACAACTGCATCTACAAAGGTGAGAAAAACCAGAAGAAATACACTGGCAGATGGTTTAGGGGACAGAGCACATTCAGAGTACAAGGTCTAGGGAAACTCAACCAAAACCAAGTCATTCTGAACTATTTTAGCCCTAAAGTCAACTTTTAAATGTCTTCTGCATTAGCTAAAATGGCACCTACTACATCTGTCAGAAGAGCTGAGATAAGCTGCCTCTCAGTTTCCCATGTGGATTCCCCAGGAGTTGCATCCCCTATCCTCCTGCTTTCCCTGCCATGCAGGTGGTCAGAAAATAGCTGGAGGCTTCAGGAGCTCTCTGTGCTGCCAGAACCTGCCACAAACACAGCCATGTACCTGGCTCACTGGTGTTGGAGACCATGTCACTTCTGGGTTGCCTCTGCGAAATATGGTGCAGGACTTACCTGGGACCATGTGCTTCAAGACTGCCCCTCACCAGGTCTGCAGCAGAGCCAGGGCTGTCACTGCAGTATAACCTGCCTGCTGTTTTAATCTGTTCTTTACAAATCATTCCTGTCTCTCTGTGCATTGACGGGACAAACAAGTCGTCCTGTGAGCAGTGGGATGTCTGGAGCATCTTTCTTAGGAGGAAAGATGGAGAGAGCTGGGTCTGTTCAGCCTGGAGAGGAGAAGCTGGGAGGGAATCTCATCAATGTTTATAAATATCTAAAGGGTGGGTGTCAAGAGGATGGACCAGACTCCTTTCAGTGGTGCCCAATGACAGGATGAGGGGCAACGGGCACAGACCGAAACACAGAAGGCTCTGAGTATGAGGAGAAACTACTTCGAGGTGCCAGAGCCCTGGAACAGGCTGCCCAGAGAGGCTGTGGAGTCAAACCCACCTGGACACATCCCTGTGTGATCTGCTCTGGTGAACCTGCCTTAGCAGGTAGGTTGGACTAGATGATCTCCAGAGGTCTCTTCCAATGCCAGCCATTCTGTGATTCTGTGATTAATTGGCCTTTTCTCATGTTTGAAGCATACATTAAAAGTTGTATTTCTTGTTATTCAGTTATCCAACATGGGCTGAATTCACTGTAGCCTTTCCCTCAGTACAGGCACTGATGAGTTACGCTTTCTTCTCCTACTGCTATGAAACCCATGGCAAATAAAGACTTTTGCAACTGCCACGTACTATTGGCTCCTAACTGTCCATATGAATGCAGGGTTTTATGCAGGTGTTGTACTACTTGACTCAGCTTATCAACAGTAGGTTACCATGACAGTCAGGGTATATTATGTTAATTTAATCCACTTTGCCATACTTCTAATCTTAACAGAGGAGAACCTCCCAAAGTGTTCCAGGACAAGAAGGAAGGAAGGAAGGAAGGAAGGAAGGAAGGAAGGAAGGAAGGAAGGAAGGAAGGAAGGAAGGAAGGAAGGAAGGAAGGAAGGAAGGAAGGAAGGAAGGAAGGAAGACACATTAATTGCTCCATTAGTCAGGTTTTGCCTCCGGAGATCTGTTCCCAAGCAAGCAGAAAAAGAACACAGGTTTCAGTAATTAAGACATTCAGCACTGGTGTTGTATTTCACTATGATTCTTGCTCCTGACTGACTCTGGACAACCTTTTGGCCTTCCTCCCTTGCATAAGCAGAACCATGCAAGAATAACACGAACATGAGAACCTGCACAGGACAGACTCCTTCAGTCTGAGCTCTCTGGACTTGCTATACAGCAACCACAGGACAGACAGACAGACGGGAAATGCCACCACGTGCGGTGGCTGCTGGCTTGAGGTTGCTCTCCTGCCCCCTCAGCAGATTCTTTCTTGCCCTTTTTCTGATTCATCATCACCGGCTACTCTCATCTTCATCCGCTGTCCTGCTTGGTGGCCCTGCTTAGCTTATTCCAGTAGAGGAGTTCCATCCTGAACTTCAATTCTATTTTTTTCTTTTCTCTTTCTTTCTAATCAGATACTCTTCATTTTGCAAATGTTTCAGTTTCTAGCAACAAGGTCAGCAAGCACTGGCAGACTTGTTGTACATCATGATGGTATGTATAAGCCAAAGAAAAAGACACTGCAAGCAGAGCATGACTGGTCTGAGGTTTTGCATTCCTTTCTCTTGGTTATGGCTCATCACAATTGTTATTTGCTTATTTCTCAAGAAAATTGCATTTGGTTCAGGTTCAGCAAGTTCCATGAAACTTTTGTCCTGGTGTGGATACCCCCATCTATGTATTTATAGCATGTTGTTTGTTTTCTGTGTACCTCACGTAAGCACCAGGCAGGGTATAGCTGAATTCCTCTTTCAAAGAAGCCTTAGAAACTTCCACACTCTGAGGACACACAGGATGGGGCATCTGAGAAATGGCCCATTCTGGGCAAAGCCAACCATCTCCAGGAATGACCGAGCACCTCAGCTCTGCTGTGGACAGAAGGCACGGCAGGACGATGAATCCACCAAAACCTAGCTGTTGGTTTCACAGTGACAATAGATGGGGACTGATATCTAAATAATAATCCTTGTAGGAACAGGCATTCATCCTCTTTTTTTGCTCTAGCAGTGATGCCAACTGCTGAGACTATATTTAAGATTGAGCACAGGTTCTTTCAAACAAATGTCTTCTATCGATTATAGGCATATATTCAGAGTTTTGCTGTGTGCTGGTAAAAACATTTTAGCCATGCCTGTATTAACTCTTAAATCAGTACTGTGAGGCACAGCTTATTTTTTTTCCCTGAACAAAGATCTTAGATAGACACGTGATGACCTTGGTGGAGAACAGCATAACCACATATGAGAATCCAAAATGGATTAGTTGTGTACTACCCAATAAAGATATCTGCCTAACTGGTGCTAATGAACACCTTTACAAATCTCAGAGTCTATTCAATTTGTTTAATTGATTACTAGGTAGATTGTACCTAAAGCTCTTTTAAGATGCTTGATTATTAGATTAGGCCACAGCCACAGAGCTTCGGGGTGTCTTGCTCCATTTGACTAGTTTCCACAAATAAATAGTCTAATATTCAACCTTTTAATTGTGCTTTAAGTTCTGGCACATTTGAGTTTTAAGCACCTGAGTTTTACAAAAGCCTGCTTTTTACTGTATGGAGAAAACAGAAGGTAGCTGTGGGGCTTTGGATAATGTTGCTGCAGTTTAAACAGATGCATGTGGATGTGCTGGGCAGGGAGGCTCTGCTGTCATTATGCTCTGCTGGAAACTGGTTAACAAATATGCTTTTAGATTGAGTAGTAGCCAACAGCTTCTTGAGTAGCTGGGGACTTAAAGTCTGACGCTTAGAAAAAGAGTCTCTGTTGAGTTATTGTGTATTGTCCCTTAGATAACAATGTTTATGCACATCTCTAGAATTCAGGATTTCAGACATGACTAGTTTCATCTGACCAGGTTCCATACATAAACGTCTTGTGCTATTGAAACCTATTTCGGCACAAATTTGTTGCATTGCAAAGCGACAGACATGTTAAGGAACAAAATACTCCAGTGTGACCATTTACATTTTTTACAAAGGAAGAGACAGAACTGTAAGCAATATCTCTGCTTTGCAAATCCCTCTTTTTAAGCCTGAAAAAAACATTTATAACATGACTAAAGTTCCTCCAAGATAGAATTGGGCACTGCACTTTTAGCCATTTAAAGCACAGTATCCAGTGTACAAACGGTAAACTCACTACTTTGTGATATCTCACACAGAATCATATAGCTCTTCTGCCTCTTCTTTTTATTTGGGAGCTCACCAGAGGCAGGTGCTGAGATGGAATTAATCTTTGACAGTACTGTGATGATGGCACATCAAGGATCAAAGTTTCACAGTCCTCACCAGAGCAGGGCCAGGCTCCATCCTGAAGTTTTTAAGACTAAAGGTTCAAACATCAGTGGGGTAGAGTGAACAGTTAATCACTGATCCAAATACCCTTTGTGAATAAAGAGGCAGAGTTGTTGGTTAATATTACAGCATCTTTTGGACCTAACGTTTAAAACAGTTGCCAAAAAAATGTAAAAGCAGCCTTGTTTTAGGAGAGCAGGAGGGCCCAAGGCGAAAGTACGAGGGTAAAGTTCTTCCTCCAAACTCAATTACTTTGTACAGTAAGTTAGGAAGAAGATGATATGTGTAGAGGGTTAATATCACTGAGGTGTTAATATCATTTATGCAAGTTGTGGTGGCTTGTCTACGGGCATAGTGCAGACAGATAGGGACATGGCTGGGGTCTCCCACTTTGGGGGGGACGTGGGGAAATCCATGAGCCAAAACCCTGAGGGATGATGCCCCTATGGAGGGATTCACCTCCGTGGTGCAGTGCTGACAGTGTCCCCGCTTTTCCTGAGGCAAAGGGAGATGCTGTGTCCGGGAGGCAGGGAGGGGGCTTTGGGCACGCACTGGGTGGGACCCCATGTCCGTGACGCAGCCTGCTGCCTCCTTCAGAGCAGGAGGGAGAGCCCCAGGGTGCTGAGGAGTGCTGGGCTCAGGCTTTTCCTACTGCTTCTCCTCACGCACACTCAACTGGGAGACACCTGATGGCAGTGAGAACAACTGTAGTTCCATCACAGCCAGTGAAGTAGGATCCTCTTCAAGTGTCTGTCCTCTTCAAGTGTCTGTCCTCTTCAAGGGAAGGCTCCAACTCTTCCATCATGGCAAATGAAACTATCTCTTTTACAGAGCTCAGTCACTCTCTCTGGAGTGTCAACTCCCAGACTTCCCTCATGGAGAGCAACATTGGCTTCTCTTCGTGGAAGTCTCTCCCCACTCTTGCGGATGAAACAGATATAGTTCATTCCTCCAGTGTCCAGCCTGCTCTGGAGCATGCAAGACCTAACCTGGATGAACAGCCTGGCCCAAAATCTTGCCCAGCTTGTGAGGAAAACTTGGCCAGCTACCTTGCGGCCAGTGGTGTGCAGCAGGACCAACAGGAACTGGAGATCCAGCTGGCTACTCCCAGTCCATCTCCAGAGGTGCTCAACTTCCAATCCAGGCAAACAGAGACACCAAGCCCACATCACAATCCATTGGGCGACCTCATTACTGCCATAGAACTGGAATGGGAGCAGGGCCTGCCAGCCAATACGGACGAGACTCTGCAGGATGTTCCAGCCTCGTCTGTTCCATCACCTCAGCAACAACAAGAGCACGATGTGATGGTGGATCGCATGACACAGGACCTGTCCTTCCTGTTAGATTCTGTGAAGAGGCAGCTGCAGCATCAGATTGTGAAAAGGCAGATATGACAAAGTTATGGGCTGCCAGCCAAGGTTCTGCAATATGAGAAGAGACCTCTGAAGACAGTGAGTTGGGGCAAAAAGCTGCTGAGCCTCCCCATCTGCAGAGGTGCACTGGACTACCCTACTGGCAGGCTCATGTCTACTCTGGGCCAGAAATGATCCTGGAGGTGGCGCAAGATAAGCCTCAGGAGCATGGGAAGACACAACCACGTACAAGGGAGTACAGTGGAACATCCAGCAGCATGGCCAGCAGGGAGCCCGATGGGAAAGAGAAGGACTCTGGGACACAAGGGGATGTGCACAGTCATTGCCCTTCCGAACAGGCACAGCAGGTACTGCCACAGAGTGAGGGAGATACCCAGGAGCAATCAGGACAGGTGTCTGAGAGCCCCAACAGCTCTAATGGGGATGTGGGGACACCTGGGCTGCAATCAGATTTGGAATCTCCTCCAATCAGAAGTTCCCCACAGACACAGTGTTCCTTCCCTGAGGAGAGACTCTCAGCTCTGCCACCAACTCCAGAATCAGCAGGGACCAGCCTTCAGATCCCCCATCTGGAACTGCTCCTCACAACCATCATTGATTACTGCAGGGTGAGAAAAGCTACTGAAGACGTGCAGAACCAGCTGCTGGCTTTCCAGCTGGCACAGTCCCCAGGCAACGTGGGGAGCCAAATGACAGATCCAGCAGCCGAGCTCCCCAGTGACTTGCAGAGCTGCGGCCATAGAGGAGCAGAGAAGGACAATGGAAGTGCCCAGGACACAGCTGGCTCCAGCAGTCTCTCCTCCAAGCCCAGCAAAGCCCCACGCCGCAGCCTGTCTGGCAGGGAAGGCTCCCACACTTGGGCTCTGTCTGATGCTCCTGCCCTACAGGCAGGAAGGGAAGGGACAGCAGAAGACAGGCTTCCACCTGCGGACAGGGCCAAGGGGCAGGAGGGCCAGAAGAGGGCTGCTGCCGCCCAGCAACCACAGTGGGTGCATGTATGTAGGTACGCCACAGGGGAGGTGACTGTGCTGGAGAATGGGAGTCTTCTGCCGCACTGGGCTCCCACCACAGCTGCGCTGCCATGACAGCAGCCAGACACAGGAGTCCTGGGGCACAGACACCTCCTCTGCCAGGCAGCAGCTGCTGGGTGCTCAGCCCCATTGTCGTTTGCTGCCATGGTGCCTGCACCAAGCTCCCAGGGCCAGGCGAGGCCCAGTTTGCCAGCAGCAGAAAGGACAGCAGAGCTGAGGAGCCCCAAGCGAAGAGGACAACGGGGATGGCAAGCAGAGCCTCAGTGGGGGCACCAGCCTCTTTGGGTGCCCGACCGTGCTCTTCTCCAGTCAGGTGTCCAGAGACAGAGCGCCCAGTGGGGCACGGACCCAGAGAGCTGCACATCTCTGCCAGGCCTTACGAGGCAGCTGAAATTCTCTCAATAAACTTGTTTCTCTTGAAGTCTATCAGACTATTACTTTTACAGTTATAAAGGGAGTTCTCTATTGTAGACGAGAAATGCATTTAAATGCATCTTAACTGCAAGGAACTCCACAGTCTGTCTATATTTACTAATGAAGTACAACTCTGGTGCACTGTCCCTGAGTCTAGAAAGGAGCCAGAACAGTCGTCAGGCTTGCCCAAGTTAAAGATCTTTCAAAACTCAGCAAACAGATACCACTCAACTTCCTCTGAATGTCATTTTTTTCCACAAATGGTCTCTCGGTCCTTCCCCCCAGGTGGAGTCAGGCATCAGCTCCTTAGTTTAGAAAAAACACATTCCTTCATTAAATGTTCCTTACAATTCTACTCTTATCTCAGCATGAGTACTCTCCCCATTGTTCTTCCTATTTTCTCCCCTGTCCCCACAGGTGCACCTCATTTCCCTGTGCATGGAGTTTTCCTTGACAATGTTTTGGAGTGGGGATGCTGCAGAGATGTCCTGTGTGGCAGAGGGCTTGCCCTGTGCCAATGAAAATGCAGCCTTTTCTTTTACTGGCTTTGAATTAACACCGTTCAATGAACACCTTCCAGTATCTTCTCTTGAAATTGCCTTTGTTCCTGTGCCGTGAGCCACAGAGCAGCACCCAAAGCGCCCTTGTGTTCCACGCAAGGTGGAGCAGAGCCCGTCGGGGCTGCCCGCAGCCACTGCCCTGGGAGATGCCCTCACAGCCGGGGTGCCACCGCTGGCTGGAGAGAGCCTTGCTGTGGGCACGTGGGGGCTTCTGCCACGGTCAGCGCTGCCCCGTGTGAGGGAGCGAGGCTTTGGCGTCAGTGCAGGGATGGGCGGCTGTGCTGGGCACTAACAGCAGGGCTTGGCAGGGGGTGCAGGACAGGCGCCGTTTCCAGCCGTTTCCAGAAAGCTCAGCAACGGACACACAGCTCAGCCAATCAGGGGAGTTCAGGGCAGCTCTGAGCCAATGAGAGGAGCCCACACACCCCTGAGAGCACAGCCCCAGCGCAGGAGGCTGAGGAGGGAGGAGCTGAGCGGGTGCCAGGCAGGGAGAGCAGCCGGGGGTGGCGCAGACACGGGGGCAGAGCGGCAGGGCCTGGTTGCGAGAGCCTGTCCCATCACCTTAGCCAGGGAGCAGGGCAGGCAGGGAGATGGCAGGAGCAGCCAGAGATACGGGACACCAGCCTGAGGACGGGGATGATCTGACACTGGGTGGGAGTCAAGAAGACTGGCAGGCAGTTCATGGGGTGTTGAAGGGGCAATGCAGGCCAGGACCTGTTGGAGAGAGGCCAGAGCAGCTGGATCAGCTCTGCTCTGAGGACAGGCTGAGAGAGCTGGGGTTGCCCTCTCTGGAGAAGGCTCCAGAGAGACTGGAGGCCACCGACAAAGGGACAGAGACAAGGACATGGCTGGGGTTTACTGCTGCAGGAGGGCATGGAGATATCCGTGGGCCTAAAACATGAGGGATGATGCCCCTATGGAGGGATTCACCTCCGTGGCGCAGAGTTGACAGTGTCCCCGCTTTTCCTGAGGCAAAGGGAGATCCTGTGTCCGGGAGGCAGGGAGGGGGCTTTGGGCACGCACTGGGTGGGACCCCATATCAGTGCTGCAGCCTGCTGCAGAGGGTGCCCGACCGTGCTCTTCCCCAGTCAGGTGTCCAGAGGCAGAGCGCCCAGCGGGACACGGACCCAGAGAGCAGCACATCTCTGCCAGGCCTTACGAGGCAGCCGAAATTCTCTCAATGAACTTGTTTCTCTTGAAGTGAACTCACGGGAATCTCTTCTTTTTGATGTATTCAGTTTATGAATTACAAAGTTGTGAGCCAGAAACTTCATGGATAGAGCGTTGAATCACTGTTTTCACTTTAGACTAGTCTGTGTAATGGGGATTGAGCTGTTGTTCACCATTTTTTCTTGTTTCCTTTCCTAATGAGCTCATAAAGAAAATTCTTATTCGTGTACTACGTTGCCCTGTAAAATTGAGAGATTCAAACAAACTGTGACAGGACGCTGCAACACTAGAGGTGTCACTGGACAACAGGAGAAGTAGGGATGGCCCATATCAGTCAAAATGCATCTTTTTCTTTTACCGCCTTTCAGTTAACACCTTGCAGCCCTCTTGAAAATGCCTTTGGTCCTGTGCCATGAGCCACAGAGCAGCTCCAAAAATGCCCTTCCTTGCAATGTGGAGCAGAGCCCATCGGGGATGCCGGCAGCCAATGCCCAAGGGAGATGCCCTCATAGCCGCGGTGCCACTGCTTCTCTTCCTTCCCTGCATGGGCAAGTCAGGCAGCAGCTCTATTGGCAGCTTTTATAGAGAGGACCATGATGGCCCTTCAGGTTCCTAAGGAGAGGGACCTGGGACTGGTCTTCTGCTTCAGGCTTCCAGAGACAGCATGGGCTTCCATCTGCCTGGATGACCCCTGCACACCACGGCTGCGTTTTTGGGCTGGGGACAGTGCAGGTCTGCAGAAGAGGAAAAGGAGGGGAGCAGGGACTCCAAGCTGACAGGAGACAGCGGTGAGAGCTGGCAGAGACAGGGAGGCAGGAGAGGCAGGGCCTGGCACCCAGGGCCTGTCCCAAAGCCACAGCAAGGGAGCAGGGCAAGCATGGGGCTGGTGGGGGCAACCCCAGCCACAGAAACTGGACACCAGCCTGGGGACAGGGACAAGCTGAGGCCGGGTGGGACTCAAGAGGACCAGCAGGCAGTTCATGGGGTGTCAGAGGGGCAGTGCAGGTCAGGACCTGGAATTTGGCCCTTTCCAGTGAGAGGCCAGAGGCTTCGTATGGCCCTGCACAGGGACAGCACTCAGGACGGGGTGGGCTGGCCATGGTCCAGATGAGCTGAGCTTGCTCCAGCTGTGCTGCTGTTGTCTAATACTCAGGTGACCGTCACCTCTCTCGGTTCAGCTCAGCTTGGAGAGGGTCACTTGCTGCTGGTATCCCTGCATCACAAACGTTGCCAGGGCTGAGTGCTGGTGACACCGCAGCTGGTGAAAGGGTGACAGCCCCGTGTCACGCCTGCATCACAAACGCCAGCCCCATACATAGGTGGGGCTGAGTGAGGCTGGGCGGCACTTTGCCTGCAACCTGCCAGGTGAAGAGAGAGGCTCTTGAGCTGGGAAGGAAGAGCAAGTGGACTGCGAGTTGGGTCCGGCTGCTCCTCCTCAAGCTCTCCTTGGTTCTCTCTGGCACTCTACAGGCATGTCTGTCCAGCTCTGGGAAATGAGCTGGTTCTTCAGCCAAGAGGCCTTTGTCGCCTTCTTGGCTTTGCTGTGGTTGCTGCTGGTGCTGCTTCTCTTTGGCCTCATGCTGATCCTGGCCAAGCCCCAGGTAGGAGTCAGTGCTGGGGCCGAGTGGAGCCCTGGCCAGCATGGTGGGGGGTCAGCAGGGGCCCGGGAGCATCCCCAGGGGTGGGCTGGAGGAGCCCAGCCTGGCAGGAGAAGGCGTTTCCCAGCCGGGCCCTGGCCAGCCTGGGCCAGCAGCCTTGGGCTGGGCACAGGTCTCCCCTGGTGGGCTCTGGTTTTATGCTGGTGCCGCTGAGGTGGCGAGGAATGTTCATCTCACCCACTGCTTTCTGTGCCTGTGTAGGAAGGGAGACCGAAGAAGCACCAGCACAGAGACAACAGGGGGGATGTCAGAGGTGAGCAGACCCTGGGCAAGGGCAGGTGCCCTGCAAAGACACCCCCTGGCCCCACGAGCCCACCGCCCCATCAGGGGATGCCCCATCTGCTCACTCTGTCTCCTCTGCCTGCAGCATTTGTCCTCCTGGAGACTTCACGGCCCTCGAGGACACAGTAAGTGGAGCTGTCCCCAGAGGAGTGTGACAGCCCTCTCTGGTGTCCCCCCACCATGGTAGGTCCCACTAACACTGTCCTCTGCTTGTCTGCAGCTGCTGTGTACATCCAGACATGGATCCCATATATGAAATAGCCGATCAGTTCAACAGGACAGTCGAGAACCTGACAAGATACCTGGACAAGTGAGGCTACTGACAAAGAAAGACAGACAGGGACATGGCTGGGGTCTCCCACTTGGGGGGGTCTTGGGGAAATCCATGAGCCTAAAACCTGAGGGATGATGCCCCTATGGAGGGATTCACCTCCGTGGCGCAGTGCTGACAGTGTCCCCGCTTTTCCTGAGGCAAAGGGAGATCCTGTGTCTGGGAGGCAAGGAGGGGGCTTTGGGCACGCACTGGGTGGGACCCCATGTCCGTGATGCAGCCTGCTGCCTCCTTCAGAGCAGGAGGGAGAGCCCCAGAGTGCTGGGGCATGCTGGACTTAGGCTTTTCCTACTGCTCCTCCTCACACAGGCTCAGCTGTGAGACATCTGATGGCAGCGAGAACTCCAGTAATTCCATCAGAGACAGTGAAGTTGAATCCTCTTCAAGTGTCTTGCTGCCCGCTTCGAAAGACGACTCTCACTCTTCCATCATAGCGAATGAAACTGTCTCTTCTACAGAGCTCTGTCGCTCCTTTTTGAGTGACAGCTCCCGGACTTCCCTCATGAAAAGCGATGGTGGCTCCTCTTCACGAGAGTCTCTCTCCACTCCTGTGGATAAAGCAGATATGGCTCATGCCTCCAGCGTCCAGCCTGGTCTAGAGCGGGAACTGGGCCTGCCAGCTGATGTGGAGGAGACTCTGCAGGACGTCCCAGCCTCAGCTGTTCCATCACCTCAGCAACCAGAACAGCATGATGTGATGGTGGATATTATTGTGCAACACATGCCCTTCCTGGATGAGACTGTGGAAAGGGAACTAGAGAATGACTTTACAAATACGCAGGTACAGCCGCTCTGTGGGCTGCCAGCCAAGGTCCTGGAAAATGACAAGAGCCCGGAAGACGTTGACTTAGAGCAAAAAGCCGCTCAGGCTCCCATTCCCCGTAAGCGCACTGTGCTGCCCTACCACTCTCCTTTGGAGCAGCGGGACGTGGCTCATGCCTCCAGTGTCCAGCCTGCTCTGGAGCATCCCAGGACTGACCCGGAGGAACAGCCTGGCCCAGAACCTTTCCCAGCTTGCGAGGAAGACCTGGCCAGCTGCCTTGAGGCCAGTGGTGTGCAGCAGGACCAACAGGAACTGGAGATCCAGCCGGCTACACCCAGTCCCCCTCCAGAGGTGCTCAACATCCAATCCAGGGAAACAGAGTCACCCATCACACATCACAATGGCCAGGATCCATTGGAGGACCACAATACAGCCACAGAACTGGAGTGGGAACTGGGCCTGCCAGCTGATGTGGATGAGACCCTGCCTGATGTCCCATCCTCGGCTGTTCCATCACCTCGGCAACCAGAACAGCATGATGTGATGGTGGATATTACTGTGCACCTCGTGTCCTTCCTGGGTGACACTGTGAAAAGGGAACTAGAGCATGACTTTACAACTATGCAGGTACAGCCGCTCTGTGGGCTGCCAACCAAGGTCCTGGAAAATTACAAGAGCCCAGAAGACACTGACTTAGAGCAAAAAGCCGCTCAGGCTCCGATTCCCCGTAAGCGCACCCTGCTGCCCTACCGCTCTCCTTTACAGCAGCGGGACGTGGCTCATGCCTCCAGTGTCCAGCCTGCTCTGGAGCATCCCAGGACTGACCCAGAAGAACAGCCTGGCCCAGAAGCTTTCCCAGCTTGCGAGGAAGACCTGGCCAGCTGCCTTGAGGCCAGTGGTGTGCAGCAGGACAACCAGGAACTGGAGATCCAGCTGGCTACACCCAGTCCCCTTCCAGAGGTGCTCGACTTCCAATCCAGGAAAACAGAGTTACCCATCACACATCACAACGACCAGGATCCTTTGGAGGATCTCAATACAACCACAGAACTGGAGTGGGAACTGGGCCTGCCAGCTGATGTGGATGAGACTCTGCAGGATGTCCCATCCTCGGCTGTTCCATCACCTCGGCAACCAGAACAGCATGATGTGATGGTGGATATTACTGTGCACCTCGTGTCCTTCCTGGGTGACACTGTGAAAAGGGAAACAGAGAACGACTTTACAAATATGCAGGTACAGCCGCTCTGTGGGCTGCCAACCAAGGTCCTGGAAAATTACAAGAGCCCAGAAGACACTGACTTACAGCAAAAAGCTGCTAAGGCTCCGATTCCCCGTAAGCGCACCCTGCTGCCCTACCGCTCTCCTTTAGAGCAGCGGGACGTGGCTCATGCCTCCAGTGTCCAGCCTGCTCTGGAGCATCCCAAGACTGACCCGGAGGAACAGCCTGGCCCAGAACCTTTCCCAGCTTGCAAGGAAGACCTCGCCAACCGCCTTGAGGCCAGTGGTGTGCAGGAGCACCAACAAGAACTGGAGATCCAGCTGGCTACACCCAGTCCCCCTCCAGAGGTGCTCGACTTCCAATCCAGGGAAACAGAGTCACCCATCACACACCACAACGACCAGGATCCTTTGGAGGACCTCAATACAGCCACAGAACTGGAGTGGGAACTGGGCCTGCCAGCTGATGTGGATGAGACTCTGCCTGATGTCCCAACCTTGGCTGTTCCATCGCCTCGGCAACCAGAAGAGCACGATGTGATGGTGGATCCCGTCACACAGGACCTGTGCTTCCTTGCAGATGCTGTGAAAAGGCAGCTGGAGCGTCACATTGTGCAAAAACAGATACAAAAGCGCTATGGGCTGCCAACCGAGGTCCTGCAATATGAGAAGGAGACCTCTGAAGGCAGTGAGTTGGGGCAAAAAGCGGCTCGGCCTCCCCATCTGCAGAGGCGCACTGGACTGCCCTACCAACCTCCCTTTTGCCAACTGGATAAGAGAAAGCTCAACAGGAATCCCGCAGGACAGCTGCCTCTCCTGCAAGTAGAGTGTCCAGAACCTGTGGAGACAGGCCTGCTAGTGATGCAGGCTCCGTCACCTCCTCGAACACCTCAGAGGTCAGAACGACGTGATGCAACGGTGTTTCCTGTGGTGCAGGACCTGGACTTCCTGAAAGAGGCTGTTAAAAGGAGGATGGAGCGTCACATTGTAAAACTGCAGATACAAAAGCGCTCTGGTTGGCCAACCAAGGTCCTGCAAATGGACAAGAGTTCGGAAGACAGAGCACAGTGGCAAAAAGCTGCTCAGCCTCCCCATCTGCAGAGGCAAACTGTGCTTCCCTGCTGGCAGGCTCATGTCTACTCTGGGCCAGAAATGTTCCTGGGGGTAACACAAGAGAAGCCTCAGGAGCATGGGAAGACACCACCATGTACAAGGAAGCACAGTGGAACATCCAGCAACATGGCCAGCAGAGAGACCGATGGGAAGCAGAAGGACCCTGGGACACAAGGGGATGTGCACAGTCATCCCCCTTCCAACCAGGCACATCAGGCACTGGCACAGAGTGAGGGAGATACCCAGGATCACTCAGGCCAGCTGTCTGACAGCTCCAGCATCTCCGATTGGGACGTGGGGACACCAGAGTTACACCTGATGAAGAGTTTCCCCATGGGACAAGCAGACCTCTCCCTGGAAGACCACAGCAGTTCCAACGAGGACGTGGGGACACCTGGGCTGCAATCAGACTTGGAAACTTCTCCAGTCAGTAGTTCCCCACAGACACAGTGTTCCTCCCCTGAGGAGAGACTCTCAGCTCTGCCACCAACTCCAGAATCGGCAGGGACCAGTCTTCAGATCCCCCATCTGGAACTGCTCCTCACAACCATCATTGATTACTGCAGGGCGAGAAAAGCTACTGAAGACGTGCAGAACCAGCTGCTGGCTTTCCGGCTGGCACAGCCCCCAGGCAACGTGGGGAGCCAAATGACAGATCCAGCAGCCGAGCTCCCCAGTGACTTGCAGAGCCGCGGCCATAGAGGAGCAGAGAAGGACAATGGAAGCGCCCAGGACACAGCTTGCTCCAGCAGTCTCTGCTCCAAGCACAGCAAAGCCCCACACCGCAGCCTGTCTGGCAGAGAAGGCTCCCACACTTGGGCTCTGTCTGATGCTCCTGCCCTACAGGCAGGAAGGGAAGGGACAGCAGAAGACAGCCTTCCACCCGCGGACAGGGCCAAGGGGCAGGAGGGCCAGAAGAGGGCTGCTGCCGCCCAGCAACCACAGCGGGCGCATGTATGTAGGTACGCCACAGGGGAGGTGACTGTGCTGGAGAATGGGAGACTTCTGCCGCACTGGGCTCCCACCACATTTGCGCCACCACGAGAGCAGCCAGACACAGGAGTCCTGGGGCACAGACACCTCCTCTGCCAGGCAGCTCAGCCTCATCCTGGTTTGCTGCCATGGTGCCTGCACCAAGCTCCCAGGGCCAGGCGAGGCCCAGTTTGCCAGCAGCAGAAAGGACAGGAGAGCTGAGGAGCCCCAAGCGAAGAGGACAACGGGGATGGCAATCAGAGCCTCAGTGATGGCACCAGCCTCTTTGGGTGCCTGACCGTGCTCTTCCCCAGTCAGGTGTCCAGAGGCAGAGCGCCCAGCGGGGCACGGACCGAGAGAGCAGCACATCTCTGCCAGGCCTTACGAGGCAGCTGAAACTCTTTCAATAAACTTATTTCTCTCGAAGTGAATTCACGGGAGTCTCTTCTTTCCTGATGTATTCAGTTTAGGAATTACAAAGTTGTGAGCCAGAAACTTCATGGATAGAATGTTGAATCAGTGTTTTCACTTTAGACTAGCCTGTGTAAAGAGGACTGAGCTTTTGTTCACCATTTTTGCTTGCTTCCTTTCCTAATGAGCTCATAAAATAAATTTTTACTCATGTGTTATGTTGCCCTGTAAAACTGAGAGATTCAAACAGACTGAAAACACAGATAATACAGCATTAAGGGCTGCCAACCAAGGTCCTGCAATATGAGAAGAGACCTCTGAAGACAGTGAGTTGGGGCAAAAAGCTGCTCAGCCTCCCCATCTGCAGAGGCCCATTGGACTACCTGCTGGCAGGCTCGTGTCTGCTCTGGGCCAGAAATGATCCTGGGGGTGGTGCAACATAAGCCTCAGGAGCATGGGAAGACATCACCATGTACAAGGGAGCACAGCAGAACATCCAGCAACATGGCCAGCAGGGAGACCGATGGGAAAGAGAAGGATCCTGGGACACAAGGGTATGTGCACAGTCATTCCCATTCCGACCAGGCACAGCGGGCACTGCCACAGGGCGAGGGAGATACTTAGGAGCAATCAGGCCAGGTGTCTGAGAGCCCCAACAGTAAATAGACACAGTAAATAGAGCTGTCCCCAGAGGAGTGTGACAGCCCTCTCTGCTGTCCCCCACCATGATAGTTCCCACTAACCAAGTCCTCTGTTCATCTGGAGCTGTCCTGTACATTGGGAGATGGATGCCAAGGATGAAATAGTTCATCAGTTCAACAGGACAATCGAGAACCTAACAAGATACGTGGATATGTGAGGCCACTGATGAAGGGACAGAGACATGATGGGGTCTCCCACTTGGGGAGGGACTTGGGGATATCCTGAGCCTAAAACCTGAGGGATGATGCCCCTATGGAGGGATTCACCTCTGTGGTGCAGTGCTGACAGTGTTCCCGCTTTTCCTGAGGCAAAGGGAGATCCTGTGTCCGGGAGGCAGGGAGGGGGCTTTGGGCACGCACTGCGTGGGACCCCATGTCCGTGATGCAGCCTGCTGCCTCCTTCAGAGCAGGAGGGAGAGCCCCAGAGTGCTGGGGAGTGCTGGGCTCAGGCTTTCCCTGCTGCTCCTCCTCACACAGGCTCAGCTGTGAGACACCTGACGGCAGTGAGAGCTCCTGGACTTCTGTCACAGCCAGTGGGCCTCTCTGTCCCTTTCAAGACACCCACAGTCCCATCCTGACCAGCACAGCCAGTTCCTCTGCAGAGGTGCCTCTGTCCCCTTCAAGAGAAGACCCTCACTCTTGCATCATGACGAATTAAGCCATTCCCCTTCCAAGCAGGCACAGCAGGCACTGCCACAGAGTGAGGGAGATACCCAGGAGCAATCAGCCCAGGTGTCTGAGAGCCCCAGCATCTCTGATGGGGACATGGGGACACCAGAGTTACTCTTCATGAAGAGTTTCCCCAAGTCTGTGGAGGTGCTGATGGTGCTGAGGGCAGAGTCTGTCACGCACAGCCGCTCCAGCGACAGAGCTTCAATCTGTTCTCTGCAGGGGTGAGGCGTGGCTGTGCTGGGCATTCAAAGCAGGATTTGGCAGGGGGTGCAGGGGAGCCGCCGTGAGGGGAGCCCGGGGCTGCCTGTGCTGCTCACAGATGGTTCCAGAAAGCTCCACAACAGACACACAGCTCAGCCAATCAGAGGAGATTGTGCCGGCTCTGAGCCAATGAGAGGAGTCCGTGTGTACCCCAGAGAACAGCTGTCAGGCTGGGAGGGCAGTGGCAGCAGGGGCAGCAGTGGGGGCAGCAATGGCGTCCAGCTGGCCCGGCCGCCTGGGGCGAGAGGTGTCTGCAGTGAAGTGGTGGCTGTGCATGGAGTGGGGGGCATATTCTCTCAGCTTTTGTCATTTCTGTTTCCCAATACCCAAAACAGTTTTCTGCAATAATTTTGCAGCTCCGCCTTCACCCCCTGCCCGCTTGTCAGCGCTCCTTGCATGGGAAAGATGGTGATCTGTGTGGGCAATCTCGGTGGAGAGGACCAGCATGGCCTTCCGCGTTCCTAAGGGGCTGGGGCTGTGGATGGCCCGTGCTGGGTGAGAACACAGAGAAGAGCAGCAGAAAACGATTTCCACAGTGACGTGGGGCTTCCACCATGCCTGGAATGGGGCCTGGTAGCAATGCTAATTGCAGGGCAGTGGCCTGGGGTGTCATGAATAGAATAGAATAGAATAGAATAGAATAGAATAGAATAGAATAGAATAGAATAGAATAGAATAGAATATAATCATTTCAGTTGGAAGAGATGCTCAGGATCATCGAGTCCAACCATAACCTAGCTCTAGCACTAAACCATGTCCCTAAGAACCTTGTCTAAGCACCTTTTGAACACCTCCAGGGATGATGACTCCAGCACTTCCCTGGGCAGCCTGTTCCAATGCCTGACAACCCTTTCTGTGAAGAAATGTTTCCTAATATCCAATCTAAACTTCCTCTGGTGCAACTTGAGGCCACTTCCTCTCGTCCAATCACTTGCTACTTGAGGGAAGAGACCAACCCCCTCCATACTACAACCTCCTTTCACGTAGTTGCAGATAGTGAGAAGGTCTCCCCTCAGCCTCCTTTTCTCCAGGCTGAACAGCCCCAGTTCCGTCAGCTGCTCCTCATCACACTTGTGCTCCAGACCCCTCACCAGCTTCGACACCCTGAGCCTTTACCCATCATGGCCTCCATGCTGGTGCTTGGGCACTGTCCACCCCAAACAGCACCTAGCTGGATACCTCCCCCTCCAATGTGGGCCCAAACTGGGACAGGACAAGTGCTTGCCCGTGCCGCAAGCCAAAGCTGTCCTGGAGCAGTGTCCTGGGGCAGGGCCAGAGTCAGGACTGTGGCACTCCTTGCTTGAGCTGGGCCAGAGATCCCACGTACACAAAGCACAGGGACTTCTGAAAGTACGTTTGCTTCCTGGAATAAACAAGGGAATATTTGGCCCCAATAATGTCACTAATGGGGGTGGGGGGAAGGTTTAAATACTTGTTCCTGAAACTTCAGTGTATTTTCTGGCTGCCCAGCTGTGCCTGAAGAAGCAGCAAGAGCTGAGCATTGACCACAATACAGACATCCGTTTAACTGGCCTTTGAAAGAGGGAAAGAGGTAGCAGTGTAGTTTGTACCATGGTGTTTCTCATTAGTCTTACTTCATTTCACGTGAATGAATACAAGGGAAAGGTGCTGGAAGATTGATGGGAACACAAGCAGACTTCTCAAGAAGGCAGTTGTAAAATAACTTGCAAAAAGCATCCTAACTGGACAGCAGAATTGTGTTGTGCAGGCTGTATTTTCCCATTCGAAAAACTGAGGATCAGTGTAGGAACCCCCCCAAATGGGATAGTTTCCAGATCTCTTTTTTTTCCTTTAAGAGGTTTTCTAGATAAATAGCAATGGCTCTTTGCTGAAGGCAGAGTTGGAATTCATGTTGCCCCGTGCAAAGAAAACGTGAGGAGTCTGGGGCAACCTTCTGTTACTCACTGTAGGTAAGGAAGGGGAGGATGGTTTGAAACGTGCCACGGGAGTAACAGGAAAACAAGCTGGAGCAGGCATTAGAGGCAGCGGTGCCGGGTAGGAAGGGAAATGAGCTCAATGCACAGAAAACATGCACTTTCTCACAGCAATTGAGCTTCTCACATTACAGTAATATGTATGTTCCTACCCCACCTTAAATCACCCTTTCCAGGCAGAAGCTAGGGTGAGGACATTGCTTTAGAAAGCAGAATGGACACAAAAGCTGGCTGAGGATTCCCACCTTCTGTCCCCAAATACAGGGACATCACTCCCAGGAATACCAGGGAGCTGCACTGCCCTCTTCCCAGTGCTCGGTTCTCATTAATGTACTTACTCAACAAGCATCTTGAGTCTAAAGGAGCTTCATTTATATGAAAGAGACTTTGTTGGTTGCTGACTTGCAATGGGCCATGTGACACCGGCCTGGAGCAAATCAGTAAATTCAGAAGCCAGGCTAATGCATGAAGTGAGAATTTTCTCTTGAGAAGGCAAGGGTGGGGCAGAGGACACAGTAATTACATGTTCTTCGTGAGTGCTTGCTTTTCTTCCTTTACCCGAAGTAGCTTTGGAGAAAGCTTTCCTATTTGTGTACCTCTCATTTGCACTGCCTTTCCCACCCCCCAGTAATAATTACATTATGAAGCTTTGTCAGTCTTTCAAGGAAATTCATCAGCAGTGGGAGGACAACAGAATCCATGGTTGTTTGATGATGATCCGGGACCCTCTTCTGGAAGCCCTGAAGAGTGAACTGCAGTTGTCACAGGCCAAAGCTTGATGCAGAGTGGCCCCACCAAGTCACACGTTCCAAGGGGTGACACTGTCCTCTTTCTCCTTCCCCTCTAAACTCTTCAGCTTTACTACCTGTGGCAGGATGCAAAATCCCCTCCCTCCTTCATCATGGAAGGAGTAGACATATCTCCCTCTCTCTCTGCTACTTGAGGCTAACAGCTTCTTTTGTTTGGCCCCAGAGCCCCCTCGCCAGAGCCACTAGGAGAAGGGAGTGCTGAGGCGCCACTGAGCCGCTGGGCGCCTGCAGCCAGTGTGGGGGATGTTTGGAGGCTTCAGGGGCACCCACAGCCAGTGTGGGGGTGCAGAGAAGCCTCTAGAATGCCTACAGTCAGATCTGATCAGCCTATAAAAAACAGGACTCTCGCCGAGACTCCGCCCATTGTCGCAGGTGGAGCACGAGTGAGATGCTGCTGCCGAGAGCCGCCCCAGGATGGAGACTCCACTTGCCTTGCTGCCACGGGTGTGAGTAAAATTTCTCCTCGCAGGATTGCAAGTGTATTTACTTTCCGTGCACATATGCATGTGTAACTTTCTATGCTCAATATGAGCATGTGTAAAATTAATCCTCGCAGAATCACGGGTGTATTTTCCTCCTGTGCTTCCACATAAGCACATGTAACTTTCCATGCACATTTGCATGTGTACTTTCCGTGCTCAATATGAGCACGTGTATAAATTAACCCTCGCAGAATTGTGAGTGTATTTTCCTCCCGTGCTTCCACATAAGTATGTGTAATATTCCGTGCACATTTGCATGTGTATTTCTCCTCGAAGGATTGTGAGTGTATTATAAATTTACCCTTGCAAAGAAAGTGTACACTTTCTGTACTCACTACGAGTACGTGTATCTCTTTAAAATAATCCCACATTGTGTTCAGGCAAGTGTGTACTCTTTCCAGACTCAGGGACTGCTCCGGTCTTGTTTTGGGTGAAGCCACGTGCATACACACTGTGGACCTCCTGAATTATTAGTTGCTGCTCCTTAATAATTTTTCTCAACTGATATCCGAACCTGTATTTAAGTCACTTTGGAGTGCTAAAACCCTGTTTCTCACTGGTTTAATAAAAGTTGTTTAGGACCCTGTTGTCCCTTAAACTAATCGGGGTGCCTCCGTGACACTACCTCTGAGAAGATCTGGAGAGGAAGACTTGGAAATTGAATGCAGAGTCCATACTAACAAGGGTGCCCTTGTTCCTCATGGGCCTAAAGTTGTTATAATCACAGAGCCCTAAGTCATTATTTGGCACCACCTGCTTTGCCTCAGGTAGCAATGAAATAGTGTGGCTAAACACTGTAATAACGTGAGTACCCCCCCCTCGCCCCCTGCCAAGAACCACTGGTTTAGAAACACTGTCTGACTCAGCTCTACCTGTAAGACCTTGGTAAACCATGGTCCATGGAGGTGGGGGAGGTAAGAAGACTGCCAGAGGAAAAGCTATGATGCATCCTGATAGCAAAGTAAACAGGCCAGATGTATATTGCACAATATCGAAGAAAAATGGAACAGAAACCCACCTCCTCGCAATAAGCAGCAGACTCAAAGGCCCTCGGTACTTGGATGTGATTTTCCCATAGACATGTTTTTACAGCCGTGGTTAATGTGTGACTAATCCTTACTGTGGAGTAACCACACAACCACTCCTCACGGCCATGCAGGCACACATAGCTGCGCTTCAGCAGCAGAGGTTTTGTTTGAAAGTAGAAATGGTAACATCCGAAAAGCGTAGTGAAAACCAACACCACCTTTGAACGGGGCTCTAACAATTTACGCCATGCCCAAGAAACTTGCAGCTAGGCTCCAGTTTACATGTATAACAAAAAAGACAAACCACCTCTCAAGAACAATAAACAGTTCAAAGGCTTCTGTTTTCAGGCGGCTGCTATCAAACATTAACAGTAGTGTTTGAGCAGGAAGAGCAGACTCAACCAACATTTTCAAGAGCATATGCAAACTGTCTTTTCCTCCAGTAGTTCATTAATAGCAATAATAATAAAGCCACATTTCTAACCTGCATAAAAGGCAGGTAACATAGCTCCAAAGCAACCGTATTTTCTCCTGTGCCACCCTGAGAACAATAAAACTCCAAGAAGACCTTGACCCATTGCTCTGGGTCAAGACTGAACACTCAACTGCTATTTTAAGTTATTCATAAAGTCAGCTTGAGGCCTGAATGTACTGAATGAGAAAGGACCGATTCCTCCATTGGCAGGGCTGTGTGCTGCATGTAGCTGCATGTACAGTCCTGCTCGCTCCACGTGAGTCCCTGAAGGGCTGGCCAGAACCTGGTAACCACTCAGAGCTGGGCTGTGAGGGCCTCTGACCAGGGAGGAGAGGTTACTAAGATGATTTCTCACTGCCAGCAAAGGTGGCTTTTCAGATATCCTCCAGCTATTGATGGATAAGCAATTAGATGGGCCCTCTGCTCACTTGATTGTGATACATGCTAGCTTTCTGTTTTTATGCACTCTCCACTTTATTCTGATGGCTTCTAGCCTGTGGGTTGTTTTTTTCTTAAATACAATAATGTTCTTTTATAGCCTTTTGAAATTATTTCACCCTTAATCTCTGTTGGTTTGATTTTGTTCTGCACAGGGAATATCTTAAGTTTTAACACTTTAAATCTTTCATCAGCTAAGGCTTTGCATGAGGAAGTCTGGGTGTGTCTGTTAGAATAACAAAAAACCCTTTATGATTCCTTTAGGTCACACATTGGCTGGTGTCACGCAGCGGGGAGTGACATCCAGCACACCGCCTCAGCAGGGCAGCAGCAGGTTTGTGAACAGCATGTGCTCACACATAAGGAGCCACAGCAGCCCCAAGCATCTCCCAGAGGAGCAGCCCCCTGCTCTCAGCACCCTCTAATTCCAAATCTGATAGGAGTCAGGAGCCACAGCTTTGCAGAGAAGAAAGGTAACATCAGCATCATAGCTTGTTCAGAAGCTGCATTTCTCAGCTGCTGCTGAGTTTCTGCTAGCACTCAACCCCTCTCCTTTCAGAAATGTAACCTGTTTTGACACCCTAGGAAAACAACTAGCTAGTCACCTAAGACAGGAGGCCCCAGGGTTTTTTTTGTAGAGAGAGAAATGCGCTAGTGGCATTAGAAGTTTTGTCCATGCTGCCCCAGTCCGTTCCTCAATGTGTCCCCCACCCCTTGGTCACCTGCAGCATCTCCCAGCAATGTGTGCAGAAGGAAGGATCTCGCTGGTTCCTGTCTTTCACTTCTAGAGATAAGGCAGGTGGGACAGGTTTTGATGCTGTGTTTTTGGAAGTTTGGTTTCTGGTATTTTTATGCATACTATTTGGAAATATATTGCATATTACAGTAGAATATATGCCAATTTGGAGACCCCTGGACTGGTGGTGCGTCTTAAGCATATAACTCTCCCCCACACAGGTTCTTGAGGGTCAGAAATGCTTTGATGGTTGGCTCAAACAAATAGGGGTTCATGCTGAGGACCTTCCTATACAACAAAGTGGCTTTAGTTAAACTGGAACAGCTTTGTTCTGAGATCCACTATCTACCCAAGTGCTAATTTTTAGATATTGTCTATTTATTCTTTGCTTTATGCCATTTTGGTGAATCTGTTTTATATTTTATCACATGTATCAGCATCCTGTCATTTAATTTTTCTAGCCATTGAATCCTTTTGTAAGATCCTGCATACTGCTGAGGCCATATCCTTTCTCCCCTCGTTCCTTAGTGCAGGCACTACACTTCATTTTCTTCAGTAAAATTGCTGTCCATTGAGCTTCTGGTTTCATGAGCTAAACACCGCTCCAGAACGCCAAGTAACTATTTGGTTTTGAGCCTCTAACTCATCTCCTGCATATTTCAAGGGTTTTTTGAGATTTGCTGCTACCTCAAACAGAGCAAATTTTACCCAGTACTTTTATTTCACTACTCATTTTCATCAGTATGCACACCAGCCCTGATGAAGACTCAGATAAGGCATTTATGAAATGTCTAAAATAGCTTGCTTCTCAGTACCCCTGTTGAGTGGCCCTCTTTTTGTTTTTTTCCTGTTCTCTATTTCAATTATACAGCCTTTTAGATTTGCTTTAGCTTCCTTTATAGGGTCTAATGCAACCTGACAAAGTGAGAATTGTGAAAAGTCCTCTTCCTCTCCTACTTTGCCTTCCATGACATGCAGTGCATTTATACCCTCCAGCTCATTTTTCCAGAACAAAGAAAGGGTCACATTTTCTGCCAGCCACATTCTCTGCATCTCACTTGTGAACAAGAGAAAATGTGATAATTGTTCCAGCATGGACGAGGAAGAAAGTCAGAAAGCACAGTGAACAGCAATGTGACTCGGGAAAACCCAGGCTGCTCTGTGCCAGAAGACAGAGACAGACTATCCCTCCTATAGATTATTCTCCCCTAGTACCACAAAACTTCTCTGAAGTACACACTGGGGATCAGACACTGTATTTCACTTCACATCATAGAAATTTCCCACTTTCCTCAGCAATTCCTTTTTTCCCCCCTCCCTGTCACCTTCAACTTCCCACATTTGCTTCTACTTTTGTAGTCAGTGATAAAGTCTTGGGAACCTCCAAGGAAGAGAATTCACAGCAGGTAAGACACTGCTATGTAAAACAGTCTACTCTGATCTTACACAAGTCATTTTTACCCAGTTTAAGGGACTGGTAAAGCTGACATACAGTTAGAAAGCACTTTCCATCTTTGTTTAGCTATGGAAGCAAAGTCTTCTAAACTCAGTACTTCAATCCTTTCACCTGATCTCAAAACCACCTGATTACCAAGATTCCTCCAAACGTTTTTCCAATGCAAAACACACAGCCCACACAATTCAAGCATAAGCAAGAGATTAAAAATACAGTGACTAGTTTACAGAACAAAAAACCTCAAGTTTCTTACAGCTCAAAGCTTTGTAAAAGAAAATGATTTTATAAGCTGCAGTAAGACTCACCTAGACATGCAGCAGCTTTTGACATCCCTGTTTCGTGAAGGACATCTTCCTCTACTTCTGTTTTGCTCCATCTCCTCCCACACAAGCCATAGCACCCCAGAGAACTGATGCTGTACAGCAGAATGCTTAGGACAGGCCTGCTCTACCCTCCCTCTTTGAGGTACAATCTCCGAATTTGTCTTGGGAAGTACATTAAGAGAAAGATGTGGAGCTGCCTCTCCTGCAGCCCTTCCTGCTCTCAGACTCCCAGAGGCAAAAGACAGGTAGCAAGAGGGAGCTCTGTAGATTTACAACTTCTTTTTCACGTTTTGGGGATGGTGAGATACTACATGAGCAATGAGAGCTCCCAAAATCAGAACAGGCGTGAAATGCTGCCAAGCTCTAACAGAGATTTCATTCACATCTCCATGACAGCCTGTTCACATCCCACAGTGCTCCCTGCAACCCCAACATCCAGGGCAGGGTGAGAGGGGAAGCAGGTCACACTCGTACCCTTCAAATCCCTCCACATGTTTAGCACCAGAATTCACATTTCACACTTAGAATCCAACTTCCTTAAAGACCTGGGCAGTCTTAAAAATGACATCTACTTCGTGAAGTATTGTATCAGATCAGACACATTCTTGCCAAAATGCCATTTATTGCAGTATACCTTTACACGGCATACAGATAACCGGATGTTGCATGTTCTGTTAAAACTCTTATTTCATTTGTACCACTTAAATAACACAGAATGTCATGTTTGTTTCACAAACTGTCAGTTTAGGCTACCAAAATAAACAAGTTTTTTCCTTTCCCCCTAGCAAGGTCATGAGGTACAACTGAAGTTTACCACTTTCTTTTCCTGTGCTTTACAAGAACCTTTTCATGGATAAACCTATCAAACAACATTTCTACATTCCTATACAAAGCAAAGAATTACAGCTGAAATTAACACCATGTGGTCACTGCATTAACCTATAAAAACTCATTCAGTTAAAAAAAGACATAATGGACTTTGCAGCTTTATTTAAAAACAGCCAGCTACACATATGCACAAGTTTTCTGTGTGCATAAAGAAGAGTTTGGAATCTAGAAGTGTGGTTTTTTTCCTGGGTTTGCAGAGAAGGCACCAATTTTAGCTGCGTAGCAGCTCAGGAGTGTTTCATACTTCATTTAAATTACACAGGTTTTTAAGTTCTACTGTTAATGTGCAACACTTGTACCAACTGTTGCAATATTCTCCAATATTCTCTAATCACTTTCTCTGGCTCAACAGTACAAATATTTACATCAGTTGTAAACACTCCTCTACCCACCCCATACCTTCTGCATTGAGTGATGAGGAACTGAACTTGCAAGAAGCTAACCAAAGGCAGAGCAGAAGTAAGGCTTGTGCAGAACACCACACTCATCTTCTCACTGGGTTTGAGATGCTCTGGAGAACTCCAGACCCTCAGTGAGGCCTCAGTGCCTCACATCTGACAGCACATTGACCACCAAGCTCCAGGACTTTCCTCAGGAGGTGCTTTTCAGCCCTTACTAGTCTGACATCCCTGGAGTTGCTTCTCTCCATAGTGCAGGAACAGCTTCTGAAGAGCCATTCCAGAGTTGTGAGAGTCAAGCACACCAACTGTTGTATATATTTAAGGCCATATACATTTAGCCTTCCTCAGGCTTGTTTGAGATGCTATGTTTCTCTATCCCTTAGCTGCGAAGTCATGATATGCTGCTTTCTACCTTCCACCCCTGTGTGCCAAGGTGTTCCGTGGCATCGACGGCAGACCGCGTTCCGAGACCACCGCTGTAAACAGTGCACAGAGAGGTAGGTGCTACAACGCGCCATCAGTCACCTGGCGACTACACAGTAGCCTGGAATAAGAGTATTTGCAGCACGACAGATGCGGCACCCAAGAAGAGGGAATGTCTGAGATGAGACTGCTTAGAAAAATCTGTTCCTTACCTAAGCCTCAAAAGAGCAAGAGGGTGGTGGGACAATCCAGTGCGACTGGCAAAATGAACTCTCCGCTTAGTTTGGGGGTCTTTGGGGTGTGTTTTGTATCAGTGTATGCACCAACTGCTTAGGAGCTTGTTCTGAGTATGGGATAATGCTTCCAAAATGTAAGTTACTTTAAATCATGTGACAGTCATTTGCTTACCCTGCCCCTCACACCTCTTTTCACTAGAAATCATATTCAGCTTGATGTCTCATAGGCATTAAGTGCTCCAAATACGGCAGTTAGAAAGAGCTAGAGGATTGCAGCGTACCAAACATCTGCCCAGCGCAGACATTTGTTACACTTAAGAGACATATCTATGAGTTAAATAGGAAGGATCACTGCTATACAGAATTCGAGCACTGATAATCGTTTATTCTTGCTAGCCCTTTCCCTAAATATCAAGAGGTTTATACATACAGTGCTCCCTTATCTTCTCCCCACCGCCTGCCCCAGCAGTCTTCAGGATAAACCAAAGTAAGTCCCACTTCTGTTTAAAAAACCAAAAAATAAAATAAAATAAAGTTGTGCAAGAAAGCAGGGAATGTTCAATGAATCCAGATCTACTTTGTAGTTATAAAATTTCCAATGGCAAAGTGGTAAGGGCAGATAACCCAATGATCATATGGCTTAAGTTTAACGCAAAGCACACTAGGAGGTCCACGTGCAGGGAGAGAATAGTCCAAGAGAGGTGGAATAAGAAGTGTCCTGAAGATCAGTGTTTATGCATAGAATTCTTCTTGTTTGTGTGGTTTTTGGTATCCTCCGTTAGACTGTTTTGGTTCATCCAGTGAATAGCTGCCTTCATCTTTTTTCTTCATTCTGTACAGCATAAATGCAACTAAAAACACAGCAAACACCAAGCCTACTAGTCCTCCAGCAATAACACCTAGAAGGGGAAAAAAAGGCCACAAATTACTCTAGATGCCACACCACACAATATTGGTATGATTCTAAGTTCCAGATTGTTCCTTAAAGTGCAGTTCCTGACTTCATGACTTCCAGAAATTAATTTGTCCTTTTGTGTGTCGTTGTCCCCCCCCAAACCAGTCATCCTGCCGTTACTAAGACCTTGCTCATGTACCACACCAGGTCACACTGCAAATCATGCAAGACATCGTTATTCAACTCTAGTAATTTGACCCAGGCAGCATTAGAGCAGTTTCACTCTAATTTTTGAAAAAAGCAACTGAATAGGTTTCAATATAAAATTCCAGGTAACTAGCAGTGGCTGCTTTGCTCTTAGCAGATTAATATTTGCCCCTGTTAGGGATTTGACAGCACAGAATCATAAATCAGGACCCTCATTTCAAAGCTGTAATATAAAAGGGTTGCTTTCATGCTCAGAGATGTATTTGCAGAACTGCAGCTTCTGCTGCCTGCAAGACTCCTATGAGAGTCTGCTTTTACCAGCTAGAGATCTAGAATATCAGGTACCTCCAAGAACTTCTTTTCTATCCATAATTCCTGCGGCTCCTGCTGCTTTGGCATTCCTCTCAGAGTCATGTGGTACTTCTGAGTTCTGCGTGGGGACCAAATCCTCATCTTTAGTCAAGATGAAGTCTCCCTGTTGGAACATACAAGGCAGGTTATTCATGTTTCCCATGTCTCTTACTGGAGACTTTCCACAGCTTATTTTTTTCTTCATCTAAAACCCTCCACACCGATATAACATATTAAGTCAAACATTATTTTTGACAAATTACCACCCTTTCCTGCAAAACCAACTTACCACCCACTACTAAAGCCATCTCCCTGGAAAGAATGTCAAAGCTGTTAGTCCTCACCGGGTCTCCAGAACCATCTTCAGAAACCTCCTCTTGTGTAGGAACAACATCCTTTGGAGCTGTTGTCGTGGGGTTGGCAGCGATATCTCCCTCGTGATGAGTTGTAGAGTGGGGCTCAGGCACGTCTTTAGTGTCTGGCACATCAGAACTGGGGATTTGAGGTTCTTGCTCATGGACCGTGGCTGAGATTTCTGAAGGAGTTACATGAACCACTGAAGGGAAGTGAGTAGTGGGGCTTCTCACTGTTGTAACTGCATCATTTGTTGGCTTCTCATCAGGTAAGCCCATGACAGGCCCTTCGTCCTTCACAGCTACAACTGGCTCCTCTGTCACTACACTGCTAGTTGCAGAAGGAGAGGTTATTTCCTTTTCAGTTCGGCTCTCAATCCCAGGAAGCGTCTCTTCATTGAAATCCGTTGGCATTGCCAGTAATGAGGAATTAGTCTGTTCTCCTGGGATTCTCCGGGCGAGAGCCTGGTCAGTCAGGGGACCTGCAAAACAAAACAAAATATTATCCTTGGCCAGTTTAGAGACCTGTTAACAGGGTGCTGGCCTACACAGGATGCCTAACCTGCATAGCCAATTTTTGTCATAACAGCAGTTCAGTTTGTAACTCCTTATATTCTTTTCAGTGGAATAAGGAAGGGGCAGACCAACGCACTGCTCAGCAATACTTTGACAGTCATCTGCTTCTCCCTGAGGCACAAGTGCTCATCTGTTTGCTGGCAAGTTGACGAGGGGGACGTCTGCTTCCAGTACACTTGTTGCTCAGGATAGTTATCTGACTCTTTTCTCGTGAAGATCTTTTATGTCATTCAAAGCAGTCACCCATTTACTCAGTATCTTTAGTCACTGGCACATTTGGCAGTGATTTCAGGGTCTTATTCCTGCAGAATTTAATCTAAAATACAAGCATGTGGCTGGAAGGAGGCAGGACAGCATGCTTTAGCTTTCAATAGCTTGTTCTTGCCTCAGTAGCATCTCCTTAACTTTAGCACTGAACACCAAAGGTCTCTCTCTGCAGTTTAGTAATTATTCTGATAGACTTTTTCACCACCCTAAAACTCCTTTATTCAAACTCTAAAAAATTATGACTCATGGGAACTTGCACATCTGATGACAGATAAAATTTGCACTTGATGCATGTCGGCAGGTTGGGGTTTACACACCCTCAAATGGTATCTCCTACCAGCTCGTAAGAAAGGATAAAGGCCCTTCTTATGGTCTCTCTTCCCCATGAGAAAAGAATCATTCCAATTTCATAACATTCTTCACGCAGTGTCTCGTATTAGCAGTGACATGGAATATACCTGCTTCTGGTCCCTTTCAAGTCTCCTACAACTCACTTTCTGCTAATTGTTAGTATCTGAAGCAATACGAGATGAATAGATTAGGTTCTTTCTCTGTTCCTAATTCTCATATTCTGAGGCAGGGCTGTGTATGATTCCTCCCTCCTCCTCTTTTAGCTTGGATGCTCATCAGCGTCTCATTTGCCACATTCTGGAAGGATCAAGCACTATCAGTACGAGTGCTAATAACTCACCTGCACCTGAACCTGAGAACCCATCGTCATCATCACCAGATGAATCGAGATCTTCAGGAGGAAGGTTCAAATTTGTAGTTTGCTTTAAAGAAAAAGGGAAAAGCTTGGTTAGTGATGAGATTACTTGAAGTTATCATGCTGCTTGTGCAGAGTCCTCTAAAGGCTCCTGAAGGTTACGCAAACTTTATTTGTTCAGATTACATTTTCTCATCTTTCTTTATTCTGTTCCCCCTCCCCAAAAGAGTAGCTTTGGTTAGTCTGTTTGGTGTTGGAAAGGCCAGTCTTGCTGCCTCCCTTCTCTGCGCTGCTTCCAGGCTGCACTTGCTTTGGGGAAGAAGCAAGCGAGGAAGCCATTCAGAGCTGCATCCTGGTAGCAGCTGCTGCTCAGTCCTCACACAACACAACCATTCTGCTTCAAGTTCTGACTTTTTGAGCCCTTCCAGCACTGATCATGTACCTAAAACCACAGCATCTAACTGGCAGTAGAATGAGATACTCTTTTTATCAGTGCGGGCACTCAGACTAAGTCCTGAGATAGAAGCCAGCCTTCCGTGTAGGAGAACACAGCCCTGACCTTTCTCCATTTATGCTTCAAGGAGTGCACTAGCCCACATAGAAGTTCAACTGCTGAAACAAGAGACCAAACCCCTGGTCTGCTGCACCTGTTTGTCATGACACACAATGCTCAAAGCTGTTTGGGATATCCCAAGAAAACAACACTAAGTGAAGCAGAGTGATTACTTCAAGCATCTTGTTGACCTCTGCTGTACACACTTGCTGTTCCTGTCGGTACAACATGCTTGACTCTCAGCTCACAACCAGCCCCAGGTTTATTCCTGCAGGGCTACCATTACCTGACCTGTCATTTTCCCTTCTCACATTGCAAATCAAAGCCCTGTAAGTAATTTCTTCGGAATTTCATCTTTCCCCATCCAACGACAGTCTCCATTTTCCAGAATGTTGACTTCTATCCCATCCTCAAGATGGCCTCATCATCCCTTGCCAGCACTGCCCCATCTGCAATAGGAGATATTGCATTGCACCATCCAAGCTGATGATGGTTTTACCAAGAGTGTGAAATCTCATTTTATTATGTAAAAAAATATATTCTGGCCAGCTTTGCACCCAGGCCCACTGTACTCCTCTAGCTCACATTAACACAGTGTCACTTAAAAATAACACAAATTTTCATCCTAGGAAGAAATTACTGGCACTACTATAATCTGTCAAACAAAGCAATTGAGCTGTCTCATTGTCACTTTATTACCTACATAGCTGTATTTATTTGTCCTGTCTCCTTTTGATTCTTTTAAGGTACCTAAGTTCATCCCATCTCTTCAATCCTTAAAACCTTATCCATTCACCACATTTCCATAGAACAACTGGTTTCCAAGGTGGTTAACTAGCCCATTAGATTTGACCTCCCTGAAAACAAAGAAGTATGCAAGCTGTTACCAATCTAATCAGGCTCACCCCTTCTGGGTGACCATTGCAGTTAGATGATTGGGGTTTTTTTTAATAACAAAAGAAGTAAGAAGAAGAAGAACAACAACAACAACAACAACCCCCCTCATATAGACATTACGCTTCTTAGCACTTTCTCTACTAGAGAGAAAAAAGAGAGAGGAAAAAAACCAAACACACACAAAACACTTTTCCTCAAGCTTCTGCAAGCATATTTCTAGAGTAATTTCTGAGAAGAAACTGCCTTTCGATTCTTTTAGCTGCATGTCATGAGGTAATTTGGATTTTTAGATTTGTCCCTGCTTGTTTGCACTGTGCTTTTGCACTCACCCATGGAAAGTAGGTCAAATACGTACTTCCTGTATATTTTCCTTCTTGAGTCGAAGGTCAGTGACTCACACAAGCTGATATCACTACACTTCACATATTAAAGAGTATGAGCTGTTGGTGCAGAAAGAATATGGAAATAACTACCAGGCTTCCCTCAGTCTGCTCCCTTGAGCTTCCTTTCCAGTACGTTTAGAAGTAAAGTCAGACTGCAGAAACTGTACCATTTTGGTTGATGTGGGGTTAGGGGACCATTTTCCTCCCTCCTTTCTTGCACTGGCAATTGCAAGCACAAGCCTTTGTTCCCATTCAGCTTGAGTTTAAGTGCAAAAGGGGGACTCATTGCAAAAGAGGGTGCATTCTCCTCCCAGTGGAGAGACTCTACCTTGCAACACTTAGAAAACAATCTCTCCAACTTTTTATTGAAGAAAAGGCCTGTCAATGCAGTTTAAGACCTGTCACCATACACTCATATCTAAGATCAGACTAACTTCCTTCAAATCTGAATCTTCAGGGGTAGCTCATGCAGGATTTCCAAGAACACCTGGACAGATGTGATGGTCTGCAGACCTTCGCAACACCCCTGAAAGGATCACAGCCTGTCAGGAAGTGAAACAGCAGCTCTTGATCTTAACTATGGAACCAGCACCCCTTCCCCTTGTGGTGTTCACAGGTGAGGCTTGTTCATGCCACACTTCCTTTCTTGGTATCTAAGCACGTCCAACCAGCCTACCCTTAGATTTCTCCTCACACCTGAGCTTTTAGCCTTTCCCCAGGCTGCTGCGTATTCTGCTTCTCCATAACCTTCACCATGTACTTGTTTGAATCCTCGTTTGATTTCTGTATCTGAGCAGGGATAGCTAGGTCCTCCTCAGAGGAGGAGAGTCCAGTGAAGCCCAGTCTAAACCAATGGAAGCCCATGCTGTTCCAGTGTGGAGTTGCCCAGCTGCATTCAAACATGAAGGCAGATTCCGATCGGTTCCTGTCCCCTGAGGCTGGCTACTGTATTTCAAGAGAACAGAAGACATGATTCCGGACTCAAAAAGTTTTCCACAGCTTTATATAAGAACTTAGTGAAGATGCATTAGATGTGTCCTTCTACTTAGCTGTCCCCAAAGGATCTTGCTTCAGGCTGCTCCCATGGGAGCTGCAGCATTTTACCAGGTAGTTTGAGGCCTGGAATTTGAGAAGGACTTTCTTTGCCCCAAATACTCAAGGGACAGTGTAGGATTACGCACAGTCAGAATATCCACAAAGTGATGTAACTTCATGACATGATCAAATTTCATGACACGTGAGCATTAAGGAACGTTTGCCCAATTTATGTAACTGCACAGTTATATACAGACTACACTTCTTGCTGCATGGACTGCAGCTTCAATAGGCATGAGAGGCAGTAAGTAACCTTCCCTATGGCACCACAGAAATACCACAAAATACACGTAGTGCAGAAAGGTCATGCTGCTATAATGATCTGCTGCTGAAGGATTTCAGACACAGCAAGGTTAACATAAAACACTGACACAGGACAGCATCGGAAGGGCTTGAACTAATTTGGGTTTGCATCAGGAAGAGGGATTGTGCTGTTCAGACAGCAAACACCTCATGGTCAAGGCTTTTCCATGACCTTTTATTGCAGCAGAGTTACACCAATGAGAAAGGTTTTGATTAGTCAAAAGGATTAGGGGCGCAGAACACGGATTGAATCACCAGATTGTGCTATCGTATGAAAAGTGCAGAAAATAAATTCCATCTTAAAGCAAGATTGCTCCACCAACAACTTTGCACTGCTTCAGCTCAAAGTTTTTTTATGGGACTGTCAGATAGAATCAGCTAACGTGGACATGCTTTTAAAATTACTTCCATCATCATCCAGTTTATTGTTCAGTCCACTGAGAGTATTTATGGACCATTCACATTGTAATTGATGCCAGAGAGGCTGGATGAACACATTTAAGTTCAGACAGTTGATCTTTTGAAGGATCTCTGATGGTATCTCATGTATTCTAGCCAAAAGACTTTCAATTCTTATACTGTACCTACAACATGTTGCTTTTACTGCTTACCAATATAGTATTCTTTTAATAGTGGTTTTGGGTTTATTTATTTATTAAGTAGCTCAGACAACTGATTAGAAATACTTGCCTAGTCCTTTTGATTTCTATCACTGAATTCAGTTGCATGTGAGGGGTAACATTTTTAAGAGCATTTTTTTGATATGCAGTAACCAGTGGAAGACTCCCTTCCCAAGTATCAAAGCAGCCTGTTGAGGGGAAACGCTACGGAGACTTTGAACCTCTGCTTTGGCTGAGCACTCTGTTGTTGCAGAAAAATAGTTATTCAGTTCAGCTGGGACGACCAGAATGCTGCTTAGCAGTACCTTCAATTAATCAAGGATGGGCCAGGCTTTCACAAATCATTAGCGATATTATAGGCTCCAGAAGTCTGACGTACTCCAGTCTTTTTTTTTTTCATTTTTAAAACATCATTTCTAACTATTCTTTAGTCTTTATGTTGGTTGCAGTCCCAATACATGAATCTTTCTGTGTTTATCCCTTCAGCTGCCAGAGCTCCCTCCTGCCAGAGCCCAGATCTGGAATACTCTCTCACGACAAAGGGGAGATTTGTAGTTTATTAGTTGATCTCACCGCACCCAAACTGGGAACCACATTTCTTTAATTTGCAGCCATGGTATATGTAAAAGGAAGCAGCTTTTTTTTCAGATTGTTCTTTGATGTGAGCAAAAACACTGGCTTTGCCACAAGCTGCTACAAGCCCTGAACTAGATTAAGGATAATTTGTATCCCGCTCTTATTAATCCCAGTTAGTGATCAGCCTATTACAGCAGTGTCAAAAACACTTGAAATCATCCATTATCTCAATAATGCTGTTAAATTTCCACATTTGTTTCTCCTAATAAATCCTTCTTATTCAGTTGAAAATGAATGACCTGTAATGAGCTCTCCCACCTAAAGCACCTTCCTAAGCATCCTGCAAGATTCTTCCAACTTTATGGGAGGCAAAACCAACGGTTTGTTCTTGTTTAAGAGAGACATATAAGAACAAGACAAGCATTTGCTCTCTAGTTGGCTACCAATAGAACACTGAAGCATCTAGAAAAGATGTTCACAAGGATTTGAACAGCTCTAAAATAAACTCAACAGAAAGGTTTGTCTTTCACCTATTTCTATATCTTGAAAAGCAGAGCTAGACCCTCTCACAGAAATGCTAGCTGAGGCAGAACAGCCTGAAGAGCTTCTGACCTCAAAATATTGGTATTAGTGTGTAGGAAGACAAAACCACCTGCTGAAAGAAATTTTATCTCTGTTGAACCTTGATATTCTGCAGTTAATAGCCCACATATAATTAACTCCAGTCCCAGATGTCCATGGTTTTCAGACAACTTAAACGTTTAAGGTAAAAAAATCCAACCCTAAAACAAAACAGCATCCTCCTTCTGCAGGCGCAAGGACTGCTAACATTAAGTTGACCATGTACACCTTCAATTTAACAGCCAGCCATAAATCCTGGAGTAGCCGAAACAGAACTGACGCTTTTATGCGGCAAGTCAGACATGAAGCTTGCGTGCCACGTCTGCTACAGCAGAAGTCAGTGGCAATGTGGCACCATCTCAGCTAATGGCTCTTCCAGTTGTTTCTCCAGTTATTCCACTGCTCAGGATAAACACCAGTGCTGCTTGGTGACCCTGCTGGTTAATGGAGTAGTTATCTTCCTACAACAGCCAAACACACAGACTAACAGTGCAGGCCAAAGAGCAGAAAGAAACCTTCAAACCATCCCACAAACAGCTCGTGAACGGGGTAGTGTAGATTTAAGGCAACATTTTGTCCCTGGCTAGTGTTCCAATCAACGCTGCACAAAGCATTACAACTATTTGCCCTCCCTATTTCAGATGGTGTCATTTTCCCCCTCCTTCAATGAGCTTTTGCTGTGTATCAACAGGCTTCAGCATCCCCACTTGTCCATCCATCCTTTTATGCCATCTGGATTAAGGCTGGTTAGTGGTTCACAGGATGCTCCTTCCACAGGGACATGGTCAGGCAGCTCTCAAGTGAAAATTACAGGGTAATGCAAGGCAAGCACCATTGTAGCAGCAAGTTAATCTGGCTGCTTCTCTATCAAATCATTATTAGTGTAAAGAAATCTGGAAAATTTTGGTTGAGTTCTTACTGGCCTCGTGTTTTTGGCTGAGGACTTAAGAAAGGGACTATCTTTGAGGGAGAGGTCCTCACTGCAACAGCAGTTGCTTTTGTTTGAAGCATGAACCACCTGATCATCACACAGTAGGTACCTCTTGGCACTCAGCTCGGGGGACAGTGAAACACCGTCCAACACCTACTCAAAACAGAATGAGAGCTTTTAGGATCTATTCCACTGTGGGAAGAACAAAATAGACTGTGAACTCTGCTCGCTGTCCTCTACACTTTGATTATGTTTATCAGTATCTCAAGGGTGGGTGTCAAGAGGATGGGACCGGACTCCTTTCAGTGGTGCCCAGTGGTAGGATGAGGGGCAATGGGCACAGACTGAAGCACAGGAGGTTCCATCTGAATATGAGAAACTTCTTCAAGGTGCCAGAGCCCTGGAACAGGCTGCCCAGAGAGGTTGTGGAGCCTCCTTCTCTGGAGACATCCACACCCACCTGGACACATTCCTGTGTGATCTGCTCTGGTGAACCTGCTTTAGCAGGTGGGTTGGACAAGATGATCTTCAGAGATCCCTTCCAACCCCAGCCATACTGTGATTCTGCGATCCTCCTTTTCTGCCAAATTTTGTGACCGCAGATGTAGAAGCATTCACTGATCCTTTGAAAAAGATGCAGTGTCCAAGGAAGAAGAGCATCCAGCTACTCCATAAGCACAGCAGCTATGGTCCCAATACTTCTTAGAGACTCACCTGATAAGTACCACACCACTACACAATTAGCATTACATTTTCTCCTTACTGTGACAGGCCAACTTGTTTAATTAAGTAGGGTTGAAACACAGCAATCAACATGCCAAGAGTGAAAATGAGCCAGCCTGTCACCAGCAGGTTGGGTTTCACATTCTGCAGCGGGGCCCTTTAAACTACCACCTCCCACGAGAACGTGTCACTTCATGCTGCCTGGACCATCCCCTGCATTGTTGTTCATCTCACACAGTGAACCAGATCAGGAAACTGGTCCGGTTAAAAAAAAAAAAAGGGGAAGGGAGAAAATATCAGTCAAAGAATTTTCCAGTAGGACCAGTTCCTCCATCCTGCTCGGTGCATGAATGCACAAGTGTTTGTACTGGCACAGGGCAGAGCGCGGCAGCCAGGGCTGCTAAAGTAATTCATACAGAATCACAGCCAGGGTTCCGGGGTGCTGACGTTCAGTCATCTGCCCAGCAAAACCCTGTCACCGCCACGCATCCTGGAAAGGGGCATCGCCACCCTCAGACCGCAGGCAACGTGCAAACCAGAGGCTGACTCAAAGTGTGGCGCAGGTTTGTACAAAAAGCAGCAAGGAGAGGGGTTGTAGGGAGCGTTCTCTTCTGCAGAGCATTTGAAACAAACCTCATCCATTGTGAACAAAGTCTGACAACAGTGTTTTAAGTCCTCCCTGACCTCCTAAACACAGCAGCAAAGGTTAGATAAATGTCTTCATCAAAAAGGCAGTAGTCCTACTTCTGTCTTGGGCCACCTGAACTTTACAGGAGGCCCAGTGCAATTGCCATTAAGCACTGGACAAGGAGTGTATCGCGTGTCCTTCAGCAGAGAGGGCTGAGCCAAGCCAGAGGGAGCTGGAGTCCAACAGGGCTACAGACTCCACAGCCAGGGAAGCCCATGGCCACGCAACATACACAGCGTCAGCGGCAAACACACAAGAGCATCAGCGGCAAACACACAAGAGCCGTGTGCACTGCTGGGAGTGTACAGAGCACCACGTCAGCTCTGACGCACAAGAGCTGAGCTGCCTCCTAATTCTCTCAGCCAGTTCCACCAGAAGTCTGGCCAGTCCTTCAGGAATACAGAGAGGCAAGTTAAGAGTCTGTGCTCCTGCTTTTTCACCTGGAGGATACATCAAACAAGTAAGTTACTACACATGGTTTTCACTCATGCCAACCTGCTCCTTCCAGCCTACCCATACAGCCCAGGCCAGTGACTGAACCTCACTGACAAGTCAACACATCCACAGATGTGGCGCACAAGAAGCACTCAACTCTGAACCAGTGGCAGATGAAAGTTGTCACAACATGGCCAAAAGCGGGATATCTTTTGTCTCCCATGTTCAAGGCAGCCTGTGTTTTGAAGATGCGGTCTAATGAGCCAGCTCTTTTCCCTGCAGCCAATCTCATGAGAAGCAGCCAGTTCAGTTTTATGCTGTTAACTGCTTTTCTTTAAAGAGCCTTCCCTGCAGCTCTTTAACAGGCTTGATAGTTCAGGTATTCATTTCTTCAGATAGCACAAGAAAGCCACGGTCAATATATAGCCTCCAAGAGCTGTGCAAAGTAGGTAGGAACTAATTTCAATCCATTTCAGCTGGTTTAAGAGGTGAGCAGTGACCTGCATAATCCCAGACTGGACAAATCTAATTGGTCTTAAAACCCTCTGACATAAAGTCACTGGTACTTTTTACTTTCTAGCATGGCAAAACCAGCTGAGAAGATTCAGTCTTACAGCAACAGCCAGTTCATCTGCTTGTTCAGAAAAGAACAGACGGTGAATTGTTTAGTTTCAGACAAAGCCAGTGATGGGCTGCCTGTCCCAGGAACCCTGACAAAATAAGGTCAGAACATCTTTATGAAACGGAAACCCATCTAGCAAAGGACTCCAGTAGCCCAAAACGCACTAGCCATGTACACTAGTAACTGCAACACAGATAAACATGATCCTTCTGATGGAAGAAGAAACTGAGAGTGACAGGATCCAAGGTCCCTGCTGCCTCTTCCTCCCCACCAAGCAGCACAAGCACGTGCCTGCTGGCTACCACGTATCCCGACCTGGTTAGTTCACACCATGTAGGATGGCCACAGGACACACGCAGCCCCTGCTGGGGATTTCAGGCAGGTGAAGCTGAGCAACTCGCCTCAGACAAGTAATCAACAGTTATAACCACTTCGAGGGAGACTGGACTTTGTCTTGGAGTGTTGCCCTCCACCACATATAAACACATTGACCTTATGTCCTCAACAGTGGTCTCAGCAAAAGCAGTCACTATTCTTGCCCAGTTATCTCAATCCATGCAGTGACCTCTGTTGCCATGAACAGGCTTGCTTGCAGCTGTGTGCAAATTCCTTTCTTCGCCCCATCTCTTGCAAGCCACTCAGCCGGTCTTACAGGATCAGCACTGAGGACTGTCACCGGAGTGACACTCACTGCAGAACCACCAAGACTTCCTGGCAAGTGCAATAGCGGGCTTCGGTCCGCCCAGTTGCTTCTCGACAGCATGAACGGGTTGGAGAAGACAGTCTCCTCTCCCCATAAAGCTAAGAATAGAATCAGAATCATTTTGGTTGAAAGAGACCCTTAAGATCATTGAGTCCAACCATAACCTAACTCTAGCACTAAACCATGTCCCCAAGGGCCTCATCTACAAATCATTTAAACACCTCCAGGGATGGTGACTCAACCACTTCCCTGGGCAACCTGGTCCAATGCCTGACAACCTTTTCCGTGAAGAAAATTTTCCTAATATCCAATCTGAACTTTCCCTGGTGCAACTTGGGGCCATTTCCTCTCATCCAATCACTTGCTACTTGGGAGAAGAGACCAACCCCCTCCATGCTACAACCTCCTTTCGGGTAGTTGTAGACAGTGATAAGGTCTCCCCTCAGCCTCCTTTTCTCCAGGTTAAACAGCCCCAATTCCCTCAGCCGCTCCCCATCAGACTTGTGCTCCAGACCCCTCACCAGCTTCGTCACCCTTCTCCGAACTCTCTCCAGCACCTCAATGTCTTTTCTGTAGTGAGAGGCCCAAACCTGAACACAGGGTTCAAGGTGAGGTCTCATCAGCACCAAGTAGAGTGGAACAATCACTGCCCTGGCCACACTACTCTTGATGCAAGCAGCAGAAACCACAGAGCTCCCAGTACAGCAGACCAGTTAGCACTGCAGCCCTGAGACTGATGAATGTAGTCCGAGACTAGGTTCGAGGCAGGAGCTGCAAAGCAGCTAGTGTCTGCATTTGTCCCATTTGAGATAGTCCCCTTCCCGTCAGTCTGTCAGCTCAAACCGGTCAGCATGCAGCTGTAGGCCATGTGCCAGGATGCGGAGAGGCTCAGCCCCGCAGGCTCCTCCTGCTGAGGCCATTGCTGCGGAACGGAGCACAAGCCTGCAGCACACCCACGTCAGGACACAAGAGGCAGTTCAAAGGCTTTGATCCGAAGGAGCCCAGCTTGATCTTTTAATCTTCAGCCATTCAGCTCAGAAATCAGAGACGTGTCTGTAGGAAAGCATGACTTGGTCTATGGCATCTCTAGTCTTCAACTGAGGCTGGTGGCACACTGTGAATCACCAATGTCTCTCAGCAGCACCAGGAAAACCTGTATGCACCTCTGGTTCTAGGTGAGCCTGTTTCCTGGAGATAAATGCCCTACAATGTAGCTGGTAGAACTACTACCCATTTCAAATGAGCTCCATGGCAGCTTTTGTGTGATCAGCAGACTACCACAAGCAACACTACAGCTGCACGAGTGCTCCGACCTGGGCAGATGTGCTCCCAGAAGTCAGAAGCAACCTCATCACCATAATGCACAGTATTCTGGAGGGGAAGAAGCCATTTGGCTTCACCCAAGGAAGGAAAGCCAACGTGCAGCCAGGAGTATTTTCCTGCCTCCAGGAATTATTATCAGGCAAGACTGAGTGCAACAGCTTTTGGTATCCAGGCACATGGCTAGGAGAAAGCCCAAGTTCTTATCCCTATCCTGGAAGTTTACCCTCTTCTCCTCCTTGAATTCTAGCAATTACCTGGTGCAAATATGCCAAGGAGCCAAGAGGCAAAGCTGTAAGATCTTGAAGGATCACAGAAGCATTTTTACTCTATTTGTGATACATATATGTGTTTCTAATTTCAGCAAACTGCTTGCAGTGCTGCGCTAGGTCACTGAAATCCAAGTTTCAGATAAAAATCCCTAGTGTATCACCAAACTACCGGTTTACTGGCAGCAATTCTGGTTCCTAGCAGCTAGGAAGTTATTTAAGCCTCAGCAGAAAGGTGAACTCAAACCTGGATAACTGAACATCTCAGCTAAAGCAGGTTAGTTGGTAAACCGATTGAGACTATTTAAACCTACAAACAGTTTAACAACACGAAAAGGTGACAAGGTATTCTGACTGGTTACATAAAGTTACAGCAAAACCAGCCTGAGACCCAACAATCCAAGACCAGGCCTTCTTGATTGCTTTTGTAAACTCTACATTTCCCCCAGAAAGAGGCACAACGAAGTCTCCAGTGCCTGTGAAATGCTGTTTTGCTAACAATCTGTATTTTCTATATGCACATCCCAGACATCTGATACCTCTGAATGCTGGATGTCATTATACATCCCTTACCCAGCTTCTTAGTTATGGCATCACCAACAACCCTTTTCAGGCACACCCCACATTGAAGAGCTGATGGATCAGGGAACTGGAAGCACCCAGAAAGAGCTGCCTGGCTTGAACAGACACCACCCCAGTCTCCATCTCACACATGTGCACCAGATGGCAGGACCAGTCACACCCAACAACCTGATCACTTGGTGCTGTTATTTGTCCATCTGCTGCAGAAGGCCTCAACTATTTGCAAGGGAGCTGCAGACACAAGTTAGACTAGGGCAGCAAAGTGAGCCAACAGTTGACATTCAGCAGGTCCCTTCTGATTTGGGCAAACTCCCTATAGCCAAGCTCTAACCAGTGTTTGGAGACTCACACCAGCCAGCTGCTGGTCTGCTAAGAAGGAACTTTCACATCTCAATCAGCAGTTGCTGGACTCATGCAGACCGTGCAAGCAGCTTTAGATTATGGGTTTGACGCAATGCAGGGCAGTGTAAGACCTGCCAAGGTGCAGGAACCAACACACATGTCTAAGTGTACTTTTTTTGCATTTCCTTCTGTGCCTTACCATTTCCAGTTTCAAGTAAACCAGCATGCGTGTGAAGAAATCAAGTCTCTCCCTACATTATGAGGTCTGTTTTATCCACAGGATCTTAGCGTTGACTAAGTCTAGATTGTTCATAATGCAGGAGTCATCCCTGCCAAACAGATGCAGTTACACCAGCTTGACTAAGCCATGCACAAAACAACTGAAACATCTCCGCCAGATGCAGGAGCCACATCTCAGATCAGGAATACCCCATTCCCCCATCCCAAGAGTCTTCTCAAAGAGGCACTTTCGGCATCACCCCCTTCGTTCCTCATAGTCTTAGCAGCCACTGAAGAAAAGCAGCATGTAAGTGTTTCAGGTACTGCTAGTTTCCTTGGAATAAGCAGCAGTAGGCCAGATGGCTGGACCACATTTCACTGAATTACTCTAACGCAGAACACAGTTCAGACTACATGAACACCCTTTGAGAAATACACACACTCATAACCACTGAAGCATACAGCAAGTGATCTACCCATATAAAATGGTGCAGAGATGAAGCTCTCAGTGCTTCTTTCTAGGACACTAATGGTTTCTGTTTTCAGGTTCATAAAAGCGTTGGTAATCCGGCATGTAAAACAAAGTTCTGACAGCAGTAGCTTACTATTGCCCTGTTTACAGTTAAATTATGCAACACCTCAGTGAGATTATGGAAGCTGGCTGGTGCACTTCCAAGCTGAGTCATGAGGGTGTTGAAGCATCATTTCAAAGCTGAAGCATCAAATGAAATCCTCCCATCAGAAACAATCATCCAAAAAACCTGCTGCTGTTATTGCACTCTACTCACCTATAGTTCTGCTCATGTCAGAAATGAACATTAGGCATTTATTGACCAAACACCTAGCACATTAAGCTAATCAAGTCACTGGGTTGCACTGTTTAGTACCACATCTATGCAGCAGAGCCCTGACCAAGGGACTGTTACAAAGGTAGGATAAATCAGGGAGCCTCCCTTTAATCCAAGCTGTTATCCAAGTCTCACTGTGATGAATACTACCTTCGGCCACTTCATGCCTTCATTCTTGAGTACACAGCTTGTTCACCTGTCTTCCCCATGGCCTTGTTTCAGAACAGTCACCAAATCAGTTGAGGAGGTTATAGTTTAGGGGAGTGGAGTCTAGATGCTCTTCTGCCTCATATGGGCAACTGGAAGACTTAAGTTGTGGTTTGGATATCCCTGCATTTTACACATCTATACTGTGAAGAGACAAGAGACCACTAATGCCACTGCTGATGGACTGTCAGGCATTAAGACAAGTCAATAAAACAATACCAAAAACTGCAAGGCAAGGTAAGGTGCTTTAGTACCAAGTTACGCCAACATGTCCCATAGTTCAGACAGGTTTCTAATGAGGAGCACCATCAGAATAGCTAGATACGACATAACAACAGATCAAACTTGTAAGACACTGCTCAAACATCACTAAGATATTTCATATATGAATAAACTTCTGGGTCTACTCACTGACTACCAACTCTAGTCAGCACAATTTGTCTCTAAAGTAAATAAAATGCTGAAGGACCACCTTGTGGGACAGTTCTAAAAGCACAGGCTGAATGGTTGGCACACACCAGCACCACCACTACTACACAAAATGCTTTGCTGATCCAGGTTTCTAGTATTCACCTTGCAAACCTCAGCTGATTGATTCCACAGGATTTCTGACAGAACAGTAGTTGCTTATCCTTCTGAAGCATCTGAAAAGGTTCAGTTTTCAATGAGAGTCGTGATCTCCCATTACGAACTTTCACTTTCTTTTACTGGATACTGTAGTTTTCGTAATATTCTGGGCCTGCTGCCAGAGACCCACCGGCTACATCCATACTAGTAAATTAAACAACATCAGGGAATGTCCTCGGGCACTGGAATACAATCTATACCATCAAATTATTAGAATGATCTCTGGCACAGTTTCGAACCTTGCCAACTGGTCTGCCCCCAAATAACGCCTGGGAATGTTCCCCAGCAGGCAATCCAGTGGTGTGGGAGTGTTAAAGGACAGGTCAGAAAATAAGACTGGCTATATGACTGGGACGCTAGCATTTAAGTTGACTACAAGAGTAGCGTCCAGCCTGTTTTACTCATTAGAATCAGTGTAAGGTGGTTTAATGGATCCTTTTAACCCCTTCTGGCTGCATGCTGGAGAGATGGGGACCTACTGAGCATTTAGCACGTTTCAGGTCCTACAGTAAAACCTTCTAATTATTCATAATCTCATCTTCCAGCTCCTGCAGTAAGAAGCTCACCACCATCTCACAGCTCGGTGCTGCTACAGATGCAGACTGAGGAACTTTTAGCCAGCCAAACTCTCTTCAGAGCGGAGCTGATGCTGCTGGAGGATTGAGGCAGCAGCTTTGCTGTTCGAGGCCGTGAGTCAGTCGATGTGAGCGCACGATAGCAGAGCACTCCTCTGCCACTGCCCAGACATGCCAGAGTCAGCCTCTTTTGTTGGGTGCTTTGTTCACTGATGGGAAAGTAGTCATGATCTAGAAGATTCCTCCCGTTAGGACAGAAAGAGATTTAGCAGTCAAAGCCGTCTAGCTGCAGGCTGTTCGGCAAGTTTCGATGCAAGCTTCGCTACCACTTTGCCACTGCACGTAGGTGCCACTTACACCCTGTTAGAGCCAGTGAGGTGGACTAATCTCATTTGACCATCAAATCTGCCAGTGCAAGAGTCTATATTACAGTTTCATAAGCACAGAGCATAGCAGGAGAGTGAAAAATATCACATAAAGAATCATTTTGGTTGGAAGAGACCCTCAGGATCATTGAGTCCAACCATTAACCTAACACTGTCACTAAACCACGTCACTAAGAGCCTCATCTACACCTCTTTTAAACACGGATATATTAGTGTTTGTGTAAGATATAAATCCAAGCAAGCTCTGTGGTTCCTCTAGTTTGGGCTTTTACTCCTTTTACCCCTCAACTTCTTGACCAAAGAAAGCTTGAGCTCTATCCCTAAAGAAGATACCTACCAGCTGATCAATGGGATAACAGGTTCTCTCTTCTGCAGAGATGCCCTCACCTGAGACTCATGTTTCAGTAGGTGCACAGGCTGCTCTGAGTTCCTGTGGTTGTGCAGAGCATGAGCATTGAATCTCCCAAATCACCACCCTGGGGTCAGGGCATACAGCCTGCCAATCCTGCTGTGAGCTTGTCAACAAAAAGCACATGACAAGGACAGGTCTCTCTCTATATAAATATATATATATATATATCTGTATTTATATGTCTCCACTCTACTGGTCTCAAAGTACACAATAAAGGCAGCAATGGGGTCCTGTTTTGAGACAGGAAAGAGTCAGGTAGTCTCTTCCTACAGCACTGGAGCTGCCTGTCTGATCCCCAGGGATCATGCAAAGGCTCTTTACCAACACAGCCACAGCAGTACCACTGCTACGACATGGAACATCACAAGAGCTCTCATCTGGAAATTGTTAGGTTAATCACCGCTTGCTCTCCAGATGGTAGACTGGCTCCAGTCCCCCCTGCCCACCTCTGGCTTCGATACACAGTCTGCTCCTCTCATAATCCCTAGATGCAAAGGGCTGGACGGGAGCTGCTGACTAGCTCTGGCCAGGATGGGTACTGCCACCAGCACCAGAAACTAATGATAAGAGCTTCCCTGTGTACAGCCCAGACAGCATTCAGCTTCCTCCCCTTACAAATGGAATGGAGTTCAAGTTTTCTTCCATTTAGGAGGCAATAGGCTCCTCATCACATGTCACAGGCAGACAAAGAGCAATCCCCATTCTCTAGCAATGGCTTGTGCACGCTCAGGCAATGGAGCTCAGGGCACTCAGATGAGTTGTTGCATGTGCTTTGCAGAGGTGGGTTGACAGCAGCGTGTGCCTGGGACTGTCTGCAGCCAAAAATCAAGACTGCCAGCCCTTGTTCCCGTGACTGGCATACAAGACATTGCTACTGCACCGGCAGTGCAGAAAAGTTAGAGGATGGGGTATGACCGGAACACAGAGCCTCCATGAGAGGCAAGACACCCATGATTATTTTAAGCTGGCTGGCAGGCAGTTCCCAGTCTTTTATCAGTGCCTTTCATTTAGTAAGGAGTCATTCTGCCATAGCAATCCTGAAAACCTTTCTGCTATTAGAAAAGCCATGAACACTAAGAGGCAAAACGAGTGGACGTTGAAGAAAACTATATTGCAGAAACAAGGGCAATGGGGAAAACAGTTCTGCCAGAGAACACAACAGCAAGATGCTAAGTGAAGCAGCAAGAGTTCTTCAACTGATCAGTATCCGAAGGAGTTGCAAACTAGAAGCCTAGCAGGGAAAGCCATGACTTACAACACCTCCATGACTCAGTTGTAACTTCAGCTCCAGTGACTCAACGGGAAGTTCTGCTACCAACTCCATCCAAATCCCACTAACACACTGGTTCCCATCCAGCAAAGCAAGACTCACTGGTGTGACTGGTCTCAGCAGCGAGATACAAACATTACAGTCAAACATGGCAAGAAGCCCAAGCTAACAGACTCCGTTGGACCCATGCCGGTTCCACAAGACCTAGAATGTTGACTGCAGCCAAGCACTGCTTGAGAAACTGCGAGGTTGGGAAACCACCACATTAGCAGATGTTGCTCCACAAGAGTTGCTTGTAGGAGGTCCAAATGTTATCTCACCTTGAGGTAAGACTTCACAATGCGGTAACTTTTCCACTAGCATCTCCACAGTAGAAAGTGCACTGTCCCAGGTTTCTAGCCAGGCCAGATAAAGCTCATTTCTGCGGTACACCAGCAGCCTAGCAGAGCAGCAGTTCAAATGAAGTACACTAGTCAACTCTGACTTACGAGACCTGTTAAAAAAACTGATACTCAGCACTTCTAAGGAGACACCACATGCTCTCTGCATTTTAAGAGTCTTGGCTCAGAACATAAATGAACCTGTAAGAAACACCAGATATCCTGCCACCGTTGGTCAAAACAGCTTCCACTTCACAAGTTCACTGCCTGTATCACAGTATAGGGAGTAACAAAGGTTCCTCACTTCTAATCTACAAATAAACAGTGCCTTCAAATACTAAAATGCTCTGATGCCTCCTCAACAGCTCAGCTCCCCCTCCAAAAGTACATCCACTTATGTTTCTGCTCATATTCCTCACTTCAGAACACTGACACAGGACCCAACTATACTCGTTACTCGTTTCTGCAGCTTTTAGCAGAGCAAGACTATGGCATTATTTGAAGGCGCTGATCCAGTTGCGCTAGAATAGGACAGAGCTGTTGTTGGAGCTGGAAGCTGGTGTTTCCCACTGCTTTGCTAGTTCTCTTGGCACAGAAACAGCACCTGTCCGGTCTGTTTGTTTATGGAGGGAGTTACCATAAAAGTTTCACAAATAAAAAGACGATCACTTTGAGTTAAATTGCTCTCAGATAAAGACACTAAAGGAAAGGTGTCTGTGCTCCCCTTATAGGCAAAATGAGATCTAGTCAAAGCAGCCCCAACAAAGCAACTCACCTTGAAGTAGACGTGCAGGGGCTGGTCAGATAATTGCTCTCTTTGACTCCACTGATTACATCGCCATGACTATAATGAGAGCTTAGGCACCTAGCACACACATAGACACCTACATTTAAGTGTCTTAACATCAACTGAACGTTGTCCTGAGGGACTAGTGCCATTTGCAGTACCCTACATCCCAGCGAGTCCATCAACCTCCAGCTGTCCTGGAGTGCTGTGTAAATAGCTCTGAGTTGAAAGAGTAGGAGACATTTAAGACAAAAATACTAACGCTGCAATGCTGAAGCACTACAATTTTACCATTGACAGCACCTCCTCAGGAAAGGGGTCCTATCTTCTCTCTCTCAAGAACATTCCTCCTCTCCGTAGCAGACACAACTAAAATCCCAGCTCCCTGGATGCCAGATGACACAAAAAAGTGTGGAATGTCCCTCTCAAAGGCATTAGTATGGTTCTTGGACACAAAAGATAGTTCAAACAAGGTTAGGACAAAGTGCTGCTACACAGGCCACCTGGAAACATCTAAGCACCAGCAATGCAAAACTCATACTTAAAATGGACCAATTTTGCTGCTAAAACAGCAGCCTACATTTCAGGTTAGTGCACTAGCTTAATTTTAGAAGGCTTACAGGTTTCTTACACTTGCTGTAACTTGTCTCAGGTTGTTAGAGAGGATTGTTTGGTTTCCAGAAATTTCAGAGTGCTGCCATTAGAAACGTTAGCTCTTCTAGCCACTTGAAACTGAGAGAAACCTGGCACAAAGGACTACAAACTTGCACCAGAGCCCCCTTACTTGATACAAATCACAGCTTATTTGTCTCTGCTCTAATTAGAGTTGACCAGATACAACAGAGTCACCATTTTACTGGGAGGTAACCACCAGCAAGTGAGTGTTCAGATAGAAAAGTGCTGTTTATAGTGCTTGATAAATAACGTGACGCTGCTCTGAAGGTACTATAGAAGAAAGTCTTTCCTCCTTATCCACTGCGTACGCGTTTAATAAGTAAGCTGGACTACCTAATTTCTTCTAATTAGTTTACATTCAGATAGGAATGACATCACCCTTGGAAAAAAGGTTCTGCCTGCTCTGCTAAGCTTGTGTTAACCACCAGTGTGCTCCGACACCAGACGATACAGCCTGGATTGCCCACCGCCCCCCTGCAGCAGGCCATGCACCTTGGCTCACTTGGCTTCTTGGCAGGGTTACACCCTGTGAAAGTTTCCATTTGAGAAAATAACTAGTTTAACCCATTAAGACGCATCAGCCTTCTTATTTCAAGGAAATCAATGTCTCCATCATAACAACAGAGGGCAATGACACTCATACAAGGTGTTTTGGGCAATGAAGTGTCACCTTGAAGAACAGGAACTTCCCCAACCATTCCTACAGGTAATAGTACTCAGAAAACAACTATCATTTGGCCACTTTCTTGTTCCTGCTTATTACTTCTACAATAATATGGATGAGTCAAGTCATGCAGCAATAGCCAAGGGTCAAGAGATGTGCCAGTGGCACCCTTTCCAATAATTCAGACACCAAGAACCCAACGCAACCATGCCTGTAGCCCTGCGATCTGGTACGTGCAAAGGACTGTGTAAGGTCACTCAGCTTTCTGTGCCTAATTCCAGAGGTTTTCTGCCACTTGATGCAAAAGCGTAATTATTCCAGATGGGTGGGAAAGGCAGCTTAGTTCATGTCACTGACATTTCAACATGGGAAAAAGGCCATGTGATAACCAGAAGGGAAACAGCCTCAGCACTGAGTCACCATGAAGAGCCCCAAGGGCTTCTGCTCCTCCATATGTTCACTCAGGACACCCCTTGATCTGAAGTGTCATCCAGGCCTGCGTGTCTCTTGTGCACAGGAAAACTCCAGAAAAGCGTTTACTTCATGTCCTTACTGTTTCTAGTAAGGAATATTTATCATAGGGGAAATTTATCCAAATGCGTTAGAGAGGCTGCAAATTAACTGCAGTTTTTCCACTTTACTCAGTAGAAAGCTTATTCAGAAGCTATGAGCAGAGCCCTCTCCCCATTACGCTCACGTTTGTCATTTTTAGCCATCTCATAACTACTCACTACCACATGGGCTAGAAGGGTACATGTCCAGATCTACAGGTAGAGTTCACAGACAGAACGGCACAGCGAAACTGGAGGTACTTTGAGCAGCTTAGCTCCTGCCACACACTTTGTTCTGCCACTCCTTACCACACTGCTGCTGCAATTCATCTCCAGACAACTTTCAAATCAATTATTTCCTTTCAGAAAGAAAAAAAACCCACCAGTTTTGACTTTCATAATCCTGCCTGCTCACACAAAGCCTCATGTTTCACTTTTTCCTTCTAACTCATCCAAAGGAGAAGACTCCATGAGCCACGCACACAGGTTGGGCACACGGGAAGCAACGAGCTCGTGTCCCTCACCACAGGAGAAAGGGATGGCAACTTGAGCTTTGTGCCTCCCAAGAGGTGTCCCCAAGGACTCCAATCATGCCCAGAATCTTGGGGATAGAGCTCAGGCCTCCAGCACAGACTCGGAGCACCAAGCAAAGCACTTCCACAAAGCTGCAGTGCCGGATCTCCGTGGACAGGCCCTCCAGGGGCAGAGCCATCCTCTGTTCATGGATGACATCTGGCGGCAGCTGCTGCGCGGATGTGGAGCTTTCCGAGCCCTACCCAGCCGCTCTGCGCCTCCCCGGAGAGCTGCTCCGAAACACCGGAGTTCGGAGAAAACGCAAGCTTCACTATCGCAGTGTTAGTAACTATGTTCAGGAGGAGGGGAGCAGAGCACTGCGGTGGGGAGGGAAAAGGCGGATGGCTCCGAAGCGCTGCCCAGGCGGCCCCGGAGGGCTGGAGGCAGCGCGGAGCCGGGATGGCCGCACGCCGGGGCGCGGGAGGGAAGCGGGGCTGGTTTCCCAGGGCTGCTGCCGAGCCCGGGCATCAGGGGAGCCGGAGGATTCGTGCGCCGAGTCCACCACCTGGATTTTTGGTTTAGCGAGCAGAAATACAAGGCATCCGGGCGTACTCTCTGCTGGCCAAGCTCTCTGGGCACAAAGGTGATCGGGGAGCAGCCGACCCCGAGCTCCCTTCGAAGCCCGGTTGTGCCAGGGGCACGGCGGGAGCACCGCCGTTTCAGAAGTCACCCGTGACCACGGAACGCGGGGAAGGGCTCCCCGGCCACAGCTGAACCACAAAGAGCCACATGCGAGAGCTCGCCCAAACTCAGGGCTCGCCCCTTCCCGCACCACGCCGGAGGGTGGACGTGAGCATCTCCCCCCCCCGCCCCCTGCCCCATTCCCAGGCGCACCGAGGGGCTCCCGCGCCCCAGCGGGGGGTTCCCGGGCAGCGCCGCCCGCCCCGCAGCACAGCGGGGCGGAGCCGCCGGCAGGTCGGGAGCGGCCGCAGCGGGTCTGGTTTGAATTAGGGCTGCCGGGGCAGCCCGGGCTGGAGCCCGCCGCCAGCACAAAGAGCCCCCGCAGCCCTCCTGGCAGGGCCGGGCAGGGCACCGCTCCGCTGCGATAACCTGTCCGGCGGGGGGAGCCGGGCGGCTCACGGCGGCCCCCTGCGACCCCCCCGAACCGGCCCGGCCCAGCCCGGTCCCCGCCGCCCCACGTGCGCCGCCATCCCCCCGCCGCTCGCCGCGGGCTCACCGGGACAGCAGCCTGGAAGCAAAGGGCCACCAGCCACACGGTCACCACGTTTCTCATCCTTCCTCCTCGCCGGGCCCCGAGAGCGCACAGTCTGTCCCTTCTTCCCGCGGTCCCCTCGGCCACTCTTGCCCCGCTCCTCTTCGTGTTCTTTTAAGTAGCCGCGGGTTTTCTCCCTTTTCTATTTTCCTTTTTTCTCCTTTTTTGTTTTTCTTTTCGCCCCTTCGCAAGCCCCCGAACCAGCCTCCCAGCAGCGCTCTGCGACGGGAGGGAGTTGAACTCTGTCTTTTAATGAACCCACTGCAACAACCTTCACCTTACGGCCACCCCCCGGCCGGCTCCGCCTCCGCTCCCCTCCCCTCGGCTCCGCTCCCCGGCCCCAGCCCCGGCCCCGGCCCGCCCCGCCGCCCGCCCCCGCTTCCTGCCGCCGCGCTACCTGCGCCGGTCCGCTCCCCTCCCCGCCCGCCGCTTCCCTCCCATCGCATTCCCAGATTTCCTCTGCGGCGGCGGCGTTCTTCCCACCGAGTTTCCTTCCTTCTCGCTAAAAATAATAATAATTATTATTATTAATAATAATAACAACGTTAAAAGCCCTCCCTTCCCCTTCCAGTGTGGGAAAATCGCGGGGGTGCGCTGCCGTCTCCCCTTCCCCCGGCGCCGCTCCGGACAGAGGGGAGGGAGCGCTCCCCGGGCGGCCCGTCTGCGCCGGGACTCCATGTCACACCCAGCGGGGGTTTCTCCCCCCAAATATAGAGGTTGGGTAGGGGGATGTCCTTCCTCCTGCCCGTGGATCCCCGGAGCTGGCCCCGCACCCTCTGTGCCTTCAGTTGCATCCGATTTTCTGCTCGGAACGGGTTTTTTTGGCAGTGTAAAATGTTGCGAGAGGTTTGCGGCAAAAAGTGCTGCTTTAAAAGAAGCTCCTTCTTGCAAACTACCCTTCTTGGGTTAAAAGCAACTTTACCACTCCTCAGCAGCGCTGCGGGTTGGTCTTCACACATCTCACCTTAGACAGCAAAAATGAAACAGTCCTGCAAAAAATATACCACGGGATGAATTTTTTTACCCTGTTGGAGTCAGGGCTGGAGTTCCTGTTCACTTCCAGTCAATTCAGTTGTCTTTTTTTTTCCTTTCTCTTGTGTGGGTGCCAGCACATGTTGAAGTGTTGGCTATAAACAATGCAATTGAATGTGTGTGCAAACAATATTTAAAAAAAAAAAAAAAAGAAAAAAAAAGGCAGTTTTAAAGAATTAACGCAGCTGGGAGCTGCAGGAGCACACGTTGGCTACATGGCCATGCAGATGAGGGATGTGGCCAAGACTGTGGGCATGGGGCTGTGCTGCCCCAGGACTGCTCATGGGGGGAATCCAAAAAAGAGCCATAACCCGTGAGCACTTCCTGGTGGCTCAGGAGGCTCTCGGTGGGTGTTGGCCCATCTCTGCCAGAGCCAGGATCCCTTCCCACAGCTGTGGCCTAAAGGCTTAAAAGACTTAATTGGATATTCAATGTGGCTAAAACTGTTGTGATTTTATCACGTGTCTTTAATTAGCTCTCTTTTTTTTCCCTCTCCCTTAAATTACTCATTCAGCCTTCCTAGGCACCACTCCTGCCATAATGCCTTTCCCTCAAATGAGACAGGGCCACTGTGTTCTTCTCCCCTTGATGTGGCTGATGGGGAGAAGATGTCACCCATGGGTCCCATAGCCAAGATGACTGCTGGCACGTGGGGTGGCTGGCTGGGACAGCAGAGTGGGGAACGGACGCAAAATAAAAGCAATGGGGACACATGGGTGCCTGGTGGGTGGCTGTGCTGGAGCAGCAGCTCCTGGGTGGGAGAGCAGGCTTCTGCTGAGGGATGGGGGGAGAGTGGCCTTTCTGATCCATATCTTCAACCTGATGCAACCAGAACATTGAAGATGGGACTTTTGGGATGGGGCTTGGGACAAAGGTGTTTGGTGCTGGGGCCTGCAGAGTATGAGGCTGAAAACATTACGTGGATGTGATGAAGAGGTTGTGACATTCAGCTGTGATGGTGTCACTGGGAATCGGGAAATGTGCACTGGGCATGATCTGGGTTGACAGGAGGAACAAATGTTTTACACTGAGGGTGGTGAAACACCAGCCCAGGTTGAGCAGAGAGGTGGTGGATGCCCCATTCCTGAAGACATTCAAGGCCAGGCTGGACGGGGCTCTGAGCAACCTGATCTGGGTGAAGATGTCCCTGCTCATTGCAGGGGGTTGGACTATATGAGCTTTGAAGGTCCCTTCCAACCCAAGCTATTCTATGATTCTATGATTTTGGTATAGCAAAGGCTGTTTTGGCCAAGGCTGCATCTAATGGACACTTGCAGCCATGGAGGAGGGAGGAAATACGTCCACAAGCGCTGGTCCTGGGAGGGGTGGCGTGGCACCGGTGGGGTTGTACAGCGTTTGGGATTCATGCAAGTGAGGGTGCATGTGTGTTTGGGGAGGGGGCAACTCAAGTACTGCTGCTGTACTTCTCACTGGATTCACTAGAAAACATTTAGAGCTCGATCAGGATGTTCTGGTCAGGATCTGTGAATGGGGTAAGGGAAGAACAATGTTGCATTTGGAAGCCAAGTGTTTTCAGTGACATTCCCGTGCCCTCTGCTTGATCATTGAAGCATGTGAAATATTGTGGTTTCAGTCAAAAGAGCTCCATGCTGAAAAGCCAGATGAGACTTGTATGGAAAGGAGTTTCTTGGCAGCGCCGAGCTCAGGGGATGGTAGGAGTTGGTTGCTTCTGCCCAGCACAGTGGAGCTGTGGGGATTTCCCAGAACTGGATCAAGGGCTTCCAGCAGCGTCGCCCAATTGAACTCAGCCTCCCCAGGGGATAAGGGGGTAGTTTGAACGGTGTCCTGCCATGGAAGAGGGCGAACACAACCAGGGGAGGAATCCAGCCTGCTGCTTCTGCCACCACCAGAGGCAAGGGGGGAGCAGGGATGGCAACCGTTGCTTTTGGACAACCGCCACCATTCTTCATCACTGCGTCTTGTAGCAGAAGCCATAGTTCCTTATCCCCTAACGAATGAGAGCATCAAGCAGCAGGAGCTGCCTGCCTGGCTTTCCGGGTGTCGGACCTGCCCACAGTGGCCACTGTCACCGTGTGTCCTCACCTTGCATTTACTCACCAGCAGCAGATGTCTGCCCCTTCTCCCAAAGTCTGGTGCCATGTGTCCTTAGATGGTTTGTTAATGGACTGTGACCAGATGGGGTGGGCTTAGGAAAAGCTGATTCTGTTCCTTCAGAAGGACTGGATCATATCTGTGGCATCAAGCTGGATAGGTTCACACATCACCTCTCAGTGACTTCACCTGTCACAGCCCGACACCTTGGGATGAAGGAGGGGAGTATATTCCCTAACACACAATAAGAGGCTAGAGTGTATGCAAATATTGAGATTGCTTTAAGTGTACAGGCAGTTGCCTACCTACTGGGGTTGTGGAGTTCACAGTTCACTGCTAGTGAGTGTTATCTCTTGTTGGCTTCAGATAGGTGGCTTCCCTGCTGATGGTTGGGCCATTTTCAGTTGTTGCTTTTGTGACAGAGAGAAAACTTTCTTTTTTCCCCTGATTCAGTAGCTCAGTTAACTAAAGGGGGCTTAGAATAATGGGAAACCGACAGCCCTTTGTGCATTTCACTTCTCAGCTGTAACAGGTAGATGAGTGAAAGCCCTGAGTCTGTGTGGCGACAGCAGGACACAGAGGAAAGAAGGTGCCTGCAGATGCATGGGGCAGTTACAGGATGTTAGATACATCAAGTTAAATGAACTCAGATTGAGTCTGTCCCAGAAACTGGTTGGAGTGAGGTGGGAGATGCACCCAAAACAAGTGATGGTGTCTGGTAAGGGCCTGAAGTACCACCACTGATGTTGCCTTCACTGTCCGGGTTTTTTCCATGGATGGTGCCTCAGAACGGTGAGCTGGCAACAAGAGGTGGCCTAAAACCCGAGGATGGAAGGGGAAGGATTGTTTGTCCTGAGGGATCCAAGAGGAGGTTTGGACAATGTGGCTGGTGGTCTGTTTGGAGACTGTGGAGACCAGGAAGGTTTGCGAAGTTTCATTCCCTGCTAACCTGGAGCTTTCTACTTCTTCCCCTTTAAAGTCCCCCTGGCCCACAGCTCACACCACATCCTCCTCTTTCCAGCTCCCCGCAGTAACAAAAGAGCAATCCGCCCATTCCTTAAATCAACAGTGAGTGTAAGTCAGCAGAGGAAGCAGCCCGGACATTCAACCTTGTGTTACCAAACCTTGTGTGCCAGTGCGCAACATTTGGCATCCAGTCCTTGTGCTCCCCTCTGGGGACCCCAGTCACCATGGTCCCCGGTTCCCAAGACCGTCACTCTTTGTTCAGCGTGGTGGCACCGAACACACTTCACTCTTCCCACCTCCTCCCACACCTTGGCAAACCCCTTGCAGTTGGTTTGGGATGCACTGATGTAGAAATAATTGATTTTGACCCTTTCAACCGCCGGCTGTGATTTATAGCAGGAGCACCTGAACCCACCCAGCGTGCTTGCACAGTGATATCTGATTTTGCTTGTTCTGTCCGGCCGCCTTTGCGGTGAGTCAGACACGTCTGAGCAACTCCATCTGCCTCCCGCTTTCACTCCCAGGAAGCGAGAGGCCAAAGGGGGCTCCCCAGCCCACCCCGAGGTGTGGGCTGTGAAGTTCACCTGAGGGGATGTCTGCTCTCATCTCCTTTCTCCTCTCATCTCTTCTTCTCCCTCATGTAGTGCTCTGATGGAAGGGATGACTTTTCTTATTTGGACAAGAATAAGCCTTCTTGCAAGAACTCTGAGGGTTTTTTTCATTAGACAATACCATGTTTAATGGTCCAAGCGTCAGTGTAGCTGCAGTGTTGGCTTTATAGATACCAACTGAATCAACTTGGCTGCCTTTCCCAATAATCTGGTGGCTTTTTTTCTTCTCCTCCATCCCTTTTCCTGGTGCCCTGCTAATGAGAACTTCTGGGTGGATGCTGAAAACTAGACATAAATGTGTCTATGCCACTAACCAAATATTTCTCAACCTTTGGCAAAAGCCCAGCTGGCAGTGGCATGCCACTTCTGTGATAGTTTTCATAAACAGCTGTAATAAAAACAGCTGCATTTCTTTGATGCTGCGTGTGAGGGCCTTGCAGGATCCTGCACGCTCGTTAGAGCCTCAGAACTGGATTTCGGGGGCTGGTGGATCAAAATCTGAAGAGGGGTTTCCCATTAGCGTCCATGGGGTTTGCCTGAAGTTACGTGGATGTTACCCACAAGAAAACACTGACTCGCTCTCTGTTAATGAGGCCATTTGCCATAATACTGGCTGGTGCTTTCACTGTTCAACCGTTTTGGCCCAGCGGTCTCAGGGCTTGTGGACCAGGCAGGTGTTTCTCAAAGCACTCACCTGAATAACCACTTTGTTTTTTTCCTTGCCCGGGGAGAGACTTTCCTGCGTTTCTGTGATTCACTTACCCATGTGGTTAACTCGGGACAACTCACTTGCAGTGACTAACGCTGGTTTGCGGTGCGTGATCCCTCAACCCCTGTGACTCTAAATAACCTGAGCACAGAATGGGGTTTGCCTTGGCACCAAAATGAGCGCGGGGAGAAGGGTGTCACTGTTCCTGGGTGTCACTGTTCCCCCAGCTGCTGCTGCTGGGGGCTTTGGAGAAAAGGGAAGAAGCACAGGGAGAACAGAGCCCCCCATTTCCACAGCACTCCCTGCTTGGTACCTGCTGACTTTCTCTCTGTCATGACAATAAAAATATGCATAGTTTTAATCCTGCAGCTGGCTCTGGCAGGGCCACAGAGACCCATTATTTGCCTGGGAGACGTGGGGACTCCTGGTTGAATGAGGTGTAATCTCTTATCAAAGGACTCCTGTATTTTATCTGTGTATTCCTTTACTGTCCTTCTTGGTGACGGAGGCTCCTGGGTGCTCTGATATCTCACATAAAAGTTTAATAAAACTTCTCCTTGTGGGATGTGGTGCCTGTTTCTCTCTGACTGTACCAAATATACAATGTACTCTTGAAGTTAGCTGTCAGCTTTTGCATAGACCGGTGCTGTGCTGCCGGTTAAAAAGTTCCAAATGAAGGAGCAAACTGAAGAGCTTTAACCAAAATATAGAAGTATTCAGTCCACGTGAAACACGTTAACTGTCTGCTTCCACACTGTCACTTTAAAGCAGCCAAATGATGGGTCAGGTGTTTTCTGCCACATGGAGAATCTGAGTAAGCATGTAGAGCTCCAGGAATTCTGCCAAAGCAGGTTTGATACTCCTATGTACGCAAAAAGAAGCTGTGGTCTTGGAAGAAGCAGATGCTGTAGCAGAGCAGTCGCAGGGTTAGGCTGCGTTGGAGGTTTTAGTTCAAGTTCAGTAACTGCTGGTTAGAACAGATATTTGCAACACTTTGAAAAATACCGGTTTGGCTTTTATTATTTTAATCAAGCTGATGTGATCTGAACCCCAGTCTCTGCGCGGGTCTCTGACAAATGCTGCTCTCAGGCTAACTTCAGGTTTTATCATTTATTCTTGCTACCAATCGTGACTATGCCATGAATCTGATATGATATAACATACAGGTTTTCTTCCTGATTAACCAGAAGGTTGCGTCTTGGTGTAATTATCATCCTTCATTTAGCATTTTGATGCCACTTACCCTATTCCCGCAGGTATTGGCTGTCTCAGGGCTCTGTGCAGTCACTCCAGTGCCGCATCCCCCCAGGCGGTACCCGCGTCTCTCAGCCCTTGCTGCTGTCATAGCGCTGATTCACCCCATGATTCCCCACCCATCCGGTCTCATCCTGCATCATGGATCTTCTCACGCATTCATTATGAGAACATCTTTGTCCAGGTCCTGGTATCACAGAGTCATAGAACAGTTTGGGTTGGAAGGGACCTTCAAAGCTGATCCAGTGCTACCCTTGCCATGACCAGGGACATCTTCAACCAGATCAGGTTGCTCAGAGCCCAGCCTGGGATGTCTCCAGGGATGGGGCATCCACCACCTCTCTGGGCAACCTGGGACAGTGTTTCACCACCCTCAGTGTAAAAAATTTCTTCTTTGTCCAGCCTGAACCTCCCCTCTTAGTTCAAAACCATCACCCCTTGTCCTGTCACAACAGGCCCTGCTAAAAAGTCTGTCCCCATCTTTGTTATAGGCCTCTTTTAAGTACTGAAAGGCCATAAGAAGGTCTCCTGTTGTCACCTCACCTTTGAGTGGGGTTGGTGTAACCCCTGCCCTGGGTAGGTTTGTTCTCCTGTGCCGCAGGGATGGAGCTGGTGCAAGGCTGGAGCAGAGACCAAGCTGTGCTTGAGCCGTCTGCCCATCAGCACATGTTGTGGGTGATTAACCACCGCCACGGGAATAACAACTGTCCGGGTGGGAGGCCGAGTGCCCGGCCAGAGGGAGGGGAGCAGTGGGCACAGGAGGGGACACAAATGGGTGAGGAACTGGAAGAATGGAGGGGAGCGAGGGCTGTAGCCCCGGCTGGGCTGTGGGGTGGGTTTCTGCAGTCCTGACCTAGCTGTCTATGGGGAAGGGAGCGCTGGGGCTTCACCTTGGGTTTAAGCTTTGTGTGTCATGTCTGGAGACACTCAGATCCACCTGGACACATTCCTGTGTAGCCTCATCGAGGTGTTCCTGCTCCGGTGGGGGGATTGGACCAGATGATCTTTTGAGGTTCCTTCCAATCCTTAACATCCTGTGACTCTGTGATTCACCCACCCTGTCCTGGTGTCTTGGGTGCTCAAGGGTCTTTCAAATGGCACCAGACATGTAGGTGGGCAACAGCGTCTGTTCCCAGTCTGTGTGTCTGCATGGAAGTGTGTACACCTAGACAGAAGTGGTTCAGAACTGGGATGGTGTCTCCCCCATTGCCTTGCTGCTGGAATGTGTCTGTGTGACATTGTCCCTGCTGGAAGGGGACAGCGGGAGCCGTGCAGCACTGCACGGAGGTGTGGGGTGGGTGACCTTTAATGCCCTGATCAGATCTCTGGGCTCTGGGTTCCTCACTATGGAGGGGCTGGCACAGGGGGTAGGGCTGGATGAAAGCCCCATTCCCAGCAGGAAGTGAGAGCTCCTATGACTCCCAAACTGGGGTGAATAATCAAACCTTTGGTTTTCACAAGGCACATGACATTCTGAGGAAAGTCCAGACATCATGTGAACTTTGGAGTACTTAAGATAGTCAGTTTTCAAACAAAAAGGCCTTTTAAGAGCCAAATGGCCCAGCTGAATCTGGTAAGTGTATGGCCTGGAGCTCTGACAGGGGGAACTCTGCTCCATTTCATCCCATCCCTTCATGCCCTGGGTTGGCATTGACTCTGTGGCTTGCATTGAGTTTATCCATCCTCAGCTCTTCAACCCAGCTTCAGCCCTCTGTAATCCCCGCTTCACAAGCCATCACTCTGACTGTTCTACCAGCCTCTGGAAGGCACTTTATACACAACGGTGTTGAGCAGGGGACAGCGCTGAGCCAGACCTACCAGACCTGAGCCTAACAGAGAAGCAGTCGGGCTGAATCCTTCCCCAGGATCCTGTCTTGTACGAGCAGATGGTCTCATGAAACCTCTCCTCTCGGGCTGACCCTGGCTGGGGGAGGATTGCAAATGCTTTCTGCTGCTGAATTTCAGCTCTTAGAGAAAGAGAGATAAGGACTATAAAGGGGAGGAAAGAGAGTTCTTCATTCCCACCAGAGTACCTTTAACTTCTGGTTCTCCTGAGGGAGACAAGGAATAATGTGCCTGTATTTGCACTCATGGGAGAATATAGCTGTGAATGTGCTTTTCATCACCATCTCCCATGCTGGTGCTTCCTGCCACCACTTTCCTGTGCGTTGCCCTTGCCATGACACTTCTTGCAACTTCCATTGGCTCTCTGTAAGCAGTTGTATAATACATCTTTGGGGATCTCACTTTATTTTGGGACCTACTTCAAGTGACATCTGAACTGTCTCTGCTTCCATAACGTTGTGCAAAGCCTTTTGAACAGGAGTGGACGGTCCACAGCAAACTTGCCCTAGAAGGAGAGGGACATCAGCAGGCTCAGCCAATTCCTCACCTGTCCCCACGGGTGACATCCCTCTGCAGTGGGCACCGTGGCAGCTCCGTGCTGCTGCGGATTCGATCTGTAATGGGCAACTGAAGCGTTTGAGAGAACGCAGCGTGTGAGCTGCCCTGTGACCAGCCGCCAAGCCGGCTGCGTTCCGCAAACAGTCGCCACCACCGAGCCCTGTTGTGCCGAGGAAGGGCTGTTGTCTCCCTCCCTGCCCCTCCTTAGGCTTGGCTGGGGAAAGATCCAGCAGCTAAGCCAGGCTTGGCTGGGCTGCGGTGCTGTGCGGCTGCCAGGAAATCTGAGCCCTCCAGGCAGATCTTAAGCTCAACTGAAGCTCATTAGGGCTGCTCAGCTCAGCTTAGGAAGGGGTTTCTCTCTGTCCTATGGTCTAGAACATCAGCTGTGTTGCCTGCAACGTGCCCCTGACTCTGGTTTGTTGATCACAGAATCACAGAATGTCAGGGATTGGAAGGGACCTCAAAAGCTCATCCAGTCCAATCCCCCTGCCGGAGCAGGAACACCCAGATGAGGTTACACAGGAAGGTGTCCAGGTGGGTTTTGAATGTCTCCAGAGTAGGAGACTCCACAACCCCCCTGGGCAGCCTGTTCAGTGTCTGTCACCCTCACTGAGAAGAAATTTCTTCTCAAATTTAAGTGGAACCTCTTGTGTTCCAGTTTGTACCCGTTGCCCCTTGTCCTATCATTGGTTGTCACTGAGAAGAGCCTGGCTCCATCCTCATGACACTCACCCTTTATATATTTGTAAACATTAATGAGGTCACCCCTCAGTCTCCTCCAAGCTGAAGAGCCCCAGCTCCCTCAGCCTTTCCTCATAAGGGAGATGCTCCACTCCCTTCATCATCTTTGTTGCCCTACGCTGGACCCTCTCCAGCAGTTCCCTGTCCTGCTGGAACTGAGGGGCCAGAACTGGACACAATATTCCAGGTGTGATCTCAAAGGTGTAAACACTTTAGGGGTGGGCAGGTGCTGTCCAAGCAGAGGAGGAAGAAGCTGAAGGCCTCGTGCCCAAAGTGCTAATGCTGGTGAGAAGGTGAACATATTATTCCTATGTTCGCTCTTACTAATGAAACAAAGGGGGTCTTTAGGTCTTCCTACATTTCAGCTGCTGTATAAAAAGCCTCTGGGGCATTTCCAGTTTGCTAACGATGGGGGAACACCGCTCCCAAGATGTATTTTGCATGCAGTGAGTCTGGGAGAATCCAGGTAGAGACAAGGATCTGGAGAGCAGAACCTCCCCACTCCCACCTGCGTGCTTGAGGATCATGCTCCATCTTGTGCTGTTTGTGATGCAACCGACAGCTCAGGCTGTGCTAAAAGCCCAGCCCAAATCCAGGAGTAGAAAGTGAACCCGCCCAGCTCCTCGTGGTTGGGACATACTCCTGTGAAGTGAGGGAGGTGGGTTCAGAACCCTGAGGCTGATGAACTAATTCAAGCATCTCATTTGCTGGGCAAGTTCCTTAACCACAGAGCATGCAAAAGCAGCAGGTCCATCCAAAGGGCTGGTGGAGGGAGCGCTCCTGCCCCACCTTGCTGAGGAACACTAGCAGTTCTGCTCCACCCGCCAGCTTGGTGCTCCCTCCTGGCTCTCTGCCCCCGATGCAGGCGGGAAGCTGCCTGGTAGCCTCTGTGTTCCAGATCTAAATATGTAACATCAGGGTTTGCTTCGCTTTCTTGGATGAAGCAGTTGCCTCCTTTTGTTAGCAGGGGGACTGAGCTGGCGGGGAAAAGCCGTGTTGGCTCTAGAATGCTGTCAGCGCTTGATGGACGTCCTTCTGTCCTTCCTGCGAGGGAGGAGGGACCATGTGACTGGTCTTTCCGTAAGAACAGTGCTGGTTTCCAACCCCTTTGGATGATGGGGGAGGCCTGGGCTGCTCTGCAACACAGGGTGCTGACACCCCAGGCTCATTCTGCAGCACTGAACAGTCTCTTCCTGGGTGGCAGGATCTACATTGACCAAATTCTGCCAAACTTCCCTGGCCCGACTCTGCACACCAGCCTGGAGGCAGAGCCCTGAGAGGGACACGCTGTCCCTGGCAGAATCACAGTGTCCTGAGCTGGAAGGACCCACAAGGATCACCGAGTCCAGCTCCTGTCCCTGCACGGGACAACCCCACAGTTCACACCATGTGTCTGAGGACATTGTCCAGTCTCTTCTTGAACACTGTCAGGCTTGGGGCCGTGACACCTCCCTGGGGAGCCTGTTCCAGTGTCCAGCACCTCTGGGTGAAGAACCTTTTCCTCATGTCCAACATAAGCCTCCCCTGCAAGAAAAAAAAAAGCGGAAAACCCGTATTTCCTCATCCCAAACCAAGAGGTGCTCAAATCACCATCTTTGGGCACAGGTGAGTGCCTGTGAGCGTCTGACATTTTTCCCCACACAGAGAATACTTCAAATTGAAACTCTTGAGGCAGAGCAAAGTGTTGCCTGCAGCACATGGTCATCGAAACATCAGCTTTGCCCACAGACCAACAAGACCTTGAGGTCACTTTTAGTGCTACCAATAGCTTGGCGAGATGTGAACCTTTGTGCCCAACTGACAGACAACGCCCCTACCCTGAGGTGGGCTGGGGCAGCTGAGGTCAGGCACAGCACATGGTTTTCCTCTTTCCCTCCTCAAGCAGCAACACAAACCACATCATTGCTGAGCAAAGCTACAGAAGGATGTGCCACTCTTGGGACATCGAAAGACCAGCCACCGCTCTCTGTAAAATTCAGCATCCATGACCTGGCTGCAACCATTCTGCAGCAAATCGCTTCCACAGAGTTAATAGCATGGGGTTCTCTCCCCAGACTCATGACTTACGTGTAATCTGCAATTTTAATGACCAGTCACTAGATATTAAGACACTTTGCAATTTTTCTCTCAGCTTTACTTCCCTGGATGACACAGTGGGAGTTGCTGTCACCTGTTTAAACCCCATTACCATGCTGCTACACAGTGAGTCATGAGCATCTCCTCAAATGCCTGTTCCCAAGAGCAGAGAGAGGAAGAGTCACTAAATCGGTTTCTGAATCTCCATCAGGACTCTATGACATCTGGAAATTATGTCTGCAGAAACCTCCATCTTCCCCACACTCTGATGGAGAAGTACCAGCAGATCTATCAGTCAGTGATGGAGGCAACAGGATTGTGGTGGTTCTGTCCATAAGGGGCCACTCAGTTGAGGTATTTTAATACCAAAGGACAGATCCACTCCCCCTCAGCTAAAAATGGTTCTTTGAAAAGATCCTGCGCAGTAACAGAAACGAGTGTGGATCCAATGGTGCCACAGAGCCACCAACCCAACCACAACCCTCACGAATGCTGGAGAACTCAGCCTGGGCCCAGCGGTGATGAGGAAATGGTCATGAGGCTGCAGCCATAACTACACAGCGGTGGAAGCTTTTTCCTTAAGATAATGTGAAGGTTTAGCTGCTCAGAACTGGCCTCTGGCAACTTCAGTGATCTACACCGGAGTTCTTCAGTAATTGACTCATTCTCATCAGCTCACCAGGAATGACCACCTGTCCAAAGCTGAGCTCCGGGAAGCAGACAAGTTATGTGACTGAGAATATGAAGAATGGCTGGTTTCCTACAGGAAAAACACAAGACTAGATGTATTTCACACAGTGTTATTCACACTTCTTTGTTGTTGTTGTTGTTTTTACAGTATATACATGTGAACATTACATTATTCAATATGAGCCACCTGGATTCAAACCTGATCAAACTGGTCCATAAACAATCTATATCAAAAAGCGACACTTGAGCAAAAAGAAGTCTGGTGGTCTAGCTGAAAGAAAAAAGCCACACATTATGTTTTTCATGTTCCTGGACACAACTTGTGCAAAATGATTTCAGGAGAGCAAGTGGAAGATTATGTTCAAGGTACCGAAAGCACTAAGGGTGACAGTGACAGGACTGTTTGAACTCAGCCTTGGCACGAGTGCTACGGGGACAAAGCACCAGGACATCGGGACATGATCAGTTGCTGCCTGGACATCCCTAAAAGCCAAACGTGCTGTTTTACACGTTGAAGGCAACGTCTGCTCTGTGGGTTCTAACACACAGAACCACGGGCACCAAGAATTAACTCACCCACGGAAGCGGCTCCCGCGACAGGGCCGGCACCTCTCCAGGGGGTTTTGTTAACTGCCACGCAAAAAGCTACGCGGCAGCTTGAACCGTGCTTGTGGACAACAGCGAGGCCCACGCAGCACTGGTTCCGAAACTGCAACCAGGCCACAACAAACCTTCCCATTTGCCTATTAATGAGTTAACGCTACCGTCAAAAGTAGCGCCTCGGATGGATGCCTGAATAAGATTTATGTAAACCTGATACAAACGGTAATACGACAGAATTCCTTATACAAGTTTACACCGCTCCTATTTTCCTTCCTCATGATCAGACCCCTACCTAACAGCCTTTCTTTTGCTCCATGCTCGAGACACCGACTTCAAACTCTCTCGTCAATCAAAACTTTAGGTTAAGCCATCCAAACAAATGTTTTACACAAAATACTTACTTCAACAACATACAAAGCACTTTCTTTATCTTTCAGAAACTGAATATACATACAAAGTAAGCTTTTTCCAAAATATTTCCATAGGCAAAGGATTAAAAAGGATTTTAATTATACACATATGGTCACAATTCTGCCTTAAAAAGATCATTGGGAAATGTACATAAGGCCGCTTGTAAATGTACATCATCTTTATGTTACTGTTACAATGTCATATGTCCAGAGAAAAAAAATTGACAGTATCATACATATTTGCTTTACGCTGGGAGAAGGCTATTCAAAAATACAGTACTCTTCTGTACAAAAAAATCATGCCACATTTATTAAGATGGAGGAAGCATTGGTTTCAGTCCATTTCTTACTATGCTTATCATCCCAACTTAAAATTTGAACAGACTGATTTCCCAAAGTGTCCATATTGACAGAATCAACAGCTATGTTATAAACAAAACATAATGTTTCTCACAATAGATAAAAAGAAAGCCGGTTCATATTTCTGAAACCATATAAAGATAGAATTTAAAAAAAAAATCACTCTTGATTTGCTGAAATAAATTTACATTATACAACACTATATGCCAGGGGGAGAAAAGGGAATGGGGATATGAATATACACTAATGCAAATTTTTGTCCCAAAAAGGGGTAAAACAAATTACATTTACAGCATGAAGGTTTACAAATGTACATCTGTACAACCAAGGTAAGCATCACTACTAAATTAGCAAGGCTTGTAATAAACATCGAAACGAGAGATTTGTTTTCAAACTGTAAACTTACACCTATTAACTACACGTATACAATGCAGATATTTATAGGAAGCAAAAAAGCTATCTGAATATTTAATCAATCATGCTTAAATGTTGAGCTATCAAGTTTACTTTTCAGTGGCCCCTTTTCTCTTCATCAATACCTATTTTTGCATCTACAGTGAGAAAGCAAAATAAATGCTCAACACTTTCAAATCCTTACAATTCTATATGCAAAATAAAAAAATACAAATCTCTACTCCTCCTGCATGGTAAAACTGACTGTAAAGTTAATATAGGGTTCACTCCTTTTCCAACAGCGCGCTTCACTGAGCAGAAGCGCCATCATAATTTTAATCCCTCTACCTTGTACAACAATTAAATATATAAGTATATACAGCACTTTTATTTTTAATACATCACTAGAGAAAACCTCAGGGCACCATTTAAAACAAACGACAAACCTGTATCCACAGCAAGTCACGAAATCTGGTCTTTTTAAAGTTTCCATCGTTATTCCCTACTTGAACTTGCTGTGCCCTGTTTATTATTTGGATAGTATGTTGTGAACCACCAAAATACAACTTAACTTTTCGACATGTTAAATAATGTTTATGCAGCTGATCGATTTTAATCTGGTATAAAAGACTTCACACAAAAGGGAAAAATAAGGATTAATTCTATATACAACTCTATAAACCTGTTGTGCTGTGATGCTGGGTAGACCTACCAGATTGCAAGCCAGTGTATTAAAAGAATACTGTACTTTTTCCCTTTAAAAACTATTTCAGTGACTTTACAAGGTAAAAATTTACAAAATATGTGACAGCTATTTTGATACAATTACATCATATACAGGCATTCTGTGCTTTGCCAGCCGTCCAATCTGATAGGTCTCCAGATCAGGGCTGGAGATTATTTTTTTTCTTTTTTCTTTTTTTAATAATTCACTCCCCAAAAATATACACAAGAATAAAAATTTTACAAATGGATGAACAAAGTCAATAAATAGATTTAAAAAAATCAGAACATTTATAGTTAAGTTGTATGTTTTGATCATTCACAATTCAATTTCTTCTTCCGTTCCTTTTTGCCTCTCACAGCATCCCATTTGGTGGTCCGCCAATCGGCCCCAGATCAGCGCTGTTCTTCAGGTAATACTTCTCCAGCTTGGCCAGAATGTGTTTGCCATAGGTGTATTTACGCAGAGTTGTGATGTGGGGTCGAATCTGTAAGAAGAAACCCGTTATTTTTTCTGCCCCCTCCCCCCTTCGAAAATTCTAAGCAGAGGAAACTACGCTTTAAAAATACTATGCAAAAAAAGAGTCAGAATACTGTATTTCAAAAGTTTCTGGAGAGATGTAGAAGTGGTGATTTTGACTCCAAACAAGTGGAAAAGGGGGGTACAGCCCTTCTGCAGGAGTGCCCTGGCGGTGACTGGGGGAAGCAGAGCTCCAGCAGGAACATACTGGGCTCTGCACTAACACTCGTGGGCAATTCTGACCAAGTCTGAATATTCTTAAATAGAAAATGTGCCCGTACGTTAGGGAGTGTGGGAATCTCTCCTGGGGTACCTGCAGAATGGATTTATAGCACCAACTAAAAAGACAAACCTGTATTTCTTCTGTTATATTAATAAAGATACTACGTTTTTATAGTAGGAGTATTTTCACAGAGAAGTTGGCACAAAGAGAGGATATGGAATCCAACTTCTGTAACTTTTCTGTAGATTTACATTTTTAACTCCGTGCTTTGAGACCTGAATATATTCTGCTTTATAAAGCTCCACTGAATTTGATGTTTATACAAGAAAGCTCTAGATTCCAGAACCAGCGAGTTTTACATCTAGAGAGCAAGTTATTCCAGCAAAAAAGTTAGTATGGATAATAGTTTCTGAACCAATAAAACAATATACAAATGTACCTTGTGCATTATTATCTTCCGCTGAGCAGGTTCAGCCATATCAATCATCTTCTGAACAACGTAGTTGGCGTACTGGTCCTTCATCATGGTGTATAAGGCACTGTGAGGACCATCGTTCTGGCAGCAGACCTCATCGATCAGCAGAGCTCTTTCGGCACGAGAAGCGTGAGTCACACATTTTTCTACCACGTTGCTGAAAAATAAGACAAATATATTCTGTGACTTTGGGGGTAACATTAATAGCAATCTGAAATTTATCTGAACAGTTCAAGTGTCTTAATGTCACTAAAGAGCACACTGTAAATGCATCAAGTCCCCATTTCAAAATCTTTAGTCTGTAATGACTGAGGAAGTTAAAGGATTTTACACTCCTTATGTAAAAAAAAGTAATTTTCTGATACTTCTTATCTTGTAGAAGAGATTTTCCACTGGACCTACAGTAGGTATACCGGATCTCGGGTTGCAGATGTTTTATAGTACATCTATTTTGGCTGTGGGCCCTTTTAAGACAAAACAGAGAAAGCCAGACACAAGGCTGCCTGCTTTTTCAGGAACACATCTAGACCAGAGATTCTGTCAAATATTTCTGTTCGTAGAGGAAGTCTCTGACCTTCCAGATACCTCAGAAGCTGGAAAGGCCATCAGTGCTTATAAGACAACAAAGTGATTCTGGTCTTAAGTTTGTGCTTCAAAAATCAAGCAAGTTCCAAGGAGAGGATTATGAACAGCTCTATTTCAGCAAAGAAAAATAAATTCCAGATAGACCTGTTAGTTTCCATACAATTGCTTTTTAAAACAAATGCCCCCGTGATGTCACGATGCATTTCTACTTAATGTTGATGACAAGGTTAGTCTCACTAAATCATCCGGGATGAATGCTGAGGTCTGTTTTCCTTAGCAAAAGGCACATAATCTATATTTCAGCAAAAAGCACTGAGGGATGAGTTTTAGGCTCTAATTTCAGAGTAGCTCAGGACTCCTATAATAGTCTTTGAGAGCTCCTAATGCATGAAATCCTTGTTAGGCTGAACCACCACTGCTTAAGCCTTTTTATCCACGTACATGGCTTGGCTGGACTGACAGACAGTCTCAAGTCAGTGTCAGCAAGTACATTCCAGGAGAGCTGCTCACCTGGCCCAGGGATCCTCACACACACCTGGAACCCATTCCCTGAACAAAAACCATCCCATAAACCTGGGGAATCGTCTTTGTTTTGCTACAGAACAGCATTTCCCCTTTCTCTCCTCCAAATCTAGTATAAAAATACCAATAGGGTTTATAAAAATACGGAGTTTCAGGAAGTAAGTTATACAACAGAAAAAAACCCCTACGATGTCCTTTTTATAACACAATAAATAAATCCAATACTACAACTTTAAAAGGTTAGTGAACCTTTAATATACGAAGGCTGTGCAATACCTGGCAAACTTGTGCTGACTCAGAGCTAGAACTTTTCCTCTTATTTCTGAAACGATTTTGCTCTTGTCTTCAGGACGCCCGTGCTCCAGTACATGCTGAATAACGTAATTTCCATATTGATCCTGAAAAAAATGTTTACTTCAATTTTCTTTTGTGTTCTTATCAAGCAATCTGTACGGCTTCTGCGTATTTGTATAAACTTTCAAATTGCTGTTTGCACAGATACAAAAATACAATGTCAACATTATAGAAACAAAGCGATGCAAAAAATATTGCATCAAGAATTACTTAATGGACGACAAAATTTACATGCAAAATGTAAATAACCTGTAAAACCAGCATTTTGCTACAATATATTTTTTATCCTCTTAAAGAAAGTCGTCCTCAAAATTAAGATCATCATCTTTAACAGCCACAGTATCTTCATGAACACTGGTTCACCAAGACAGTTACGTTTTAACCGGACAAGAAACCACTGAGAAACAAACTCCACTGTGAATATGTAGCAAACGGCAATTCCTGCCTTCTCCTGTGTGGAAATTCCTACTGAACACCAAGTCCCTTCCAGTATTTTACACTGATTCAGTTTCAAAGCCATTTTTAGCACTTGTTTCGTTTGTCTGAGACCCAGACAAGAAATCACCTTGTATAATGTTTTGTGCCTTCTTTAGAAACAGATGACTTTTCTGTGTAAGAATATGCAACATGTATTTTTGACAATGTATTTGTGTTTAGACATTATCAGAATTTATCTGAAGGACACTCGAGTGAATAAACTGCAAAAAGGCAATCTTTGCAATAAAAATATACCAATTCTGTGCTCTTACAATGTATATTCAAAGCCACAGTGAGAAGGGTAAGAAAAGGCTTTTTACATCTTCATTGCCTCCCAACTTCCAAATTGATTTTAATTAAAACTACATAAGGAAAGAAAAAAAAAATCAACATCTACAAAACTAAAAAAGTGGCATTCAAAATACTTCTTAAACTAAGAAATGGGAACAAATTATGCCAACAACAATGAAGAGCTCTACAATGCATTAAAAAATGAACAGACACACTAACCTGCACTAGCTGTTCTGTGTGTTGATGCAGTTCTTCCAGGATTGGCAAAGTCTGCTCAGCGGTACAATGTTCCAGAATACGCTGAATTACTCTACAACCATATGGATGAGTTGAAAGTACAAATACCTTGAAACAGGATTGCAAACTGAAGTTAAACCAACCAAACTTTACATATGTAAGTAACATTACCAAGTTCGAAATGGAAGTGAATATTCCAGCTACTTCTATTAAAAACAAGGTTTTGCCTGCCAATATCAGAATTCCATCTCCAGTAGAAGTCAATTATTCTGACTTCTTTTCACTAATTTCACATTCCAGCATATACAACAGGCTCCTTGATACAAAGTTTGTAAATAAGTATGTAAAACACAGTCAAAACCTTGCTTATTCCTTTTGCTTGTTTCTCCAGCAGCCAGGTTTGTGTTTCAGGGATTAATTCAGAAGATTTAAGAGTTGATGTTGGTCAAAACTGCACACAGAATCCTGTGTGATTAGACACAGATCCAAACGATGCAGGCAGGTGGAAGAGATACCCCCTGTTACATGACATAACTATAGCAAGGTACTTTTCATTTGCCACTACAGATTAGCTAAGATCTGTATATACACAACTACTTGGAGCTGAGGATGAATGTCTAGTAAACAGAGTCACATTTCAGTCAAGGGCTCTGTTTACAGTTTAGAAACCGCATCTCATCTACTCCATACACACTTTTTGACATAAAAAGACCTGATCCTAGAAACCCTGGTATGCCGTTTACTACAATGTACAACAATAATTCAGGTATTGCTGTTGTGTAAAATGTGAGAGAAGGATATTGTACATTTTGTTAAGAAATACTTTTGGCCATCCATTAAAGTAAAATGTAGTCACACAGCCAAGTTAGTAAGATTTTTACAATGCTTCTCAAGACTATAAAAGTACACATTTGTCTCAGAGTATTAAAATCTTATTTAGCCTGCAGCACAATATCAATCTTATATTAATAACTTTTTTGGAAACAAAACAAAAACTCCAACCTTAAATAAGCGAACACCACCCCCATTCACTTAACACTACCCCATATGTAGGGACCGGATTAACATATTTCTTCAAAGTAATTCCTTAATGATAGACATCAACTGCGAAACACCAAAAGACAGACTTGCACCATAAGCAACAAGAGAAAACAAAAATGTCAATGAAAAAGATGTGCTAGAGAGCAAATACTTTATTATTACATCAAAAATGCTGATGTTGCAGGAAATCTGAAATGGCATATCACAAAACCCAATCGGGAAACCTGGCCTTAAGCCAAATACCTCTACTGGTATTGATAATATGTCCAAACAGGTCTTTGTAGAACCTCATCTCCAACAGATTCATCTTTTTACACCATGTTAACTGAGTCTTTAACAGCTTTTCCATGTTATTATCCCTTTTTTATCCTAGCTAAAAAAAGCTGTCTGCAAAGTATCAAACACTATCTTCTACACGCAAATGATGGAAAAAGATCTGCAAATCAAAGCAACCCTACGGAAAAGGAAGCGAACTGTTGACACTACCTGTCCTTTGAATGCGTCAATGATGAACTGGAGAGACTGGGGCTGAACACACTCAATGCATTTTTGGACAACGTGGTTTCCATTTTGATCTTTCACACATTTCAGAACATGACCATCCAGCTCTTTCACCATTTCATTCTGGAAAAAAGAAACGATTATTCTTGTCTTTACAATGATTTTTTTTTCCTCCCCTCAAAGGAATATTCCATTTCATCCTAACTGACCCATCTTCATATGTGTGTGGTTTACTTGTGTATCTCAGCATTCTAATTTAAACAACTATTTTAGTCCCTAGGGCATTTCATAATGAAGGGAAAGATCAACATTTTAAGGAAGTAAAACGACATATGAAATAAAAAGAAATAATATTTAAAAAGTATTGCTCTAACTTACAATTACCTGCTGGTCAGGTGAGATTGACTCAAGTGCTTTCTGAATAACACGACAACCATACATCTGCAGGGCTAACGGCAGAACGTGACCACGTATGCGTGTGGCCAGGGCTAACTTTTGATCCAGGCTTCCAAACTGAAAGAAAATAAATGTGCTGTTAACAAATGAAGACGTATCGCAGCATGCTGGGATTCACATGTCAGAGTAAGCACTTTCACAATGTTCTACAGGTTTACTGCATGCCTTGAATTATTTTTCCCTTTGTATTTTCGGTGTGTGTATTTACCAGAAACTTTTATTTTCTAAATGCAACATTTTGTAATATTCCACATTCCACTCACATACCTGCTATCAAATGCATGACCTTGAAACACAACCTCAGAAATCAAAAGATTTTATACTTGTCTGTAGGAATATGCAAGTGCAACAACTCACTTACTCAGAAAAATTACACCAGGCACATTAATTACAGATTACTGTAACATATTAATTCAAATCAGATTTTCTCTGATGTCTCAAATTTGTACTGGTCAGTGTATTTTACATCTTGCACACAGTAAGCAAGTTGTAAGAGGAGGAGGGAGATCTCAACCCCTGAAGTAGCTTCTTGGTAACTGCACGTGGCTTGAAGGATCATTCTTAACATGGGTGTTTTGGGAAACCTAGAAATACTTGGGTCTTGTAGAGCAAAATCAAAATGGTTTTTACACTAGCTGTATCAGAGTATAATTCAACCGATGTTTTTCAGCAGCAGCCGATTCCTGTCCATATCATCCCCTCCATGGTGCCACTGCAGCCTGTGCTGCTCCCTGGTGAGCAGAGTAGAAGCCAGTCAGGCTTCATAATAATACACATAACCCTCTTCTCAGACCCCCGACACAAGCTCCTGAGTTGGAAAAGCTTAATTCATCTATGGCCTAGTGCACTTTTTTCCTGAGAACTCTTCTGCAAATTACGATTAAAACCCTCAATTGACAATGATGATGTATGTAGACATCCAACTTCAGATTATGGGAAAAAAATGGCAATTGATGACCCTTGAGCAAGATCTTCCATAGCACACGTCAGTCATGCTCTTCAGGAGATACTTCATTTGTAAAAAAGAATATCAAGTAAAAAAATAAGTGAACACATTGTTTCATAGATTACTCATTAAAAACTATATTCCTGTTTACATCAACCATCTTATTTCTTATTGGACATCTTTCCAGCTTCACCTTCTAATCACCCAGATGCTTTGATGTAGTCCTTGAGCTAAAGTACACGACACTAGGTATCTTTCCTACATTTAACCTTTTCCAGGCCACAGGAATTGCTTTTTCTTTTTTTCTGTAAGTCAAATCTTGTAACTCTTTGATAAAACTTTATTTTTACCCTGCAGTTTTAAGAAAACACAAAGCTGTTCTAAATCTAGTAATACTGCATGTATCTTGTGACATCTCTTCCTCAAAATTCTTCTGCCTCAATACATTTTGTATACATTTCTTCATATACAGCAAGGATTAAAAAGTGTCCTTCAAATCTTTATGTCCCACATAATCTGAAAGTATCTGTAAATTATGATAAGAGGTTTGTGAAGCCTCAATGTGCAGCCCATACGTTCACCAATGTTCACCAACACACGTATCACCAGCGCAAAGAAAAACTCTGCCTGTTACGAAAAAAGCAGGGGATAAAGAACAGAAAACACATGTGCAGCGTATACACTTGGATTCTGTGGTGAAAGTCCAGTAGAATTTCGCTACGATGTTATGAAAAAAAACTCCGTTAAATTTAATCAGATTTTACAGGATTTCATTCACGTTGCTGTTCATAGCGTTGGTGTGACGCTTACCTCAAAGAACTTCTGTATTACATAGTTTCCAAACACATCAGTCATCAATTGATACGCGGCTTGCAGGATCTCATTAAATACCATCTGGCGCTCAGCTGGAGTAGCTCGCTCCAGCTTTTGCTGTATAAATCTAAGTGCAAAAAAAGGTACATTATGCTTCGCATAAACAACAGGAAAACCTCTCAAACACCATTTCAATGAGACACCTCAAAATTCTAAAGCAAGTATTCACCATGTATAAAAAAAACTTATTAAAATGAAAGTAGCACCCCTACATATAAAAGGATACATTTTAGTGAAGTGATACTTAAAACCTTTCATTTGAGAAGGATTAAAGATGAAAAGAATAACAATAACTAAGTACCTGATGATGTATTGCTGAAAAATGGTTTTACATTCCATATGCCAAATATTTTGTTTTCTTAATCAACACCTTTTTGATACCTAAATACTAGAGTTTACAAGTCTAGTTATGAGGCCATTTCTACACCAAGAACTTCTACAAGCAGCTAAATTTATATTGCTTTTATAGTGAAACGTCCTAGAGATGGAAAAGGTCAGCCTAAGAGCACAACTAAAGGCATGCTTTGTATTAAGATGACTAGCAGCTCATTCAAATGTTTGATGTTAGCAATGAGAAAGCAGTAAAATATTAACTAAGCTATTAATTTACTATGATAATTACCTGGAACCATGCTGGTCTTGGGAAAATTCAACAATATGTCCAACAAGATCTCTTAGTTGAAGATTAGGGAAACGATTGTTTCTGAAATCTTCCAGCAATCGACTACGTCCAGAAGGCATAATGTCAGACCTACTGTAACGGAGGCGCGAAGGAGGGAAGAGCTGACTGGTGGAGCTAAAAAGACTGGAGGTACTTGCCGCACTGCGATACTTTGCTTCGGCTCCAGGTGCTGCAGAAATATAGCGACCACTACCATTTGTCAGTCCTCCTACAAGGAAGCAGTTCTGTCAGTAAAAGCATTAGGGAAAACAAGCAACAGCAAAACAGTCAGTGTACTAGAACTAGGGATACACCCTGGAGCCAAAGAAAACAACAGTGTTGTCTTGTTATCTACATTTACCTCGTTATGGTTGGAGGAGTTAGATAGCTTTATCTTACGATAAATAAAACTGTTCTCCTCCTCACTTCTATTTTACGTGAAGGGCACCAAGAAAATAAGTGTCATTAGGAGAATATAACAAAGCAGGTAAAGTGAGCACCCACTCAGACGTACTTTAGAATTAGATGGGCCTTAGCTTAGGGGGCAGATTTCCACTGTACAAGTAATGCTGACTTGTGCTCTCGTTACAAGTCTCAAAGTTAGCAAATTGTTTCAAAACAGACCATGAAATCTGAACTACCCTTCAGTCCCTGCTGAGGTACCTTTCCGACTGACAGTGCTAAAGGGCATTTTTGAGAAGGCACGTGGTGCCTCTTGTCACGCTGTACCTGTTCTGCAGGGTATCTGGTGACTTCAGCATCCTGGGCTTTCAATCTGATACCTCTTATAAGCCCTAAATATGTCAAATTTCAAACCAGGGAACTAAGAATGATCTACTTAATTCTAAACCAACCAGAGATATATCAAACTGAAGTTCCTTTTAGAAACATGAAGACCTTCCCTTGCTGTGAGAACATTCATAACTCTCCCTACAATTCCTATTTCCTTACTTCTAAAACCTGACGTGCCAATGTTTAGGTCCTGGTCCTTTTTGCTACAGCTATCATCATCTCAGTCCTGTGAATTCTCCTCATATATTGCTCTCAGTCAGCTTATATCACTTGGAACCTCTCTCCCCTTCCCTTTAAACAGGCAGCAATTACTGTCGTAAGCATGCAAAGCATCTTTCTCAACTACAGTATGATTTTAAAAGGAATACTGCTATTATACTGCAAGCAGAAATATTCAAAGACAGTTCCCACCTAGAAACCTCAACTCTACTACTAAAAACAAAACAAAAACCAAACCTAAAATGATTGAGTATGGATTGGAAAACGAAAGCATTTTCAATTTCCCTACAAATTATCTAAGAAGTGATACAGTAACTGAAAGCTCTTTCAGAGTCAAAAGAAATATCTACAGTTGAATTTTAAGAAAATTGCAGTATGTGCTGTTTGAATGGTGCTCTAGTACAAAACTAATTTAAAAAAAGAAAATAAAAGCAAAAAAATAGCAATCTGCTGACAGTGCCCCAGCCAAGCCTTCATTTGGTTCCAAGTATTTATAAGGCCAGGCAACAACAGTGTTACAGTGGGCTGGTAATTTATTAATGGTCAAGTATCTTTTTTGAAAGGCCAAATCAAAATACCAGAGTCTGGCATGTTAGTGCTCTGCAAGACATATCAAGCATCAACTTTATTGCACTGTAGAGAATTATGCCCTAAAATAGAAGTAATTAGTATTTATTTTACAATTAGTTTTCAAAATTCAGTGCTAAGAATCAGTAAAGAATCACTAAATACTTTATGCCCCACAATACCTTTTAGAAAACACTAGGTTTTCTTTTAAATTAAAGCCTCTTAATTCTTTATAGCCAGGAAAAGATCAGGTTTTTTTAAACTATAATTTCTAGTTTCCACTGACAACCACTACTTTCCGAAAAGAACCGACAGCAACACAATACTACCAGACCAGAAGAAAAAAGAAACTCAACATTCTGCAGGTGGAGCAGCATGCAGAGTGACACCCTACAGTCATTTCTCCTCCAGGAAGAGCCTCCCAAAGAACAAAAACTCACATACCTGAAATTTCTCATCTAGTTTATTTAATATATGAATGTCAAGCTGTGTAGTACCACTATTTAATGCCAGGAGAGGGCAGCAAAGCCCGTTTAAAAGGAACTCCTGCAGGCTCCTTTCCTCTGTAGCATCTCTAGTGCTCCAGTGGTCTTATGCTCAGTTCTGTGTCAGAAACCAGTGGGTAGTTTTGATCGTATGTTCACAAACTGCATGGCTCTAATTAGCATTCACTGTCATGGAACTGCACATGTGAATCAGGAATTGTTTCTGCTTTTCTTATTTATTTTTTTTAAACTGAGCCTTCATACAAGTATAAATTACATGTGATAATTCATCGAGCAAAACCGTGGTAGCTTCCAACAAACATGCTATATATGTGCAGCAGAACTGCACGTATACAATACATTTCACACTGGGGATTATCAAGCCTTTCTTCAGTCTAATTTGGGAACTGTTCCTTTTTAAGACTTGTAAGACAACTGTGCTGCAACTGGGAGATTCCTGTCCAGCCTGCGAAACTACTTCAGACGATCATGTTGAGCAGGATGATAACATAGGCAGGCTGAACACATATCCACTGTGCCTAGAAGAACCTGTCATACTTCAACAGCACACAAAGCTTAACCTTGCAAAACCCTGGATGCTATTATAAAAAACAGTAATTTAATAGGTAATTGGCTCTTTTTTCTTATGTAACCTTTCATTACGGCAGCAGCGTTATAGCTCGGTGGCAACTTGGCAGATTTGAAAAACAGTAACCCCCCGCCAAATAAAAGCAAATTGTCACTGGTACTTATTATATGCAGATATACTCTTGTATATAATGGGCTATTTTCCTAAATATTGTATTCATTACTTTCTCAGTCCAAAACCACCAAAGTGTGAGTGTGGACATTAAGGACACCTGGTCTCTTTCCCAAAAACTTTGAGTGTGAACAGCCTAGAAATGTAAACTGAAATCTGAATTCTAGTTACTCAAATACTCCTGGTTATTCTACTACATCCCTGTGCTCTTCAAGAAGTCAGGACACTTCTTTTACAGATACTGATTCCAAATGAGAAAGGTAACAGCTTAGGTTTTACAGATTATTTGGGGAACACGCCCTACTGAATAAAGTATCTAGACCAAACATTTCTGCAAACACTGAAATTTTCAGATGTATTGGGCATCAGCAGAGTCACACGGCTACAAACCGATGGGGAATAAAGCATGCAGTTCATTCTTCAGATAATCACTTAGCTACCACTTCTGATCTGGTAAAACAAAGATCTCTGATGCAATGAACAATATTAAGCTGTTTTACAGTTTAATTGAACCTAAAATCCCTGTGGCTAGTCCACAGGGAAGAAGAGGCACAGAGGTATAAGGGGATACTGGACTACCTCAAATAGCCTTACTAAGCTTGAAGGACACAAATCATGTTAAATCACTAACTCCTTAGCATGGATAGCATATTTAAGACAAAGGAGAACATTAAGAAAAAAAATATTAAAAACTAGATCTAGGCGCATTTATTTTGATAGCATTAGTCTGTTAGTACTCATTACCCAAGTATTTCTTCAATAGTTTCTAACCAAGATATAAAACAGATCTACTGCACAGTAACTGTTTGAATCAGTCAGCAACATTATTTCCTAGTAAAGTACCTGCTGGTATATAAGCACTTCTAGCTTGATTTTTACAAAGTATTTGTTCATCTGTAAAAAAGTAGCTTCATCTCATCCTCAGCTAAAACCTTCATGTTCCTATGGAAAACAGAATTACATATGTATGTACACATATGCATTTATTTTTTAATGAATCAATGCAAGTGGCCATTACGCCTGGTTTACTGAAGCCCTACAGAGTACATCTCCAGCAGAGGCAATGCACAGCTCCACACGCACTCTTGCCAAGGGGCCTTTACTCTTACCCAGAATGACGGTTCCTGAAGATAAAACATCAGTCTAAACTACTAACAAGCTTGGCTTGCAAAGCACAGGAAAGAATTACCTCCAAGAGCCCAGACTGAAAAAATCCTACTCTACACCAATGCTAAAATCTACCATCAAACAGAATAAGCAGTACCAATCTAAAAGGATTTTGTAAAACATAGGAAAAATACTTCCTCTGGCAGCTTTTTGTCCCTGGGAGTGAAAGGGTAGTTCAAATTCATGACCTTACTGCTCCAGCTGATGACAGTAAAGCAGCAGTTACAGATAACTGACAAATCCCTTCAAACACAGGAAAACTGACACTAGAACAAAGTAATTAGCACATTCCTATTTTAGGATGTTGGACAAGAGTTGGTGAGAAGAGAAAAAAAAAACCACAGTAAAATATCACAAATTCCTTGTAAAAGGGAAACTGGTCTTTTAAGCTACAAATGGCAGCGGTGTCTGACAAAGGGGTTATAAAACCATGCACCCTTTCCCAGGATTGTGCTCGGGTATTCTGGTGGCCAAAACAGGAGCAACCGAGTTTGATGCCCATTTGAAAGCAGGAGTTAAACTTAGCTGAACCTGTCGATGTAAGGAGGCAGGACCACAAGTTTTGAAGGTGGAGGGAGGGCTGCATTTGACAGGCATTATCAGAACACCAATGGAAACTGCATGCAGACATGAACTTAAAACGTTGTTCTACTCTGAAAAGTGACGACAAGATAATCATACCCTGCTGAAAATATACTCCCTGATTGATTTCCAATGTAACTTCTCACTTGGTGAGAAAGCTTTGCCTTTTTTTAAATAAGTGAGAACAAAAAATGCTTCCAAGAGTGGCTCATGGACACACCAGAATACATTTAACAGAAAAAACAATTAACTGCAGCAATAGTCTTCAACTTTGTGCAATGGTGCATCTTAGAGGTAACTGCACAAAGATATTACACAGTGTTGAATGCAGGAAATGCTAAGAAAAAAAAATTTACTGCGTTTTTGTGAAAGCAAAAATCCAGAAGACCTCAATTTCCAAATTTCAGATTGATCTGGTGAAGTAGCAAAGTTCCCTTGTAATCGAGGTTCACCAGGACACATGGAAGCCACCGAGGTTGTGTCAATTTTCAGAGTACAACTGTACATTCTGGTCTTTACACACTGATCTAGTACATGATTTTAAACTATTATGCTTAGTTCACACTGCCAAACAGTCCAAAATGGATTAAGATCAGTATTTAACAATTTCTGCTGATGGAGGTAATCCTCTATACTGATCACAACTCACTTTCTCAGAACTGGAAAGTCTTTTTATTTAACATTTATCAAATGTGAAACAGCACAAAACTTTGAATGTTCTGAATTTTCGATAATGCCTTCCAAAATTTGGTTGAAGTATAGTTTTCAGTAATATGAAAACTATTGTGAGAATACTTTGAAAAGAAAGAAAGAAAAAGATTTCCATGATAACCCCATTGTCAGATGTTCAGAACTTTCTCAAAAGCCTCCATTTGGGCTGAAACTTTCCATGCTTGGTCTCAGCCCAAAGGTGCACTTTGTAGACCTGAAAAAGGAAAAAAGGTAAGTAAAAAAAAATAAAATGTGCTGAAATATCCCCTCGCCCAGTTTTACTTTGGGTATTCAGCACTTAACCATGAAGGGGATACTGAACTGTAATTGTAATATATTTAATTTACTTTTAACCTTGTTATACAAACCACTCACACATTTCTCACTCAAAGTGCATTTTAGCAGGTACTTTTAAACTTTTTTCCAGTTTTATTTGCACTAACAGAAGTACAGGGGATTAGGTTGCCTATTACATGCACAAAACTGTGCATGGAATAGTTAGTGAAGCAACAGGCAACTCAATCTTGAAATCAGATCTAGTTTCACTGTATAATTTTAGCATCCAAACTGAATGACCACAAATTTTTGCAGCAACAAAAGAGAAAGTTTATCAAGTAACCTCAGGTTAGAGGCATTCTCTTTTAAATATACTGTAGGCTATGGTGGGGTTTCTTTAGATTTTGCTTTAAATTTTAAATTTTTGTCAGGTAACTAGCTTAAAACTTTTCTAAAAAATTAGTATCATCATTCCTATTCCTATTTCCTTCACAAGTGCATTTTCTCTTTTTCCACCAGCCTGGTGATGAACTATTGCCTTCCTGGCCCATGATGTAGTAGACTCACTGACTCAAAAACCACCTTTCAGTACATTTTACATTGAGATCTTTGCTCACTTTTCTACATTATCCTAGTAAGGGGCAGTAGTGAAAGTCACTTCACTGTTAAATACAATATCATCTTAGAACATCCTTAACGTGGTAATACACCGAAGTAGAAACAAAAATAATGCACCTTTGCTTGTCATACTGTGGAAACATAATGCAAAAAGGACCAGTAAGTCTTACTGGGCTCTCTATCGGGCATCTGCAAGGGAAGAAAAATCAGTTGCTGGCCCGATATGCAAAAAGCTGCTGAGTGCCCTCCACTGTCAAACCTCTGAGCACCCGAGCATGGAACAGACCCTCTTCATTACAAAAATGTTTAACAGCAAAGGTAACGTGACATCTCTTACGCAACATATATTTTACACATAGAAATACATACACACAAACAAACAAAAAGTGGCTTTTTTTTTTTTGGTTTTTTTGTTTTTGATTTTTTTTTTTTTTTACCTAAATGCAAACTGGATGAGGATCCATGTGATGAAAGTGATGGCGGTGGCGTAAGTGAATGTCCTGGCGTTTGGCTTGGCAGAGGCATGCCTATTGGACTTGGAGAGGAGGAAAATCCCAGACTATTGTAAAAAGGCTGCCCTATGGGTGCTAGGCTGCTACTAGATCTTTTGTACAAGTCAGAGCTAGTAGATAGAGAATCTCTCCTTGTGGCACTACTACTTGCAGAACTGCCAACTGAAGAAGAAATAAAAAGACCCTAATTACACAGTGTCAACTGAATAAAACCTATCCCCAACTACAGCTGGGCAATAACAGATGCGATCACAATAATTACAGCAATCGTTATGACAAAGACAATTACTGTGATAATCACACATGCTCTTAAGTAAATCTAAGTGGGTGTAAACATATCACTGATAAGTAATTTCACCAATGCCCATGTCTTTCAACATTTCATTCTAGACTTCTCACAGTAATATTGCAGCACTCTGTTTTAATCGTCTGGCTTCAGGCTTTGGGACAAACATGGAATTTATGAATTAGATTACACTCTCACTTTATAGAATAAATGATTCTAAAAATACTTCCACTGAACTCTTGGATAATTTTTTTGCATCCTAAATTATTAGTCGGACAGCGTTACATGATTTCAGGAAAAAGGCTGGAGACAATTGGTTGTTGTTGTTTAAGGGTTCAGAAAATCATCTATGTTGCTGTTGAGCTGTTTCTGAACTTCCTCATGTCTGTGAACCCCACACCTGCAGGAAAAAATCACTAAAAATTCCCTACAAGAATTATGGTTCTCAAAGAAGTATTTTGAAAAGATATACAGAAGGAACAGGCTAAGAAGATGAGAAGTGCAATAGAAATAGAAAATTAAGGTGAGAAACTGAAAAATTATACTGCTACCAGTATTTCTGAAAGTCAAATTAGACTGGAAGCTTTGGGTAACAGTGTTTCAGTGAAGGACTGGTTATCCTGCACAGCATCATTCAGCATGGCCATGGACAGTCTAGGATAACAATAAAACAATAAAGAGCTTTTAGCAATGTTAAAATTCTAGTATCTGTTGCATACTAGTGAAATATTAAACTAGAGTGTCTATTTTAAACACTGGGATGGTATTATAAGCAAAAACAAGATTGAGGATATTTTGGTAACAAAGATGCTTCTTAAGCTGAATTTGGAAAATTGTTCTCCAACTTAAAAAGGAAAAGGTCAGAATTTATTGATACTTCCATGATCTTTACCTTCGGAAGTACCTCCCTACTACAGCTGGCAGCATGGCCTAATCTGAAGAGTGTCTGACACTTGCCATTTTAAGACACTAATTGGTTTCCTCCTAACATTAGTAACTTGGCGAATGCTTTTCATGGCAGGTACCTGCTTGGACCAAATATTTCAAAGAAGTCCCGCCCAAACAACACTGCCATTTTAGAAAAACAGGTGAAAAAAGATGCTTTATCCCTAGTAAAATAATCCAGCTACCTATTATTGGAGGAGTTAATGCTTTAATGTACTCAGATCGATGTGCCAGCAACAGGAGACCTTTATTTTCATGCTCTATTGGATTGAGCTAAAAATCTTAGCAAAATCATGCATCATACAGTTTCAGCACAGATCTGCTACAGACTCACAGCTGAAAACTTAAAAATCCTGCCCGTCTATGGCACATCTGAGATGGCTGATAAAGGTTTCTCCTGAAATTGACTTCTGGGCTTCTGCGTGTCATGCCAAAAAATGGCCTCTGAAACTGCTGTCCAAGATCCCACCTTGTGTTTGGAAGGCCCATCAGGCAGTGTGGAAATGAAGTTTTCCACTTCAAATGCAGAGGAGGCAAAAGCCAAACACAAGAAACAGACCAGAGGAAGAAAAAGAAAACAAAAATAGAAAAAACAGAAGCAGGAGGAGAGAAGGGTCAGACAAAGGAGCCAACAAGGAGACTGCAAGAAAACTGGCAAGCACTTTTGAAACCAGTGGGACTGAGGATGAAAAGCACGCAGTTCTGAAGGCAAGTCAAGCTGCAGAAGGTGTATGTGACTGTGGGGCAAAACAGCTGGAGTAGCGAGCTGGTGATGGGAACATCGCACAGTGCAAGCAGAAACAGAAACGTGTTTGGGAGGATGAGGGGAAGCGGGAGGGAAATGCTGCCTGGACACTGGGAAGGAAGACATACTAGAGGAGAAGCCAGAAGGAAGAGATACTGGACTAACTAGGTGAGGAGATTGAGAACAAGAAATCAGAAGAGCAAATTAAGGCAACAGCTGAAAGAAATCTCAAGATTTGAGACTAGTTCTACAGGTTCTGGCTCCGCAGTGAGCCATGTGAATGTCAATATAATGCTACATGATGCATTGCTATTTTCCAAACTATAAAAAAAGTGAAGCAAACTTCAGCTTTCTTTGCAGGTTTCTTACCCAGCTAAATTACTGCAGCTTAACAAGTTACCACAAACCAGTCGAGCTGCATTTTCACACATACACAAGCAAAGCTCAGGAAAACCAGAAGATAATTTGGATTTGTGTGGTGCTCCTCACCTCTGTGTAAGCTAATGCAATGACTTTACACTTGGTCCCAGCCAGAAGGGGGCATCTGGAAAGCTGCCGTACTTATCTAGTTCTTTAGCTACCTGTTAAGCTGCAGTAACTTGTCATGTACCTGAACCTTTAAAATGGAGTATGAATAACTTTTATTATAAAAGAGCAGAGACTGTAAAGTGCATACAGCCATCCAGACTGTATGCTTGCCTATTCCTGCATTTACATTGTTGTTAACCTGTTCAGCTAGACCATGTTCACCTTTGCATTTTTTGCAGAGCTATTGTTTTTTTTCCCTGCAACAACTGAAAACATAAAGGCAAGATCTGTATTGACATCTGTCAATCTTCACGGCTGTATTTTAACTGAAATTCAACCTTTACAACATGCTGAGTAGAGTTACAAAGCAGCTAGAACTTAAGATAAAAAATTAAACTTGTTTTTAATTTGCCTCAACATGCATGAGCACCCATTTATATAAGTACTCATCTGTGTAATTCAATTAATGTATACATATAGCTCAGAAACTATTTAAAAATATTGAGGAAGCATTTTTAAAGCAGCTGTTAAGGCAAGTACAACTAATACTTGGCAGAAGGGCACTTTCAATTTACTTTTATTCCAATAATACTACTAAAAATATTTCAGGTTTAGATAGCACCTTTCATCAGCACTTCTCAAACTGCAAAAGCAAAGGCTTCCTCCTTCCCTGTGGAAACTCCCATGCTAATTAAATCACCCAGGATACTGCTGCAAGATTTCAGTGTACACTGTGCTGAAGGCTTTGGAACTGACCTTTCCTACAAGAAAAAGGTTGCATCTCCTGTGACAGAAAGAACTATGCTGATTCTTTTCAAGTAGCTACACAACTGAAATTTTTATTCTATGGAGGTCCTTGTGATAATGCTGGATAAAGACTTTTATGACTTAAAACTATTCTATCTAGAGACTTAAAATGGGTGCAATGCATGAAATACGCAGATATACTTAGGATCGTTATCCATTGATGAAATGAAACTGCATCTAGAGTGAGACACAGCTGCTAAGTATTCACTGAAATCCTACAAGTAGCTCAGGACAAATTATATTACAAAATACAATGCTTGAATAGCACAATTACTTTGTAAATAATAGCTACCTGCTGTGGTATTATATAAAATTGAGAAAGCCTACACAACTGAGTAGCCTCTGCATTTTTTTTTAAGATGATATGTTTAGAGTCTCCTAGTGTACTTTTAAAATCAGATATTGGAGAGGATTGGTGTAAAACTCAATTCTGGATTACCTAGAATTAGTTTTGTTAAACTATATAACTTTTCAGATTATTTTACAAAAAACCAACACTGAGTAAATCTCTGTGTTGGTATGCAGTATATTTGATGTCACTATTCACTTCCACTTCATTACCAAATAACAGGGATCATGTTTTAACACTGAAGAGTGTGTTTTTCCTTCCGATTTCCTTTCTATTACAAGGTAGCTTAGTATATAGCTTCACTGTTCACATTTCTTTCAACACATTTTTTTTTAAATTATTTTGCATGGGGCATTTGATTTCAAAAATAACACTTAAGAGTACAGAAGTTTTCCCAAATTTCTAATGATCTGCAAGATATGTAAAGATTCCAAACAAGCTCCACTGACTTAATTAAAATAATAATTAGCAGCAATTCAGTGCTGTAACTTAAGAGATTCTTTAGAAAAGATCTATCAGTTGTCATACTAGTTGGGAATTGGAAATATAAGAAAACCTACCTTGCATGTTTAAAAACTATGCAAATAAGAAATTTCTGCAATAGTGCAGAAATATAATGGCAACACTGATTTTTTTTCCTTATTTCTTTAAAAGAATGGAAACAGTTTGATAATGTCTGTTGAAATAGTTTAAGGCCCCAGCTTGCACAGAACTATTTAGACTTAACTGCATCTGAGAGTAAACCTAGTAGAGTTAACAAGGACTATTCTTGGGGTATTAAGTCTTTCTGTTTTATACATCCTATTAAAATGTTTTTAAACAGACATTTTAATACTAGCTCCAATTTAGAAAATTAGATGCTATTTGTTTTTTTAAATTTAGGAATTTTCCTGACATGAAAATTACACCAAAAGAACACGTATCTTGAACATCACCAATTGTTATTTTAAACACAGAATGAAGACTTCCTAGAAAATTAAAAAAGCTTACTAAAAATGATAAACTCCTGGGGCAGGGTACAGTGCTCAGTATGGAAAAGTATTTTGGAGATACCTATGACTACAGGATATTCTTCAAAAATCCATCTTGTATACAGAGCCCAAACGAATTTTAAATAACCCTTTTTGTTCCCCTATAATTTGTTCTTAACTCAAATAACCTATTTTTGTATTCTTTTTAGAAACGTATGCGTATATAACACGACTGGATAAAGACACATTTTTTTGCTTAACACAAGAATCTCACAGAATTTCCTCACTATATGAACAACCTACCTGATGAGCCAAATCCACCAAGTGCAGAGCCGATAGCTGCTCCTAAAGAGCTGCTACTTCCAAAGCCAAGAGATGTGCTTCCTGGTTGGCCAGGGCCATGGGAAAATAGGGAACTGCTCTGGGAGTTACTGGTCAAAGAGTTACTGCCATAAAATGAATTGGATTGGAGGCTACTATTTGTTTGCTGTTGCTGTTGTTGTGGCTGGGCACCAAGTGGCCGAAAAAGACCGTTCGTGGCTCCCGCGAGATTGTTTGCTGTTCCTCCAGCTGAAGCAGCTGCAGCTGTAAAACACATGTTTTCAATCATAATTAACTCTCTCAAACATTTCTGACTGAAAATGGACTATTCAGATCTAAATCGTATTTTCTCTTAAACAAGCAGAAATTCCCATATTAAAGAACTGAGAGACTTCATAGTATTACACAGTCTTAATTACCCAAGGAAGAAACTGAAGACAGTATAGGTTGTAGGCTAATCAAGGCTGCAGAACTGTTGCTGTAATGGAGGGAATTTTTAGTGTAAACATATCAGACATTACTGTTTACTGAACTGTACTTTTATATCTGAAGTTGCAAGAGCAGAGTTGCAGCTAAGAGTCACGCAAAGACATCTTCAGCTACTAATGTCAGAAGAAAGTTCTGCATAAAGAAGCTTAGATTAACTGAAAATCTAATTTACTGAACACATTCATTTAACCCAGTACTTTAGACTTTAAGTTAACAAATGCAATAAATACAATGGTTCATTAAAGTAGTACCAGACCCTATCACTGATAAAAAAATAAAACTAGAGGCTTTTGATATAACTAATTCTCCTTTTCTGCTGTCCATTCCACAGTTCTTTTCCTTGACACAATTTTCAGGACAAAATACTTTAGGAGAAAAGCACAGCAAGGCCCCAGAGCGCTCCATCATCTCCTGCCAGGCTGAAGCAATGAACTGATGCTTTCTAGGGGACACCATTTACGGGGCTGATGAGAAGTGCATGTAATATGCATGGGGAGAGGAAAGGGGAAAATGTTCATATCTGACAAGCAACATTAGCAGAAACATGCCTGTGTATGTATGGGGGGAGGACTGTCAATCTGAATTACAAAAGAAAAGCTATCTCTTCAAGAAACAACAGTGTCTCAGACAGGGAGGTGACAGAGTAAGATAGAGAGCATGTATGGTATATCCTTCACAACTACAGAACTTCACAGATGTGTACAAAACATAGCAACAATATCAAATACTGATCAACAAAATCACTGTTAAGGTTCAATACAAAGCAGAATAAATGTCCACGCAAGACCAAGCACTTACCTGCTTGTGCTGCTGCAGAACTGATGATAACAGGGGTTGAGGCCACCAATCTGACTGGTGCTCCAAGGCCAGTTCTTGCTCCAGGGCCTACTACTAAGGCACCAGTCTGATCGTAATAGGCAGTGGGAGCTAGTACTTGATAGCCTACACAACACAGAACACAAGAGTTAGTAGTACAGATAGTCTTGTAAAATCATTTCTTCTCTCTTTGAAATTTTCTGACAACAAACAAGGAGGAAAACAGCATTCCTGCCATATTGCCTTAGAACATGAACTGGACATAAAAAAACTCCCAACAGTGAACATAACACCGTGTGACAAAATCTTATTTAGGAACATTCTACATTATTTTTTCAAAACTGTAACAGCTAAATTTAATAGTTGAATCTTATTTCCAAGTTAACACATTAAGTTTCTAACACCATAGTGAAAAGGTACAGGAACAACACAACTGGTCACATTTGGATCACTATTGAATCAATTTCATTAGCAATTTAAAATATTCTGCATTTCCCTTGTTCTCCTTTGTACATGTAAAAGCAACTGAAGTTTGTACAATTGAAGGGCTGAACTAAATGTAAGTTGGACAATTCCACACATTTCCTAACCACACTTAGAAGTCCTTCTACAAAAATACATTAGGAAAGGAGCGCTCTGTGGGCAGGAATACCCTGGATCAGTCAGTTTCACAGAAAAAAGACTGTAATCCAAGTATAACTTCATTGAGTTGAGAGTCTGAACTGGGGGAGAAAAAGGAGAAAAACAAGTAGTAGGGTGGAAAACAGGATACAAGACACAAATGAAGGAAAGCAAAAGGGTAAAAAGGGTAAAACAAAAAACCCTTTATTTAGGACAAGAACATGATAATTAATTTCAAAGCTCTGACACTTTAAGAACTGGAATAAAAATCCCTAAAAAATGTAAGATGAGCTAGGATAATCTAAGAAAGGGTACTGACAATGAAAACACCATCTGATTTTTAGCTCAATTACTCTTATAAAGCACTAAAACTCAAGAGAATTTCAATATTCCTCATACGTTCAAATATATACTAATGCTATTAAGAGAGTCAAGATCGCAAAAATCACACATCTGCTTTTGTACATGTAAGAACCAAGATTTTCCATTCTATTTTAAGTCATATTCCACGTACATTCAGAACCAGAATTGTCTCTGAAATAGATTTAGACCTGAACATAAATACCTGGGCCTCTAATTCCAGGTGAGCACCTCAATCACCAGGCTTCCAAGTCATATTTTCTCCTACTCAATTTCTAATACATCTGTGGAATCTCTACTGCCTAGATGCCTTGTGCCAAAAACAGAGCTGGAAGCACCATTTGCCAACTGGCCTGGTAGTTACAGTTCTCTGCAGGGAAGCTGGACACAGGTCCACGTTCTCTCACACTAAGAAACTCTGAAGATATGAAAGAGACTCACTCACTGAAAAGGAGGGAAGTGATGAAAACCCAGATCTTTAGGTTCAATTCATGGTTCTGGAGATAAACGCACTGTAGTGGTTATGAAAACCTGTCATTACCATCATTCCAAACCTGTTCTCACTGCTTACAACTTGTTTTGCATTCCAGGTGCATTTATGTTTTCCTTTCTCACCAACAGCACAGGAAGACAGTTGTACCCCACAGAATGTCTGAAAGTCTGGCTAGTTAAAACCAACCCAAACAGGTTCTGACAAAGGAACTGGCTAGGAAACCTTCATTAGAGATGCCACTGCTTCTACCACCTACAGCACCAAGATACAATGAAGGCTGCATTCCCAAGGCAGGGCAAGGTGACAATGACTGCTGTCTGTTTGACTGTAGCTCTCTAGACAACACAGTATAAAATATTACAACATCAGTGACACAGTAGGAAAGCTCTTTATAATACCACATACATTCCTGCATACGTTAGTGACATTTAATTACGAGTACCTACATAATTTCTACTTTTACTCATACAACATTCAATTGATATCATGTCGGTCCTGCCTTTTGTTACTGCTGTATCATATAAAACCACTTTTTCAGAACATTTGGCTAATATTTACTAGTATTTACTCTGTCCACCTATTCTCTTCAAATGTTCAAACCCACAGATAATGCTACAGCTGTATGAAAAAGGACTGATCCTATATTTACACCCATGTGCTGATCTGAAACTAATATACAGCATTTTATACAACTTCAGGCCCACAATGTAAACAAGCCTATTTTCCAATGCAAAATACTTGGGAGAAACAAACAAACAGACAAACAAGCTTACACAGTATTGCATCTTACCCAGTATTGTATAAATCAAACTTACTGGCAATACTAATGCAGGTTAATACATTAATTTTAGCTCTTCTAACATAATTGACTAGTATGACTGCCAAATTAAAAAATGGAAGCAACTTGCACTTGCTCTTTTCATTACAAAATGCCCAATTTTTCTTGTTATTTCCTTGCCACTATCCTATCTGTGATGCCACCACAAACAGGTCATCCAAAATTAGTAATAATAAGGTAGGTCATTAGCATTGAGATACCATCACAGAAGGTTCAAGCTATTAATGAGAATTGATGGGTGCTTCTATGTTCCTGATCGCTGAAATTAATACATCTGACCTGGAATAGGAGACCTCTCAGCTTTCTACAGAAATCTACTTAAAACAAAGCAACATAGTACTATTTGTGAAATTGCTGAGACCTCGCTAAGTGCATCTGCAGCCTCAAAGGTATAAAATTATTTGCTTTGACATCAAAAATACAATTTCAGATAGATCATCTCAGAACAGAGTAAATAACCAAAGAACAGCTCTCATAGCAAAACTTGTGTTTTATAGTCACCCCACCCCAGAAAGTTAAGAGATAAAAAGATGAAGATAAACACTATTTCCCAGCCTTCTCTCTTATAGCAACATGCCAGATCTTCTCCTTTGTAATTCCTTCTCTCTTCCTGTTTCAGTTTTTATTACCTCTCCGTAATACCATCACCTCCCTGCGACTGGGCAATTTCCCCTCCAAATTAACAACTATCAAAGCTCACTTTAGTGTCTCTTCACATTCAAGTTTATTGTGGTCTTCCACTGCAAGCAAAAAACTAAAACGTGCTCTTTGCTTCCTCATCAGTTCCTAATCACACCTTTTATTTTAGAATTCAGCTGCTCTATCTACACTTTCTGTCCCCAGATCAGCAGGGAATATATAAGTGAACAATCTGGTTTAACGCTACTGTGCTTTGCTGGATAATTTGTAAATGTCTCCAAAACCACAGACTCCGAAAACTTTATGGATTCTTTTCACACAAACTTTAAATGTTCTTAAAGAATGAGAAGAAATCTGTTCTCTTGGCTCACACAGCCCATTCTTAGTGTTGTGCTTATCTATCCAGTAATTTCTTCAGTGTCTTACACTAGATACTTCACACTCTCTTCTCACATTTTTATATGTAATACCACAAAACTCTGCCCAGATCTCCTACTCCCTTCCCTCTATGCAACTTCCCTGGCTGATGACACCCAAATGTATGTCAGTTTGTCACTTCTCTCTACTCAATTTAAGTCAACAGATGTGACACTTCTTACTGCCAACTCAATTATCTGCCTCTTTTAACACCACCATCCTGACACCTCCCTCCCTCTCCACGCAGGAACATAACCTGAAATTCACTGTAGAGTCCATTTGTCCAAATCTACAGCTTCTCCCTTCTCAGCATCCCCAAGACTGAATTATTTTCCTCTGCATACGGACTTGAAAAAGTATTCAGCATTAATCTTGCATCTTTCCTTAAGTCTTCAGCCTCCCAAGCTCACCAAAACCTAAACCACTATAACCTTCCATTTGTTGTGACAGATATGCACTTGTCCTCTCACAAATCAAACTGAGAACTCACCATTCTACCAGCAAGTGACTTACACTTTCCATAACCATTTTAAGTTTGCCAATACCGTAACTCCCTGTACGTCTGCCACAGTTAGACTTCCATTTCATACTACTTGGAGGCACGGAATGAAAACCCCACTGCAATGTCACACTTCAGATCCCTCTATTAGGTAATAAAAAATGCAATGCTAATAAGACAGAAATTGTTGATTTCTATGTTCTACACATTTGTCAGACAATTCAATTTGCATGCCCACCTGCATGCTAGATGCACCAAGTCAGTGCTAAGAGCTTCATTTGCATAAATTCAATAAAACTAAATTGCACTTGATCTCACCAAGGCAGTCAATGAAGCCTCTTGGAGGGATCTGGCTGAGCCACCCCCGACACCTATTTTCTGGCAATCTGGGCAGCTCTGCAGTCTCTGGGCTCCTCACACAACTGAGGCCACACAGTCTCCTGAATTCCAATGACTGAACCGAGCCCAGCCGTTGGTCTGTGATAAGGACTGGTTTTATTTGTAAAAAATAACATATACTGATCATCTTATGATGAAATTGGGAGTACCCTCTGGCTTTGTGTTGTGCATTTATTCAGTTGGAAACTATCTGGTTTTTAGGAAGCCTTCTTTACTGGAATACTTGCTAAATTGTGACTGGAAGAATTTAAAATGCAACTGAAAAATATATTTCACTTTTACTGTTTTTAAAAAAAAGAACTGGATTTTTTCTGAAAAGAGACTTAACAAAAACATTACATGAAAAGTAACCTGGATTTCAGACACTTTCTCTTCAGTGGTAGGGTGAGATACGTGCCTTAAGTGCTACAAGAATACATCTCCCTAAATAATAAAAGCAAAACAGCCCCATATTGGGATATTTCATTAATTTCATCTAACATGAAGGCTGTACAAGGAGAAAGCAGCTAAAACAACCTAAAGACAGAAGTATGGACAAGCTGAATAACATACTCTCATTTATTAGCTCACAGTGGAGGCAAACTACAAATATTCTCTCTATAAAGAATATTCAAAAGCATGAAACTCAATTTGGACTTACACTTCCTCGTAAAACATGTAAATTCATTGAAACAAGAACTCCACACATTTTCCACTTATTTATTACATTACATGTGTGGTTCTGTGGTTTCTACCTGGGATTCATTTAATCGCATTTAGTATCTAGATGTAATTTAGTGATGCCGACTCAATTTTGCAGTAAGCGAACGGATAAAGACACCTCCAGAACAAAATCCACTTCATCCTAAATCAGGTAACTAAAATAGTTGATGAAACGAGACTAAAAGTTCCTACTTCACTAGCTATAAAAGGAGCCTTAAGTATGTACCTCAAATACAGACATCTAAATCAGTATCATGATTCCCATCTAAAACAGCTTGTATTCATTTCATCATCTTATGTCCTTCTTCACTTAAAAAGAGGCATCACCAGTGTTCCCTGTGACTCACTACAAAACCAGCATATGATGACTGAGAAAATAAATGTTCTTTTTGTTTACATTTTGAGCCCCATTCCCTGTAAAGTGTGGTCAGTAAGGCTGAAAGCCAGTTGTATATGAACCCTATTACAGAACAGTCTGAAATATGTTCACGTTTATAATAAAGCTTTTGGCTGGCCATTCAGGTGTGCAGCAGATGGGACAAAGGAGCAACTTACAAGGGAAACTGAGTAAAAAGGTTCCTGCCCTCACAGAAAATCTCTCAGGGCTTGTGGAGGATGAAAAAAGGCTTCAAGTCCAGTCTTCACAGGACAGGCTCTTACATGACTGAGTTTATGTATTCAGTCACCTAGTACTACTTTCAATCATCCATTTGGAGAGGGGGCCTCTTGGGGGTTTTAAGAATTACTTTTGAATTACTTAAACTAAATAATTTTATTTTTGAAAATAACATCCCTTTTACACCTTCCCGTAAGTCACAAATTTGGGCTAGGTTAAGGTCTCAGGTATTGATCTGACTCAAGTTAAACATCACAGGCTTTTTACAAGGCACAGACCACTCCACAGTCTTAAAGCTCCATGGCCAAACCAAGAACCAACACATAACAAAACAAACACAAAAAGGCATAGCTAAGCCTTTGAGGCTTCTGTGAAGATGCTTATAGCATCTCAGATACACCTCACTGTTTGCAGGCCTTCTCCCGTGCTTTGGTGAGATGCAGAGACATGATTTGACAGGTGCTGTGACAGCACATTTAGCTGATTCCTCGTTTTAAGCGAAAGAGAAAGATACTAAAAGCTGAAGATACTACTGCATGAGAAGAAATAAAAATGGCAGTTATAAAACAAACAAGAAAAACACAAGAACCAGTATGTTCTGTACCTAGAGGTGTAAAATCTGATAACGGGAGGCAAAATGCACAATGCAGTCCCAGAGCATCCAGCAACAAACTGACTTCTGTAGGTTGTGAGGCATTTCAAAGTAGTGCTGACAGAGGAGAGAACCTGGACAAGTCAAAGGGGAGGGGAGAGGAAACCTCATGGCAGTTACAGCTTCCTCACAAGGGGAGGAAGAAGGGCAGGTGCTGAGCTCTTCTCACTGGTGACTAGTGACAGAACCTGAGGGAATGGCAGGAAGATGTGCCAGGGGAGGTTTAGATTTGGCATAAGGAAAAGGTTCTTCACCCAGAGGGTGCTGAAGCACTGGAATAGGCTCCCCAGGGAGGTGTCACGGCCCCAAGCCTGACAGTGTTCAAGAAGAGACTGGACAATGTCCTCAGACGCATGGTGTGAACCGTGAGGTTGTCCTGTGCAGGGACAGGAGCTGGACTCAATGATCCTTGTGGGTCCTTCCAACTCAGGACATTCTATGATTTTATGAAATGCCTTTGTAGTTACCATCAACATTATCTATGTAAAATCTTAACTTTCGTACTGAAGAATGGCTGAGTACACTTAAATTATTCTTGCTCAGATCATTGTACTAAACACTTAGAAGTGATGCTGAACTCCAAGCTAACCATTGTGCATTTATGACGTGTACTGAGACTCAGAATAACCATTCCCTGGATAAGTCAGAAGCCACACATACTAGAAGGGTCTAAGGGTCCAAAACTTTCAAGTGCTTCTACTTCAAGCATGTTGTGATCTTCAGGGATGATTAAGCAGTAGTTTTCTCTTAAATTTCCTAATTTTGGATTCTGAATTTTAGATTGTATTATTATTATGTACTACAAGTAAAAATACTTTAGAAAGACAAATACTTCCTATTGCAGAGTACCCATTCAGACAACTCATGACTTTAAGACAGCACGTAGTTGCTTCATTGTATATGAAACTATCCTGCAAAACATCTACGATACTACTTGTGCATATGTTTGTAACAAGAAAACCATACAAAATGCTCCACATGAAAAATGCTAGAGGAATTTCTTGTACTCTGAGAATTCTGTGCCAGTATTTTATTTGAACTGAACAATATAAAACTACATAAAACTCAATTCTAAGCAGCTTATCATAAACACAGCAGTTAATCTGGTCTCTAATAACATCAGTATTTTAACTACCAGTGATTCTCTTAATCCGCTGATAACATACATACCTGGCATGCCTGTAGCAAGACCCTGACCGAAAGCCAAAGCTGGATTTGCTGCAGCAGCTGCCGCGAGCGACTCCGCCTGCTGCCCCTGCTGCCCCTGGTTGGGAGTGAGCGGGCGCTGAGTCGCTCCAGCTCGCAGAACCTGGAAAAGACCAATACAACATTCCTTCAAAAGCAAGCAAGCCAGCCCATTGTATGCTAAAAAAGGTCAAGAACAGTTGCTTTGTATATTTGATGCCACTTAGCTTTGAATTTCATTTTGAGAATATGCCACCTTATTGGTTTCAAGAGTATATGTGTAATATATACATATATATATATACACAGACACATAGAACAAAAGGCATAAACTATTTTGCTGACGAATGTGACAATAAAATACCTGCCCTGCTCTGGACAGCAGAACTCATGTATGTTCCATCAGTGGTAATAAGTATGAAGTAAGGAAGAAAATCTGTGAGAGCGTTACATTTACGATCTGCATTATTTATTAACTGAACACCTGTACTTCCCTGATAAATGCATTTCTTTACATTATTTTCAGGCAATTGAATGATGCGAGTCTGAATACTTTAGAACTTGTAGTAACTCCTCTAAATAATTTACACTACACTGCCAACAGTGCTGTAAGAAAATGCACTCACTAAGTTTTAAGAATTCACATAAAACTCCATCACCATGTAACACAGGCTTATTTTATTATGTTATGACAGTATATCTCTGGAAATCTGATTGAAAAGCAATCTAAATACTTGCAACCACTCTATTCCTCTTGGTTGAAATAATCTTTTCCAGGTTCAAAATAAGACAGAAATACAATTTAAAGTATATCCCCACAAAATATCTTCCATGTGATTTTGCATAAGTTGGGTATTAATTTTATAAAGAAAGAAAAATAAAAACACTTGAGAAATTATACACATTCAGTTATAGGTGCAGCTCACTGATAACAATCAGCAGGAGGACTGAATATTAAAACAGTGATGAAGCTACTCTGGAACTTCACGGTAACTCAAAGTCACTTCTCATGTTACATTTATATGAATGGCATTGAAATTAACTACACTGCCAGAAAAACAAACAAACACACACGCACACAATCATTCACACTTAAGATCGTGATAAGATCTGGGTTTTGCCTTTGTGGAAAAAGGCCATTTGTTTATACTGAAATATCATATGACGGTTCTACAAGCATATTCAGGGTAACAACAGAAAATTAGCTTTTTAATTAAAGTTACTTAAAAAAAAAAGGGAAGTGTCAATGAGTTCTTGTGACAATGGCTTACACGTCATTTACTAAGGCAAAAATAACATATAGCACATAGTAATGCTGCAATAGTTATTCTGTCACAGAAAAATATACGGGGTGATCCTTCTTCCCCATGAAGCAACAAAACTACTGGTAACACCTTTATTTCTCTACTTTTTAAAGAGACAAAAAAATTCTAACGTTTCGTTTGCCAGTTCATTAATAAAAACGCGGTTTATTTTTTCCCAAGCTTAAGAGAAAAATATCCTCCTAAAATTGTTAAAACATCTCTTTTCATCTCCTTATGCTAGCTTTCTAAATGAGCTTTTAACTTTACATTATTTTTTGAGTAACTGTACAGACAGCATTACCTAGACACAAACACAACAGCAAAGTAACCTGGATTAAAGAAATTATTTTAAATATTTTTTATTTTAAAATTTTGGACTGCAAAATAAGACAAATATTTAACATGCAGTAAATGCATTTTTAAAGCTAGATCAGTAATGTAAGGAAACTGAGAATTTTTACTATTCATTTATTATTTGATACAACACAACATCTGAATTATGCAAAGTTTCCCAGAAGCTGATCCTTATATACTGAAAATGTTAAGGTAAGGCTTTAAATGCACATCTTTTTATGAAGAACATACCGGTTGCTGTCCCTGTTGTGCCTGTGAAGCCGCTTGCTGATTTGCTGTGGTATTTGCTGCTGCAGCTTGCTGCTGAAATAAATTGGCTGGATACACCCCCCATGGAACACCGTAATACTGAGGCGGAACCACAGCAGGACCTAAAACCAGAAACAATGATTATTCCATCTATTGAGGCTAGTTAAAGTAATTGTTTATATTGTTTGTAGCATCCCTCATTGATCTAACCTCTAAATGTCAAAAGAGACATCAGTATTAAAGAGAAATTAATTCCCATATTAGCCAAAGTGATACATGGACACACATGGGTTAATGTAAAGGATTCACATCAAATTATACCTTCTCTATGAAAAAAATACCCTTGTGAGGCTCAGGTGACAAAGAAAAAGAGTAATCAAAGCTCGTACACACCAAAGAACACTCAAAATCAGTTTCCAAGGTTAGAATAAAAAGATCGTTTTAGAACATCACAGAATGAACCAAATTCATCCTTCTGACAGTGACAGACTGAAATCCTGATCATGTGTTATTCCTCCTTTCTGCATGCTTCCTTTGCTTATAAACACAACTACTGCCTCTGTCTCCCCTGTGTATTATGTCACAGTCTTCAGAGTGGGCTCGCTTACCTCTTCCTGTCTATTGATAAAGAAAACACAGAAGGATGAGCTCTCTGCATCATTGTGTTATACACATAATGCATTATGCATATGTATATTTTGGCTCTTTTTACTGCCTTTCCTGTAAAACCACCAACTGAAGATATAGTTGGTTTTTCTATTTTCCAAATGTTATGCTCAAGTCTGAGCATTAGCTGGGACTTGAATACTCAGTAACGTTTCACAGCGATATCTACAAACATTAAGATATTTTCCTGGGGTTGGGGTTAATCTGTTGTCTGGGCCTTTTAGCACGCTGGAGACCATCTTTATTCTCATGCTCACTAGGAATGAGAAAACCTGGAATTAGAACATGAATGCAACTGAGTGAAAACATAGAAGGAAAGGCTAGTTTTCTTGTCTTTCGAAAATAATACAGACTACTCATGTCAGATGAAACCTTATTAAACATTTTTAGAACAGATCTAATTCTTGCATATAAATGTCCAGTGGAAAGAAACACTCAGAATCCACATAATAGAAACTGAATCCCTTTACATTTTTGCAAAACTTTCCAAAACAGCAATATTAATTTTCTTACAAGTCATTCCTTCCTAGAAATACACTTACAGAGAATTAGCAGGATGGATTTCAGCTTTTTTCTGCTTTCATTCAGTAAAATTATTCGAGAGACACACCAGAAAGTGTTTGGTTACCTGCCAGGGTAGCTGCTGCAGCTAATCCAGCTGCGGTGTACGGGTCAGTACCTGGAGGAGCAGCACTGATAATGTATGGGTTTGGCACAAAAGCAGCTGGAGCCAAGCCTGCTGAGAATACGCCCGCTACAGTAACAAACAGAGTTTAATTATAGCTAACATACTTAGCAAGCATCATCATCACATTCAAACCAATCAAATCACAAAGTGTTTCTGTTGAAATCAGAACTGCTTGTACTTTAGAAGTTTCTTGGAGCAGGTACGCTGCTACAGAAACCAACACTGGTCCTTTCTTGCTAATCCCAAGGCCTAACAGCTTTGTTTCGCTGGATCTACAGACTCCAAAGGAAATTATCTCATACGTATCCACCCACCCTTACATACAAGGGATTATTCAAAGTGGAATTTACCTTGCCCAACTTTAACTAAGTCACACTAGTCTCTGCAACTGAATCTGTATCAGACAAATCTTGAGCGAATCAGCCAGATAGAATGAATCACCTGCTAGAGATACAAATCTCTTTTCACTGACAATAGGAAAAAAAAAATCTCACCAGATAGTTTAAATAACAATACCTGACTTTTAAACAGCCAGTTATGGGATGCTATCTCACTTTCAAGAATCTAAATTTCAGGACTGTAACACAAGGAGACAACTGAAGAAACTCAGAGTCATCGAAGCATCGCTACCCAGGGTTTCCCACATCAGCCAGGTTCATGGACTTACTCCAACACTGAGGCAGTAACTAGTCCAGCAGACATAGCCCATCGAACTACGTTTCTCTTTCAAAATAGGAGGCTTCGTGCTAAGTTTCTATTAACATGCATATCCAAAGGTGCTGCATTTCAAAGGGGCAAGACTCAGCTGACTGCTTAGTCACTCTGTACAAAGTAGGGGCTTCTCTACAATCCAGAAGTCAAAGACAGGCAGAAGACAGGACTTGTGGACTCACAAACATCCCAATCTGCCATGCTCCTAGTGTCTTAGCTACATAACACTAAAAGAGCTGACACTTTTAAACTCCAGTTTAGCCTGCCAATTCCTGTCTGAATAAACCTTACAATTCAGCTTAACAAAAGGGTGGGAAAACTTAACTGTCAACATATTGCAGGAGAACACGGACATATTCCTTTGGAGGTGTTGCTTCCTGCTTCTGATCCTGACAACTCTTTTTGCCTCGCAGAGGAAGGAGACAGATGCAAACAGCTCAATAGCCCCATGGTGGAGAGTGGCAAGGGCAGGAATCTTTAAACCTGTCCTACAGTGTCAGTACCTGAGGAGCTCCCTTCCTTAAATAATGGTTTCCATATGCATTCCAACCTCCCTCATTCCAAACATGAAACTCTTGCCACCGAAACACAGCTTCCTTGTTGAGTTGCCAGCACACCGAGAACTGCATTTAATTCATTCACTGAATTACTATAAAGGGACAGAAAAAAATGCTCCCTAAAGAATAATTCTGTCACAAAGAAAGGTATCCACAAGAATAAAGGACTATCTGTTCAAAAGGTGCCATTAACAAGAATAAATTAATCAACATAAAGTTTTGTTTTCAAAATCCTACTATATAATGGCTTTTAACTGGATTATCAAAAATACTAAACTGCAACAGAATAACAGAATTGCATATTTTTGTTATTATAGTAAATAAAGCTGGCGCGTCAGTACTTGTAGCAGTAAAGTTTTTAACGTTTTCCCCCATAAAATCCAACTACTGTGCTACAAAATCAAAAATAGTTTTTATTTCTTTGTACACAACAGTTCAAAATACGCAAAATTTGCACAACAGAAAACTTTCTCTAGGGACAGGACAATCTTACGCAGTCATTCTGGGTAGTTTTCAGAAGAACCACTAAAATGGGCCAACTGATCAGTATCCATTTGAATTAAAATACTGTGGGTAAAACTAGAAAGGATTCCAACAAAGCAACACACCCACTGCTGCCAGGGATGCCTGCTCTAGTTCACAAAAACCTCACCTATGTGTGGCTGCTGAGCTGCAGCCAGCGCGTATTGCTGCTGCTGGGCTGCTGTTAACTGTTGGACAGTCAGAGCATTAGTCCTCTGGAAAAGCTATTGGAAAAGAAAAAAGAAGATGCATTTCAGCAGTCAGGGCTATGATACACTGGGATGTACTTACAAAAGCTTTTAAAGCAAGCTTCTATCCTAATAAGTTACTAAATTAGAAGATTGTGCATCAGTATTCTTCTAGATTAAATACATGCTTATTTGCCTTTGAGCAAGTCACAGACAAAATTAAATACATTATATGCTTAAATGACTGATTATTGAAGAGGATAATGCACAACTTAAAGGACCAATCTGCCATGTTTTCAAGTCCAGTACTGACCTGCTGCTGAGAATTGTAGTCAAAAAGTCCTACAGTAGCTCCTGAAGAGTCCATTTGTACCTGATTGCCAGGATAGTCAAACTGCAGAGAATCAAGACCAACTTGTTCCATGGCATCTAGATTCTGATTTTCTGGATTTGAAAATTCTTCTACCAGAGGCTTGTGGGTGGCAGGATTGGGCAGCGGACCTAATCCTTCTGTGGTGCTGGGATTGGGGCCCAAGCGTTCAGCTACTTCTGTTGGGGAGGCTTGTCGACTTCCAGGGGTACGACTGTTTAGAAATAATTCAAGATAGACTCTTCAGTCTTAAATAAAGCTGCCCATGGACAGAGCACAGCATTTCTATTTTAAAAGGATCTCTGAACTCAAGACACTTTACAAAAGGAAGTGACAGATCAATTTTAACCAGCATGTATTGATGGCTCAAGATAAAGGACATCTTTCATTTCAAAGCACAATTTTATTTATTTTTTAAACTTCTTCAAATCACTGTGAGAAAAACAAACTAATCTTTGATGCTGTTTTGAGTGAAATGGAGTGTACTGTGGTGCGCTGTAACTTTTGGGATGTCTGTTACATTTTGGGAGCTTCAGGAATTATTAGAAAGTGTATTGATTAGAAATTTTTAAAAAAAAGAAAGTAAAAAGGAAATGGCTAAGTGCATCTCATGTCAAAGGAGAGAAAGAGACAATAAAACTTCAACTGGAAAAGACAAACATACAATATAGCAAGTATCTTTCATATTTCAAAAGCAAACAATACATTTTTTACCTTAAGTAAAATGCACTAATAACCACCTTATTTAGCATTTGACTAAAACATTTCATTTCCTATACAACTCATGTAATAGACTGCACTACACCAGATAATTGGTACAGGAGAAAAAAGCATTCCTAATATAAACTCATCTCAGTTTCCCTAAAAATAAATACAGCCTGCTGTTCCAGAAGAAAAATCTTTAGGATGAAGCAAAACATATGTCTGTGGTATGTGTGGACAGTAAGACAGAAATATGGAGCTGGAAATCGTTTACTGCACCGAACCCCTGGTAGTTGTTTCCAAACATGAAGGGCTGGTGGCAATTGAGACGTAGAAAAGTATCGTGACACATCTCCAGGTGCACTAGTGGTTAAATTCCCATCAGAGGGGATGAAAATTTAGTCAAAGCCATTGACAGCGCACAGACGGCAACTCAACTAACCAGTCAGCAGGTGTTTACTTCAGGGGTAAAAGCCAAATTGTTCTCTCATCTTCACCAGCTGAACTGAGTACAGCCCCACTGACTACAGGGGAATTTCTGTGCACTTACAAACACCTACAGGGAAACACCTGAAGTGAGATGATGCCAAGGGATTCACATCCTAAGCATATTCCCAACCCTATACTTGGTTCAATCTACGGTACCTTAATTGGGAGCGGTAGCCCACCTTGTGTGTCAGGCCATATTATTTAGACCACCAAGTCTAAAGACTACCAAGACTACTAAGTCAACTACTAGGAAGGAGTTGTGTGAGAGAATCTATGATCCTTTAACACTATTATTGTGCTGGCAGAACTCCATAATTATATATTGTTTCTCAGGAAACATACAACTTCTGGTTAAGTTTGCTTTATTTGTGAAAACTGGGCTTAAATACAAAATACCACTTTGCAGCCTTAGTACTACCTGTTCTCCTCCTTTTTCGGGGCTCCAAAGTTGAAGTATCTTATCTGTTCCTCCCTGAAGCACCAGATTAATGCAAAGAAATCTGCCAACACTTATATATTTACTGATACTAACTCTAAAGACTGTACCACTAAACAGTCTTTCAGTGAGATTATTCAACAATACTGTATGAACTACTACTATGGACAAAACATGTCAAAGATAAAGCAGTTACTCTAGGGTTTTTTTTAAGTGTAATAACCAACTTCATGACAATCGTCTATAATATGTTGGCTACCATCTAAGGATCCTAGCTATCAACCATGCCTTGTTCAACACACGAAACCTGAGTTTGAGCCATTTAATATTCCTTATTCTTCCCAAGTGACGTACAGTACCAATAAAGTGAAGAATAAAAGGAAAAAAGGCAGTTATTTCAGTACATATTTTAGTTTAAAAAAAGCTGTAAGTACAATAAAAATACAAAGAGGAGGACAGGACAAAGTTTCTTTGTTAATATTTTATCTAATAGAGGTTGCTCCATATATTAGTGCTGTTCTGTTGCTATAGTTAAAGTTGTGTCAATGCTTCAATTATAAACCTCTGTTCGGAGGGCTTTATGCCACTACTTTATACAGTCCATTTACATTAAATGGCTTTATTTTTTTGAGAGGTTTACTGGCTTTGGATGCTTTTTTGCACTTGAATTTTTTTGGTAATTCCTCTCTTCAAATAACACAAAAGGTAATTTGCAAGCAACTATTTCTAAACTCAAATAGATACTGGTAAAGAAAAGCAGGACAAAATTTATTCTGCGTTTTCTACACATAATATTGAAGGCAAATTTGTTCATTGTGCGTATTGCAGCATGCATCCGAAAGAAGCTAATCTGAGCTCTCTACTACACCTGATATTACATTCTTTTCAATAATACTTCTTGAAATAATTCACTTGAAAAATCCCTCCTTAGCCTTAGGAAAATACATTTTTTAAAGGGTAGGAAATACTTACGTATGGGATTCAAACATCCATTTTAATATACTTGTTCACTTATGAACTAATGAAACCACAACTATTTGGTCACATTCATCACAATAATACAAATTTATGAGCAGCGCTCAAGTTTCCTGATCTTGTTAATTCTTTCTGTATGACAGTTACAAACGCATCACAGTCATTTAAAAACAAAGGTTAGTCCTTTAAAAATACCCAATTAAAAATGCAGATCAGTATTATAAAAAACCAGACTGGCTGTACTATCATATAGGAATTCACCACTCAATAGCTCAAGCTTGGTTCCATTTTTTTTTGTTGTTTTTAACCTAAGAAAACAATCAAGCCATAACACCATTCTATCCTGTGAATAGGTGACATTTAACTACGTGAATAGGGAAATACATTGTTTCGACTTAGTCAAATAAATGGTTTCTATGAAGACTTTTGTGGGGAAATAATTGTGTTAGGCTGTGGTATTCACTAGCAAAATGAGAAGGAAAGTTAAAATTCTGTAGGACTTACTCTCTACAACAACAATCAGATGCAAAAGTTACAGAGTATTAAAAAGAAGCACAGAAAGAAAGGAATTTAGTTTGAAATTCAAAGGGTTAAAGTTGTCATCCCTCTTTAATTCACCACATTTTGAAAGTACCCATTTACTTTGAGTAATTACTATATTAAGATGAATTTGTCTCATGAGAATTGACACACACATTAATGACATCCTAAGAAACATGTGGCACAGCAGGAAAGGGAGGACGTTAGGTAGGAGGAATCAGCCTACGGCTGGGTAATGTTTAAAGCTGACACACAAACCAGAACTGTAATAATGTCCTTAAGAGACATGCTTGTCTTCTTGAGAAACAGTTAAAGGCTTACTTAAAATCTTTGCAATCGGCATCCATTCCATTTGGCAAACCTCTGCCATTTATTTTAGTAACATCCTCATCATCTTGTTTAAGATCTCTGTTTTTGTCCTCCTCAAATGGAGAAGCCTTGCCTTTCTGATCTCCTTTCTCAGGTCCATCTGTTTCAGCATCTCTAGTGCCCTGAGGAAAAAGAATCTGTTTGATTCTGAATATTGAACAGAACACAATAGGAGCACCACAAGGTGACCTAATTCTACACTACAGCGTACGTAAACAATACAAACAGTTTGTTTTCAATGAAATTGCATTTGGTGGGTAACTTGGTCATCAAGTTTAAACCACATCCAATTAATAACTGCCAAAAAGTGAAAAGGAACGCCAAGATTTATAATGGAAGAGCTAACTCAACCTTAACTATAGCGGTGCTGTTAAAGCAGTAACACTTCGAATTAGATAAAGTTTATTTCATACAGTTACAACAGCTAGTACAAAACAAACCCATATGGAAACATAGAACAGGAAGATCTAGAATACAGCCCATCACACATTTTAAATTAAGCTATTTGCAATCTTTTTCCTACCTTTATTTAAAGGTGTTAGGAAAGTACTTTTTTAAAGACAGCTATTTAGCCAAGATTCCCAAACCACTTCCCTCTTCTGCCCCCTCCAACCAAGGCAGACAGACAGATGGAAACTACACACTTCCTTCTAAAGAAAAGAGTTAAAAAAAGGAAAATGGACAAAGTAGAAAATATAACCATACAAGACAGTAAGACCATAGTAGGTAACTATGCAAGCTTAACACACTGCATTACTTACAAAAGCTCCTTTCCTAAACCGGGAATCCAATTTATCAGCTGGAGAGGAACTTAACACATATTCTACCATGCTCACTCCAAGGCCACCACTTTCTGATCGTGGAGACAATACAGCATTTACTTCACTGTTTCCATGAAAACCCTGTCCAGGCTTTCTCTGTACCATAATAGGTTGGGACATAGAATGGTCTGTTAAAAACAAATAAATAAAAAAAATTATTGTACATTTTAAATACCACTTGTAATGTTTTTTTGCATTTCATTACAGTGACTATATTAAACACGAGCAAAACTAAACTAAACAAAAAATTCCAAACCCCAGTTTCAAAAAGTGTTATTGGCACACAACCACCAGTGCAGTATACATTTTCACAATTAAAATTCAATGAAAAATCAAATTTAATAGACAATTATATTTTATCATATTAATTCACTTCGAAATAACATTTAGTAAGCATGACTCATTTTTCAATACATGTACACCAATGACTTACGAGGAGTTCCCCATGCAGTCTCTCTCCACTCATCACCAAGGAATATCCCTTTTTGTCCATCTTTTGCTGAATCATCAGGTTCCCAAAACTTTTTGGCAGGTAAAAGCTGTTCCAAAATAGAAAACCGTTTTATTTAAAGTATTCTTAGAGATGGGCAAGAAACAGTAAGACTATTAAGAAAATATACAAGTACTTCATTTTAGATATCAAAGTCAGCTTTACATAAGGAAGCACACATTGCCAAGAAATAATTATAAACACTTAAAAGTTATGTTCTGTTACTGAAGCTGATGCTGTATAAATTGCTCAGATGACCCCAAGAACACTGAGATTCTGAAGTTATGAAGGAGAGATACAGAATATAAAAGCAGCTCTGAAAATGGCTGATCAAATTAATCCCTGTGTTAAACCAAGTCATTCCTCTCAGAAACCTTATCATGGCCTTCTTTGCATGTTGGCTCAAAAGCTTGGCCTTTAGTTAATACTATCATGATAACCATGAACAGCAGAAGTTCACTGTAAAGTTCTGTTCACTTAGAAATGTATCATGTTCCAAATATCAGAAAGCAACTAACACACAGAGTGGCAAGTCACCTCCTTTAGACCACAGGAATCTACTGCTTAGAAATCTGTGACATTCAAATCTGAAGTTCCACATGTCAACCATCACAATTAGCTGTATGATTTTTGCTCATTACTACTTCTAAAGCAGAAAGTTTCAAGTCAGATCAGGATCTCTTCTCATACTGTGTTCAAGGACAAAAAACTTTGTGTGATGTGACAGAAGCAGCACACTAACATAAATACCTCAAAGTCAGCATTTATTTTACTACTCTCAAATTCCCAACAGATATATTCAACTGCTTGCAGTCTTCACATACACTAGTACACAAAGAATATAGAATATCTAACACAAAACATAACGCATCATCTATACCTCTAAGAGGATAAATTTAAACTGTATCCTACTGAAGATCAAACAGATTTATAGAAAAAAAAAAAAAGTTAAAAAAACTCAACCCATTTATTTAAATATTTGAGAGACTTTCTGTAAAAGTTTTAAGTTTACAATTTTGTGCCTCCCAGAGGGCCAGTGATTTCTATTTATTATTTACTTTTTTTGGACAGATGATGGCTACGACATAGACTATGTTCTTTTTAAAGGGATGTTTTAGCTATCTGACTACCATGTAAATGAGCAGCCCAAGCAGCTGTCAACTATTTCATTATGGAACTCAAAAAAGAGAACTTTTCAGAAAAACAAAACAAGTTTGTTCCTCTATAACAGACAAGAAGAAGAACCCACTTAATTAGGACTCCTGGAAAAAGACTTAATTGAGAAGTCATCACAAATTAATACAAGTAGCTAAAATCACCATGCTTTACCCTTTGATAACGTGTATTTTACTCAATATTTCCTACATCTAATCCAATAAATGAGAGATTTTACAAAGACACATCCAAACCTCATTCAAAATAATGGAAAAGACTGCAATTTTTCTTAGTAATCTCTTCCAACAGTACTCTAAAGTGTCTTTTTCAGTATCAGCACTGATCCCTGTTATGTCTCTGCCAGATGAACAAAGCCCTTTTCTACACATAGATAATAACCAATTATGCTAAAGCTGCCTCTTCACCAGCTCTGGTAAGTAACTCTACAGTCTCAATTACTGGCTCTTGAATGAAGGATTTTTTAATATTTTAAAATTTATTTTTAAGACCAGAGCCTTCTACAATCTCTCTGAATGAGATTTTGACACCAGAAACAGATAGCTTGTCCCCATAAATGAAATCTGTGTGTGCTCTGATCCTGTAAGTTTCTTTAAGAATAAACATTATAAAAAAATATCTAGTTTTCTGTTTGCTAATTAATTTTATGTATATTAGGTCACAATAACGATCCTGAGGCCCACTATGCCTAGAGGAAAGAAACAGCATCTTGTGTCAGTATTTCTTCAGAATATTATCACAGCCTCAAGGGTCATGATAGCTTTTGGGAGCTGGAGCCAGAAGCACAACTTGTGTTTAAACAATCTAGCAGCTAAAAGATGACATTTAGAAAAAGATGCCTGCAATATGGCAGATCTCTTGCTAATAAAACTTCAGTCTTTTTCTTTACAGAGTAAATTAACGAAGAACTGCAAGACAGAAACAGCTCAAGGAACTCGTACATCTGGCTCACATTACACTGTCCTGTTCCCAATAGTGACTGATTCCAGGTCCCACCTGAATGGAGCTCAGCTCAGAGGCATTTCCCATTTCTACTATTTCCAGTGCACGATGGTACAATGAAAACACACTTCACACTCTACTCCTTTACATTAGTGCATGGAAGAGCAACTTGCTCAGGATGCACAGACAGCCTTGATTTTAGCAATGAACAGACTCCTAATGTCAACTACTGATTCCCAGTCACACACACAAAAAAAAGACAAAGAAGGATTAGAATTATGAATAAGAAAAGTTTCAGAGAAAAATCTATCCAGACAGAGAAAAGGAGGAAGAGAACAACTTCCCAATAGCTAGATCACCTGACATGAACTCCCCTTCACACCTTTCAAAGTAGACAGAGGACAGCAAGTTAAGAACGTACAATTACCAATTCTAGCTTACAAGGGTATTTATAAGGACATTTTCTTTAATATTTTGGAATGTTATAATCACAAAGAAGTTTAAAACAGCCACGGAATCTATCCCAGAACTACTTAATTGTCGTACAATACATTAAGAAAATTACTGAGTAAGTCTACCTAGCTATGTGAACGTGTATTACCCTCAAGATACCTGGAAGACACTGTTGAAATGAAACACATAACCTAATAAGTGCAGGGTCACAATATAGTATCAACTTCTGATGTTATTTACTGTACGAGAACACTGGCTTTCACAGATGCACAGAATACCATGAAAGCAAACAAAATACTCTCCATAATTATGATCTCCCTCAATCTGAGATAACATAAAGCGACGATCTGTATGAGCAGTCATATATACCTCAATTTAATTGCCAGGATTCATGTCATCCTTTACTTTCACTGCTTTCAGTCTCTCAGAGCACTTTGTGGGTGACAAAAGAGCAAACATCAGTATGAACTTTACCCACCTGCTCTATCACATATATCCTACTAACAGCTTTACCTTTCAAGAAGAGTTTTAAAAGCCAGGAGGGAAGGGGGAAGCAAGAATATCCAATGTGGCTATTCAGCTTTCTAAAGAACAGAGCTTCATCTATTTCTGCTTTTTCAAATGTGAGATGGTTCCAGAAAGCCAACATGGAACCCTGGATGAAGCAAAAATTGCTGAAAAGCAAACTGATTGGTTAAATGCTTCATTAAAGTAAAAAAAGCAAGAAAGAAGAGCCATGTGCCAGCCCAGAAGTGTTCAGCAACTAGAATATGGAATTTGTTTTTCATCAATAAGTTATGGTTTCTGTAGAGATCACAGTCCTATCATCATTTTAAGAAAGTTAAGCTGAAATATTGTCACTTGTTTAATTATGAACTGAATTAAGTAAATATCCAGCAAGACAAAAGGATCGGTATTAGAAATCATAGTTCAATATGATTTTATTTCATTACTATGTCCTGACAGGACAAGTAAGTCCAACGCACGCTGATCTCTTTCTAAACAGTTCAGGGAATTGCTTTGAAAGAGCTACGCCATCCTCCAAGATCTCAAATTACCCTCCACCCCCAAAGTACACTGACTTAAAAACCCCAAACAAACCACACCAATCAAAGAAGTCCTTTTCTCTAGCTAAAATACATAATAGCACTCTTAAGTCTGGTTAAAATCTTCTTTTAAGTAGTAATTACCAGTTAAAAAAAAAATAGTACATCACTACACATTTCTGCTAGGTAGAGTAGGTAGAGTATGCCATTTTCACTTTTTCTGGAGCCAAACCTTTTTCAGATCCTCGTCTCCTTGGCTTCTCAGAGGTAGTGAACGATTGCTTCCCCAGCTTAGATACAGGGACACTGCAAACAGGCCTCATTTCACAGAACTGCATGAACTTTCAAATACATTTTCCTGTCACTTCCCCAAGTGTATCAATCACCTACTAAGACATAGTAACAGGGTAGATCCAGTCAACAACCATCCCAGTGTTCTTGGAAAGCACTTAGTTTAACTTCGCCTTAGAACAGAACTCTTCAGTTGCCTGAAAAATCAATTTGGTCTTAACAGAAGTTCTTTGCTTCATGTAATATTGTTTAAGACTTCTTAAATTTTACCAACATTTCCAAACCACCAACTGGATTTTCAGCTCTCGATAATTACCTCTCCCATTCCCCGAGATTCTAGGGCAAGAGCTTGAAACTCATGATTCATCTCATCCACAGATCGAACCTGAAGGGGGAAAAAACAGAAGAGTGATCCATTAGTCAAATGTATTTTCAGAAGTTGAGTTTGTACAACTCCACAAGATTTCTAACAATCTGAGAGAATTGACTATTTTACCATAAGCCACTGCCCATGCTGAAGTCAGGTACTTTAGTTTCAATTACAATCAAATGGTAAATTACGTACTTCTGTCTCAAAAGGTGGTTTTGCTCTAACAGTATCTCTAAACGAAATTTGTAACTAACGGTTGCTAAACTGTATTTACCAGGAACGCTATCCAAATCACTGTTAGTTAAAAAACAACTAAACTTGAAAGATATATAATTTTGCTTGTTTGTTTTGGGGTTTGCTGAAACTCTAAATAAACTGCAGTACATTGAACATGGATTGTGCTCACTGTACCCCCTCTAACAAACGTGAAATTTAAGTTAATGTTATCTATTGCTATCAGCAGCAATAGAAAGAATAATACAGCCCTTTTACTGTGGCAAAGTGGGTCTCCTTGTGGTTCCCCCTCAAAAAGAGCAGCCCACAAAACCCTGTCCTATAGCATGAACACGTTTAACAGATCAGTTTACAGAATGGGGAAAATACAGGCAGCATTAATCCCTTTCGAAGATCTGCTTTCTTCAGTGTTAGCTCTATCACTAAAAGCCATCCAGAATAGTGAAAACCCAGCAAGATCTACTACATATACAGCCAAGCTCCCTACCCGAAGGAGAAACATTGGTTGGGATCATCTGTACTACCAGGAAGTTTAGTTTTCTCTAATTCAATGCCAACATTCATGTAATTCATATGTTCCAGAAATGAACATTTTTAAGATGTACTTTTTTACCTCAAATTCAAAATGCTCAAAAATATTTTTCTCTATTTTTATTCATTCCATGTCATCTGGAATAATGTATAAATAAAAGAGACGTAGGAAACATACTGCTCAACATTTACAATCTTTTCCTGGTTTTGGTTGATTACTTTTTTCTTTTTTCCACCTTACTCTAAATAACTCTGGAGACTCCTCTTTATCCATTTACCACCTACCTGCTTTTGGAATTAGTTGCTATCTAATCTTCCGTTTTCAAGAACTGAATGCTAATAAGCCTTTCCAACTGAGAGAAGCTGGCAACAGTTCCAGACTTCTGATACACATCAGATCATTCCACAGGGCCCCCAAATTACACACAAAGGGATACTACACACCAAATGAGTCTTAAGGTATAACAATTCCTCACACACTGCTGTTAAATAGATAGAACGGCTTACGCATATCCACAACATCTCCTTTGACATAGCAATACCCTTCCACAGAAGCTGGGTACAACATTCCAGCTAGTATTAGTCCATTTTTCACCACAGCATTAGGAAAGAGATTTTAACATGGAGCAAATGTTAAGTTATATTTTTGGCAGTCTCTCTCTTCCTAAAATTTACACTCTCTCTCCATCTGAAATTTACAAAATAATTTAATCTAGAGGCCTACACAACCTTTAGTCTGTCAAATCTCCTAAGACCAGTTACCTCATTTCTACCATTTCACTATTACTTCACACTATATACACAAGGCAATCTTCAATCAGCAATGCTGCAATGTTCAAGCAATAAACTGAGTTCCTCAGAGAGCTGAGCACAGAATCATAGAATGTCCTGAGTTGGAAGGACCCACAAGGATCATCAGGTCCAACTCCTGTCGCTGCATAGGACAACCCCACAGTTCACACCATGTGTCTGAGAGCACTGTCCAGTCTCTTCTTGAACACTGTCAGGTTTGGGGCTGTGACACCTCCCTGGGGAGCCTGTTCCAGTGCTCCAGCACGCTCTTGGTGAAAAACCTTTTCCTCATTTCCAACCTAAACCTCCACTGGCACATCTTCCTGCCATTCCCTCAGGTTCTATCATTGGTCACTAAAACAAAGACTTTGGCTCCTGCCCTTCCTCCTCCCCTTGTGAGAAGGCTGCAGACTGTTATAAGGTTTCCTCTTTGTCTCCTCTTCTCCAGGCTGAGCAAATCAAGTGACTTTAGCCACTCCTCAGACGGCTTCCCCTCCAAACCCTTTGCCAACTTCGTGTCCCTCTTCTGGACAGTCTCCAGTAGCTTTTTATCTTTTTTATCCTGTGGCACCCAGCCCTGCACACAATGCTCCAGGTGAGGCCGCACCAGTGCGGAGCAGAGCGGGACAATCCCCTCCCTGCCCAGCTGGCGATGCTGTGCTGGATGCACCCAGGACACGGTTGCCCTCTTGGCTGCCAGGGACACTGTTGGCTCATGTTCAACTTGCCATCGACCTGAACCCCCAGATCATCCAGCCAGCTACTGACAAACAGGACACTCCTTCCATCCTCCCAATAACTTTTACCACTCCCTTTGCAATGGGCTTGGTCTTCATCATCAAGTAGAAGTTTTTTCCCTTCTTTTTTTCCATGCATGAGGTTTTCAGCAGACCAGCCAGCTGAACTGGCTCAACCACCACAGCCACAAGACCACTAGAAAAGGAGACAACACAGGGAAAGCAACAAGAAGCAGCTGATCAGGAGCAAGGTGGGGCAGGAGCACCTGCTCAGTGGCATGAGATGATAAACCGGTATCACGAAACAGTGTCCTGACATAACTCAGGACAAAATTCACAAGGCAGACTGTTGACTGCATAGAGAATTACCATAAGAAACACTGCTTAAAATAATATCAATTTCTGGAATCCAGGCACCCAGATCCAGGGACAAGCACTCTTCCCAACAACCCTGAAGCCTGCTTGAAACAAGCTTCTTAGCATTTTCTTGCAAAAAGCAAAGATCAGCCCTTTCTTTGAAGAAAAGAGTTGAAGAAAAATAATAACAAAAAATATAATATGAAAGAGAAATACAGGACTTCATTTTATAAAACAAAAAGTGGTTAAAGCAGCTGATCAGAAAGAAAACCACTTTTTCTGCATTAAGAAATTCTGAATCTCATCCCTCCCCTCCAAGGTGAATTCCTTAACCACCTGATGAAGAAAAGGAGGACACATTTTGCAGTTCAAGCTGTGGTACCAGGACAGAAATTGAACACAGAACACCTGTAATTACAGTATTGTGACTGGAAAGGGAAGATGATGTTTACATTGCAAATGTTTCAACTTTTTTTTCTTTTGCTGAATGACTTTAAGGCAAAACGCCTTTCTAGTCATTTTTCTGCAAGGTGTCTTGTCTGCAGCATTTACCTGATATATGATATATGCTTATAGCAGAGATGTAGCATTATTAACAAGTTAAAGTAATTTAAGAACACAAAACCAGCTTTATTTTAAAACACAATACATAGCAATTCTGCCAGCCCTCCATCAAGCTAAACACTGTCTTGTAAAGTCCCATCAAACACTTGACTAGATGTATTTTGCTGAACATGTCCTTATTTTGGTTTAGAATAGTGCAGCCAGGCAACAGAGGTTGTTAAGCAGCTGAATAGGCAACTACTAGTACCACAACCAAACTGTTCTGTACACAAGTTAGTTACAAAATACTAAATATTTTGTGGAACATTTTGAGAAAACAAGGCATTTGTTTGATTAAAGCTGCCTTTGGCTAGATGCACCTTCTCATACCTCTTTGAAGCACCAAGGAATCAAAGGTTCACTTACCACCAAACTGGTTAATAAAAGTTATTGCTCCCGAGTAATTCAAAATCTACAGGCATGTGCATTTTGGAAAGAATTAACATTTTCTGAGGACCATACAGAACAGTAATGCAGACTTAAATAAATACTCAAATATGTCCAAGCTCCTTAAGCAGTCCAAATAAACAAGTTAGGCATTTCTGACAAAACACACAACCAATTTTAAGTTGCAACCCATTTCTATGGTTATAGTTTCAAAAGCATAACATCTTCCCCCAGTAAGTATTTAACAATTTTCATTGCATTAAAATAGTGTTCTAAAACCAACTCAAACTTTTTACAGGCAAGTGAATAATTCTTCAGTCCCTGTATTTTAGGCTACTTAACTCATATTCTCAGATTGAGTTATACTTTTGCACTATATGACCCTTAATACAAAACAAATTTGGTTTGTTAACTTAGTTGGCCTGACAGATTTCAAGGTAGGGCTTCTGCAGCATTTAGCAAGGGGGGAAAATAAATACTCAGCAAAAGTACTGTCCCATTTGCTGAAAAAGCTGAATCACAAAGGGACAAGATGATCACAAGAGCTGACACTTTTATATACAACACTGACCAAATCTTTTGCTTGCTTTCTTTTCAATAGGAGTTTCAGTAATCTGGAAGCATACAAACAGGAAAAAAGAATTTCCTAGGTTTTTATCAACAGCATATATATATATTAAAATATACATAAAATTATGTTTGATAGCATCTCACAAGTCACTGCCAAGTTTGTAAACTACATATCTACTTGCATAGCCTTCTGTCAACAGACCGTACAGAGCAAGAATAACAGGACAGCACCTCCCACGAAGAAAAACAGAGGAAAAAGAAGCAAATCGTGCCACCTCTTTCAGAGATCCATGATGGCTCATCAGCCTAAGAAGATTCAGGAACCCTGGGTTCTCCTCCTAGCTATGCAATGAAACGTGCTCCAAGAAACAGGTAATCGCACTTGTTCTCCCTCAACACAAACTCTACCATCACATAAGAAGCTTATCTCTCCCTCACACAGGCTGTGTCCGTCTGCCCACCCAACCAGCTCTGCCCCTAGACTGGCAGAACTGCCAGTACTGGTTTTTCTAAACCACTCTCAGGTGTCCTCAAGCTCTGGATTTTGATCTCTATAGTCAAATACTGGCAGAATCACCAGCCCCACATAAATTAGTAATAATGTGTCTGTACTGCAACCAGATTTTATAGCTATTTATAACAGTTACATCACTTGCTCCATTAGAAGAGCTCAAGTGATATATTCCAACATAAGTAGGGCATATAGTTTATACTAAATAACTTAGCAGGTTTCTCAAAGTCTCTTAATCTTCTAAGAAATTATCTACTCAGAAGAATTTCTGAGAAATGTACAGAAGAGGAAGTCAGGGTGATAGATGTTGCAGAAATTTGTAAAATAAAAGTCTGAGAAGAGGCAATTGATAAAATGTTTATATATGGTTTTACAACATCGAAGAAAAATCCCATAAAAACGAGTTCTTGTTAACAGGAAATTATTTTAAAAAATAATTAAAACCATTTATTAAATTTTATCATGCATTTTTTAGATTATTATTTAAATAAGCTATGAGAAAAGGTAACTCTTCCAAAAAAGGGCTGAATGGGCCCTGACTGAAGAACTATCTTTCACACAAGAAAATGTACAAGTTTAATCTTCAACGTCAAATAGTTTAGGTGTAATCCCATCTAATTTGGTGAGACTCCTAACCTTTTCCCTACTGCACTCTAAGACATGCATATACTATCCTGCATTTCTCACTGCAATGCTCCTGCAGAAATATACCACAAACAAAAAAGCAAGACACGAAGTATATTCAGAAGTTCGAAAACAAAGTTGTGAAACGAAACTTGAATAGCAGATCTTGTCTTAACATGCTCATTATTTAATTGGTGCTTGTTACTTTAATATATGTACATAACAAATCCCTTCTTTTAAAAATCTACACTTTTCTTGTTAAGCTCACCAGCTTGCATCGCCTTCCTATAACAGAGCAATAAGTGCTACCAGTAACATCACAGAAGTTTAGAGGAATTCACAAGACCAATTTCTAACCATTACTGTTCCATTCTACACTGAAAGCAATAACACTATACAGCTGCTTCTATAAGAAAACATGATATTAATTTGCCGCATTGGTATTTTGAGACATCAGCCCTCACTCCTTCATTAGCTCTTACTAAAAAATTGTATTTAGTAAGTTAAAAAACTTAAAAATTGAGAGATCTCTAGGCAATATGTTATTAAAAAAACCCAAAGGCTTAAAACTTTGCCTTTTCTGAAGACGAAAACTCTGTATAAACCCAAATTTTATCTACACACCAGCAGGAACTAGGGACAATTTATCTCAATATGTATTATAAAGATTAATGAAACATACAACTTTCATTCTAATTGAGGGTCAACAAGCTTGTCTTAAATGTGTTAACAAGAACCAGAAGAATTAGAATGTACAGGCCCAGAATCAAGTGAATATTTCCATGAATTTACTTTCTACATTGCAATCAAGGCCTCTTTTTGCTGATGGGTTTTCTTTAGGTACTTAAATTATTTTCTATTTTATTGCTTTTCTATTTGCTACCAGAGAATCCAAAACTGAGCATCTCTCACCCTTCAGCCCAAAAAGTTTAAGAAAAGCTTCACATTTGTTTCAAAAATTGTGTCTTTTTTTAATATCACCTTAAAAATAATGTGATTTTAAGGAATCCCATGGAACATAACTGAATCATAAGCAATATAATTTATAGCAAGAAAAAGATTTTGTACATACGTATATGCACACCCACACACACGCCTTCCCCCCATTAAAAGTCAGGCTGGGGAAATGACAAAAGTCACTCTGATGATTTCCAGGAAGCAGTTTTATTTTGTGCTATTGTAGCACTGATACCAGAAAAGTTACTCCCACTCCCAGCAATTCTGGATATATAGCAATCCCCTTCTTCAGAGCATTTATTTTCACTTTCTTTCCTCCTGAATATGGCCACAATGTTTCCCATAACATTATTATTTTTTCAAGGATATAGTTTTCAAGAACACTAGATGCAAAAACTGAAGTTCCATCAGTAATTCTCCTGCTTAGAAGTTTCTACAATCATGACTTACCCTCCCTCACAGTCCAGCATCCTTTGAATAAGCTCTGTTGTTGCTTAGGTTGGTCATGGGGTTTTTTGGGTTTATTCCTTTTTTCTACTCCAACAGGCAAGAGGAAACCAGGGAACACCAACACAGTCTGATGTTCTTAACGTGGGTGTTAAAACCAGAGATGAAGAAATGGAGCTACCTAGTCTTTAGCAATGAATTGAATTGTGGGTAGTACAAAGAAGAAATTCAGCATTTTTAGACTGCTCGCTCCCCTAAGAATAACCAGTTGTTCTAAAGAAAGCTGCTGATAAAATACACAACTTCTTTGTATCACCAGCATAAAATGCCAGTGAAAAACCCAGAAGTTTCAAATATATGCCAGTCTGCTTGAAAATCTACCTTGATTCTTTGAGCCTTTAAACTCTGAGTAACCACCAAGACAGCCAGAGAACACTAAGGAAGGCACCTTCTAACACATTTTAAAAGAATTACTATAGGAGGCATATGTGTTTTCTACTTTATCTGTCTAAAGCAGGGGAAAGGACACTTAATGAAATTGCTGTTATCAGTTTTTTCAGCTGTTTTCTAAGGATGTTGTCTTTGGACAAGATGTGTATTTAAACTAACCATAGATTTCTACAGTTGCCCAAAAACTGAAAAAAACAGCTAAGTGTAAAAAAAAAAAAAAACCTAGAGAGACTACTTCTAATTCAATAAGCCTCACTTCTACTTCAGTAAGAGCAGAAGCTTAGCTTGGACATTAATATCTCATTAAATGTTGGCCAACATAGCTGCCCTTCAAAAGAAGTAAAAGAAGTCTAAAATAACAACTAAGACTTTATATTGATGACAATTAAGCTACTGGAAATAAAGCAGCCTATTTACAATTCAAAACAAAGTAATACATGCTTGTAGCAAAAATTATTTCAAAGACTGGCATTAATAAATCTGTGTTATAACATATTTAAAGCCAAATTTTTCCACTTTTCCACTTAAGACGACAAAAATATAAGAGCACTTACATGTGAAAGCCGCTATCAGCACGTAAAGAGCTGAACTTAAGGTAGGTAGAGGCAGTAACTGTGGACAAAAAAACTCCACCACGTTTGAATTACCATCTAATAAAATATAAAGAGGTGATATTACAAGCAAAATTTCTGACTAGGTGTTTAAATTCCAGGTTATTTGTTCTCATCCAAAATAACGTATTCCCTCAAACCACTTATCCAAATATGTGCTGCCCCCCTCTTTCCTTTCACACATTTAACCACCGCTTTGCTCCCTGTGAATTCCAACGTCCATTGTCTTCACTAAAAGCTTTCACACAATTCTTCCATTACCTTCACAAAGATACAAGGGCCTTTACCACCCTGACTTTCATGCGAACTGTATCAAACCAAAGTAGCTCAGGAAAATAAATGTAGCTCCTCCATGTAATAAAGCAGCATCATACACTTTCGTAAGCCCCAATTTTAATCACATGAAAAAAGAAGGCAAACTACATTATAAACCTGCAGATAAGAACTTCGATTAGGCAAAATAAAAAACACTGACCCAAACTTAAAATATTTTGATTTTCCTGGCACCATGAATAATAGAAGCGAATAAGAAAATACAAAGAAATATACTGCAAATGCAAAATGTCTGAATGACCATGTGCAACCATTTTCGCGCAACCTTATGGCTCCCACCACCTTATCCTGGATGTCTATGCAAAACTCTCCTAGAATGCCTAAAACAAGTTTTACAGAATCACAGAATGTCAGGGATTGGAAGGGACCTCAAAGATCATCTAGTCCAATTCCCCTGCTGGAGCGGGAACACCTAGATGAGGTTACACAGGAAGGTGTCCAGGTGGGTTTTGAATGTCTCCAGAGTAGGAGACTCCACAACCTCCCTGAGCAGCCTGTTCCAGTGTTCTTCACTGAGAAGAAGTTTCTTCTCAAATTTAAGTGGAACCCATTTTGAACCCAGTTTGAACCCATTACCCCTTGTCCTACCATTGGTAGTCACCAAGAAGAGCCTGGCTCTATCCTCATGACACTCACCCGTTATATATTCATAAACATTAATACGGTCACCCCTCAGTCTCCTCCAAGCTGAAGAGCCCCAGCTCCCTCAGCCTTTCCTCATAAGGGAGATGCTTCACTCCCTTCATCATCTTTGTTGCCCTGCGCTGGACTCTCTCCAGCAGTTCCTTGTCCTTCTGGAACTGAGGGGCCCAGAACTGGACACAATATTCCAGGTGTGGTCTCACCAGGGCAGAGTAGAGGGGAAGGAGAACGTCTCTCAACCTACTAACCATCCCCCTTCTAATACACCCCAGGATGCCATTGGCCTTCCTGGCCACAAGGGCAGTTTTAGCTTTGGGACAAAATCCCACAACCACATCATAACTGTGTGTGGACTGAGGCCTCACTCAATCCCACCTAGAACATGGAGCACATGGGAATAAAATGCAAAGAAACTCCAACTGGCTCTCTCAGCAGCCAGCTCGGGTCTCTGCTTCCCTTTCTGCTGGGCTCCAGGGCACACGAATCCACAACAGCAGCTTCCAGCCCCCATCACCTCCAGAAGAAGTGCTGCTAATCAGATTCCTGCTACTGTCAGTAACTCCTCACACAGAGCTATTGCTGCACAGGTATGCAGGATAATTTGTCTGTATTTAAATCGAAGATAATGCACAGCTGACCACATGCCATTTGTTCTACAGTAGTGTCAAATCAGAGTCTCCCTATGCTAATTACCGAATAAGTACTAAAGTAAGGAGGACTCTGCTTCAAAGAGCTCTCAATCTAAGCATCAGACCGATTACAAATACCTATACAAGGAGAAACTGAATTGGTAAAGTTAAGATTTAAGTAGTTGTTCACAGTAAGACACTTAACAATGCATGAGTGTCAGGTATTTGGAGACATCGAGGCAGATGAAAATGCAAGGACATACCCAGGAAGTTTGTCAGCAAGGGTGAAAATTTAAAGACTAACTCAAGAACTATGTCAGCACAAAAAAGCTGAAGAAAGCACAAGTGTGCTTGTGAATATACTTAACAAAGACACAACTAATATTACAATCCACAAAGTGGGGGAGCAGTTCACAGCTTGATGGCATAAGAGACAATAAGCAGTGGGTGGGAATTGGTCAAGTATCTCAAGAACTGAAACTATCAGCTACACACTGAAATGTTGGTAAAAAGGTCAGAAACTACAGAGATGCATCAAAATGGCACAGTGATTAAGAAAACAAGTCTCTGAAGATCAGATGTGACATGGAATGGTTTGTTTGCACCAGTCAGGTGACTGCAATTACTCTCCTTATCCTGATGACAGTTAACATTGACATGTCTATTCCATGTGCTCGAAACTACTAAAAATACAAATCTGCAAAATTCAGTGCTGTGATTTTCTTCTCTCTAGCTAGGGAAGTGATTTGAAGTATATCATAGACAAGTTCTCAATGCTTTTCTTTCAATTGAATTACATGTAAACATTTTGCAGTATGTAACAAATACTCCTTTTTAGCTTTGTCAAGTCAAATAAAAGGGAAAGACATGTTACCTCTTTCCAGCTACATCTGCTGCCAGAACTGTGAGAGTCACAAGCAAGTAACAAGGTGATGTCTCACGTATGCAGGTTGAAAGACATTTAGACTTTTTTAAACACACAAAAAGCTACCACCTTAAAATTCACCTGAAAAACTTACGACACTGGCTCCAAACTATACAGCACTAGTACGATGGAAAAAATCCCACCAAGAACATATTAAACGAGGTTGTTTTAACAGGGCATACAACATCTTCCAAGACACAAATCAAACACCCTCCACCCAGCTCTCCCCTAAACACAATGGAAAAATCATTCCAGTCTAAAGATTTCTTTTCCTAGTTTGTGAGGTTTGAAAACTTTGACTGATTTGCAAGTTTGAGATGCTGCTTAAATCATGTATTTGATATTCAGAATCTGGGTTCCTAGTTAAGTGGAGCTAAATGCTACTGTAATTCATTAAAGAAAAAGGCAAAATCAAAAACTGAAACCACTGCAAACTCAAACACAGAAAGAACACTTACGAGCCATCCATCAGCTAAGGTAAAACTTGAGCTTTTACTACGACAGACTAAAAATAAAAGCCGAGAATTTATGTGTTGCATAGTTGCTTAGCACTTGAAAAAGTCTTAAAGTATCTGTTTATGAAAGGTATTTTGAAAGCACTTTAAAATACCTATATTTCGCAGTTATACTTTATTTTTAACCTCAAGTAAAAGTTGGAAACAAAGTCAGGAATCAAAAATATGGACTGCAAGCTCACTTAAATTTCTAGGGACAGTTTTAAGTAGAATCTATAAAAGGAAAAACTAATGATTCAGGAAATGCGACTCCCACTCTAAAGTCAGAAAACAGATTATGTTGTTCCCAACCTGAATGATAAGATTATGTTCATTGTTCCAAGGGATGGCTACACAACTGTGAGATCTCTTACGGGAAAATTATTTCCCAATTTCCACTATACAAACATATTAGAATATCTTATTTGAACAACAAAGAAAACAATCTTATTGTTTAAAATCAAGGCAAATTTTTCACTAGAAACTGTTAATTTCATCCTGGAGACAACAGTTTTAAACATTTGCACATTTTATTAGTTTAACAACATCCACACATTTTCTCATAGCTATATAATTCTAATGGATCCCCATGGAAGTAGTGCTGAATACTTGCAAAAACTAATATATAGAGCTTCTCCTCCATACTTCAGAAGTGCTAAAAAACTCTCAAACTCAGTAACTCTTTCCTTTGTTTTCTCCAACCACCAAAAAAAGACTTTTCTTAGTTTCAGCAGCTATTCAGAGAACTTCCCCACAAGTTTGTAAATTCTAACACAAATGACTTATAACAACTGCAGCTCAAGTGAAGCTTTGTGCAAAACCACAATTTATGTTTTCCTGTTTATAACACCACTATCCTTCAGATGCTTAGAAAAGGCTGCTAGAACCAGAGCACTTCTCTGGAATTCTTTTGCTTATCGACTTTTGCTTCTTCAGACCTGATACAAAGGCTCTGGCAGACCTGGCTGCAGGACTCTGTATGTTTTCACCATCAGTTCCTACCCTTTTCCCTCTGCCGGAGGCAGAAAGAGGAGAAGCAGCAAACATCACACTAAAATGAATAACCTGATGTAGTATTTAGCTTAAACTGCTGAAGTGCTTAAGTACCTTTGCCAGAAGGGAGGGAAGTAGATTAGGCATTCAGGGGAAAAGACGGCACAAATAGCTTTGGCAATGTCACACTGCTGTAGATCTTCAGCACATGGGAAGAACATTTGCTAATTCTCTGACATCCAAGAAAATACAGCCTGAACTTCAGCAAAACCTCATCTCCGTAACTCCAAATACTATGGACTGACCACTGATCACTAAGGCTTTGTATCCTACACAGTTCTTCGTTACAGAAGTGATGGGAATCAATGACAGATCACTAACCTATCTGTAGTCCCATGGGATAACAAAAGGATGATGCTGCAGTGGACATTGTGGTCTTCAGACACTGCTACCAAAGAGCCTGATGTGCTTTTTCGGTCTTGAGGGAAAGAAAAAAATGTCAAAAACCCAAGCGAGATAGTTTTTTTACTTAGTTCATCATTACTGGAAAGAATTTAAAGTTCTATTGGAAAAAGTTCCTTTAAGTATTTTAAAGGAAGATGAATGAGACCCAGGGACAGCTATTTCTGGATTAAGAAGTTTATACTTAATCCCACCAGCCAGTGACTAGATATTTGCTGCTGTTTTAATATGAAGTGTGACAATGGCCGTCTCCTGACTCCATTTAACACTCTTGGATCTGACATCTAGTATCGAGGAGCTGTGTATGCATGACCTTTCAGTTGAGCATTCAAACACTTTTGGATATCATCTCTCATGCAAATGAGTGCTCCTCTAGCCTCTGCTCTCCCTTACGCTACCAACTATTCTGTATAACCTCCCACTCTGCCAGCCAAATACTTCAACTTTCCCAAGTTTTTGCCATTTGAGTAACCACTGTCCTTCACTTTAATTTTCTGTTCCCACAGCTGAAGCAACCTTAGAACACAGACAGAATGTGAGTGTTAACAGTATCACACATTTCTGTGCCTGTTATTCTAAAATGTTCTATGAGCCAATGATTACAGTTTTGAGTCAGAACGGGTAGTTAATTTAAGACACCAACGACTCAACCACATACGTATTCATAAGATTTTTCCATCGCTGCTAAGGGCTGAATTCCATTCAAATTGCTGTGTTTGACCTTTCTTGCTCTTCTCTCAAATGTGTGTGGCACCTGCAATTTTTCCATCACAATCTTGATAATTTCCAAATCAAAATACATTAAGCATCAGTACTATAATGGAACTCCAGGATAACCCACTCGATCTTTCCCTGTGCTATTAATGGCCTCTAATGCTACTGTGTATTAATATAGAATATTTCCGCTGGAAGGGACCTCCAAGTCAAACTGCCTGACCACTTCAGGGCTGGCTAAAAGTTAAAGCATGTTATTAAGGACATAAACTGCCTTCCGACTATTGAGACTTTGCTGATAATTCCCATAGTCCATTTCTCAATAATCCCTGATGATAGACACAGACAAGCAATTCTTCCACCTTTTAACCAGGGTAAAAATTAAATATCTCACTAGACATATTTTTATCTATACTAAAGACAGTCTTGGCTTATGCTTAATAAGATGTTCAGTTCTTCTGAAGACATGCCAGATGGTTTTCAGAAGACCAAGATGTTTCCCTAGTCTTCCCAGGAATTCGTTCCTTGGAATTAATCAGGTATACTTACTACCTTATTCTGTTACTCAACTTCTTCAGCACTTCACCTAATTTGAAGATTCTTCAAAACCCATCAGTGGTTCCAGCCAAGTTGATTTGTTCCTCTTAAATTGCTCCCAACAAATCTTTTTTCAACCCACTTCTACACACCACTCAAAGAGCCAGTCAACAGCATCAGGCATCTTCTGGTACAGAAGAAAATAGATGTTTTTTGCACATTCTGTATTTACTTGAATTTATCTGTTAATGCCTCAGGTTTATACAAGTTTCTTCCCACAAGACAATAAATGAAAATGTCTTTCTGTGATCATTTTTGCTAAAAAAGCCCTGCTGAATTTACCATTTTCCATTTGCGCATGCCACTTTCTATACGTCTTAAGCTCCAACTGAATCAGCGGGTCTACGGCTTCACTGTCTTCACAAAAAAAAAAAATCATTCAGTCTTGCTGTATTTATCTAAAATGCTTTTTTATTACTTGGGCACTGTCTTACGTTCTTCAACTGTACTATGACATACTAAAATTTATGTAATATCCACATTTTTAAGATAAGCTTAGATAATGTATGTTGAATCAAAGATTTTGGTATCTTCACTTCTTATATATGTATGTATATAACTATCTGAGCAACTGGCTCTAGGTGGTACTACCTAAGCAGGGGGATTAGACCAGATGACCTCCAGAAGACCTTTCCAAACTCAGCCATTCTATGATATTTATCTACTATATTTTAATTTAATAATTTTCTTTGGATTATTTCTCTAAATGTATTAAAAAATATATATATATTCATATAACACAGAGATTCTGTCTACCCAATACTCACAGAATACAATCTCAACTCTGCAGTTTGCATTAACTTGGATTTCAGAAAATTCATTTCTTTAGTACTTATAACTCAAGAGTTGTCTATTTGGGGGGGGGGGGGGAGCAAAAAAAAAAAGCAAAATATTAACTTCTATCTTAACAAAATCCCAAAAAACATTGGTACACAGAGAACACTCAAATCAAATAACTGGAATGGAAAAGTCTCCTGATTTGTACTTGATTTTTGTTAGTTCATATCACTAAGGAAGAATGAGAGCAGTGAAAAAGGGCAGAACTGATTAGAGCAAGCTGAAAAAACACTATTTTCACTGGGGTAAGAATGCACAGCAAAGAGTACTTTTCCCTTCACTAAATCTTCATGACCTGTAAGGCCAGTGAAGCCCTTTAAAACACAAGAGAACTTGTGCATGCATCCCCCATTCAAGTTACCAGGAAACAGACAAGGTTCATGACATTTAGTTGCTGGAGGACTGCAGAAATCTTTTGAGGCACCTAACTGATTATTAAAGCTGCTGATTAAGACATGGCTCTGATTCCCACTGGGGATGGAAAGCAGGTGGCAGAAGAGAGATGCAACTGTTACTCAGCACTTACTTATCTGTAAATAATTTTATCTACACAACAGATCAACCACGGGAAGCGCTAGTGAAAACTGGCACCATTGCCTGTATAACAGTCTGAATGCTCGTAAGGAAAAGCCCAACATTTTCATACTCGGGATTTGTGTCCAAGTGGGCAAGCAGAATATTGTAGAATTTCATATTTACAGACCTGCTTTACAGTCTCTGTATAATACAGAATGTGATACAGCATGAAGCAGGATGTCATGGGAAAAGAATTTTTATTTTGCTATGTAGATCAATGTAATAGGAAGAAAATAAAAAAGCAAAACTAGAAAAAAATGCCTAAAGAAATTAAAGAATGGGAAAAAACCAGCAGAAGGAAAAAAAAAACAGACAACAAATATTCCTGCTTTTAAAGTCATAAAATTTTGTTTATTCACATTTGCTCCTGTATCTACTACATTTTTGAACACGTTCCATAAGGCCGTGGACTTGGGAAGGTGAAAAGAGTTCCCTGTGGCCTTAAAAGTGGCACAGTGCAACAGTCCTGAGGAAAAAAAGCCATTCCTATCTGAAATTCACAATGAAGTTTTTCAAGAAAAGTTAAGAAGTTGTATCAATTAAATGTTTGAGACTAAAAGTTTAAAACTGGATTTTTTTTCTTCTAGGTTACTGTCTGCAAAAGGAGAAAACTAAGTTTTGATCTACACTTAATTCTACTACTTCTATTTTAAGTGAACGTATTTTTTTTACCTGTAAGTATAACAAGAAAGACTGTGTGCTAAACCCATATTACTTGTCATAAAGACTACCAGAGGATAGTCCCTCTTGAAACTACACCAGCTACTTTGCATAAATTCAAACCTAATGATTTGATGATACTCTGATAAAAAATAGGTACTCACAGAAATACAAAATGCTTATGCAAGTTAAACAAATGGTTGAAACCAAACATTTCAAATTATTTTATGCAGTTTCAATTATAACTGCTTTAACAAAACTAGTTGCAGAGTTTGGGTTACTACAGGCTTTGAAAACATAGCTTCACTCACATGTATCTTTCTTAAAGATGTAGATGCAACACAAAACACAGGAACTATTTCAATGAAAACCACATAAACTACCTACTGAACAATCTATATGAATGCTATCTCCTGTGGGCCTGCAGCGTTTGCTGGAGTAACCACTCAACTGCTCACCAGCCTCTGGAAGAAACATCCAACGGCAGCATCACCCTGAGAACACAGACTCAGTGGTACCTGGACACTGGAAGCACCCAACACTGCAGTTGCAGGGACAGTGTGAGGAGTGCTCCCACCTCAGCTGGGCCCTGGTGTTGCTCCAGCTACTGTTTCAGCTGGGACAACCCCCACTCCAGCTTCCCCCGGGCTTCCTGATCCACATTCACATGCATCGTTCACATGCATCGTTTCTCTGGTCTCCTGCCAGGCCACTTCATTCATACGTAGGAGAGCACACAGAATGCCATGTAGAAACCAAAAAAGTCTCGATAACATAAAAGGCTTTCTCACCTATCATAAACGCTTCTCCACATTTACCCACTAAAACAATAAAAATATGATTTTAAATCATAATGGTAGCAGTTTCTTTAACATTACTACTCGGTATGATGTGTGAAAACACTAATTCCACCATGCTGCTATGGCTGATTTATACATTTGTAGGCTATGGAATGAAGTGGCACAGAAAACTAACTTACCTATCTGAACTACAGCTCATTCTTACATGCCAACCTCAGCTTTTCTTTCAAATTCATTAAACTACGTGAGATTCTAACGCAGTCATTGACACTAAACTTCTCTAATCCACAGATTTTGGGCTTTCATGAAACAAAGATTCCAGACTCAGATTAAAATGAAGTTTGTCAACTAATTTTTTAAGCATTTAAGTCTTGGCTTGAAACAAGCATAAATGAAAACAGCAAAAATCTCTCTCTGATACTGAGAAACTGCTTCGCAGGAAAAAAATACCTGTCTCTGAACACATACACTAAATGATCTCCACACATATTCTTCAACTACTATAACTGATGTATTAACAACCTTTTACTATATAAATGAACTTTTTAAGGCAAGAGGACTACATATATAAAACCCAACATATCCCCTACTATCCTAAATAAGTACTTTTTTGGGGGGTGGCAAATAACTTTCAAGTCCAGGAAATGTCTCACTTTTCACACTAACCAAGAGTGTTAAGTCCAAACAACAAAAACTCACATGTATGGAGAGCTATTCAATCAGAATAAAACACTTAGGTCTGAAGATGTAAACAAAAGAAACCACAATCCTCTAATCCTTCTACAAAATTCTACATTTTTAATCTAGCCTTATCAACTACTGAATGTCTAATCTTTAGGAAGATATATACTATAGAGATAGATACATGGTAGCAGAATTTTTTTATAATCTTGAACAATCTTGGGTTCAAGTGCAATACATAAGCCTTAAAGATACTTTGTCTTATTAATACTTACAGTAGATATTTGCTTATTGCCAAAATACCCAACTAACATCAGTTCTGCAACAATCAGACTGCATGATTAACTTATCGTTGTAGTACACCCTGAACTAAAGTTTAAGCAATATAAATTGTAATGGAAATAAACAGCAAGAAACTTGAAAAATGAGTCAAAACCAGACAGACTCGTTATTTTTAGCTCAACTACACAAAATCATCTCCAGTAAGTCTAGTTTTGTATTTAATCAATACACACATGTAAAGACTTATGGAACTAAACACACCAACCCAGCATTTAAAAATTCACTTCCCCTTTGAAAAGATTTGTGAAAAACTTCTACATGAAACTTCAGACCAGCCAAAGAAAAAAATGTACATTACTAGTTCGATACATCACTCAAAATTCTTCCTCAAAATAACATGGATGAAATCTAAGAGCAAAGTTATGAACACAGGTCTGACACAATCCTTATTTCCATTAGGATCTACATGTCTAGAGCTTTATAATGCAAAGATGACCAGACCTGTAACTGCAATTTTGCAGCAATAGCAAAAATGAAGCAAGAGGTAACCTATTTCAGAATTGTATGAAAAATTAAAGTTGAAAATAATCAAAATAACAAAAGGTACACCAGATTACTTAGTCCAGTGTACACAAGTATATGTTGTAAAAATCTGACTGCTAGAAAGGCTGAAGATGTGATATGAGCACAGTCAGTACAGGACAGAGGATCACATCACCACTCTGAAGTTCAATAAAAATAGACCAATTTTTAGAACAGCTAGCAAAAAACAGAAATACAGATTATTACAGAGATTTCTTTTGCTACATTTGAGGGTTTAACATTTCCTTCTCAGCTCCCAAGATGGTTGTCATAACCTCTTCAGACATCTTTCTTCAACATGTTTACAACTGTTCTTAAATAGCTATGTTTCAGGAAAAAAAATCTGTTAACCAATAATGAAATATAATCTTTAAAGATATTGCTAGAGACGACATCTGGTCTTTATTTGTAAGCTAAACATTTCACATACCAGCCTGAAAACCTCTTGCCTACTACTCTGAAAGTCACAGCAGGTATTTTGAGTGGGATTCAAACTAAATCTTGCTATAAAGTTTCCATATGTAAGCCATTAGTATAAAATAAATTTTACATAACTTGTTTGAAATTACACCCAAGCAGCTAGAACTAAATACGTTCACATGTTTTGATGTCATTTAAAACTCTTTTCCACAACATAACTGTGAAGTGCCTCCAACTTCCCTATTAAAAGCACTATAAAACTGGTATTTGTTGCTACAGTAGGAGAAAAATGAGCTTTTAAACTAAAGACTTCTTGTCCCATTTCTGAGAGAAGAGCCTGGGCAGTGGCTTTGTAACAACACTGGAATGGTTGCATTGTGCAGAATAATCAAGATAACAGCTATGTTATGGGTGAGGAAAATTCACATTAAATTAAATTCACATTAAAAGCATTTTCAACTAAATTTATAGAAAAGGAGAGATTGATAACTCTCATACCCATATTTATAATACAAATGATGAGAGTTATTTATAAAACATGTCTACTCCGCAGTTTTATTTTGCCTCCTTTACAGATTTTCTATTAGAAACTTTTTGTAAGAAAATATGATGTATTAATGCTTGTTTCACAGAAGATTCCCAAACCAGAGAGAATTTAACATTCAAGAGAATCCAGGTTTCTTTCTACTGCAATGGACAGTGAAATTTTACATAGTTCCACATTCAAAAATACGCATGAAGATATACAAGCAGTAATTCAAACCATCCACTAGATTACTTGCTTCTGTGTATAAGAACTTGGTTTAATAATTTTAAAAACCACTGCATAGAGGAAAAAAATAAAGTTTTCAAGGAGAATGCTTTTAGAAAATTCTACATATACTGATTATTCAACGCACACTCACCTATCACTAAATCAAGAGGGAAAAATATCTAAAAATGAACTAGAAGGCACTGTTGAAAATCAGATCTAGTTCACAGTATTCAACAAGCTGATGTCCTGTTAACACACTTGCCCCAAACATTTGCAATATCTAGCCCAATAACAACACTGCAAAGAAACATCTGAGAGAACAAATCTTGAGAAAAACGTGCACATAAAGTTTTCAATGTGCACTACAATCCCACATAAGATTAAATATATACTGTGGTAATAAGAGGTATCTTCTCATCAAAAGACAGACAAGTCCAACTTTTTCAGCCAACAGCTTCTTGTACCACGAGCTCAGTCAGGACACCAGAAATTATTATAATGGCCTCAGCACTGTGCTAATATCCCTAACATAGAAAAGAAATATTAGGTACTACAGAGTGATATTGGAAAAAAAAAAAAGGATCATTGCTTATTAATGCAGAAAAAATACTATTCAAATAACATGGACTTTCCTACGTGCAATATCCACATAATAAACTGCACTATCAAGCAGTTTCTCACATGTATTTACCTACTAACCAATCTGCTGGGACAAATTCCAAATTTTCAACTCTCTGAACTCTTCAGAAAACTATGAGGTGATTTAGTGTTATTTCTGCACAAAAAACCCAAACTACACCACAACTAAATTATCATTTCCCTCTTTATTCAAGTTTCCTTCTGCCACCTACCTAACATATTTATATTCGTATTGACACCAAATGACTTGTAGACCAGAGGGAGGTAGACAGTAATTCTCTCAGCTTCTCAAAAAAACTGCAACTGTTGTTAAGACTTGGTTTTAAACCTAGACATGGCTAAATATAACAAAATACTGTTTTATATGTAAAAATGGCAATATAGGGTAGTAATTATATTTCAAATGTATTCATATGCCACATACCTGAAGAGTTATACTATCAACTCATGGTAATTAAAAAAAGCCTGATCTCTCAGTTGAGACGTAACAAAGAGTTCAGTAAAAGAGAAGCTAAAATAAATTCCTAAGTATTTTTGTAACAGGTAGCACAGAAGTGACCAACAATTACACGATATAAGAAGTTTTACCAATTCTCATTTGCAATGACCTATATAGCTCATGAACAGCCACATGACTCAGAAAAAAGCATCCCAAAATCAGCTGATTTAACCTCTTTACCACATCACATATAAAACATGCTACACGTTTTGGTGTTAAGCCATCTTGCTTCAAACACTAGGCCAGAATAATATCAAGAGTCCTGAGTATATTAATTTTCTCTCAAGGAATTAGAGTCTGAGGTTATGAAATACATGAAAGAGAACAATGCCAAAAAAAAAAAAAAAAATCTTTGCACAATGACTGCCAAGGAGATTAAAAACCAAACTGTTAGTTGTAAGCAAGATCCACTCAGGGCAGCTGGCATTTTTCTCAACTTTTTGTTATTGTTGTCTGTGCAGACACGTTTGAAGAAAAATTAAAACCTAACACTTCATTGTGTGGCACCAACTACCAAAAAAGCATTTGGCGTTCTCGCTCCACCCTCAGAAAGCAGTCATTATCCTTAAGAGCACTAAGAAAAGAATAATACAAGTTTTTCACGCTTTTGGTCCGTTTAAACAAAGCCCGTTTCACCCAAATTCCGCACTGAACTGTCCGCGGGGCTGCCGGAACGAGGCCCCCAGGCCCCCCAGCCCATTGTAACCCCGCCGTGTCCCCGCCCCCAGGCCTGCCCCGGACTCCGCTCACCCTCAGGCGTGTGCGCGCCCGGCTCCGCTCCCCCCGCACCCCCGACCGCCTCCCAAGGCCCTGGCCCCGGGCCCCCCACCGCAAAACCCGCTGGGAAGGAACTGCTCCCCGAGTCCCCGCTCCGCTCGGCTCGCCGAGAGCACAAAGCCGCCGCCCCCCCGGCCTCCGCCTCCCTCACGCCGCCGCCGCCGCCGCCGCCTCCCCTCCCGGCGCTCCCTCCCCACCTCGGCGCCGCTCCCCGGCGAGCCGGGAGGACACAAAGGCGGCGAGGCGCGGGCGGCCGCCGAGCAGGCCCTGCGCCGCCCGGTGACCTGCCACAACATGGCCCCCTCCCGCCCTCCTCCTACCCTGCCTCTCCCCTCCCCTCCCTCGGCGCGCAGCCAAGGCCGGAGACAAAAGGGGGCTGGGAGAAGGGGGGGTGGCTGGAAGCAGCGCGGGGGGGGCGGCCCGCCCGCCCGCTCCGCCCGCGGCCCAGCCAGCGCGGTCCCGGCCCCCGAGGATACTCACGGGCTGGCTGGCGGCGCTGCTCGCTGCGATGGAGCCGGAGCGGGCCCTGGGACACCCCTGCCCGCCCGCCGGCCCACCGCCACCGCCCCCCCCCCCGCCTCCGCCTCCTCCTCCCTCTCGGCGGCTCTCCTTCCTGCCTCCCCGCCCCCCCTTCGGCCGCGAGGGGCTCACAACAACATGGCGGGAGGGCGAGCCCGGCGCGCACGGAGGGAGAGGGAGAGGGACAGCGAGAGCGCGGCAAACCTCCCCCCGCCGCCGCTCGCCCCTGCCGCCGCCACAGCGCATGCGCGCCCCAGCCCGGCAGGGACAAGGAGGCGGTGGCCCCGGCCCCTTCCGCCCGCACCGCGCATGCGCCGCCGCCCCGAGAGCGCCCGCCTTCCCCCGCCCGGCAGCGCGGGCGGGCGGTGGGGCCGGGCCGTGCGTTCCCCTCCCGCCCGCCGCACACTCCGGGCAAAACACGGCTCTTCTGGGCGGTTTTTTGTCCCTCACTTTCGTTTTTCGCCGCCGGGGCGGGGTGGCGGCGGGAGGCGGTGCCCGGCCGAAGGCTCTGGGCCGAGGAGACAAAGGGGAAGGCGAGGCCCGTATTTGGGGATGATACCCGGTGGCTCCTGAGGGCTTCGGTTACCTTGTTTTTACAATAAACACAAGCGCGTCACCGTAGTTATTAGTTAACTATTGTTAAGCAGATCGTTGCTGTGTGATGATTTTGGGGGAAGGAGTCCCCAATTATCTTCTTCCCTCGAGAGAGTTAAATGCGGGATATATGATCAGCTCTGGGTGTTTGCTGTTGGTGAACACAGTAAACACTGATAGTTCTTAACAGCGTCACTCAATACGAGCAAACCTGCTGATTTAGCAGCCTCTGGAAAAGAAAGGGAGCTCTGCGTTTCAAAAAATACGGATTTCACAAAGAAATCCGCTATTTTTTGCCTTTTTACCAGTTTTTAAAGGAGCCTGGTTAGCAAATACTCTGAGGGAACAGTGCACAGACGCCATCCACAGCTCAAACCTTCAGACACAACCGGGTGATCAGTCATAGATCATAGAATCGTTTTGGTTGGAAAACCATAACCTAGCTGACGCTAAACCAGGTCACTAATAGCCTCATCTGTGCATCTTTTAAACACCTCCAGGGATGGTGACTCCACCACTTGCCTGGGCAGCCTGTTCCAATGCCTGACAACTTTTTCATTCAATAATATTTTTCCTAATATCCAATCTAAACCTCCCCTGGTGCTACTTGAGGCCATTTCCTCTCATCCTATCGTTTGTTACTTGGGAGTAGAGACCAACCCTCTCCATGCTACAACCTCCTTTCAGGTAGTTGTAGACAGCGAGAAGGTCTCCCCTCAACCTCCTTTTCTCCAGGCTGAACAGCCCCAGTTCCCTCAGCTGTTCCTCATCACACTTGTGCTCCAGACCCCTCACCAGCTTCATTGCCCTTCTCTGAACTCTCTTCCAGCACCTCAATGTCTTTCCTGTAGTGAAGGGCCCGAAACTGCAGTGACTGTTCAAAACACTGTGAGCAGCCGTGTTTTCTGTCAGCAGAAAGGACATGGGCTCTGCCAGTCCCAGCAACTCATTCAAGGTACGGCAGGGAAGAGCAGGTGGGTTTGGATGCAGGAATACCATTGTACTGGTCTCTACTGGTCTGTACTGATGCTACTGTGGGCAGCAGCAGCTGAAGGGATGAGATGTGTGTGATTACCAGCCACGTTCTTAAAAAAACAGAGATGTCTCGAAGGAAAAAACCCTCACTGTTTCCAGTATTTATAGACATGGTTAAAAACATGAAAGTTCCCAGCTCCTGATAAAGATAGAAATGTTCTCCCGAGAAATGAAAATGATATATTTGGCTTAATACTAGTCAGCTAAGTGCCCAGACGCCTGCAGTCTGCTGCTGCTCGCGTGGCTAATCCTGGTGATCCCCTGTGTCCTGTCCCACTGCCACCTTTGGGCTGTCTCCAGGGAGGCTGCAGGGCTGAAAAGCCAGTTACTGGGCTGAAAAGCCAATTATTTTGCTTCCTTGAGGAGAGAAGGCCTCCAAGTCACAGCCTCCAAGTCAGCCCTTCCCGTCACACAGACGGGCTAGGGCTGAAGAAAATGCTGTTACACCCGTGGCACCCCGAACACTGACACCAGCTCTCCAGCTCAGACCCTTTGGGGGACCCTGCTTCTCCCGAATAATTCTGGTCAGTGTTTGTATAAAGCGTTAAATGTTCTGGAAGAACTCAATGTGCATTTGATAAGTATAAGCTTGAACGAATTCTACATCAGTTTGCTTCTCAGTACTGAAAAAAAACAACCTGCTCACGAAACATAAAAATGTTTAAGTGCAATTGGTTTGAGATTTGATCCGAGAAATACAATTAATCGGTTATTTTCTAAAGTATTATTCTAAAAAAAAAAAAAAAAGGAAAAAGCCCCCAAAAATTCCACCACCATACACCTCACAATTTCATAATGGCACTAAAGCTGTGGCACATGCTAAAATAGTTCAAGAAAAGTCTTCCTCTCTTACCTTTGTCCTGGGTAGAATCTTTGAAAGTACTTAATACTTAAGATAGTTTAACTTGGTAAAATTCCATTACAAAATGCTTTTCCTAGCTATTCCTATTTTTAAAGAGGCATTAACAGCTGTCTAGGCTCTGCTTACAGTCCAAACTTTTCAGATAAAATAAATTAACACAGTTTTGGTTTGGTTTGGTTTGAGTTTGTGTGTGTGTGTGTGTGAATAAGCCTCCTCAACAAAAAATACTGAACAAATACAGAGTCTACAGTTTAGAAAAGCAGCCAAGGATATGGGAAACCTGGATGCTTTTGACCTCGTCCACAGCCTTCCTATGAGACCTTGGGCAAGGTACTTAACTGAAGAGCACTCACAGAAATTGAAAGCTGCAGTCCTAACTACCTCCCTCAGCTGCTGTCTAATCCTGAAGATGTCTGCTTTTTCTAAAGCCACAAACTTCAGGACCTAAGACTCTCTATATGAAAAACATTGTCCTGCTGTGCCATCATACCCATGTCCCCCAGCAGTTTGGACAGTGCTATTAGATCTAGAAGGGTAGCAAATAATTAACCTGTATTAATTAAAACCAAGGTATTCCTCCATGGGAGTAAAAAAAACCTAGATGCGGTAGACCTTCTCAAAACATCTTCAGGAAAGATGCAGGTACCTACAAAAGGTTGCATTCTTTGAAAACAAAGTGTGCAATTCCCTTTACTCCCAGGACTGGGGAGCAGCCAGATTTGATCGATCCCTTTGCTCAAGATTCTGTTCTGTTTAATCTCTTTATCAATGATCTGGATGAGGAGATCGAGTGAACCTTTAGTAAGTTTTCAGACAACACCAAGTTGGGTGTGAGTGTTGATCTGCTGGAAGGTAGGAAGGCCATACAGAGGGATTTGGACCGGCTGGATCAGTGGGCTGAGGCCAGTTGTGTGAGATTTAACAAGGCCAAGTGCCACGTCTTGCACTTGGGTCACAACAACCACAGGCAGCACTACAGGCTTGGGGAAAAGTGGCTGGAAAGCTGCCTGGAGGAAAAGGACCTGGGGGTGTTGATTGACAGCAGCTGAACATGAGCCAGCAGTGAGCCCAGGTGGCCAAAAAGGCCAACAGCATCCTGCCTTGTATCAGGAATAGTGTGGCCAGCAGAACTAGAGAAGTCATTGTCCCCTATACTTGGCACTGGTGAGGCTCCACCTCAAATCCTGTGTTCAGTCTGGGCCCTTCACTACAGAAAAGACCTTGAGGTGCTGGAGAGAGTTCAGAGAAAGGCAACGAAGCTGGTGAGGGGTCTGGAGCACAAGTGTGATGAGGAGCGGCTGAGGGACCTGGGGCTGTTTGGCCTGGAGAAAAGGAGGCTGAGGGGAGACCTTCTCACTGTCTACAACTACCTGAAAGGAGGTTGTAGCATGGAAGGGGTTGGTCTCTTCTCCCCAGTAGCAAGCGATAGGACAAGAGGAAATGGCCTCAAGTAGCACCAGGGGAGGTTTAGGTTGGATATTATGAGAAATTTCTTTGCATAAAGGGTTCTCAGGCATTGGAACAGGCTGCCCAGGGAAGTGGTGGAGTCACCATCCCTGGAGGAGTTTAAAAGACGCATAGATGAGGTTCTCAGGGACATAGTTTAGGGGCAGATTTGTCAGTGTTAGGTTAATGGTTGGACTCGATGATCTTAAAGTCCTTTTCCAACCAAAATGATTCTATGATTCACAGGTCTGGCTTGCTTAGAGAGATTTCTGAAAATCAGCAGATGACTTTGGCTGCCCTCTGCTGCAGCTGGGCTGTTCTGCAGGGAAGAATTAAAGCTTCTACTGAATGGCCTTGCTGGCCTTACAGTCATAGAACCATAGAATGTTTTAGGTTGAAAGGGACCTTTAATAATCCCCTAGTCCAACCCCCACATCTGACTGCCCCCAATCTAATCCCCAGTCTAACAACCATTTTACTGCTTAAGAGGAGCAGTCCTAAATTGGTGAGCCTTGCTCAGTTCTCTGAAATCACAGCCGCAGTTAACTACCTACCACTTTCACAGGTTCCATGTTCTGGAGAAGGGCTATGGAATGGTGGTTTATATCCTTAGCATGCCGCTTGTTACCTACATCTCTGTAAGATATGCTTACCCAGACGTATGTTTCATGCATTTACTGGAGCAGCTCCTGTTCTGAAGTTATTAATTTTCCCATATACTGTGTAGCAGATCCAGACACCTAGTGCACAATTCTGGATTCTACTTTGTCAACAGATATACAATTAATTAGTTAAAAAATCAATGACCCTGAAATAATAGATTCACAAGACTTGCTGTTAAATGTGTTTCTGTAGGAATCGGTTGGTGTTTCATGTTTTAGGCCAGTAGTGGCTGTAATACATAGGAGTGTTTACTGAGATGAGAACTCTGGCCCGGTGGCCTAAGCGTCCCCTTTGGCTAGCTTCTCCCCAGGGCCTCAGAGAAATGTGCTTACAAGCCACAAACTCTCTGTACAGAGTGACTTTCCCATCCACTCATCCTTTTGCCCCACCATTGATTCACAAACACAGCCTCTCCCTGCCCTAACCAGTCGCTGTGCTAACTCAGCATTCACTCTTCTGTTTTATTACTTGGACCATGTAACCTGTTCATTAACACAGCTCCTCCCACATCTCATTGTACTGATGCTATTGCCTTAATTCCTACAAGCCTTACAGTTACTCCTGTCCCAACCCTCTCTGTTCCGATACAGAAACATTTGACCCACTATATGCAACTGCATCCAAACCCCAACTTTAATGTTTTAAACACACATCTTTAAGCTTTTTTTTTTCTGTATGTGGGAAGAACTTTCCTGAGTTACCTTATCACCCTTTAAATTTCCTTTTAACAACACAAAAACTAGTACAAAATTATCTTTCTTTGGTATGATTCCAGTAAAACCGTTTGACAACAGTGCACTGAAAGCCCAGTCTGCTCTATTGCTCAAAACTGTGGTACTGTTTCCATTTGTTTCCCCTACTTGTCTGTGCAACTGTAAGTTTCTTCAAGCAAGACCATCTATTCTGCTTTTTTGGTAGGTTGGTTGGTGTGTGGTTTGTTGGTTTGTTTGTTTGTTTTGTTGTTTTGGGTTTGTTTTTTGTTTTTGCTTGATTTTAGTTTCGGTTTGGGTTTGTTTTTGGTTTTGTTTTTTTTACTAGCTAGCAACTGGCATAACATACTGAGCTAATGCAAGCAAGAACTGTTCAGTTTAGGACCAACAGAAAATTCACAGGTGGATTATAGTAATTTTTGTCACTAATCCCATATTTTGACTTACTCATTACTACATTGCTGCTTTAAAACACAGGGATACTGGTTTGCCATCCAGTTACATGGTCATTGCTCCTGTAGACATGATTGGCTTTTCCAAGTAAGCTGTTCTGCAAGAGGTTTAAAGAAAATGCATGAGAAGAGACATCAGTGGACAGAGTGCCCTGCAGCACTCGTCTTCATGAACTTGTCCCAAGAAACAAGTGTCCAAGCAAGCCTGTGCTAGAATGGCAGAGAAGATGTCGGCCAAAGACTTGTTTCACCAGTGAGACGGCTTTTGTCCCTGAGTCATTCACCCCCTCTTAGGTGTCTGAGGTACAAACAAGCTTCATAAACATACCTGAGAGTCACAACCACCAGAAACAGTCCTTGTAACAGAACAAGGGTAACTAATGGCATCACTTCATGTGCATGAATGTAAATAGCTTTGGAGTGGCAAAGGCAAAGATAATGCCAGCTGGTTTTTAGATTCACATTCACTTGTTCACAACAGAGTGGATGTTGATGGTTATCTTAAGAAAAAAGCCCATGTGTCTCAACAGAAGTATGCTTTCCCTTCCAGTGCAGAATAAAGTTCCAGGAACATTTCACGCTGAAGGCAGACTGTGGCTCTTAGAACTGAAGATTGAATACTATACTCACTACAAAGAGCAAAACCTCAAAGGTGAGCATCACATTGACTCTCACTCATTTCATACTTTAAGCAGTAATGAGTAAACACTTTAATAACTAAAAAGGGAAAAAAGTTCAAGGAAATATCCCAAGCAGTGGAAGCGATCACAAGAGCTCCAAAAGGTGATATTTTTTTTGTGCGCTAAGAAGATAGTTCAGCAATAGCAGAACAAGGGAGAGTGGGAAGAAGGCTTTTTTTTTCTCTCCTGAGGAAAAATATTCTAAGAATCCTAAAAACATATCCAGAAGTTTTAATGTTGTTTTCATAAAGTCTCACCAACTTAGCTTGCACAAACTAGAAATTCTCTGTATCTTCAGAAATGAGGAGCTGTAATAGAGGATAAACTAGAAGAAAGATTGGCAACAGTAATTTATGCTTATATCATTTTTCTCATCCTAGGTTCATCAACGCTCTTCTAACTATTGCTATATGAAATACTGGTCCTCCTACTGCAGCAGGTACTTCTGGTAGGACTCTAAGAAGCAACCCAACACCAAGTGGATTTTGCTTAGGGTAACATCAGGCATCTGTGGTCATCTCTGCTCTAGACTCCTCATCACTAGACTATATGTTTTTCGTCTGTCATAACCATACCAGAAGCTCCCTAGAATTTCCTGTTCTTACATAGTGTCGAGGGGGCTGAGCACAAGCAACAAGATACATCTACATGATGGGATACATCATTTAAATACCAAAACACAGCACAGCCATAGTACAATAGCTCAGAGCTAGTTAAGAGCCCTGTTCTGAGTCACCATCTTAGCATGAAGACGTATCCACTGGCCCCCATTTCCACACAGAGAACCCAAAGCTTATTCTATGCCAAACATGCATTCAGAGCAACAAGGTATAGCACAGTGAATATACAATGCCGGAGATACATTCAGGAAAGGAAATCCTAGCTTGCTTCCTGAGCATAAACAGAATGGTTGAGCACTGTAATACTGAAAAGTAGGTGTCAATGTTATCCATCTATTGCATAAAGTATTACATAAATAGCGACAGTGTATTCATACATATGTGGGCTTACCTTTAATTATATCTGCAGGTTTTACAGACTTCTAAAGTACCTCTTCTGTTTTCAATGCATCCCTCTTCCTAGGCACATAGTGAAACACGGAACAAAACAAAAAAATCATCAAGCTGAACTAATGGATTTTTTAATATTACAAAATTCAAGTTCTGTTTCTGAGTCAGCTCTCCCTCTCTTGCCGTACAGGACCCTTGTCTTCAGCTGATCTCCTATCAGGACCCAGCAGCCGTTGGGTTTTCTACACCCCCAGTGCTGGGGTGGGGACCCAAGGGTGAGCCTGCGTCTGCAGCAGAAAACAGAAAAGACAAGGCGAGAAGGAAGAGCAGCACGTTGTTTTTCTGCAGGAGCTGCTGGGGGAGGAACTTGTGACCTACCCGGCTATTCCTTTGCTGTTCCTGTAACCCTGGGAGCAAAGAGCTTTGCAAGTGGGAAGCAGAGATTAGCTGTTCAAATGGGAATAATCAATTCCCATTTCCCTGGCACAGGAAAGGGAAGCACCAGATGACACTCTGCAACCTGCGGCTTGCTTTGCCTGCTGGCCTGGGCTGGCTTCAGATGGAAATTTATCATAGAATTCATTCATAGAATCATAGAATGTCCTGAGCTGGAAGGACCCAAAAGGGTCATTGAGTCCAACTCCTGTCCCTGCACAGGACAACCCCACAGTTCACACCGTGTGTCTGAGGATGTTGTCCAGTCTCTTCTTGAACACTGTCAGGTTGGGGCCGTGACACCTCCCTGGGGAGCCTGTTCCAGTGTCCAGCACCCTCTGGGTGAAGAACCTTTTCCTCATGCCCAACCTAAACCTCCCCTGGCACATCTTCCTGCCATTCCCCCAGGTTCTGTCACTGGTCACCAGAGAGAAGAGCTCAGCACTTGCCCCTCCTCCCCTTAAGTTGTTTTCCTCTTTCAGCTGGAAAACAACTTCTTCGCTCGTAATACATCCTGTTAGTGGACTGCAAACAGGAAGCTCATATGGGTAAATAAGAGTGCTTTTCCACTAATTTTGGCTAAAGGCTAAGACTTAGAAGACAGCACCTGTAGATTCATCCAGTTTGCATTCAAGAGAACAATACTACTTCAGAGCGATTCTTGGACATCATCATTACATCATGAATTTATCATCTGACTGCATTGCTGGTGGGGGCAATTAGGAAGCTATGATCTAGGACCAGAAAGAATCCTCCAAGCCTTTGAGCGCAGTTCTTTTCGTCATGCAATCGCAAACAAAAATTTACCAAATGGAATTAAAACCTGATCCCCATCTCCCTCACGTACTTTCCCCGGGAGACCAAGAGAGTATGTGTAATCCATTTCATCCTTCCTTTTATTTGTATCTATTTATAACTTTAAGCAAAGCATACAGATGGGAGTAATTACAGTCTCAACACATTACTGTCTTCCCGAGATCATTAGTTTTTCTATTGGTAAAATAGTACAAGATGAAGCATTAGCTTCAAAATACATGTTTGTTACAACTTCATGAATCACCAACCAGAGATATAAGAGAGTGTCATAACCTCAGTGACTTTTCCAGGCAAATCTTTTTTCCTTGATATTTGACAGAGTCAAAGGGAGGTTATAGTTAAACAGAGTGTTAAAATTAATCCCTTGTCCTAGCTTTTTGTGGAGCTAGGCAGTAACTGGCAGGGAAACTAGCTGAGCCCCCTTGTCCCTGACTAAGCTCATCCCAGGAGATCACAGTGCTCTAAGTATGGCCCACAGCCCATTATACAGCCTATACCGTCTCCACAAAAGAGGTGTTTTGGGCATATAGGAGCAAAGCCTGATGCCAGGCATATCCCACCCCACCCCATGAGGAAGAGCAGTGGCCATGACCTGCCCCACATGTACTGGCAGCAGTCGGTGCGTGCAGGGATGAGCCCAACCAGTCCCTCTCTGCCCTTCACACTGTGTCTGAGAAAAAGCAAACCTGCAGCGCCAGCCCAGGAAACTTGCAGGAGCTGCTGCAAGCTGTGTTACCCTGTTTTTCTTCCTGGCTGCAGTTCTCTAAGCATCTTAGAGAGTGGTGGATGAGAGATTGGACATGAGGCAGCAATATGCACTTATTGCCCAGAAGGCCGGTTGCATCTTGGGTTGCATCACAAGCAGCATGTCCAGCAGGTCAGGGAGGTGATTCTGCACCTCTGCTCTGCTCTGGTGACACCCCACCTGTGTCCTGTGTCCAGCTGTGGAGCCCTCAGCACAGGATAGACATGGACCTGTTGGAGAGGGGCCAGATGAGGTCACAAAAATGATCAAAGGACTGGAACAGCTCTGCTGTGAGGACAGGCTGAGAGAGTTGGGGTTGTTCAGCTGAGGAAGAGAAAGTTCTGGAGAGACCTTATTGTGGTCTTTCAGTACTTAAAAAGGACCTATAAGAAAGATGAGGACAGACTTTTTAGAGAGCCCTGTTGCAATAGGACAAGGGGTAATGGTTTTAAACTAAAGGAAGACAGGTTCAGGCCAGACATGAGGAAGAAATTTTTTATAATGAGGGTGGTGAAACCCTGGCCCAGGTTGCCCAGAGAGGTGGTGGATGCCCCATCCCTGGAGACATCCCAGGCCAGGCTGGACGGGGCTCTGAGCAACCTGATCTGGGTGAAGATGTCCCTGCTCATGGCAGGGAGGTTGGACTGGATGAGCTTTGAAGGTCCCTCCCAACCCAAACTGTTCTCTGATTCTATGATTCCTAGTTCACCACACGGTTCCTCTGCTCTGCTTCACTACCCTTTTGGCCCAGCGATTAAGAAGAGAGGCAGGAGAACAACCAACCTTCTGTTGTTTGGTTGTTGGGAGGACGATGCTGTTGCAGCTGCAGTAGGGTGGGCTGGGGAAAGGAGCTGCCTTCTGTGGGCCCCAAGTGCCACTTCTCGTCCAGGGTTTCATTAAAAAATAGGTATCAGTTTTGATGAAATCTTGAAATCACTAAGTACCTTCAGTTACAATATCCCTTTTCACCTGAGAAAAACTGGAATTATTTGGGCTGGTATTATTATATTTTTGACAAGAAACATACAGAGGACACTATTTTATTATAGAATGATACCTAACACAGTGAATGTGAAGTTATAGGTTAAGCTCTAAACATGTGTTGTAAACTTTTATTTTTAAAATAATAAAACTACTTAGTGAATGTATTTTTATACATCTACTCATAGATGCTGGAATGCATTTCACTGACTATTCAGAATTTCAGAGTTGAAAATATAGCCATGCTTTAATTCTATTTTTCATGATGCTTGGTTGAAAGTTTTAATGGAAATGTTTATTTGCATTTTGGTATATAAAATTATAGAATTCATTTGATAAAGATTCTGGAAAACAGACTTCATATAGGACAAGATAATCTAATCTTGAATTAAACCTAAGAAATAAATTAAAAGTTAATTCTGAAATTTAGAAGTTCTTAAGAGTATAAACAAATGCAAAAGAATTTTTTGAAGCTTATTTAAAGCACTGCTCAGAAAAGAAAAAATAGGACAGGTTTGGAATGTTGTATGTATACACACCTGTATTTATACACCGTGTATAGCCATCAAATCAGGAAATATGGATGTAAACAGGAATGAAGGAGGAAATTTGTATAATATTCCCTCAGTGGGTGAAAGGAAATGTAGCAATCCTGCTTGGTACAGTAACTGTCTGCAGTGCCAACATGTGGAATCCTGGAGCCAGCATCAGTCTAAGACTGTTGATTTTTTTGTAGTTTTATTTTTATTTTTGTTTGTTTGCTTTTTTATTTGCTTTAGTTTGGGTTTGGCTTTGTGGGAGTTTTTTGGTGTGTGTTTTGTTGTTGGTTTGTTTGGGGTTTTTTTAAGCAATGTCACTGTTCCACCAGCTTGGGGAATAAACACTTAGCACGGATACTCTTATTTCTCTTAGTCTTGGGACTTAAATATTTATTCTTTGCTTAGGATCTTCTTTTGTATTGGTTTTGAATGTTTTCAGTGTCCAGTGGCAAAAATGCAATCCTTATTTGCCTGTTTAGCTTCAGAAAGCTATTCTAGCAGTATCAGAAGCAGCATTATCTTTTCTAGTTTTATTATAAACCTTTCTAATAAAAATAAAACGTTGGCAAACTGAACTTTCAGTCACAACTCCTGACCTTTGCAAGCAGCGGTGGGATCAGTACTCATGAAAGCTGTAATTACTCTATTTTCTGCCATGGTTCTTGTTTTGCGTTATTCCACCACTATGTTCTGTAACGGTTCTTCTATTTAAGAGCACACCCAAACAACGTACAGCAGCAGGACGGTTACTGCCCCGTGCCCAGCTCCACAGAGCAGCCCAGAGAACATGCAATGTGACACTGGTGGCTTCCTCCTGGATACGGTAAGATAACCAAACAAAATATTCAGTATCTGATTAGCAACATGTGGCATACCAAATACATTTTTCCTGCACAATATCTGTAAAACAAAAGCAAATCTTTCAGAGTATAACAGTTGCAGAACCAGACTATGCTGAGCCCTGGCTGCCCGCAGACCCAGACAGGAAACACTAACTCAGCTTACGGTAAATTCTGTTTTTTTAGATTCCCTCTTGATCCCCTGGGCTCAGATCTGCTATTGTAACATGCCAGGGAAACGCAGTTACTGTCCAAACTTAAACAAGCTCCATTTTAGTGATTATTCTTGTGAAGACTATGGCTGTCCTGCATCCTAAGAAATGCATTTATTTTCCTCCCCATCCTGTTCCCAGCAGCCCAACCTGTTTGTTTGTTTGTTTTGTTTTTGTTTCGTTAGGTTGTTCTGTGTTTTGGTGTGGGGTTTCATGTTGGTGGTGGTGGTGGGTCTTACCTTGACATTTTTATAGTCCCCGCCAGAGGTCTTTGTTCCCAGGTGTATCGGGGGCCCTGGTCCCTTGGGGACAAGGGAGCTCTGATGTCCCCATGGTGCATGGGGGCTGCCAGTACCACGAGAGGATGTGGTGGGTCCAGGTCATCTCCCACGGGATGGGGACCCAAAGCTGTTTGGGGGCTCAGATGTGAGAAGGTGTCTCAATCCCTTCACAGTTTTCCAAGTATAACATTGGTGTCTACCTCTGAAGAAAGTTACTGGCGATGGCTTTGACCTGTCCACCCTCAGACTGTGGATTATTTTTAAAGCCCATTCTGAGATTTGTAACCCTCTCCCAAGCATGGAACAGGGAAGCCAAGCCTATAACTGTGTTCCAAATATCACTCCTGGGACCTGAAATTAAATATTGCAAAATATCTGCCCACATGTTTTGACTAGCTCTTACCACTGACATTGGCCTTTACCTTAAATTAGCTTTCTCTAGCCCTTGTAGCTATTGCTGGGATAAAAATAGCACTAAACACATTAAAGAGAATTTTCATTCACGACTCAAATATACTCTCTATCTGTGTTACCTTAATACTGAAGAACTAATACTTATTGTAGGGTTTCTTTTTAATCAGTAATGCAAAACATCAAAACCAAATGCAGGGTGCGCCATGTTTCACTGGACAAAGCTGCCTTATTGTTTTGAGACCAGTAGATGGCAACCACTCATTGCAATGTCAAAGGTAAATGAAAAGGGAGAGTTGTTCAGGCAAGGGATTTATTATATGACAGCCTGAGCAACAACGTTTTGCTTTGATATAAGAAGAAAGCAGCACCTTATTTTTACTTCTGCTCATACATATCTTTTGAAGGAGAGCAGTGAGATGCCCTTTTGCCAAGCCAGTATTGACAAATTATAACTGTGATAACTCATTTGATTAAAATATCTTATGATACCAGTCAAAAGAAGAACAAGTCAATGGAAAAAAGAATTCTAAAGTAATCAGTCTGTCTTAGCTTACACAGGAATAGCCTGAAGTTCTTATCATGATTAATCTGATTCGTTATTACTTTAGGTAGAAGCAGTTAGACCTGAGTAACAATGATCCTGGGATTGGAAATAGATCATCCTTTAGGAACTGACTGGAGCTATTGAGGTACAGTTAATTAATCCTTGTTATCTGAGTGGTCTTACAGAATTTCTTTTTACATGATCAACTTTGAAGAAATTCTGATTCTTTCTACAACATTAGATTAAAAGTTCTTAATTTCTTGGAGCAGGAACTGTAAAGCTTTGAAAAGATCCTCTCATGCCCTCCATTTACGCTTTAGAAAAGAAGCTCCTTCATTAAAATAGGATAATAGTTATGGAAATATCTATAACCTTACTAGAAGGACACTTAATTACCTGTAGTGATATTAGTTTTTCCTTTAGCATTGATTTAACTGTATTTTGTGAAAACATTCTCAGTTAGGATTGGTGCATATAACATGTGTATGGATGCACACAGGGGTATCTATAGTGCAGAAAAAATCCAGACCTTCAGACCTCCGAAGGATTCCAGCGTTGCCTAACACTGTGATTAGCAATGTAAAAAAGAATACACTACAAATAGCTAAACCAGCTGACAAGAAGAGCACTGTCCCTTGGTAGAAGCAAAACAAAACACTCTGCATTACTGAGATGCCTCCCTCGAAGTTCTCAAGCACTTCGCAAACCATTAACTTGGAACGCGTTAACTTGCATCCTTGCAGTAGAAGGTGCAGATGTTTATTCTCAAAACTCACATCTTTGCAAGTAAGACTTAAAAAACCTACTTGATACAGGTAAAGTAACATTTTGCTCTTGTTAAAGCTGTGGCTTGGTCAGCTGTGATTTTTTTCTTGGTGACTTTAAAATTAGGAGAATTCCAGCTGCCGTCCATTTCCTACTGAATACAAGTGAGTTGGCATTAGGAATAGCTCGTATTCTAGTATTCTCTACAACCCCCCCCAGCTTTTCTCTTTATTTCCTCATCTACTAAGATTTATACTGTTAAAAAAACCCAGCTATTTAATGAGATTTCAGTCCTTTTTTGCTTCTTTAAAGAAATTTAAGGCTTTCAGCCCAGTGCTAAAATTTGTGCAACATTATTTGTCTTAGTGTGAGAAATTACATGAGTTGTATATGTCGTTTTTCTTATGGGCCCATGAGTTTTGGTAAGAGTCCAAGCATTATCATGGACCCTTCTTGCAGAAAACTGCAAAGCTTAGTGAGATTATTAAGAAAAAAAAAAAAGGCAAGGAAAGAGAAAGCTAAATTATTTAGAAGATAAGGAAATTTTAAACAAACAGTAAAAATACTTTTCTGTTTATATTCATGCCTTTTTTTAGCTCAGATGGTCAAGGAAGACAGATAGTTTTAAAAATTCGAGGTCTGCTGTTTGCATGAAGGGCTGAGGAAGGTCTCACTCCTGTTGTCTGGTACTTATCACAGCAGGAGTCTGCAAGAGACCACCAGGGACAGAAACTCTCCTTCTTTGCAGTTGCAATCAGTCAAGTTTAAGTTCAAAGGAATCCATACGGACATTCCCTTCTGCTTAATACTTCGTATGTATTACAGAACACAAAATACACCCTTGTGCACTGTAACAATATTCAGATTTATGGCAGAATCTGCCCCAAGGTCTGAAATTTTGTGTATTAGGTATCTAAGAAGGGGTCAGTGGCATTTCCAAAAGCTTGTGCGTCTATTTCTCCTGGGTGTGCACTGAAACATGTCTATGATGAGCAGTGACAAAGTGCTCTTGAAGATCATAGTCTGGTAAGAATGTGCATATCTCAGGTACGTTGGCAAAAAGGGGCCATTGAACTGTAATTAAAGCCTTTTTATTCCTCTCCTGCACTTCCTAAAATTTGAAAAAGCCAGAATTGCCCCCTACTGTGGAGCAGAAAAACAGTTTCTGGACTGTTTTTAGCAGAACATTTTTCTGTCTTTGATTAAGACACTGGAAATGTTCCTTGTTGAGCAAAGCCATAGCATGTTGGGCGACAAGCTTGTTTGATCCTTTATAGCGGGGAAAGAAAATATGACTGAGCTCTAAAGCAGGTGCTCGAGCATTCACATTTAATCAAAGAATAAAGTACAGGTTTGCATAGGGATTTTGCTTACCTGATCCTTATTTCAGATGCCCTTTGAAGCATAATTTAAAGGAAGGGTAATCAGGGACACAGTCTAGTAAGGTATTGAGTGATTCTGAGGTGGAGCTGAATGCCATTTCCATTGCTTGCGATGAGAGTCCAAGATAATCAGTCTTGGCAGAATCTGAACCATAATAAATTAACGAGATAACATGGGTAGTGAAAGAACGCAAAACACTGAAGGTAGGTTTGTGTTTCTTGAAAGTGTTCAGAACGACTTCTATAATTATTAACTTAACCCTAAAAGCCTGAGATAGCCCTTATTCAAATGCCGCAGTGTCATTCCATATTTTCTCCTGACAACAACATCTCCTGACATTTCCACAATGAGGAAAAGGAAGACAGTGGATTCACCTCATACGTCCTCAGATCTGGGTGAAGGGAAGGAGAAATTAAGACTGAAGCAAGAGGTGGGCCTGATTAGCGGAGTGTCATTAATTGCAGGCACCATGATAGGCTCAGGGATCTTTATGTCCCCTGAGTGGGTGCTACATCATATGGGGAGTCCCGCCAGCAGCCTGCTCATCTGGGCAGCCTGTGGTCTCCTGGCCACGTTTGGAGCCTTGTCATACGCTGAGCTTGGAACCATAATTAAGGAGTCTGGAGGAGAATATATTTACATCTTGAGGGTTTTTGGTTCTTTTCCTGCCTTCCTTTTCGCCTACACCTCTGTTATCCTGGTGAGACCGGCTAGTTTGGCAGCTGTCTGTCTGAGCTTTGCTGAATACGCCGTTGCGCCCTTCTACCCAGGATGCTCATCCCCACAGGTTGTCGTCAAATGTGCAGCTGCTGCCTGCATCCTGCTTTTAACGATCATCAACTGTCTCAACGTGAGGCTGGCAACATCTATCATGAACATTTTCACAGCTGCCAAACTCTTGGCTTTGCTGGTGATCGTGGTGGGTGGATTGGTGCTGCTTGCCAAGGGACAAACTCAGAGTTTTCAAAATGCATTCCAAAACACGACTGCAAGTATCGGGGCAGTTGGAGTGGCGTTTTACCAGGGACTCTGGTCCTATGATGGCTGGAACAACCTGAACTATGTAACCGAGGAACTGAAGAAGCCTGAGGTGAGTGACTGAGCTGGGTTTTACTTCCTGAATCCTGCTGCTAATACATTTGATTCTATCTATGATTGTGTTAAGAGTGGTAATCAAGAGATTAGAGCACTGAGAAAAGGCGACTGAGCTTTCCTCCTGGTTTGTTCTGTCTTCTGAGGCAAGACACCTACAGATTTGTCCAGAAAGGATAAAAATAGATCTCTAAACAAAATAACAGCCTGCCTACAAGAAAGCACTGAAATACCCCCCAGACTGGGAAAAAAATAAAAGCTATTAGGCAGCACTTAGATGCTTTGGGGATGAAGTTTTGCCTTAGTGTTTAGAGGATCTCACTGTAGACTCTTAGATTTATTGAGAAAAGCACTCTCTGCTATAATCCATAAAGGTTTCTTAACACCATGTATTCCCTAAAAGACTTGATCCATAACGTATGCATCACAAAACCAGTTTTTCTCTTCCTAGTGCTGGAGGGGGAGCTTCAGAGCAAGCCAAGGCCCACTGGGGAGGGAATCTAACTTGGAATGACCCAGCTGTCTTTAAACATCTGCTTTTCAGGCATCGTTCTGCCCATACTATAGGCACTGAGGTAGCTCACTTGCATCTCACACCAGCCTTCTCTGTGCCATGTTACCTCTTTTCACAGATCAGATACTACAGCAGCAGGCAGCCCTTTTTTAGAAAGAGCTCTGTGGGTACAGAGTGTATAGGGTGTGCAGAATGTGCAGAGTGTGCAGCACACAATATTTTACAGATTAAATGAAAATACACAGTTAAATATTAACCTAAATGGCAGGCAGCGAAGATCTTAGGGTCATATGGTGCTGTCTCCCACAAGACCATGAGCACTGATGTTCACACCCTTGCAGACTGGAGGCAACAATGTAAGGACTTGCTGTATCTTGTCATACAGTGGGAATGGGGAATGCAAAAATGGATATTCCAGGTTTTTAGATGTACACAGTTGCTCTGTGATCACCCTACTAGCTGCTTTTTTTCCAGAGCTTTCAGTTGCATATAGTAGTGTTTTTTGATTTTACTGAGCCTTAAAATGATGTGTGGTGTTCCAAGATAGCACCCTGCCACTAGGAAAAGAAAAGTAGTTCCTACCCAGAGAAAATCTTCTCTGTGCTGCTCTGTTTGATTTAGCCTGTAGAGGATTAAATGTGATGCAACACACACTGGTACTCCTTGAGTGATGGTGAGATGTTCATGGGATGATGCAGCACACCACAAGACATAACACAATAGTAACAAATCAGTACTAAAGTAATCAAGAAGAACGCAGCAGACATCTTGGGCAGCTCTGAACCAAAATATTTTCAATAAGATTTGGTTGTAGTTTTTTTGTTTTGTTTTGTTTTTTAAGACTAGCTTTTGAAATGTACAGCCTTACTGTTTGCCTGACATCTTTGGAGGATTGGTGTAAAAACTGCCATGTGAATCTGGATCTAAGTCTTGTTCTGTGGAAAAGCTTAGGAAGTGGAGGAGTTTGATTGAGAGATGTGGGTGGTGGCAAAGGAAAAACAAACAGAAAGAGCCCAGTGCAGGCACAAATATGCTGCACATAACACTCTTGTCATCCCTTTTCCAGGTGACCCTTCCCAGAGCGGTGATGATTGCCATTCCCTTGGTTACCTGCCTGTATTTGCTGGTAAACGTGAGCTACTTGGCAGCCATGACTCCAGCTGAACTGCTGTCTTCAGGAGCTGTGGCCGTCACTTGGGGGTGAGCTCTGCTGGTGGCACCACAGTGCAGTGAAACACAAGTTCCCTCCTGACTTCCAGGAGATGTAGGTGCTGTCCCCAGTGGGAGTGACAGCATTGGTCAGGCCAGGAAGACCTGTCAGGCCATGTTACAGAAAACCGCTGCTGGTCCCCACTCTCTTATCTTCAGAGCAATGTGTAGCCTTCCCCCACCAAAGCCCAAGGCTGACCAGCCCCGTCTGGCCCATAGTCTCCAAGGTGCACCTAGGCTGCCAAGACAGGGTGCTCTGCAGCACACCCCTTACTCCCTGTTCCTATTGAAAGGCTGAGAGACTTGGGGTTGTTCAGCCTGGAGAAGAGAGGGAGACCTTATTGCAGCCTTTTGGTACTTAAAAGGAGCCTATAAGAAAGATGGAGACAGATTTTTAGCAAGACCTGTTGCAATAGGAAAAGGGGTGATGGTTTTAAACTAAAGGAAGGGAGATTCAGGTCAGACATGAGGAAGAAATTTTTTACAATGGGGGTGGTGAAACACTGTCCCAGGTTGCCCAGAGAGGTGGTAGATACCCCATCCCTGGAGACACTCAAGGCCAGGCTGGATGGGGCTCTGAGCAACCTGATCTGGGTTAAGATGTCCCTGCTCATGGCAGGGTTTGGACTAGATGACCTTTGAAGGTCACTTCCAATCCAAACTGTTCTATGATTCATTCCCACTGGGAACCTGTGGCTCCCCACCAGTCCATGTTTTTCCCCATGGAAAGTGTCCTAAAGAGGGACTGAAGTGCCCACTGGGAGCATCCCCCCACAGCCAGTGAGGATGCAGTGAGGGTTCCTATCCAGACATGAGGACTGGGAGGTGTCCCATGCTTTAGGTATTTCCAGAATAGTGGAAAACGGGAAATGAAACTGATCTCTAGCACATGGTTTGAGGAGAAGTGTTATACACGAGTTGGGTAGACTTTGGTAGTTGTATCTCTAAGTTGGCTTGTGCTTTTCCAGAGTTGCACAGAAACTATTTGTACCTTCCATCATCTTGAAGTGTTTGATGATATCAAACAGCCCCTGTTCAGGACAAGGATTTTAGGAAGAGAAGTAAGGGACTGTCATGATAGATGTAGGGAACAGTGACTTCTAACCAGATGATCTTCCACCAGGTCATCCAACCTCAATCTAAATATTTCCTAAGACACAGAAATCATGACAGTCCTAAATGAGTCACCTGACAGAAATAATGACACAGCATGTCCAGAGATTTTGGTGCTGCTCATCCTCTTCCTCAAAAGTCAGGAGCAGCTTTGCCTCTGGGTGCATTTCACTGGATCTCCAGTGTGAAGTCCTGACTGACCTCTTGCTAGATGCGTTCTCTAATAGCCTTTCATGTCATTAAAAGCAGGAGATTTTAGAGGTCTCATGCTTTCTTTGAACAGGTTACAAAGCTTCACTAAGCTGCAGCATCATGAACTTTCCCTGCATTCCTTTTCCATCATTCCTGATTAACAAGTTATTTCTGAGCTTTCTCCCTTTTAACACATCTCCTTTTCCTGCCTGATTAACCTTTTCACCCGGAGTATGCAATTCAGGAAGAAGCAATGAACTAGCAACCCAAAAGATGGACACTGCAAAGCCTGGCGGACGGGTTGATAGCCGCAGGCCCAGGAGGGTGCAAGGGCTGTGGTTCATGAGCAAGAGATGCAGCTATTTAGGCCATTAAGGAAGGACAGGAGGTGTATAAAGAAGCCAGAGGAGGACACATCACATTTAAATGCATTTATTTCCCATATAAGAAGAAAAGTGCCAGAGAGACACGTGGTTCAGTGGTGAGAGATGCAGCCACAAAAGGAGCTCTTGAAACAATCCCCAGTGTTCTTTTGATACCAGTGATTTAACAGCAACTGCGGGTCTCAGTTTGCTGTAAGAAGTTATTCGCGATAACCCCTGTAGCTCATTTTCAAAGTCCAAACAGCAAAGCACCAATCTCATAAATCAAAAATACACAAGTGCTAAAGATTTTATTATTGATTTTGTGATATATTTTGTTTTCCCTTGAGATCTCGTGGTTATGGAGTCACACGATCAGAGGAGATGCTCAGATTCCATCATTTTGAAAAATGGAAAAAAATTAGTTCTGGTTATTGCAAGTAGCTTAGTAACTGGAAGCTTGTAAGACAGTAACCCAGATATTAAGCTTGTAAACTACATTTATCATAGTATTGTGATAGATAAGCTCCTGCCATGATGTTGGAAAGCTCAACTCTTGATTTTTGAACATTTGGGAGAGGTGATAGTCCATAAAAAATAAAGAGTACATATGGCTTAAAGCTGTATAATTCAAATGGAAATAGAAAGTGTTTCAAAAAGCTTTTGAATTTTGGATTTTGCCAATTAGATGAACAGTGTATTTGTTTCCGTCTGTGTGTGTCCATGTATGTGATAATTATCACAAACATCGGTATTTATTAGTCGATTAATATTCTTCATGCTGCTTCATTCCAGAAGACAAGCTCCACTTTTAGGTAAGAAGATTATCTTATTTTCCAGATATTTACCTCAAAATCTGTTTGTAACCTTGCTATTTCTTCTATTATGGAGAAAGCAAACCATAAATATCTGAACATCTTGTACCACCAATTTCTGGATTTCAAACAGTTGCTTTGGCTTAAGCCTGATTTACAGAGCAGCAGAAGTATGTGCATATGGGGCAAAAGAGTTACATTCTAATGCATATTGGAAAAGAGGTTATAACATAGGATATTTTTTCAGGTCTGATGGGAACAGCTCTTCTTCAATTTCCAAGCTAATATCATTGGCTGTAATAGCAATATCTTCATGATTCGCACCACAGCATCTGTACATGAAAAAGGGGATTTTGCCTGTTGTTAGAGCTTTGTCCACCATTGCAGTGTAGACGGATGTAGATATATATACATCAGGCAGGACAAAGGCAAAGTTACCAGTGACTAAATAAAAGCAACTGGAAGGTGGCTTTAAATCATTAGAAAGCCTCTGGAAAAAAAATCAGTGGGAATAATGGAGGGAAGAAACCTGTCTGGTCTCACGATGAGTATTTGGTACATATGTGAGCTGGATGTTTTGCTGTGAACTCTTTTCCACCTCAGGGACAAAGTCCTGGGCAGCTGGGCATGGCTCATGTCCTTGGCGGTGGCGCTGTCTACGTTTGGTTCATCGAACGGCACCTTCTTTAGCGGAGGCCGCGTGTGCTACATTGCTGCAAGGGAAGGCCATATGGTAAGGACAGAAGACAACGGGTCTGGCTTCTTGTGAGCTACTTTACCTTCTTGTGACATTAAAGCAGAGAGGAAAACACTGTGTCTATTCAACTGACAGGGTGGTAGCTCTTCGGTGGTTTGTTTCTTGCTCGAAGAGTTTCTTTTCAAATGCAATGTATGTGTTGTCTCCAGATTTTCTTCTTCAACCAGGTAATTTCAGAAAGATACACCTAGCCTGAATGTTAAGAACAGTGTTGAAAGGAACAGCTGAAATACTGAAGTATTAGCCAATAAACCTGACCGTGCTTGCATCTTGTCAGGCACCCTTGCTCCCACTAGGAAGGTCGCCCAGCACTGGGAAGGTAGCCCAGCACTGGGAAGGTAGCCCAGCACTGGTGAGCTGTCTTTGCAGGCAATGCTGACTGCTCAGGCTGCTCTCAGGGGTGTTCCAGCCTTCCCATGGGGCAGCCCAGTTCAGATACAGAGTAGGATATCTCTGCTCTTCAAGATTCATAACAAATACAAGGTGACACCGAGCCTTACATCTGCCCTAGCTGGGGTTTTTAATTGGTTTTGTTAGGTGGGGCCAAATCTGGTAGGCCAGCGGAGGTCAGCACAGGTCAGCTCTGTGCTCCCTGGTCCAACTGGTAAGTTCAGCAAGTGTTCCCAGTAGGCAAACACACATAAATAAATATACACACATACACATGTATATATACATATACAGACAGCAGGCCACACAGACCTACACATACAGACACAGTGAATGCTCACACAAACACAAACAGCATCAAGAGCCTTATGTTGTTCCCGTCTATGGCTGATCAGCGGTCTGCTAGTGGGAAATATATGTATAAACATATGTACAGTGTGGGTCCTTCCAGCAGCTGGGGGCAGACAGCTGTGCCTCGACCCCAGTCTCACCAGTTGCTGGTCCCTGTGCATACAAGCCTGTGAAGCTGCATCTCCACTCCAAATGCTGGTACAGACACCCCAGCTGCCCAGACACAGACTGCCACACCAACCCACATTTCTCCCCCCTCTCAGTGCTTCAACTGAGCTGCATTTGCCCTCCTCTGTTTTGAGGGGGCATGTTGTGCTCCTCCTGGACCTCTCTGCTGCTCTGGTCTTTCCTGCCCACACCATCTGGCATTTCTGCTCTCAGTGTGAAGGACACCAGTCCACACCAGTTCCACTCCTCTACATGGGAGAGAATCTTTTATGTATCTGAATGACCAGGTTTGTGGAGGTTACTGGGCTGGTGGCCACTGGTTTTGGTGGTTCCTACTCTGTTTCCTGAAAATAAGACAAGGTCTTATACTAATTTTTGCTCCAAGACTAATTACTTTTTTACACGTATAGATGTCTGGACACTATTTAAATTGACTTTTTAAATGAGCTGTAACTAGGGTTTGTTTGTGGAGTGGGGCTTATATTTTGAGCATCCTCAAAAATCCTGAAAAATCATGCTGGGGCTTATTTTTGGGGTAGGTATTATTTTTGGGGAAGCGGGGTAGTTCCACAGCTTCTCTTACTGATGACAACATCTGCTGTATTGTGGCAAACTCTGTGCTGAGCAGTTCACAGATGGTCTGAATTTTACCATACCAGAATAAGGGCTGAATGTTTGTACCATTTCTCAGACCCTCAGCTCTAGCAGAAGTGCTTGCATGCTATTTTGGTTGTAAAGAAACAAAAAAAGCCTTTCTCATTAAACTTTCCCAATGAACCAAGCAATGAAGAGGCTAATAACTCTCTCTGTGTTCTGGAACAAATCCTGGTTTACTTTGTGGTTAGTTGCATAAATGTTTCAGGAGTAGCCCTCGTCTCATTTTCCAGACAGCCCAAGGGAAGTCGAGTCCCAGAGAGACGTGACAGAGGGCAGAGCGGGACCATTCACAAGGTCCCGCTGATGATCAGGAAAGCTCTGATTTCACACAGCCTTAGTCTATCACACTGATAGTTTGAAAACCTCATCTCGTCTGCCTAAACTGTGCACGTATGATATGAAATCAGTTAGACACAATAAAAATATCCTTGCGGGGCGGGGGGGGTGGGGGTGGTTTCCATGTTTGCACTCTTCAGAGTTGAACTGCTTTTGTATTATGATGCTTATTTTTTGAATTAAGAGTGGCTCTGGCTGCAGGCAGAGTTCCCACCAGCAGCTGAGAGGATGAGTGAGGATCTCCCCATACGTGAGATGATGGTTTGTTGTTGTGCTTTGGCTTTCAGCCAGACATTCTGTCCATGGCTCATGTGCGATGCCTCACGCCCTCCCCTGCCCTGCTGTTCACATCTGCTATGGCTTTAATAATGATAATACCCGGAAGCTTCACCAGTATCGTGAACTTTTTCAGGTATGTATGTGTAGCGTTTCTATGCTCCTGGTTTTTGACATTGCTTTAGAAGTATTTAATTTTTGGGTGCTTTTTTTTGAGCCTGGGCTATTGCTTTCTAACCAATATTGTGGAGAGGAGGAGTGGAGAGAAAGGAAAGAAAGAGCTTCAGAACCAGCATCACTGCAGTGCAGGAGTGCTTCTGTCACTGTATGCTTAACTGGATGCCATTCGTCCTCATGTTGAAATGAATCTGTGATACTCAGATCATTCTAAAGTTCTCATCATTTGTGCTGGAAAGGAAATGAGTGGAAGAACTACTACATTCATATCAATATTTTATTTTTTAATTGGAGATATGGAGATATGGGATCTGGAAGGCAGGACTGGCATTCCTGGATGATCTCACCCCAAATTTCATGCTGTCTTTTTTTTTTTCTTTCCAGCTTTATAGCATGGCTTTGCTATGGCATGACCATTTCTGGTCTCCTGTATTTAAAAATCAAGAAACCCGAATTGCCAAGATCTTACAAGGTGAAGTAATAACGTAAAAACCTCAATGTCTTCTCCTTTATTGCCTAAATGAGAAAAAGAGCATTATGAGAAAAAAGAGAGCAGTGGGGTTGGGTACTTACAGGTTTAGTGTGGTTCTCTTTCTTTTTTTTAATTTCATGTTTTGACTCAGCAAAGTCAACAAGGGGCAAGATAGTGTGAATAGACAGGCAAGTCAATGTTGAATTCTCTGTCTTGGTAAGCTAATGATGCACTGCCCCCTCACTGTGGAAAATATATCTACCATATCCTCTTAGAGAAGTAAGAGGAAAATGAAGGGTGATTCTGATCAACAACACATCTGCCTGTTGATGCTCTCAGAGCTCAGTCACACTCCTCCGAGGGCAGCCCAGGCGTAAGAGCCTTGCAGAGGACAGAAAACTCACCCAGAATGGCCCATGTCCTTTGAGATGGCCAGGGGACATGTTTGTTCCCCACAAAACAGCTGAGTAGAAGGAAATCAGGAGTTACCTGTTCGTCCCTCTGGAGCCAGGAGTGAGTTGAACTGCAGTGCTTCCTCAGAGACTGAGGGAAATGTTTTTACAGAAAGAAATCCTAAGAACAAGAGGATCATGAGGTCATGAATATACAACAGTGACTTTTCTCTGAGACAAGCTGAACATCCTGGTTTTCATGGGGTTTCTCCAGGAGACAGATGACGGGCCGACACTGCCAGGCTGTGAGAAGCAATATCAAGTGTCATATGGGGCTTAGCATAGAGGAGAAGAACACTGCTCTGTTCGCTCTTCCAGTCACTGGCTTCTATGGCTCTGTCCTGAAATTAGGATGATGGATAAGGACATTCACCCAACTTATTGGCTAAATGAGCTTTAAAGAAGCACAAAATCAGTTTGATTGGAAGAGACCCTTAAGATCATCGTGTCCAACCATAACCTAACTCTAGCACCTAAACCATGTCACTGAGAATCTCATATAAATACCTTTTAAACCCCTCCAGGCATGGTGACTCCACCACTGCCCTGGGCAGCCTATTCCACTGCTTCGCAACCCTCTCCGTGCAGAATTTTTTCCTAATATCTAGAAGTTGTGTTTCTGAAATAGTGTGTTATACACTGTATAAAACTCCCCCTGCCAGTTGCCTGAGGATGTCAGCCTGCTGCAGCCTTTGGCTTCATGGCTTCTCTCTTAACTAGAAGCAGCTGAAGGTTCCAGGTCAACGAACTATGTATGGCTGATGTTCTGCAGAATCTGTATGCATGTTTCAGGTTTATATTTATGGGTAAGATTTCCCTTGGTTTGAAAATATCTTTATTATCTTTGTGCCAAAACTGTTAGAAACTGGAGGGAGGGAGCAGAATGGAGCATCCCAATAAGGCACGTGAAGCCAACGTCTTCTCCTATTAACCATGAACAACATTTCCCTTGATCTATGTCAGTGGCCTTGTGCTGGACAAAAGGCACAAAAGTAGCATTTGAAAAATCCCAGCTAGAATGTTCAGTTTTGTTTTGAAATCGTTTTGTGTTGTGCATTTGCTAGCCTTCGAGGGAGTTTGGCTTCAAATATAAATGCTTTATGACCAGACTCATAGAAACAGCCTCTGAGGTGCCTGTCCACATATCTGTCAAGACAGGAATAAACCTTTTTGCCCAAAGGTGTTCAGGTTGAGTTCTGTGATTTGTGCACATTGCTGTGTGTTTTGTCTACAGCTCAGCTTTCAGATGTAAGGTAGTAGAGAGAGCGAGAAAAGACCTGGCACTAAAACCAGCAGTTTTCATCTTCAGGTCTAGGATGGCGGGGAAGACCAAGGGGTAAGGATGTGTGGCAGTGATATGGCAGAAGACGGTGGAGTCACCACCCCGGGAGATGTTTAAAAGGTGTATAGATGAGTTTCTTAGGACAGAGTTTAGTGCTAGAGTTAGGTTATGGTTGGACTTGATGATCCTGAGGGTCTCTTCCAACCAAAATGATTCTATGATGTAGCTCTTGCAGTGATGTTCAAGCCTTGGAGTGGAGGTGGGCTGGGAAGCAGGATGTCTGGATTAATTCAGATTTCTGGGTAAAACCTCAGGAGGTAACAGGGTTTAACCTACAAAGCCTTCTTCACAAATGTCAGGGTTGTTCAGGCCCACAGTAACCGAGGATTGCGTTAAACTTTACATTGATATTTTGCATTTGCAGGTCCCAATTGTCATCCCTATAATCGTGCTGGTGGCGGCTGTGTACCTGGTGGTAGCTCCCATCATCGACCAGCCCCAAATTGAGATCCTCTACATCGTCCTGTTCATTTTCAGTGGCATCATTCTTTATTTCCCACTGGTTCACTTCAAGTACCACCCTCGCTTTTTACAGAGAGTCACTTTACATCTCCAGTTGTTCCTGGAAGTTGCTCCGACCACCAGGGATGCAAACTGAGATAACACCCTCTTGATGTATGGCTGCCTGCCCCTCATGGTTTATCCCAGTACCATGGTTTTCAAGGCCTAGAAACTATTTTGCTGTAAAGGAGAATGAGTAGAATGAAAGTGTCACTAAAATGTGTAGCTGAGAGGGACTAGAGCCATGACTCCTCACATTTACTTAAAACTTTGGGGACATGTTTTTCCCATTTTCAGCTCTGACTTGGCAGATTACATGCAGATTCAAAAGGAACGGCTGCTTTTGCATTTTCCATCCCAAGAAGAGCTGTTGATCAAAATCTTAGCTCTTCTATTTCAAGGCAACAGGCAACAAAAGGCTGACAATGAAATATTATTCCTATGTCAGGCTGTGACTCTAAGCCATTCCTAGCAATGCTTTTAATTATTTCCACCTAGTTCTGCCCACTGTGACCGCAGAGCTTCTCAAATAAATAAAAGCATGGGCATACCATGTTCACAACAAAAAAAAAACCCTTTTCCACTCAGGAATTTGCTCTAGGAGCCTGTTTTCCCCTTGCTCCTTCCAGCCCCAGGTGCACAGTCACAACAGTCCTTCCTCTGTCTCAGTACATGGTTCCAACACATTTCAGCCCCAATAGAAAAACCTCTGACATGAGACGAGAAGTACTTTAAAGCTCTGCCAGTTTATTCAGTTGAGAATGCACTTGTCATATGGGATCCACCCATTTGTGGTGAGGACACAGGCAACATCACTTAAGTACCAACAGTCACCCAATACCCCTCCTGTAATTCCCTCAAAGATAATTCATCCTGTGACAAAGTGAGAAAAAAAACCCCATCATCTACAGCGTATGTGCCTGTGAGATACTCTCCTTGTAAATTAAAGAAACCACGTACTGGGTTATGCTAGGAGAAGTGTGGCCAGCAGATTGAGGACTGAGTAGATTGAGTCCCTTTGGACTCAACACCAGTGAGGACACGCCTGAAATACTGTGTCCAGTATTGGTCCCTTCTGTTCAAGAGGGGGCTGTGAAGACAACAGAACCAGGTTCTTCTTGGTAGTGGCAACAAAGGGCAGCAGTCACAAGCTGTGGCTTCAGATGTGCAGGCTGGAATTCTGGAAAATTTGTTCACTGTGAGGGCTGTGCAACCTTGGAGCAGCATGCAGCAAGGTGCTGAGATCTCAGTTCTTGTACACTTTCCACCACAGCCATTTCCACCAATTTCCATGACTCTAAAGGCACAGCACAAAAAAGTAACGGGCTGTGCTTTCATCCACAGCTAACACACTGTAGTCGCTGTTGTTTCCCATTACCCTAAGATTCAACCTTTTTTCTTTGTTCTAGAGTAGAGACATTATATGCTGCTTTCCTTCCATTTGTCCAGATTGTTCCTGGATGGGATGTACCCTGTCATAGGCTGAAAAGGTCTAGATGTTAGTCCCTAAAGTGTCTTGTTGTGTCTCAAAGTACTAAATATTACCCAGGTTAACTTTCTCTCAGCATTTTTTCTGCAGATCTGTACCTAACACTGCTTTCCTGGAATAGGGTCACTTGATCCTCCGGGCCAATTCCCATCGATCTCAGAAATGATTACAATCCCATTCTGCAATGTCACCCCTTCTGTTCCTCTGAGTGGTGATACCAGCCACTACAAGATACAACAACAGTCTTCTTTTCCAAGTGTTAGGTATGATAATGGGATCAGCTAGTTGTTGCTCATCTTCTAAATCCTTAGCTTAAACTGTGTCTAGGAGGATTTTTTTCCGCTGCTCTTTACTGGAGTTGTCAACAAAGGCCAATCAAGGAACAGTTTGCCCTCCTGAATCCCATGACAATGGAAAATTCTTGGGATGCCACCTTGTCTTCCCTCCCCGTAAACCAGTGGAGAGTGTGTACTTAAAGGACTGACGAGCTCAGGAGCTCTGGGTTAACTTCCCACCACTGCTGTAGGCTCTTCATCTGATGTCAGGCAAGCTTCTTAAAGGAGCTGCCTCTCAGCTACTTATCTAAAAATAAGGATAATATTTCTCTGATTATATTTTTTGAAAACAATCTCTGTTTTCTACACATGTTTATGGAGCCTACCACATAGGACTCCACTCTTTTGAAGATCTACAGTCCATATCCAAAAAGTGGGAATGTAAAAGCTATTTAAAGGTTAAACTTGCACAATATTTGCAGCTTTAGTCACCGATTCTTGTGTACCTAAATACAATCAGGGTTGATATTGTCTGCACATAATTCTTGTGGAACAGGAGTTATTGTCACTGTTTTGTATTATGGGTCTAGTGTATTATAGACAATGAGAAGATTAAAGGATTAAGTGGCTTATTTAAAGTCACACAGGAAATGTGTGGAAAATGTGACTCTTTCTCCCAAGGTCCAGTCAAGCATCCTATCATGTAGCGCATCCTTTCTCTCTGTGCACCTGTGACATACGAACAATAATAATGAACACAAAAAGTCTTAACACTTTGGATAAGTAGCCTTTATATGTTATTGGTTTGTGTACGGAAATAGGGGAGCTGAAAGTCTGCAAGTATTATATTTTGCACCAATCTCATTTTCTATAGATATTGTTGTAACAAGATATTCTTTTTATTTATGTTGCATAGGGTTTGTGTGCACAAGTATTTATAATGCCAAAATAACATACTGAAAGCTCAGAGAACGGCAAGATAATGATAATAAAATGGACATTAAAATGAAGTGACTTGATGTGCTTGTTTCTGTTTTTCATCCAAGAAAAACGATTCCATAGAAATTTTACTGCATGAACATAAACAATCAGCGTCAGGCTCGTCTCTCCATGGATGGAAGGTTTTAACTGCATGTGTGGGTGCTTATATGCGTGTACACTAATTTTTCAAAATGATTGCTTATCTATTTCAACCCCAGCATACGCAAATCAGAATCTCTCTTTGTCAGACCTCTGCAATAGAAGCGTCAGGAAGAGGCAGCGTGTTCATTACTACAGCGTGGTAACAAATGTGATGGCAGGCAGAGCTCCACGACTGCTATTGTGTGTACAGCCCTCACTGTTGGTCCTGTCTGTCTCCAAAGGTCCAGATCTCTGTGACCTGTGCTTAGTCCCTTCCTTCATGGGCACTGTGGAAAACTGGACTATCAGCATTGCCCTCAAGGTAATCATAAGATCTGTCCTTCACTGGAAGACCCTGGATATAACTGGATCCCATGCTCCAGCTGGCAGCCTGCAACCACCAGTTGGGAGTTCTACCATGGGCAACAAAGCTGAGGGTATTCTGGGTCTTTTCCTGACTTTCTCAGAAGCATCAGAGATGGGCTACACCTGGGGACAGTCGAAGATGGTCCAGTATGTGAGAGGGTGCAGAAAATCCTCCTTTGGTGATTTTCTGATAAGCCTTGCTCGCATGCCCAAGTTCAAGTTACTGCCATCATCTGTGGTTGAAGAGAAATTTCCCCTTGGGTGAGACAGAGCAGAATCTATAACACCTTTAATTTTCCTCTATTGCAGAAACACAGCTCAGTTGCTTGCACTGGCTGGGTTTATCTTATCAGTCCACTGCCTGTCCAGAGCAGAGGGTTTGGTGTTCAGTCTCTCCTGCTCTTTCCTGGGACACAGGGAGCAGCCAAGACCTCACTGGACCCTGTCAGCAGCGCTAACATGCTCTCCAGGTCATCACGCTGAGGGGATAGTAGAACTTCTGTTTTCAGAGGTGGAATGAATACAACCAACTCAGGGAATCACAGACCGTTGAAGTGTGGGTTAGAACTGACCTCTGGAGGCTCTAGTCTAACTCCCTGCTTGGAGCAGCATTATTCCCCACGCTAGATTAGGTCACTGTCACTGAAGAGACAGCTCCAGAATGAATACAGATTTTCAGCAAAGGTACGAGCCCTGGCACATCACACAGCTCCATTGCTCCCGGTTGCTGAATTAAGGATTCAGAACTGCCCTGGGCATCTCTTGGAGTATTTGGTCCTACTGTCCTCCTCCCTTGCTTGTGGCCTCACTCCAGGGCTCTTTGTGCTCACCTTTCCAATTGCAACCCACCCTGTTTAAAAGGAGGCTAATGAGACTTAAGCCTTGCTGGGCTGTTGTGAAGCTTAATTCACTCATGTTTGTAAATAAAAGGAAAGCGCTTTATTCAAGAGGAAGCAGGAGGTTCAAATAATGCCCATAGTCTTTCTCCCTAGGCTAAGCAACCTCTTTAACCTATAATCTGTATTAAGCGCAAAGAGCCTGTAGAAAATACGCACTGTTTCATTCTGGCTGAAGGGCCGCTCCTGTAATTCATCCCCAGCTGGGCTGTGTCTGTGGATGGACACCAGTCCATCAGGGCCATGTGGGCAGCAGAGGCACTTTGCAGACAGGAGCCATGCCTCATGCACAGCAAGACAGTGCAGCAAGGGTGGCTGTGGAGAATGCACATGAACGTGCCCAGGTGATGCTGCAAAATGTCCCACGGATTGAGATCCCTGGGATCCCCAATGCCTGCAGGGACCTGTACTCCTTGGAGGGAGATGAAGAGTTTGGGCCGGATCCTGCTGGGTGTTTGCATCAGTCTCACTATGTAGCAGGCACAAGAGTGATTGTGGGTGAGGGAGTGTAAGGTGGCTTTTCATCCCCTTGGTGATCCCTGGACAGAGAGCCACTGTGAGATAAGAAATGGTGCTTAAAAAACATCCCCTGCAGCCTTCATCAGCTCCGCAGTGGGTTGTCTCACCCCATCCTCCCCCAGCACCGAGGCCCCTGCCCCAAGGGCTGTGCCGCCACCCTGCCCAGCAACACCCTGCCTGTTTTGCCACTCTCACTTAGCTTACTTCATGCAAAAATCATAAAAACATAGAACAGTTTGGGTTGGAAGGGACCTTCAAAGCTCATCCAGTGCCACCCCTGCCATGAGCAGGGACATCTTCAGCAGATTAGGTTGCTCAGAGTCCCGTCCAGCCTGGCCTGGGATGTCTCCAGAGATGGGGCATCCACCACCTCTCTTGGAAACCTGGGTCAGTGTTTCACAATCCTCATTATAAAAAATTTCTTCCTCATCTGTACCCTGAATCTCCTCTCTTTTAGTTTAAAACCATCACCCCTTGTCCTGTCGTAACAGGCCCTTCTAAAAAGTCTATCCCTATCTTTCTTATGGGTCCATTTTAAGTACTGAAAAGCCACAATAAGGTCTCTCCATTCCTCACATTTTCAGTGCAAAAGATCCCCCAGGCAACACCAAAGCACTTTTTTCAGGAGAGCTGAACTTGGGCTAAGGACAGGGGTCTGGTGGCTGGTGATACCCATAACACAGCTGAGGCTGATGGGGAGGGAGGTGGGCAGGGTGGGCATTGCTCAGCCTTGGGCTGAAACTTCAGCTTAGTTATCTCAGACAAGCCGGTGTGCTGTTGTCCCCAAGGTGTGGGCAAGGAGTCCACTGCCCACAGGCAGCTGCTGGAGCTCAGGGCACCAGTCTGGCAGCTCCGGGCCATGGAGATGGCTTTGCACAGGCGATAGGTGTCGGCAGATGGCAGTGGCAGCCGCCTGATGAAGAGCTCAGTAACATCAGCCTCTCCCCTGCGCCTGTGGCAGACAGAGGTGAAGCAGGACAAACAGCAAAGCAGGACAAACAGCAAAGCTGTGCTGGGGTGTGCAGAAGAGGCCAAGGAAGGGATCAGCTGTCACGCCAAGGAAATTGTTGCATGGTGCAGCCACAGCCAGACAGCCTGCAGCCCCCTGCTTACCCTGAGCCCGCTCTGAGGTACCACAGAGCGGTTCGATTCACTGAAAGAGCAGAAAAGCTCATTTTGGGGCCAGGCGGATGAGATCAGTCAGCTTTGCTCATGGTCAGCTCTGGTGCGAGACAGAGTGGTATCCTGTGGCTGGAGGTGAGATGGGGAGAGGGGACAAGTCCTGCCCTCCTCAGCAGTGGCCTCCTGGTCCCTGCACCCATCTGTCCCTTTGGTGACACTCTGGGCACCCACGATCGAGCTGCCACCAGAGCCACCCACCGAACAGCATCAAGAAGACTTCTCTTGGGCTGAAACTATTGCCCTGCAGCAACCTCTCCCTGCCCCAGGACAGGGGATTCTCCTGAGGGCTGTTGCTTTTTTGCTTAAAGTAGTAGTGATTAGAAAGGAACACAGTTTATCAGACTTAAATCAGCATGAGTACTCATGAAGTCAGGCAGATTCATGACAACTGAATGTATTTGAAACATAACCATTCCCCTGCCATGTTGGAAATCCAGATGAAATGCTTTCATGCTGGAGCTGGATAACCCCAGAGATACTTTTATAGTGCACTTAAAAAAACCCATCTCTGTCTTGCCCTGAGATCAAAGCTGTTGGAAAGCAGGAGCTGCCTCCCAGAGCATGCAAGACCCTGCCCAACTGAACTCAGGGCTTGCTGTAAACCCACAGGGTAAAACTTAAGACTCAAGTTGTGTATCTGAGCACAAAGTGAATCTGATTTTTTCATTTCACTGTCCAAGGTGGGTGCAAACAGATAAACACATGGGACAATGGCAAATGGTCAATTAGACATAAATTTTCTGTAGCTCGGTGCTTTGGTGGAAGAAAGCATTGATTTGTGATGTGTTGGTCCATAACAGAGAAGGTGTAGCTGTGAATTAGGACCTGCATTTTGCTAGGTGCTGTACATATGCAAAGACTTCTCAAAAATGAAGCCTTTTGCCAGAGACCATCTCAGCATTCCTGTACCAGACAGTGCCTGAGCTATGCAGAAGAAACACTCTTGTGTTTTCAATGGATGCAGTTTATATCCTGGATCCCCAATTACTGTGCAATTCAATGCACTTTGCATCACATGTGCAAAGCATAACCCATGGAAATTTCCTCCAGGAGCATTTTCTTAGAAGAGGTAGGACTGGCAAACAAGCTCAGTTTTCCTTTGCCAGCGTTCCCTCAGGTAGAACAGTGAGGGAGAACACTTCTCCTGGGGCAGAAGAAAAACAGGGTTATCAGCCCACCAGCTCCGCTTATCTGCAAAGACGTATCTCCCTCCCCTACCTCTCCTGTAGGAAATCCCTGGGTCCATACTCATGAGATGTCAGCAGCCACAGAGATGTCTGATTCATGCAGAAATGGAGATACGTAACCCACATCATACAGTTTGCAAAGCAAATACGTGTAAAAACAATATGCTTGCTTTCTTTTGTAAGAGTACCTAGAAATAAAGTGCAGAAAAGGCAAAAACTCTGACTGTCTGCTCTGAAAATGTCCCCAGCAGATGTAGTGGCCAGCCATGAAAGGTATTGGCTATAGCTAATAAATTTGCTAAAAGCACTTTGAATATTAGCAGGTTACTTCAACATGGTAATGATGATGTTTCTTTGTTGCTACTCTGAGCAGCAAATTCCCCAGGGTTATGATGCATTATCTGGCTTGTCTCAAGCCACTGCCCTAGGACCCCTGTTGCCCCAGGACACTGAGCATCTCTTCCATGGGAGGATCCACACCGTGCAGCACATTATCCCAGCATTTTGTGGGGGTGGCTTTGGCTTAGACTTGGGTTCTGTCTTGAGGTTTGGTGAAAAAAACAAAGGGATTTTTGCTGGCGGTGAATGCATATCCCAAAGAAATCGTCAGGAGAAGAAGGGAGAAATGGAAACACAGGAGGAGAGTGAACCTGGATGGCTTTTTGGGGTCACTGTGAAAGACCAAGAGATGGAAGAGCCAGAAGTTTGTTGAACCAGGGACAACTCCACAGCCTACAATGCTGCTAGCTGGGGAGAGCTCGGTTTTGGAGCTACCAGATAGAAGCAGAAAAAGGATTTTTTGGGGAAAAAAAGGGTGAAGTAGTGGAATAAAGGGGAAAGATTAACTCGGTGTACAAATGAGATGCAGTCTTTTGCCTCTACGTAAGACGAACCAAAGAATACAGACATTTTCCCACCCAGCCCTTTTGTATTTAGCATGATTTCTTATATGCTTGGCAAGCAGCATCCAGATATGGCACTTGAGGCTGGAGCTGCTGTGTGAAGTCAGGCACAGTGATGGGACTTGTGCCCCAAAGTGCCTGCGGTCCCCAAAGCGATGAGACAGGGAGCAAACAGTCCTGGCCCGGTGATCTGCTGCTTCAGGGGTGGAAATCTCACTTCTGCTCTCTACCATGACACTGAAGAGGTCCCTTGGGGAAGTCCAAGTGGACATTCTGGACCCTTCTCTTCCTCCTCCTCATAGCCGTGTTGTTCGTTATTGAGGTCCCCAGGTAGAGGGTGGATGCTGCTAGGGATGGGTGCTGCGTGTGGGGATGTACTTAGGTGACCTGAGCCACTGTCACTTCTCAGCGGGAGGATGTCACAGTCCCTCGAGTGCTCCCTGTGCACCTGCTGGCCCCCCAGAGCCCTGTGCTTGGTGCTGCAGTGGACCCTGCACAGGCTCAGTTCGTGCATCTCCGCTGAGCATCGCGAATGTTGCACGTCCCTTGTTTCCCTGCAGGATTGTGACCTGTGGGTTTGTGTTGTCCTCTCTGCCACCTGGTCTGGTTCCCTCAGTGCAGCCACGTGCTGCATTGTCCCTGGCTGGGGACTACAGGGGAGGAACAGGCACAACCATCAGTAGTGCACGAAAATAGAACCTGATATAAAACCTGCATAATTTTAATCATCAAGCCTTAAAACCACTCCTCTGCTTCAGCAGTGCCATTTTGGGGGCAGACGTGGCCAAATTGCCCTTCATTTACTGCTGAGCTTCTCCTGAAGGCCAGTGCAGCTCCCTCAGAGGGACTCACAGGTCTCTCTGAACTTCTTCCCCCAAGTGCATTTCAGACCCTGGTCCTGTCCTAGACTTCAGTCTATGAAGATGCAGCCAGAGCAGCTCCCTGTCTCTCATGGGCTGAGTGGGCCAGGGGAAGCTTTCAAACAGTCTGATGCATCGCCAGAGACGGCGGAGAGCAAATGGTATCCAGATGTGTCCTCCAACATGAGGCTTTTCTTTCAGAAGGGATTTTCCCAGACCTTTCCACAGATTTTGCTGTCGGGGTTTCTCTCGTGACGGCTGGCTGCCTGGTTTCCAGCCAGCTCCTGGCCGTCAGCATAGACTTCCCAGGGGGAGAAGGTACAGCCAAAATACTGTCTGCTCTCCTCCACTGCCACAGACTGCTGCCTGTCAGTCCCCCATGCTCAGGGAGAGGAGGGCTGGTCCTCTCAGACACTCTGAGCTGCTCCGGACCCCCCCACCGGCCCCACACCTGACTTGATAAAGCCACCTGTATCCTGGGCTGCACCACAAGGAGCGTGGCCAGCAGGTCAGGGAGGTGATTCTGCCCCTCTGCTCCAATCTGGGGAGACCTTACCTGGAGTTCTGTGTCCAGCTCTGGAGCCCTCAGCACAGGACACACATGGATCTGTTGGAGAGGATTCAGAGGAGGCCACAAAAATGATCAGAGGGATGGAACAGCTGAGAGAGTTGGGGTTGTCCAGACTGGAGAAGAGAAAGCTCCAGGGAGACCTTATTGCAGCCTTTCAGTACTTAAAAGGACCCTGTAAGAAGGGTGGTGACAGACTTTCTAGAAGGGCACGTTATGACAGGAAAAGGGATGATGGTTTTAGACTAAAGGAGGGGAGATTCAGGCCAGACACGAGGAAGAAATTTTTTTACACTGAGGGTGGTGAAACACTGTCCCAGGTTGCCCAGAGAGTTGGTAGATGCCCCATCCCTGCAGTCATCAAGGCCAGGCTGGACGGGGCTCTGAGCAACCTGATCTGGGTGAAGATGTCCCTGCTCATGGCAGGGGTTGGACTGGATGAGCTTTGAAGGTCCCTTCCAACCCAAACTGTTTTATGATCCTGTGATTCCTCCTTGGGAGTCCCCAGCCCACAGCCTGCCTGTTGTGAAGAAGACACGGCACTGAGGTCCTTCTGTATTGACCTGAAATGATGCTTCAAAGCACACACAGAGAGTGGAGCCAAGAACTGAGCCTGGGCTCCTTACAGCCTTCCTGCTCTGTGTCAGAAATGATGATGAAATGCTTATTGATTGCAGGGAAGTATTGCTGCACTGAGAGCGCTAAGGCAGGAGCCTGTGGGAAACTGCAGCAGGTCTGTGGAATCCTTGACAGAAAATATGGGAGTAGAGATCAGCCTTGAGATATTAAGATTTACCCTTGAGAAGGATGGGAGTAAAGGAGTTTCCGGAGAGAGGAGAGATGTACCCGTGAGAGAGAAGGGGATAGAAGAATAACATGGATGATAGCAAGTTTAACCAATGAGATGTTAGTGCTGTAACTTGTAACCAATAGTGAAAAGACACGTGAACTGGCAGAATTGTATAAAAATGCACTTGTAGCAATAAATGGCATCTATTACTTTCATCTTGAAAGAATTTGGTCCATGTCGCTTGTCCGTCTCAACCACGACAGGAGCCCATGTGGCTCAGTGTTGCAAATCCTTTGCCTCAATATTTTTCCAACCACCGAAATGTATTTTTTTTTCTCCCAGGTAGACATTTGGTAGCAGACTTGAATGAACCCTGAGGGCTGTTATACCTTAGACCCATCTTTGGGAGCTCAGTGGTGCATGAGAAAGAGCTCTGTCTTTGCAAAGTCCGAAAAGCACGTATGATGACTGTATCCTGCTTTTCTTTCAACAGGGTCACTGGGTGGTTTGCGGAAAACCTAATATCAGCGCTGTGCCATCTTGTCTGTTTATTTGATGATTTCAGATTTTCATACATTAGTACAACAGAGAAATTCGGCAGATAATTTACTTGGGGGGAAAAAAATATGCCTGGGACTCCACGGTTGAGGAAATTAAATCAAACTCTCAATAAATGCAACCCATTAAGAGCCTCTTGATTGTCTAGTTGAATATTTCAATTTAAAATACTACTTAGAATGGGTAAATAAAGTATGCTTCAGTTCTGCAAATTAAATTTATCCTCAGTTAAAGTCCATTGAGAGGTACCCCTAGGGTGAATTTGCCCTACATCTCATTTCTGCCCTGGGGTGTTTTCACAGCAGCCTGAGTCATCCAAAGCTCCCAAGCTGAATTAATTTCGAATCTCATAGTTGATATCCCACAGACAAAGCCACGTCTGTGATTCAGAAAAGCACTGGTGAATACCGAGAGGGGGTAAGCCAGGCACGGCCGTTTGCTCCTGCCTGTGTCCCCCCAGCTTGCTGGAGCCAGCCTGGCTCTCTGCAGATCCCATGCGGTGCTGGGGGAAGGCAGAGACCTGGCAGATGGGATGGGGAAGCTGCACGCAATGGTGTGAGGGTCCCTTCCCCATCCATGCAGCAGCTGGTGGGGAACACATCTCCAGAGGCAGCAGCCAGGACTTCTGCCACGGCTCTGTCCACTGTAAGCCTGGCCAGTGCTCCTTTGCTCGTGCTGCAGCGTGTCACCAGCTTCATCCTTCTCTTGGGTTTGGCTCCAGCCTCATCAGACCATCCTGGCCCTGCAGGGAACGTCCTCCTGTGGCTTTTTGCTTTTATTTACCGGAGAAGCACTGAGCTCCATTAAGAGGGAGGACACCCTGCCTTGCTGGGGATGCCCCATACTGGAGCCTCAGGGGGCAATAAGTGATCATAGAATCAGTGAATATTTTGCGTTGGAAGGGACCTTCAAAGCTCACGTAGTCCAACCCCCTGCAATGAGCAGGGACATCTTCAACTAGATCGGGTTGCTCAGAGCCCCGTCCAGCCTGGCCTTGAATGTCTCCAGGGATGGGGCATCCACCACCTCTCTAGGCAACCTGGGACAGTGTTTCACCACCCGCAGTGTAAAAAATTTCTTCCTCATGTCTGGCCTGAATGTCCCCTCCTTTAGTCTAAAACCATCACCCCTTGTTCTGTTGCAACAGCCTCTGATGGTCTATAGCTGGTGAGCTCTGCCATGGGATTTGTCACGTCCTTCACGTGCCGGTGAGGCTCTGAGGAATTACACACACTCGCAGCAATGACACAGGTGGCTGGATTCTTTTTAAGCATTTTTGACTCCTCTGCTTTTCTTCTGGGAATTCAGCTGCTTTTTGGACATCGGGCAGAGGCCATGGAGCAGAAGTCCTGGGGGAGACATGGCGGATTTGCCAGCAAGCTCTGTACTTGCAGTCCACTGATCATCCTGCCACTTCAGCTGGGTTTGGAGGCGTTTCAGCTGCAGGAGTGGGGCAAGTCCGGCTGTGCTGGGGCTTTGCAGCCACAGGGCAGGTCCTAGTGCTGCTGCCTGTGGCAGGGCCTTCTAACAGGCGGTGGGGTGGTTCTCCTGCTGTGCTTTGGTACATAGGCAGATGGTGCCATCAAGATGATTAACAGCACCGAAGCTAGTTTGCCAGGAGCCTATTGATTTTCCAGACGGGTAACAAATTTTCTCCTTATGTACCAGCACTGAGGCTGAAGTAATCTGCTCTATAGCAGGAGGGAAATAGAGCTTTCAGCATGATTTAGGGAGAGCTGCGTTGCATCCAGACACATAACAATATGATATTTCTTGAGTACTGTTACACACTGCCTTAATAATTAATTAGAGATAAATAACATTTATGTCTAACACCAATTTGTAGCTGAATTAGGGCAGCAGGCTGAGTACCAGGACCAGCTTCCCAATGAGTCACAGTGAGTAAGGACTGTCCCTGGGCTCCTCCTCTCCCCAGGGGTCTCTGAGATGGGGTGTATGACTGTGTAGAGAAGCGACTGTGGTGCTGGCACTGGATTAACCTCTTTTCCCAACAGATGGAGAATCTGGGAAGATCTCCGGTTAAGCAGAGTTTACCAGACATGATGGTTTGCACTTGTTTTGAAGCATTTGGGTTGTGGCCAGGCAGCAGCAAGGGACCTCATGAGACCCTGCCGCCGTGGGAGCTCCTCCATCTTCTCTGGGGTGGTTCAGCCCCTCATGTTAGGCACCGTAAAACACATAACAACAAGATGGTGCTGAGTTTGCAATCCTACCTCTTGATTGGGGTGGCTATTATCACACAAATGTGTCAGAAAAGTCTGATGCATATTACCATAAGACTTCCCTGTACCCGTCTAATTATAAAGCCGAGTCTGTCTTGTGATGGGAACCCAGCTCTCTGGGTAGAAGCAGAGGAAGATAACAAGTTTGGTTTTGAGACATTGGATGCTGTTCGTTCCCAAGCCCTCAGCTTTCCCTCCATGGCCCTGCTGGAGGCTGAAGCATCGGCTCAGCGAAGGGGAGCACGGTGATGCTCTGACAGCCATGGCAGGACCGAGTATGGTGGGCCTTGAGCTCCAGTTGTTGGGCAAACCCGTGTACCCTTTTCAACGAGACTGGGATGAAGAGAAGCAAAGGTCTGAGCTGCCTACATCCTGTTTCAGAGCGCCATCATCTATTGGCAGTTTACTACTAATGCAGCACACACTATATTTATAGCAGGTCACTGGAAATGTACCTGGACCCATTCATTGTTTTTAATAGCAAAGCAGTGCTTTAGCGCAACATTAATTTAAATTTACCTTCCTGCAGAAAACTGCTGGACAGGGAGCCTTCCAAAAGATGCATTTTTATTAGCTCTCTTTTCTACATTTGGCTGTTGATAAATATTTATTTAGACTTACCCTGCCAAAGGCCTTCATCACAGTCACATTTCATCTCCTTCCAGGGGTAAGTGGTGGTAAACAGCGGTCAATGACGGGCCGGGCAGCAGCAGGCAAACCCAAAGGTGTCTTCCCATGGTGGCTGGGGGGTGTGACTGAAGCCTCATCCCACCAACACAAAGCAGCTCAGAGGCAGGATGAGGAACACAAATAATCCAGTGGGAGACATGAGCCCCTGATGTAGCCCCTCCCAGGGTTGTCCCAAAGGAGCCTCAGAGCAAGGTCCAGGGGGACACTCAGCACCCTGAGCTAAGGGGAAAGGCTCTTACAGACTGAGGGGCGTAAGTTAATGCCTTGGAGGTGTGGGAAACGTTATGGAGGAGCATCCTGAGATTGCAGAGGACTTACTATGGGATGTTTAGAAGAGGGACCAAGGCTGGGGAAATGGAGGGATCTGTGTGGTTTGGGAAGGGACAAGTGTGGGAAAACTGAGTGACAAGGGGATAAAAGGGGCCAGTGGTTTGTGAAGAGCTGGCTGATCTGGATGTCTGTCTGGCCATGGCCTGTGCCTGTCTTCTCACCGAATTCCATTTCAGATGTTTTTTGGGGCTGAGGGACTCTCTACTCTGTGTACACACGTGTTTGGGGTCTGGGTGAATCACTGGTGAATGTCAAGCTGGACTAGCTGGTGAATAGGATAAGAAGCTTTGGGAAGCAGGTATTGAAGCAACCATAAGCCTGGGCTCCGTGCTGGGGCCACCAGAGGTCTATGCATTGGCTATTGGAAGGACTTGGCCACCTACTGGGGAGATCATGGGTCTGGAAGTCAACTGAGAGACCTGGTTCTGTGTGTTTGTGCAAGAGGCAACCGGAGATCCAGGGGCCAGATACTGGGTAGGTTGAATGTCTTGGGACAGTGGCTAGAGGGATCCATGTTGTATACGTGTCGGTACAAATATAAATATATATATAAATATATATGTATATGTATATATTCCATTAAATGGCTTTCATCTTAATCAGCCAGAGACCAGAGCAGGATGAGGCCCTTGGTGCTGTTGTGTTTCTGTGTGTTGAGCGTTTCTGTGTTGCTGGCCATGTATATATGTAGATATGTGTTGAATATGTGTGTTTGTGCTCATGTACCTACTGGGAATACATGCTCAGCCCTGCTGCCAGATGAACCTGTGGGTAAACAGCCTTGCCTCTACTGGGCCATTGGATTTGACAGCTTGGTGACAATGACCTGTGTCCTTGGGCTAGCAGTTGGGTTTAAGCCAAGGATAGCCTCTGCAAAGACTATCCTATTGCCTGAGCAAAAGGATTGAAAGGGAGAAGATGCATCTTTTTAGTCCCTTTGAGCTTGCAAATTCCCTCTCAACCAAAGCTGGATGAGAACAGGCAGCTATTTAATAAAACCCCTACTCCCAGCGCCTGGACACATCCACCTTGCGAAATTGCTTGGGTCAAACATACCTGAGGTGACAAAGTTGCTCCCAACAGCATGGAACTGCTCAGAAACCAGTCATTGGTGTGATTCATGAATCGAATGTTCCTCTACCCGTCTGTCTGCTCAACAGGCACAGCCCAAGGGACGTGCTGAGGGAAGTTGTCCCCAAAAGCTGTCTCATCCTGACACAGGAGGTAGCTGGCATAAAGCGTGTGTTTGGGAACCAAGCAGATTGAGATGTGAACACATCAGCAGTGTGGAGGTAGTTTTAATGATAGACGTGTCCACTAGCAGAGATGGAGCTGAACAAAAAGGCTTTCAAGGCCTGAGGGACACCTAAAATTTAGTTTTGGTAAATAAAGTTGCAGTCCTTCTGCCTTTTCATATGCTGCTCTGAGCTGCTGTGAAGGAATACCATGATCCAGCTCCTTATTTCCATCCAAACATAACAACGAACTGCAAGCTCTTGTATCGCTTTGTCATTCTCTGAGTGATGGCAGAGATACACTCTAAGATGATGAATTATTTAAAACCGATTCAGTACATTTCACAAAACGAATTTGATTAAGTGGCAAGATATTATGAAGAAAACTGAGACAAAAGCCTAAGAGAATCTATTTTCATAAAATATAGAATGCTTCCTGTCTGATGATAATTTTGAGTGAACAGATGAATTAGTAAGTAGACTGATAGATTGTCCACTAGAAAGATATATTTACATAGAAAACTAATACAAAATGAAGAATTATCCTCTCTCCACTCCGTTTGTGAAACAGGCAATGAAAAGGAAATAACCCATGGGGATTTTTTTAGTTTCAAACTTCCCTTCTTTCCAAAGCCCTGTGTTGTGTGCTGTCCGGGCATGTTTTTACTGAACAGTGTCTTTAATCTTAGATATGGTCCCATGAATGTTCAGTTAATTTCCATCTTCTCTCTCACAGTACTCCTTTTCTTTGCTTCTTATTTTCCTTAATAAAAAGTCCTATTTAATATTTAAAGTCACAAAAGCAAAAAAAAAAAAAAAAAAGGTTAATAAAATCATTTGTGATTCTCCTTTTGTCTCCCTCTTCTTTTTAAAAATGAGGGTGGTGAAACAGTGGCCCAGGTTGCCCAGAGAGGTGGTGGATGCCCCATCCCTGGAGACATGCCTCTCCCTATCCCTCTTTTTCTCCCCTCCTCTCTGCTCTGGTAGAAAGACTTGCATTGGAGGAGAGCTCTTCTGGCTCAAGTCTAGCCTGGATATTGACTTCTGGCAGCTTTCTTCTATATGGATTCATCGCTATTGATTTTTGTTCCTGGTTTAAGATAGGGCCATCCATCGCTTTCTGCATGCCAGTCTCATTCATTCTTTCTCGCTCTGCCATGGCCAATATCTGAAGCTCTTCACATGCTTGAGTACAACAACCCTGCAGGCCTGTGGCTAGATAGGCCAAAAGACTTGACCATGAGGCCTACTAGAAAGCTAGGATTATACTAATGACAGATGAGATGTCTAGGAGTAATTGACTTCCATTTGTAGAACTAAACCTATCCTGGAACTGAGAAGTCAACCACAGACAGTTGATCATCTAGTGACTATTGCCACATAATGGGGACAGACTTTTTAGAAAGACGTGTTACAACAGGACAAGGGGTGGTGGTTTTGAATTAAAGGAGAGGAGATTCAGGCCAGACATGAGGAAGAATTTTTTTTAAATGAGGGTGGTGGAACACTGTCCCAGGTTGCCCAGAGAGGTGGTGGATGCCCCATCCCTGGAGACATTCAAGGCCAGGCTGGACGGGGCTCTGAGCAACCTGATCTAGTTGAAGATGTTCCTGCTCATTGCAGGGGGTTGGACCAGATGAGCTTTGAAGGTCCCTTCCAACCCAAACCATTCTATGATTCTAAATTTTGTGGGCACGCTCAACCTAAAGTATAGTTTGTTCTTTGTAATATCATTTTAATACAAAAACACACCTCCTCGTCGAAGGCCACCCAGCTCCAGGAGAAGACCCCTAGTCACTGAGCATTAGTAAGAATAGTATTATATAACTTGTATGCAAATATTGTAACTAATCAGCCCTACAGGACTGCCCTGAGGGCATGTATGTACTGATAGCATTTTCATATAAATGACTGACATTTTTCTATAGCTGGCATACATAATCTTCAATGGGAAGGATGAAGCAGCAGACATTGAGCTCCATGCTGTTTTGGGGGGGACTGTGTCCTTCCAGTTGCTCCACAGTGCAGATGTGCAGAGTCTCTCCTGTATGGTCATACAAACTGTAGCTTGTGGTGGAATAGGGAAGCAAATCACAGACACGTATGTCTTAGGCTAATACCCTGACTGCTGGGCTGTATCCCCTGCTTTCTGAACCACAGGCTGATGCTAAAATACAAACAAAAAAGGAAGTTATCCAGTCTGTGGTTTTCTCATGGGACCCAGATGCCCTAAAACGGGGACAGCTGTCCAACGGATTTCTTCAACAGCCACATAGCAACCTGCTCTTGCGAAAGTGCTCTGAGGCAAATAAAGAGAAAGAATATTTGGATTTTTTTGGCAAAAGTGGCAAAAAGATAATTTATACAGTTTTAACAAAAAGAGGATGAAAAACCTCCCACGGATTTCTCTTTTCCAGTTGCAGAGGAGTATACAGTGGAAACAGACTGCCAACTTTTTATTTCACATAAATACAATAACAAGGTTAATGTTAAGAAACAGAAACTAAGATTAGTGTAGCAGCAGTTTAATTCAGACATATGTACAGTGAAACCAGTTACCCTTATCTTGAACAAAACACCCTTCTGGAGGAAAATACTTGTTTATTTGGATTGAAAACAGACACCAGTCAACACGCTGACCAGTGTCCTACTAAGCACCAGGCGGTGTAAGCCCAGAATCGCCAAAGTGGTCTGAACTTTCCAAGCAGTGGGAACAGTCAGTGTTTAGCATCTTTGCAAAACTGCCTTCCTCCCATTCAATACCCCACATCAGAGGTACCTGAGACACCTCTGTTCTTTAACTTATCTGCAGTCTAATCCTCCCCACCCACACATACACATATAAAATGGAAATAACAATTTAAAACTATCTACATAAATACAGCTCTTTGAAATGCATTAATGTGTGTTATTACCTGAATCAGGAGAACACTTACACACGTCCAAGATGCAGGAGAGAAGGGTTTTCACTTTTGGGTACAATATTAGGTTGTATCGAGGGGATTATTATAGACTGAATGGAGAGGAAACTGAGTTTAAGAATGGTCCAAGAGGGAAAAGAGAAAAGGGCATGGAAAACAAGTCAAGAAAGCTCCAAGAAGTAGATGTTTCACAGTTACTTTATGCAGCAGTTTCAGTTTCTCAGTTTTTAAAATGGAAATAACACCTACTTGTCACCAAGAGATGAGTTGGTAATTCGTGTTGAAAAGTGCTCAGAGATTCTTGGAAGAAAGGTACTTTTGGAAACCTAAAGTGTCATCCTTGAAGGGTTTGTTATTGTGCTGCAGTGTGATTGTGGACTTCAACACTGCTGCTAAAAAGTGAAGTAAAAGGGGAGCAGAAACTCCTCCAATAATAAATACTTGGCCCACCTCAGTATTTCTACTCATAGTAATATCAATAGACAAATATTGCTGGGAAAAATGGGTAAGCAAAAATCTTACATGTGTATTTTACTAGGTCTCTCACCTGGAAAACCTAGTTTGCTACGTGTGCAGCTCCAGGTAGCATAATCAGTTCAGAAAATTGTGTTTACTCTCATTTTGTTTCCCCTGGGAAGCTGTAACCAAGCTGCCAGTGTAATGAAACCACCACCGAGGAAGTTTGCAAAAGAAAGTGATAGACTCCCATGTTCTAGTTCATCAGAGTTACGCTCAATTAGCCCTGTACCTTTACTTCAGGATCAAAAGGAGTTTACCTTAAAATGTTTTGCTGTCCACTTACTGTGTTACAACATGTGCCTCCCAGTCCTGCAGTCACATTATTTGCCTGCTCCCAGACATGCATCTTTAATGTCAGTCCATAACCCAGTTCCTTGGGCTGCCAGCAATCAGTGCTTCAGAGAAGGGAGGAGTATGGAGATGCACTCCAAGTCTTTCAGTTTTGGTCCATCTCTGTGCCTCTCTCAGATTTTCTGCTTAGGTTGACAGCATGTCTCAGTCTCCTTCCAGATTGCTAACGACTCGCAAAGCTGAGAGCCTGGTTCTTGGCATTCCCTTTACTTCATGTCTTCTGCCTGCAGGTGCTAAGGAAAGACAGGAAGGTTTAAGATACATTCAGACCATAAGGACAAAGAGATTTAGAAACGGATGTCTGGTCTTTTCGCTTCTCTCCTTTTAAGGCAGGAATTCTATCAAGAACTGGATTATCCTACCCCAAAGCCAGGCTGTTTTACCTGAGTTTATTTACCTGTGCCTGAAGAAGTGGAGATGGCACTGCCTTCATTGTGCCCTATGCTATACATTGCTTTCCTGATGCATTTATGCCAAATGAATCCTAGAGAAAGCCAGACCTGTTCTGCCGGTCAGAAACCCGCTGCTGGATAGGTGTGTGTTGACTCGCTTCCCCAAGGACATCCTGCAAGGAAGCCTGTGGAAGGGAGCGCATACTGGGAAACCTCGTCAGCAGAGCTGCCAGCCACTGAGCCATGCAACTGGGAAGGCTGGGATTAGATTAACTGAAAAACATATTCATGTGTTTGTGCCAATAGTTCTGTTTTAGGTTCCCGTCCTAGTTTGTGCGCTTCTCGACCAAAACAATTATGTGGAAGAACTGTATGTATTAATAGCTTGGTCATTTCTGTTTCTCAAGACCAGTACTCAGCTTGAATCTGGAATTGTGCTCTTCAGCCTGTGCTGGAGATGGAGAAGGAAGCCAATCCAACTTTTCTAGTGTGACACTTTGCAGAAATAAGGAATTTCTATCCTCCTATAACACAAAAGCAGCTCCTGTAGCACCCACATATTGATATCTACTTACCTTTCTACATCATGGAATCCAACAACAAAATAATGTTCACTTCTCTTACAAAATTTGGTAGTGTCTGTCATGTCCCTTTTTCCTCCTTTTCCCATTTAATGCACAGTGACTAATAATCTCCGGGGCTGTATCAACACCTTTTGTCTTGGAAGAACACTCCAGGTGTGCCTCATATGCCCTAATGCTGGCAGGTAGAGCTTTTCCTTCTGTTGTGTTAATTGGCTCATTTTTTGAAGAAGTTAGTTTCTTCTTAATAACTTCATCACCCTATAGTTCTGTCTTGGTAGCCACCAGAATAATAGGAACAGCAGGGCAGAACAGTTTGATTTCTGGAACCTCAAAATCAAGGATGTTCTGCTGTGAGTCAGGCCTGTCCACAGAGAAGCACATTAAAATAACATCAGTGTCCTTGTAGAACACTGAGCGGAGATTTCAGTTACTGAATTCATTCTTTCCTGCCACATCAAAGAGAATTAGTTCCATCTCCATCCCATCTACTTCTGTGTCAGTGGTATAAGTGTCAAACAGACTTGGCTTGCAAGACTTGGGAAGCTGTTCCCAACGCAAAGAGGAGGCACATCTTACCCCAGTGGTTGTTTCCAACTATGGTTACCTTTCTCCTAAGAGCAGCCATCCCTTGAAAAACAACATGAAGCACAAAATGGGTTATTCCCACACTGGGATTATTATTTTCTTTTCTTGTGGAGGGTAGAAGGAGAAGAGGAGGGAAATCCTGTTAGTTTGGAATTCTTCCACTCATATTTTTTTTCTCTCCATATGCTTATCTTACCTTAATTCCGTATGTTTTTCCCCTTTGAATTTCTCTGGTATCAGAATCTTCTGAAATTGTGAGTACCTTGCTCTTAACTGTTATTATAGATCAAAAAATGAAGGCATAAACCAAGTCTGGATATAACCAATATTCCTGCAGTGCTCTATATTTCTGTTTTATCATCTCAGATGTTGTTTATGGTCAGTGTTCAGTCCATAACAAATTTCATTTTCTAGATTGAATGACTTAATTTCGTGAGTGAGATGGAGTATTAAACACTGTACTGATCAACTATCCAAATCAGTTTTATTGACAACATTTTCCTGCCATGGTCTTCTGGTAGAATTCTACCAATGGTGATAGCTATCCTGTGTAAGTCCATGCTGCTTTCATTCATAGTTCTGCTGTCACCCAGGTGTTAAGAAAGTGTTCTCAGTCTTCATATATAGTCACAGTTAACTTATATGAGATTAAAGTTTGCTAGACTTACAGGATAGTAGTTTCCAGCGTCTACTTTCTTCTCTTCCTTGATGTTCAGTATTAGATTGGTTTATTCTAATATTGTTGCCAGCTCAGCTTCCTTAGGTCACTGGTGCCCCTGCAAGGAGAACTTACCACCACTCTTCAAAGACTATGATGATGACTACAGTATTTAAAGGAATAGATTGATGTTTCTTAATATAGCCAACCAATCTACAAAGAGAACCTGATGACTTAATGTTTTTTTTAAGAAACTTACTTTACTGGTAATAAAGTGGAAGTTACACAATTCATTAACAAATCACAGCATGTTTACTTTAGAAATTTCCTTTTTCCTATTGCAAAAGTCTCTTCTTGAGTGAGCATTTCAGTATTGAGTGTGCCAAACTACTTTTGTGTGGGGTGCTGACAGTACTAGAGTGAAAAACAGCAGTAGACCTGCCAGACAGACAGACAGACAGACCCCAAGACACCCCTTCCCAGATCTTCTGAAGCATCATAGAGAAATGAATTGCAGTACCAAAGAGTGGATGCGGTGGGAAGGGATCACCTCGTCCATCCTGCCCTGCTGAGATCATGATCAACTACAGCAGGCTGCTCAGGACAGTGTCCAGCTGGGTTTTGAGTACCTCCAAGGATGGAGTCTCAACAGCCTCTCTGACCAATCTTTTCCAGCGTTTGATCATCCACAAAGTAGTGAGATGTAGTCTATCAACCGGAGAGTATAAGGACAAAGAACTGTCCAGTGTTACGGATAGTATCTTGAACTCCAGAGGTGAAGACTGAATTCCCTGGTATCTTCTTGTCATTGGACAAGTCATTTCTCCTCTCTCTGCCTCAGTTTTCCTGGTAGACAGAGACTGCAAGGTGTCTGCAATCACTAAAACCTGAGAAGAGAGGGAAACAAAGGTGGATTAATTTGGTCTCTGTAGAGAGAACTGTTTCCAAAAGCATTATCAGTGATGCAGATATGTAACTGCTGATTAGTATAGTTATGTAGTCAGCCCATCTATTTCATACAACTACAGAAAAGTTCTTCAGCAGACACAAGGATTTTTAGGTCTAAAAATTTTAGACTAAGGGTGAGGAACTTGTTTAATTTGAAGTCATCTGGAAACCTAAGGCCACTTTATTTTTCTGTGGTGGTCTGATTTTACTCTGCCAGACCATATTTCCTGAGTCCTGTTCAATATGAGTCTGACAGTCTTGTCATAGGAGCTTGATAAAAGGAAAGTCATCAGCTTCTGACTTGCCTCACTTAGTCCTTGGAAGAGCAATGCCAGTGGGTCCCATACAGCCCTTTAGGATCATGAAGGCATTTATTGTTTTTGATGGTGTGCTTTTATATGTGCTGTGCTTAGCATCAACCTCTGTATGAAAATACCCAGGTCTTTTTGACCTTCTCTTTATGTGCCTTGGCATTCCAATTTCTAGGTAGATCAGCCTGGCTTCTCTGCTGAGAACACTGATCGCAAGGGGATGCGAGAGTCAAATTCTGTTTTTCTTTGGGGACATTGGAAAGCAATGGGCCTGCTGTGACATCCAACAAGTGGTCTGGTTCCTGTATGTGCCAGAAACTCTTAGCAACTTAGAGAAACACTCAGCATTTCTGCCTCTCCTCCCATGCCCTCAGTACAGGAAAGACATGGACCTGTTGGAGAGGGGCCAGAGGAGGCCACCAAGATGATCCGAGGCTGGAACAGCTCTGCTGTGAGGACAGGCTGAGAGAGTTGGGGTTGTTCAGCCTGGAGAAGAGAAGGCTCCAGGGAGACCTTATTGTGGCCTTTCAGGACTTAGAAGGGGCCTATAAGAAAGATGGGGACAGACTTTTTAGCAGGGCCTATTATGACAAGACAAGGGGTGATGGTTTTAAACTAAAGGAGGGGAGATCCAGGCTACAGATGAGGAAGAAATTTTTTACAATGAGGATGGTGAAACACTGTCCCAGGTTGCCCAAAGAGGTGGTGGATGCCCCATCTCAGGAGACATCCCAGGCCGGGCTGGATGGGGCTCTGAGCAACCTGATCTAGTTGAAGATGTCCCTGCTCATGGCAGAGACTTGGACTGGATGATCTTTGAAGGTGCCTTCCAACCCAAACTATTTTGTGATTCTCTGATTCTGTCTACTCAGAGCTTTCTAGCACTAACCTGTGAACTGTTCATATTTAGTTAGCTCTTACTTTCCTTCACTGAGCTTTGCCTGTGTGAGGACTGCAGGATGCTACTGCTGGTGTTACAGGACAAGTCAGCGTGCAGGACTCAGGGTACAGCACTGGCACATATGGCTCCCTCAGCACATTATGCCACAGCAGGCAATGTACTTACTTGCCTACTTATTGACAAAACGGAGAAAGATTACCTTCCCCACTGAGCTTTAACACTTCTAGCACAGATTTGTTCTTGAACACAAATTATCTGAGTTACAGACGTGCCCTTTAGAAAATCTGTTTAACAAAAAAGAGCGGGGGCGGGGGGGAATATAATCTGGAAACAATCTCCAGTAAGTGACTGGAATTGTCTTCTCAGCAACAAAAAATGCCAATTGGATTAAATCAAGTGAAAAACAAAAGGCTGAGTTTTGATCTCAAAACCACCAGCAGAAGCAATCAAGCACAGAAGTGGTATCTTCTTTCTCCTGCTTCATACTTTCTTCATCAATCATACAGATGTATGTGGTGCAGCAGGACTAATGCTCTGCTTCAAGAGTGCACATGTAGGGGTTACTGGAAGTGAAGTTTCATCTTGTTTGAAGAAGTATAGTTTAGTGTAGCATGCAAATTTGATCAGAAAATATAAAAATTACAACATAAATTTCAAATTCAATCCTCAAATATGTGAGCTGGCTGCATTCCTTGGTGCCTTCCAGACCAAAACTGTGCTTGAATACTGTACAAAAGCCCCTAAGGAGAGGAAAAAGCCACCTCATCCCAGAGACTATTTTCACTATTTTCTCTCCAGGTTTTCCATCCTGAGAAGGAAGCCTCAGCACTTCCATAGCTGATTATCCACCGTGCTCATTTACAGCACTGCTGGTCAGGTTCCCATTTCCCCTGATGCATTGATTCAAGCAGGAAAAGGATCCTGTGAACAACTCTACTCCTGGTTTCCACTGCTCTTGAAACTGGCTTACTTCGTGCTTTCATGTATGGGCTGAAGAAATAATGCTCCAGAGAAGAGAGGTAAAATATAACATACATTAAGGGCTTCTTCACCTCCACTTAGATATCTTAGGGCAAGTACCACACAGTGCACTGATATTTATGGATTAAATCCACTGCAGGAGAAAGGTAGCATGTAACAGATTTACATTAAGTATGAAACCCAGGCCAATTACACATTTAGGTATAATTTGTGATAAGCACAGTGACTTAGATGTTCCCTATAGAGTCCATTGGTGGAGTGTACCCTAGGACAGTCTTCTAATATAAAGCCTTCAAAATAAATATAAAGCATTTGGAATCCTGGGTCAAGGAATTACATAGACTTTGCTGCAGTCTTTCTTGCAAGGTGAGACATGAAACATCAGACTCTTTGCCTTCAGCGTAACTATGTGGAAGACTACAGGTGCAAGACTTTGCTAGAAAATTAAGCAGTTCTGGCTCAGATGGTAAGTGGGAGATGGAAATATATCTGTTCAATCACAAGAAGAGCCCTTGCTATGGGTTTGACTTGGGTTAGTTGGAGTGCAGGGTAGGTGAGACATGAAACATCAGACTCTTTGCCTTCAGCGTAACTATGTGGAAGACTACAGGTGCAAGACTTTGCTAGAAAATTAAGCAGTTCTGGCTCAGATGGTAAGTGGGAGATGAAACTATATCTGTTCAATCACAAGAAGAGCCCCTGCTATGGGTTTGACTTGGGTTAGTTGGAGTGCAGAGTATTTCCTTAGCACAATTTGGAAGTTGGGACCAGTAGAGCGTTTGGATGAGGCCATCCTGCTATAAACTCTTAACAAGTGTGAATGTGGGCCATGTACTTTGCTTTCTCTGTGCCAAGGCACACAGGTAATTGCCAGCAGCACCCTAGGTGAAAAATAGAGCCATGCGCTTTGAAATGAATAAGCTGCAGATTTCCCCGGCATCCATGGCACAGCACAGATGAGATGGTGAACACAACCGCTCATTCAGATGATTCTTTCTTTCCATTTAACGAAGTGTTTTGCTCATGAAAAAGCAAAAGCAAATATCCAGGCATGATTCTTCGCGCCACCAAAAAGCCAAATAAAAAAGGGATTCCAAAGCGTGTTGGAGCAGCACCTCCCACCCTCTCTGAAGCACCGGCAGCTCTTCCTGGAGCCGTGGGGATGGTGGTGCCCAAACCGGCGGGGCCACCGCGAGGTGGCTCTGAACTCCAGGGAAAAACCCACCACCGGTCCAACACCGCTGAGAGACCCAGCTCAGAGAATTTGTTCAGAGGACTTTCTTTATATAGCAAGTTAACTCTATCCGCCCATCAGAATAGGTCTACATGCTCCACAGAATAGCTTGGAGAAGGCTTCCACATAGATAACTTTTTTGTTGTTGTTTCATGAAGAATTTGAAACTGTGAGCAATGACATCAGGATGTGAAGGGGCAATGAAAGTCAGAAAATTAGCCTGTTAAAAGGCCAAAGCTACTGAAGAACACCGTGCCTATGACTACATTTTACTTCTGTTTCGTTTTATTTTGTTTGTTTGTTTGGTTTGTTGGTTTTTGTTTGTTTGGGTTTTATTGTTGTTGTTTGTGGGTTTTTTTTGTTTTGTTTTTGTTTTGTTTTGTTTTGTTTTTTCTTCCTGTTTTTGTTTTGTTTTGGTTCTTTGTGGGTTTTTTTTGAACATTAGTTTGAATTTATCACGTTCAGTTCACATAAAATTTGCATTACAAACTATGCAAGATGAAGATACGAACCCATCCATCACCATCCAGGGACATGCTGTTTTGACAGGGAGAAGTGGGAATTACAAAAATCCAACCGAAAATTACATTTCAGTGTCTAGGTTTAAGTGAACCATTTGCCCTATTGACACACGGTTGTATAACAGTCTGCTGCAAGTAATAATAACTTGCCAGGCAATTTGATACACTCAGTGGTCTTCAAGTGGATATTTTTAAATACAGTTTTTAATAACAATAACGTTGTTCAAATCACTCGTTTTTTCTCTGTTCACCAATGCCAGTGCTGCTGGGAGGCAGTAGCCACAGGACATGGCTGAGGTGAAAATGTTTGCAGGGAAAAAGCTTGAGACAACACCCAGTTAAACAGCGATCGCTGCAACAGCGACACAGCGAATCACTCCCGGTAATTTCGCAGGGAGAGGCTTCGCAAGGCACAGGTTTATCAACGCACCCACCGTGAGCATTGCTTTTATTTTAAGGTACTTAAAGCAGTCTGAAACTCCGGTATTTTGCACTAATTTATTTTCCGCGTTTATTTTTTCACGGCTGTGACTTCCGATATCTCTGTGAATTGAGACCAAAAGGGCATTTCAGTTCAAGTCTGCTACTTCTCTCACTTTATAATTCCTCTGTTCCCTTTTGGCCAAAACCTGGCAGGAGAGAGGCTCAAACACGATGAATTTTTTCGCTTAAGGAAGGGGTCAAGTCCTGCTTTTTTTTTCCAGTAATATCCACCGAAAGCTTTTGTTTTATTTAACCGCCTGCAATAACCTCAGTTCCGCTTTGCCTGGGATTTACAGACGGCGCCCGGGACACGGAGATTTTCCCTGTGTCTCGGCCCAGGGTCTTACGACTGGTCACCCCGAGCGCCGGGGACCACGGCGGGGATCGGCCGGGACCGGATCGGCCGGGACCGGACCGGCCGCAAAGCCGCCACCCCGGGCCCGGGAGGGCGGCTGGAGCCGCGCTGCGGGGGAAAGCTCCTCGCCAGCTGCACGGCGCAGCCCGGAGCCCTGCCCCGGGTCCCTCTGGGGGTGCGGAGACCGGCCCCGCTCACCTCCCAGCCCCGCCTGCCGCCTCACGGCCCTGTCCCGCCGCCGCCCAGCCCGGCTCCAGCCGCCCCACAACCAGCGGCCCCGATGACCCCGCCCGGCCCTGTTCAACCCCGGTCCCCAGCGCCGGTCCCCAGCCCCGGTCCCCAGCCCCCGCTCCTGTCCCCGCCGCCGCGGGCGCCGCTCACTCCCCGCTCCCCCGCCTCCCCGCGCCCCGCCTCCCTCCCGCAGTACTCCGCCAATCGCGGCTCTCTCCGCCGGGGATGACCTCACTCTTTGCTTTCCCATTGGCCGGCTATATTAAGAAAGTCGCGAGCGCCTTTAAATAGCGGCGCCGGCCCGCAGCTTGCGGCAGTGGCGGCGCGGGGCGGGAGGAGTGGAGCTTGTGCTTCCCCTGCGAAGGGCTGAGCCGGGCGGGACCCACGGCGCTTGCTGCGGCCGTAGAGCTCCCCTGAGGCGGGGGACGGAGTGCGCGGTGCCAGTGAGAGGACAGCGGACAGCGCGCCCGCCTGCCTGCGCGGGCCCGGCTCGCCACGGTGCCCTGTGAGAAGCGAGAGGAAGGGGGAGGCGGCGGCCGCGGGGAGGAGGGCGCTGCCATCGTCCTGCTGCACGGCAAGGCCAGCTTGGCGAGCCTGGCCATGGCCGCCATCCGCAAGAAGCTGGTGGTGGTGGGGGACGGTGCCTGTGGTAAGACTTGCCTCCTCATCGTCTTCAGCAAGGATGAGTTCCCCGAGGTCTACGTGCCCACTGTCTTCGAGAACTACGTGGCTGACATCGAGGTGGACGGCAAACAGGTGGAGCTGGCCCTGTGGGACACGGCCGGCCAGGAGGACTATGACCGACTGCGACCCCTCTCCTACCCGGACACTGACGTGATCCTCATGTGCTTCTCTGTGGACAGCCCGGACTCGCTGGAGAACATCCCGGAGAAGTGGGTGCCTGAAGTTAAGCACTTCTGCCCCAACGTCCCCATCATCCTGGTGGCCAACAAGAAAGACCTGCGCAACGACGAGCATGTGCGCAACGAGCTGGCCCGCATGAAGCAGGAGCCGGTGCGCACCGAGGACGGCCGCGCCATGGCCATCCGCATCCAGGCCTACGACTACCTGGAGTGCTCCGCCAAGACCAAGGAGGGTGTCCGGGAGGTCTTCGAGACCGCCACCCGGGCAGCTTTGCAGAAGCGCTACGGCACCCAGAACGGCTGCATCAACTGCTGCAAAGTCCTATAGGGTGCGGCTGGAGCGCGGCGCTGGGCACAGCGCCTGGGTCACCCCTTGGCAGGCGGAGAGGAGCTGGGTTATGCACGCACACGGCATCTGCCTGTCCCCCCGCTGGGGCTGGCGATGAATCGGGGTGGGGGCTAAGGGCGGGAGTGCGCTCCCTTAGCCCTGGCCAAAAGGGGTTGTGCTGGCTCAGCCGTGGGGACAGAGGGAGGGTGGGATTGCATGCCCTGAGTCTTGGGATTAAAGTGAGGAGAAGCCTTCTCCTGTCACCGGCCCCTGTGAGTTAATTGCGAACTCTCAACGACAAAAAAGCTGCTGAGGACTGGACTGAGCAAACATTGCAGCTGGTTCTTCCCCTTTGCCCACCACCTGCTGCTTCCAGGTCCCAGCCAGCCTCCTCTCTTTTGCAAGAGGAGAGCGGTGGAGCCGAGATGCTGGAAGGGACTTCTGCCTCCTGCCTGCATGTGCCTCCCCCCGGGCAGGCTGGGGAAGGGGCTGCACCCCCCGGGCTGCCCGCAGCACCCTGGCCTCTCCTGCAGATGTTTCGGCCTGAGCCTGACCTGCTGTGGAAGTTAGTGCCCTGAAGACTGAGACTGGGAGAGGAGGGTCATCCCAAGTGAAGTCTGTATATATCTTACCTTTTCTGTCTTGTGCAAACGGGGAGTAGTGCAGGGGGTGCTTATTTAAAGTGAGGTGGGGAGGGGGTGCCCAGCTGGGACTTGTGTTGTGCAAAGGAACTTTCCCTGTGTGACTAATGCCTGCTGGTAACATGAGCCTTGAACTGACTCCAGCTGCAGAAGCCACCAGACTGGGAAGTAAAGCTGACCTGCTCTGTCCTCCTTGCTGAACATCTCCTCATGGATGAGGCAGGATGAGCAAGGGGGAAGGGGGTGATATTGCCATATTATGATCTTGGTGCCTGCTCCTTCCTTTAATGTTGTCTTCTGCAAGTATGTTGATTTGGGTTTATTTAAAAGTTTTATTTTAAAAAGAAATTTCTTTGCACAACTTGGTGGATTTTTTTTGGTTTTTTGAATTAAACACTCAATGCACTTGTCATCTGCATACAACGCTTTAGCATTGGAAGCATTCTTACTTGGTAACCTCATCTGGGTCTTGTTTTAAAATGTGACTTCAATACAAGATGAAATAAAACCACTGTCTCTGCCTTGGAAAAAAAAAGTGTGAAAGCGCTGTTCCTTATGCAGTGAGTACATCAGACATTAATACTAAGGGGCAATTTAAAGAATCTAGATTTATTTAAAACTTTATTTTCACAGGGTAGCAAACCCGGGTGAAAATAATCTTGTGTTTCTCTGGTTCAGAGAACAAATGTATCCATTTATGTTTGTTTACTTTTCTCCTTCCCTCAACAGTGGTACTGAGACTGTTTCTGATTTTGTTTTTAATAAACTGACATGGAAAAAACTGAGATGTACATGATGTTTACAAAAAAATTATGAACTGTGTATGCAGTTTTTTATGTAAAGTATTAAAAGATTCTATGCTGACATTTGTGAGAGCGGTGTTGTGATTTACAGAGGCTGTCCTCAGCTTGCGATAATACCCCAGGACGGTGTTTAACTCCAGCAGTTTGCCCACTGCCTGGTCCTGTTTGTGTTTGCTCCGCTGGCTGAATTACCTGTCTGGCAGCTTTCAGAGGAAGGGTGGCTGTATTTTCCTTTGGGGGAGCTGCTTGCTTTATTTGTCTGTACAGATGGCATGTGGAAGCACACTCAAAATTCGAGGTGGTGACTAATCCACCCTTGTTGCTGCTAAGCACAGGAAGCCTCCATGCCTCGTGCAGGGTGAGTTTGGGCTCAGGCTCCTGCTGCTCCTTCACCTGCTGCTTGTTGGTGGCTGGAGTGAGGTTTGGGCTTGTGTAGCAACAAAACAGGCAGAACACTGAAAAGCAGCACAGGCAATAGGGTGCTGCTTTTTTTTTTTTTCCAAACAAAATATTTAGATTGAATCAGTTTTTACTATTTATTATTTTTATTATGACCTTTGTCTGAAGTGAATACTCAAGGTAGGGACAGGCTGCCGAATCAGAAGCAGGAGGCTACCCTTGCACTGCAAATGTCTCTTAAGGTACACGGCTGGGTTTTCTGATTGCTGGCCTGGTTAATTCCCATAGCAATGTGAGAAGTCTTGGCCTGTCCACCATTCCCCGGGGTCCCCAGCAGATGCCATCGCTGTGCTCTGAGGATGCTCCCGGCCACTGACCAAGCACCTGGGCAGGTGCAGGCAGCCTGCTGCAAAATACATTGCATGTTATTTTGCTGAACGATACGGTCTATGCCCAAAGTGCTGAAGTCTCCCTTTTTTTCCCCCCTGAAAAACTCCCCATAATACCTATAAGGGGAAATCTCAGGACAGTTTTATATTTTTGTAAATCCTCTCCACTCCTTTTGCAGAGATGCCAGAAAGGAGTCGAGGCTTTTGTTTTTTCTGGCCTATCTGCTGGGGTGTGCTGGATTGTTCAGAGATGTTAACAAACATCAAGGCAAGCAAAACACATTTAGCAGCTTGTTTGTTCGCAGAGGGCTCTGCCAGCCTCCAACTGAGAGCAACGGGGCTTTTTCAACAGATTAACGTAGAAATAGCAGGCTTCTTATCTGACAACTGGAAAGCCCATTACAAATAGTGTGGAAAAACCTGGGTTTGCATTTTGAAGACTTCAAATACTAGAGTATGTGCTCAGTCCTTGCGGTGAGTTTGTTGTGTTGTTGCCCATGATCCTTAATGGAAGATAGTGGTGTTTTCAGTTAGACAGTTTAGCCAGGATTTCCTAAAAGGTACCCCAGGCCCCATGTTTTGGATTCCTTGGTCTCCAAGGATTTCAGTTTTCCTGACACTCAAAAGATGAGTTTATCTTCAATTTGAGAATACTAGAATCACTTTTTTGGTGCTAAAATATCTTTTGAAAAAAATCCAGTGTTTAAAGGGCCACGGCTAAAGATGTCATTCTTGCGCAGACACTCAGCAGCCCGGTTCTGTGCAGTGCTGTTCTGTGCAGTGCCAGCCGGTGATGTTAAAATCAACATTGGAAACTTTTCCTTAAACTGATTGCAATAGCTGCAAAACTTACAAATTCTGTTACACTGCAGCAATACTAATCTTCCTAAAGCCCCAAAGGAGAAAGCATTAATATTTGTATTTTGAACATTGGGAAATGTGTTAGCATTGCACCCCTGCATAATTAACTATACCAATATTTTCCACTAAGGTGCTTGGAAGGTAATTACATTCATTATTTCCAGTTGGACCTTTGCCCAAGTCAGGGCTACAGCATCTGGCCGAAGGGGGAAAAAACTGTAAGGAAACACATTTCAGTTTTAACTGAGCGTGACCTTTCTCTGCTACTTGTGAAGCTGTGAGTAAGCCGATAGAGTGAGATCACCGTGTGGGAGTCCACTCGTCGGGGTCAAACGGTGGGATCAGAGCCATTTTGCTCTGAGCCTCATTGCATGTCAGCGTCACCACTTTGGTGGAGGGGGACACGACTTAGTGGCTTGTCCCACCCTCCTTGACTCAGCTGTGCCGAGGCCACGCCAGCTGTGGTGTGAGGATGTCACACTGACCAACTCCACCCCACCACTGCATCTGCCCCAGTTTAATGTGCCTGCCCCATTCGCCCCTGCAGGTCTAAAGAACCGTCTGCAGGTCTGGCTAACCTGGTCTGTGTGTGAAGGTACAGATGCTCCAGGTCAGCAGCTCAAAGCCTTCTTCACAGATAGGCAGCCAGCAGAAATGGTGGCATGGAGGGAGCTGATAAGCACCTACTTCAAGGAAGCTTTTGAAGAGAGGCTTTAGATCAATTGCTGGAGAAGTCTCTCTGAAACCTTGTGGAACTCCTTCTGGACATCTTTAGATGCTAAGTCCAAGGGAAGGAAGGATTTCAGCTCACCTCAGCAGTCTCAAAGTTATGTATCTCATGTAAGATAATTGTCCAAGGTCCCTTTACCATCAGCAGGCAGAAACAGGCAGCTCCAGAGGACCTCTCTCCACTGCCAGAGAAGGGACATCCTCTCCCTCTGGAAGGGCTTGCAGGTGGAGCTGTGTGATACAGGCTTTGCCAACACCACCCGCTCACCTTCCCCTAGCCTGGCTCACAGCCCTGCAGGTCTATTCCCACTGGGAGCTTTCATGCCATTTTACCTGGCTACAAAGGAGGTGTCCAGGCTACACACGCTGTTTCCATGTCCTGGTCAGTTGGCAGGAAGAGCAGTGTTGGGTCCCATGTTTGGCTGGGTACATCCAGGTGCTCCTGCAGGGATGCAGAGGTTTCTCTGCTGGGCTGGTGGGCTGGGCTGGATCAGTGGGGGCTCATCCAGCACCGGTGCTGGCATCAGGCTGGGGCAGGGAGGTGTTTCCAAATTCCTGTCTCCAGCCCTTTGAATGCAGAAGAGGATGAATGGCCTAAAAGCAATGGAATTAAGCATTTAGGGCAGAGAGGGAATCTGAGCAACTTGCTACAGCTGGGTAAGCAACTCCAGAGAGGACAGATTAGGGTGAGATAGTTCATGAGAAAGGTTTTAGCTTCAACATCATCACACCTAGGATCTGGAGACCATGTGTATGTACCTGTGTGAACTACGTGAGAGACACTGGAACAGCTGCCCAGAGAAGCTGTGGATGCCCCATCCCTGGAAGTGTTCAAGGACTGGTTGGATGGGGCTTTGAGCAACTTGATCTAATGAAAGATGCCCCTGCCTGTGGTAAGGGGCTCGCACTAGATGGTCTTTGGAATTCCCTTTCAATCCAAATCATTATGTGATTCTGTGTCTTTAAGATTTGAGTAGCCTGATGTAATGAATGAACAATTTTTTCAGTGCCCCAGAGGAAGGGAATGAGTTGCTCTTCCTTCTTCTCCCCCACCCCACTGAATTTTTCCAAGTTCATGCTGAGAGCAAAGAGTTGTCTTCAAGTTTACTCCCAGTGACAACGGGAAGCTACAGTCTGTGATAAGCAACAGCAGGTAGGTTAAGTTTTGTGGCCAGACCCTCATGCCCTATGCAGAAGGACAAACCTCACTCCAGTTCTCCAGAGGGTCCATGAAGCGAGAGGCTTTGCGGTTACCTCTAAGAGGTGCCTATATGTGTCAGCAGCGTATTATCCATCCATAATTCAGCAGCAAGCAGAATAACAACTATGGGCATAGCTGCTTTTCTTACATGATTGAAACACCAAACACACCAAAAGGTGGGATCTGGGAGTAGGGGGTTAAAACTGGAGGCATTGGTGTGATATGTATACTGAACTGGAACGGCATAGCAGGACGGGTGCCTACAACATGTATTAAATGTGTGAGTACATTTCTGCCTTGTCTGCTAGTCTGTGCGGTTTTTGTGTGTATGCTAATGTTGCTGCCAAGTAAAGGGGACCAGTGGGTGGGATTTTGCTCTAAATGCTTAATTCCATTGCTTTTAGGCCATTCATCCTCTTCTGCATTCAAAGGGCTGGAGACAGGAATTTGGAAACACAGTGCATTTCCTGGTGGGCTCATTTGCATGATAATGTCCCCTTCCCTCCAGGAAGAGAAGGGTGGTGGCAGCTCGGGAGCCACCGAGGGCTCCAGGGAGGTGGGGACCGAGGGGCTGGCAGGGGACAGCCCTGGAAAAGCCTTTTCTCCTGCTCCTGAGCTTTTGTGCAGTAGGTGTGGGTTTTTTTATAAAAAATATATATGACACTAAAGTCCTTGCTCAGTGGGGCTCTTCCCTCTGACCTCAGCAGAACAAGCAGAATCGGGTCCTGCTTTGCAGGATTCTCTGGGGTTTGATGGCAGCAGTCTGGCCCTTCCTGGTGACAGCTGATTTTTCTCTGCCCATGAGAGCAGGGTGAGTTTTAGACCAGGGCTTTTCACAATGTATGTGCATAGTTAGATGTAGTCACACTATCTGTGTAAAAATCAAAAAAGATGAAAATCCAGCCTTCTGCATTCGAGATTCTTACAGCAGTAAATGGGTGCTTTGTACTTTTAGCTTCATCATCCCTGAAGATACCAAGGAACACCACTGCCTGCCGTGCAAGCGTAGCTGAATGGCAGTGGTAGAAATTATACAGCCACCTTGAAAGATGAATATATACATACATATATATATATACATACACACACACACACACATATATATATTTAATCCTGGGGGAAAAATAATCTGTATGTTTTGGACTTAAACCAACAATGCCTTCATGAGCATCTGGAAGAAACTCCAAGTTTCACACTACTCTAAAAGTACTCATAATTTCTTTTGATTTTTCTCTGACAGTCAGGTGGGATGAACAATAAGGCTGACAACATTTAGAGGACCAAGGAGAATGGACGGGAGGGAGCTTGTGCCAAACCAGCCTTGTACCAACCTGTGTCTGCATGGTGAGATGATGGGGAGGAGGATGCATGTCAGTCCCACGTTTTCTCTTATCAAAGCATTCCCAAACAGGGTGCCCTTCAGCTAGGGACAGAAAGGAGCTCAGTTCTTCCTGATGGAAATAGGACACTTTGCATTGATGGTGATTTCTGCATTTCACTCAAAACACTCTTAAGGATTTACAAGAACAGATGCTGGCATGACAAAGACACACTAGGTAAAATGGTAACAAGGGAAGCAAATAGTAGTAATTACCTTGCAGCTAGGAATTTAGTAAAGGTGTGCCTAATGCTTGGGCTGCTTGCTAACAGCTCGCCTGCGCTCCCACACACCGGTGGCCTCTTCTCTTGGGTGGCCTCACTGATTTAACACTGTCGTGTGAAATTCAGAGCAGCAGTTCTCAGCCTGCATTTAGCAGGGAAGATTTCAGACTGGAAGAAGGTCTTTGGTGCCTGAAGGCTTCTCTGTATTTTCTAGCTGTACCATAACCTAGCTGTTTAATAGAAAGCTGTTCCTTCTCTGCACATCTGCACATTCTTAATCCAAGAATGTTCCTGATTCTTCCTCATGCTAGGGAAGCAGCTAAGGATGACAGGATGCTTCACCTGGATGCTTAGACTGACATGCATATGGCAGTGGTACTACGTATTTTGAGACAGTATTTCAGTACTTAAAAGATGATTATAATATAATATAATATAATATAATATAATATAATATAATATAAGACAAGACAAGACAAGACAAGACAAGACAAGACAAGACAAGACAAGACAAGACAAGACAAGACAGATGGGGACAGACTTTTTAGGAGGGCCTGTTGTAACAAGACAAGGGGTGATGGTTTTAAACTAAAAGAGGGGAGATTCAGGCCAGACATGAGGAAGGAATTTTTTGCAATGAGGGTGGTAAAACACTGGCCCAGGTTGCCCAGAGAAGTGCTAAATGCCCCATCCCTAGAGACATTCAAAGCCAAGCTGGACAAGGCTCTGACCTGGTTGAAGATGTCCCTGCTCATGGCAAGGGGTTGGACTGGATGAGCTTTGAAGGTCCCTTCCAACCCAAACTATTCCATGATTCTGTAATTGTATGGCTGTTGTTGCACTGGTGAGATTCCCTGTGCGATCAGGAGCAATACTGCCCTTTTGCAGTCCCGTCCCAGCAGGAGTGTCCATGGAGTGATCTGTGCCAGCAGGATGAGGACAAGACAGTGGAAACACCAGGACGCTCCTCTGCACGCAGCAGCGATGATTAAACTGGAGACGCAGCTCAAGCTGCAGTGGCTGAAATTTCACTGCAAAAGTTTCTCGTTTCTCATTTTGCTCCTTTGATCCATAGCAAAAAGGATCAAGTTTCAGGGCAAAATCAGCCAGAACAAGCCACAGAGGGCTAGAATTACTGGCACGCAAAGAAGCAGGGCGAGACAAGATAGGTTTCAGGCTGCAGCCGGTCCTTACTCAACCAAAGCTTGAGCTCAGGACTGAGGGCCACATCAGCTGCTCTTATTGTTAGAAGCAAATGTTTAAAATTAAAAGTGATTGTTTCTCAGTCATTCCCAGATGGCTATTTCATAAAGTAGTCACACACCGGTCTCAGAACTTGCAGCTCTTTCACTGTCAGAACATGCTAATTTTGTACATGAATGGTTTTAATAAACCCAAGAAAAATATGCATTCTTACATGTTAATTTTGCAAGGCAATCCAGTGGCCACGCTTTAAAAATTAACAACACCAGCTTCTCAAACATACTACCAACAAACTGAGGCAAATTGAAGCAAAGGTGGCGAAAAGATCGCTTTCCTCTCCAGGAACACTTGTTGGATGATGTATTAATTTGAGTATTTATGGAATTGTAATAATATTGCCCTTACAGCCAGTGTCTGCTTTTGTTGTTGGACAGATACAACCTAATAATATTTTAAGTCTTTGTCCACCCAGAGTAAAGCCTGGGTGCATTTGAGACCGTCTGTAATGTGTATTTCTGGGCAAGAGAGCTGTTGCAAATAGGGTGATCGAGGCGTCTCAGCAACACTGGAGGTAACATAAATGGGTGATATTTTTCTGGACAAAAGGCAGGTCCACAAAATCCTATGCAAATAGCTATGTTAATGGCATTTCATCCATAATATCAGCAGGATTTAAATTTTCCAGGATTTGTGACTTTCATGACCGTTCTGCAGAATTTCCCGACATCTCTCATTAGCCTTTTTTATATTTTAAACAACTCGGATTAGACAACTCCTGTTATGCTTTAAAATGATCCTATAAAAATAATTAAAAAAAAAATCCAAACAACCCACAAAAACCAGCAGTTCTTAATAAATCATTAGATGTTTTCAGCAAAAATCTCCCGGTGTGACAGGCGTCACATCATCACCGAGTACTGGCTACCGTGGTGCTCTGGGACCAATTCCCAGCAAGCTGAATCCTTTGGCTAAGGGTTGCAGATCCTAGAAAGTAGCAGTCCTGCTTTTTCTAATGATGCTTCATTTGCTGAGGGGTTTGTTAACCCCTTCCATTCCTTGTGACCCGAAGCTCCTATACTGAGATGGTGGGCTGTGTCTCTTGGGAGCATCGCACTGAACAGCAAAGCCCAGCCCGTGGTTAGAGCCAGGGATGTTGTTGTTCTTTTTTCTTTGCTGGGTGTGTTATTTGCCACCCAGCAGAGGCTGGATCAACCAGAAGCTGCCTGTGAATTCAGAAGAAACTCACACCAGTATTTCACCTGAACTAAGGTCAATGTTAGCCCACTCTTGGACCAGTTGCCCTCCTGAGGTCCTCCCAACCTAAATTACACTGGTTCTGTACATCGAGGGTTAGCTGTCACTCACAAAGTTGGGAGGGGGTCAGGCTTGTCTTTCACCTGTTATTCCCTGGGTAGGCCTGTGTTCATGTATCATTCCTCTTTGAGGGACAGCTTTGATGTCATGGTGACTGTCCTACCCACCACGCTACAGCTTATGCAGCTAGTCACCAAGCCCACATGATCAAAAGTGACCTCTTTCCATCCTGCTAAACTCTGAGGGCATTATTTAAATTGAGGGATGATGAGTGAGTTTCATAGGTGAAACGAGGACCAGAGTATCCAGTCCTCACGCACGTGGGACAGGAGATGAGTGACCTGAGGTGTCAGTGCAGAGCAGAGGACCTTCACCCAGCTTGGTCAGTCCACTGATCAGGGTTTCTCCAGACCTGCAGCTGTGTCCTGCACTGGGAGGACATTTCCTTACTGACTGTTGGGATTTGAAACTGAGGTGGTTCTACAGCATATGCTCTTGCACCTATTTCTATACGGCTCTTCCAGGGACCTCATGTGCTTCCGTGTCACAACAGGCGGCATTTGCAGAAGGGGTGAAGCAGGAAGGCTCATGTCTATGGCTGGAGCCTCTTCCACAGCCCGTGCAGCTGACAGCGCCCTGTCAGTGGTCAGGGACACACCGAGCTGCTCAGAGCCCTCACAGCAGGGAGCAGCGTGTCCATCTCAGAGAAAGGACGTGAGCTGGCGAGGGGTCTGGAGCACAAGTGTGATGAGGAGCGGCTGAGGGACCTGGGGCTGTTCAGCCTGGAGAAAAGGAGGCTGAGGGGAGACCTTATCACTGTCTGCAACTGCCTGAAAGGAGGTTGTAGCATGGAGGGGGTTGGTCTCTTCTCGCAATAATAAGTGATAGGATGAGAGGAAATGGCCTCAAGTTGTACCAGCGAAGGTTCAGATTGGATCTTGGGAACAATTTAATCACATAAAAGGTTGTCAAGCATTGGAACAGGCTGCCCAGGGAAGTGGTGGAGTCACCATCCCTGGAGATGTTTAAAAGACAAGTAGATGAGGTTCTTAGGGACATGGTTTAGTGCCAGTGTTAGGTTTATGGTTGGACTCGATGATCTTGAGGGCCTTTTCCAACAAAAATTATTGTATAATTCTATGATTTCTGGTGTAAGCAGAGCCCAGGTGGCTTCCCATTACCAATGTGTAAATACAGCTTAGATTGCTGACAAACTGAGATGCGCTGCACGATGCTTTTGTCTTCTGGATGGAAGACAAACACCCAGCAAAATCTCACTTGATTGCTGCTTTGCCAGGTAATATTGTTTTCCTCACGTTTTCCCTGCACAACACACAGTGCTGACAGCATCACAAGTATATGGATGGAGATCCACGTGTTCAAGCTGCATCTCCCATTCCCTGGGCAGGATGAGACCAGGCGGGCTAATGGCCATTCAGCAGACATGGAGGCCGGGACTCCCCTCAGCCCGGCAGCCCCTTCCCATCCTGCCACGGCTGACCCCGGTATCCCAGGTGCTGCCCCTTTGCAGGGGCATTCACAAGCAGTGCTGCACCCGAGAGCCCCAGTCCTGGCTGCAGACCCTGGCTGGATCCTGACCGGGGTATCTGTGTGCTCTCTCCACCTGTGATTTTTTCCCCTATTGACAAATCCCCTGTGATTTCCCATATTATCAAAATCTCTCTGGAAGTCAGTCCGATTTTAATATTTTTCTTCCCTGATCTCTCCTTCTCGCATCGGAAAGCATCACCTCCTTGCATTTTTGCCTGATCTCCAGCTTGTTTCTTGCTAAGTGGTGCCCATTTATTAATATGCCAAAATTAATGAAGCTTTTCCCTGGAATAGGAAAGCCATATTGCTAAATTACTGCATACATATATTTCCTGTCTGTACAAACCGAGAGGAGCTGTTGGATCAAATCAGTCCTTAATTGGGAAGCATTTAAGACTCCATGCTGAGAAGGTTGTGCTGGTCACTGGGATTCGTGTCTTGCTTGTGCACTTCCCAGTCATTCCTGCCTGATCCTGACTGTTGTCCCTCAGCCCACTCTTCATAAAGGAGTCTGATTTTTTCAGAGAGAAGGTAAATGTCCTTTGCCCTGGCAAGCACCTTGTTTTGATCTGTTTGTAAATGTTCTTAGAAGAACTGGGGCTTGATGGATGGTCCCTCCTTGAGAGATGGAAAGTTTTCAGCTGGACCTCTCCTATGGAGATATTTCAATCTCTGTTTTTCTCCTGAGCATCTCTAGGGGAAATTCATCATCCCTGTGATGCAGCAGCACATGTACCACAATTCCCAGTGTAAGTACGAGCAGGAAAGGACTATGAATTTTGATTGTTGCCCCCAGCCTTTCTTTTGGCTTTGCACAGAACCATCTTACCTGCATTTAACACAGCTTTTGTCACAGGAAACAGTACAGACACAAATATAGCACAGTGCCTCACCACAAGGAAAGGCAACCAGGCTCAGCCACAGTTTTGGGGGACAACTGAGGGGTCTGCAGCACAGCAAGCCCAAACCAGAAGTAGGGAAGCTGAGGGGGAGCTGAGTCACTGCCAATGCTCATGCTTTGCCCATTTTTGTGGCCAAAACAACTGATTTTATTTCCCATAGCTGTCAGTCAATGGAAAGCAGCTTTGTTTTTCTGCTTTAAACAAGGGAAAACAGCGGTGAAAGCCTCCAACCGCCTATTAGTGATTAGCGCTGATGGAGTTAGACTGCCTGCAGAACATTTATTCCTCCTACACCCTCAGTAGCTCAGCTTCATACTGCGAGATCAACAAATTATTCTTACAAAACTGTGCCGTCAAGCCCAAGGTGTGTGTCCTCTCCCCGCTCAGGCTGTAGTCACTGGTGTAATGAAGAGATGCTTCCTAGATGAGTTCATGGATTACGTGTGTGTAGAGCACTGCTTGCTTTTCAAGCTTGCTCAATGGTTCAATCAGCCTGGAGACAGTTTGTATGAGCTTTATTATTATTATTTTTATATATTTTCTTTTTCAGCAGAGGGAAATATTCATCCCCTCCCAAGCAGGCAGTACTCTTCCCAGGCTGGGGAGGATTATCGAGCACTGCTGGGCCTGCAGCGAGCAGCCGGTATGGAGGGGATATGGAGAGTGCCCTCCCTTCACATCAAGCACGTGGCATGCCTGACAAAATCCCAAACCACCTGATAACTGGGTAAGAAATGCCACCTCCATCTGCATCTCTGCACAGCTCTTATCTGGCCTCAGACAATAACTGCACTATGTTTGTCCCTCACTAGCATCATTTTCTCACGGCTGAGGAAACTCTCAGCTCTGCCTCTTCATATCTTCTCCCTTGTAGATAAGAAGTAAATGAGGTCGAGGAGGTTCCAGGGGCGCCTGCCTCTCCTCATGTTCATTTATAGCTGACTCACAAAGGAATTTTTTTTCCCTCTCAGTATTTCTTCCCCTCCTTTTGATGGCCAAGTGCCTGCTGTTTAGAAGACCTAGAAAATGTGAGGCAAAGGAGATACCACCGTGGCATCAAGTGAACAGCCTGAAAGGTGTTGGACTTGTGTCTGTCCACCTGATACTTACATGTATTGTCATCCTGACTGCTTTTCTTCCTTTCAGGCTCTTTAAATCATGCCCTCGGTGTTCCTTGCCATACACCACACATACAGAGCCATCTCTCTCCTTAGTAACCCCAGCTGGCAGCTAAATATTTGACAGTCTGACAGCATCTTTTTTAGTCATAAAGCTTATATTTCTTGGGATTACCCAAACTTGGGGTTTCTACACAGTCCATTTAATCCAGCAGCCAGTTTTGGGGTCTCTGATGCTGACAGTGAGTCACAGCCTCTGCCATGGCGGCTCACATTGGGCTGTCAGTGGGAGGGTTTGACACTTCAGAAGGGTTTTTTTTGGAGAAACCTTTTTCTTAGGAGAAAGAAGCTGGGCAGAGGATGCCCCCTCAGTATTTCACACCATGAGGCTGGAGGGCTGATGTTCCTTATAAATGTTTCTCAATTACAACCAAGTGCCCAACACCCTCAGGCACCCTGAACATCTACTTTTTTCCTCATCCCCCTCGGCAGCCCTGGCTGGCACCCACTTCTGGGATTAGCTTCATGTGAAACCTGCTCAGGACAAGGATGTGATTTAGAAACCCCCTGAAATAGCACTATCAGTGCAGCGCAGAGTTCAGAGCTGCTATACACCCATCAGCTCGTCTTCCTCCCATATGAGACTAGCTACAACACACTTATGCCTGTGTCACTGCTTCTACGGCACGGGGTTTATATTTTGGAGAGCCAATTTTTGCATGGAGACAAGGCAGAGGGCCTGACTCCAAGATGCTTGTAGGAATGAGTTAATTACACATGATATAGAAAGCATTTCCTCCTCCCCATCCCCTCTGCACCTCTTGGTTCTGTGTCCCAAGAGTTTAACAGGTGCCATGGCAGCTGCTGCTCAGCTCCTGGCTCTGAATGGGGACCAGAGGTTGCCAGCAAGGGCTGCCTGCAGGCAGAGGCACCTGGGGCAGTGGCTGTGGGGCAAAGAAGAGCCACCACCACAAGCTGCCTCCCTTCCACAAGCTCCAGCCCAAGAAACCCAAGAGGTTTTAGCTGGGGAGCAGAAGATGGTCAGAGCCAGCACCAGCAGCACCCCAGGATCATCCTCACTTCGATGCTCTGTGACACTGCAGGGCTTCCCCACAGGTGTCTCTCTATCTCCTCCCCTTTCCCTGGCAGTGACAGACCAAGCCTTGTCTTTTTCTTTTCCTGAAAGCAAAATTCGGCTTTGCCAACATCTGCCAGGATGCTGCACTGCAAACTGCCAGCCTGAAGTTGTGCTTAAGCAACAGCTACACTCGCTAAGCAGGCACTGTAAGGCAGCCAAAACCCTGCAGTTTGCTATTGCCTAATGTTTTTAAAAAGCTCCTTTCAGGCAGGAAAAGTGTGGCCTACTAGTGCATTGCTGTATGGTGTCAGGAGCCCTCTGCTCTGCTCCTGGGCTTGCTGTTCACAAAATCATAGAATAGTTTTGGTTGGAAGGGACTTACAAAGCTCATCTTGTCCAACTGCCCTGCCATGAGCAGAGACATCTTCAAACAGATCAGGTTGCTCAGAGCCCCATCCAGCCTGGCCTTGAATGTCTCCAGGGATGGGGCATCCACCACCTCTCTGGGCAACCTGGGCCAGTGTTCCACCACCCTCATTATAAAAAAAATTCTTCTTTTTGTCTAGCCTGTCTCTATGATCTTTTAATTTAAAACTATTACCCCTTGTCCTGTAGCAGTACACTGACATTATTAAAGGCATTACAGAACCCAGCCATGCTTGTCACTGCTGGACAGGGAGCCCCACTCTTCTGCAAGAAACATTAGGACTCAGGAAACTTGCATGGAGGTATTTATAGAGTGGCTCCTTCCTAGGAAGGAAGGAGATTTATTTCTGAGTACCAGAGAGCAGAAATAGGCCAGCTCTGAAGGTGAAAAGGTATGAACTTCTATTTGGGGAACACTGCATGACTGGAGACGCATGAGAAGGAAACTAGCAGTGGGTACAGCCAGCACAGCCTCTTCTGCCTTGGCTCGCAGTATCTGTGGGACCTCAGGGCCAGATTCGGACCCCTTAATTCAGTGCTGAAACCCGACCTGATACAAGGAAGACAGAATCTGGCCCTTCATTTTGGATTTAACTCCATTTTTGTGCGTTTGGCTAGAACTGTACTAGGCCCTGAACATTCCTTGGAAGTGAATCTGAGAGGCTTTAGGTGCTAATGCAAAGTAGCAGATCTGTGATCAGAGTGAATATCTGGGATTGTGGTGGAGTTTCACCCGGAGTTTGTGACAGTGGATGAAATTATATATTGAATATTTACTGCCTTTCCATTAGCTGTGCTGTTATTGACTTGGACCAGAGCAGCCCTTTAAGCAAGGGTTGCTAGCTATTTTCACAATTCTGGCTTTTAATCATCACTAGCTTTTAAATTCCTCCTTCAGAGGCTGAACCTGCTGGAAAGATTTCCAAGGAGCTGACAGAAGTGTTTTATAGAAGCGGCCCCTCTTTTCTCCTGGGGAATTACAACCCTATAAGTCTTCATTTTACTTGACATTCCAATTTGCAGCTTCGATGCCACAAGAAATGCCTTGGTTTTCAGTTTAGTGATGAAACTTGTGATATGGCAATTGTAACAGAAAAATGAAGACCAGCAAAGGCCTAGTTAAGCTTTCCTTTGCTAATGTACACAGCCAGACAGACAGGAAGAAAAACCTCTCTTCAGGTGAGATATTTAGATATATACTTAATGTCAAACATGAAAGCCATGGAAACACGACTGCGGTGTCTGGCTGTGAATATTGTGGTGAGGCTCAAACAGCCGCAGAGCCTGATGATGAGCCCAGACCACCCAAAAATCGCAGCCTGAGTGCAGAAGAGGATGGTGCCCCCCAGTCAAGTTGGCTCCTGCCCTCGACCAGGCAACCATGGGCTGCAGGGGCTGGTGCAGCAGCGATGTCTCTGCTCCACGACCATCCGACACAGCTCAGCCTCTGCAGTGCCCACTGAATGCTGTACCAGCCCCAACCTTGCAGCCTGATTCCACACACAGGGTGTCATCTTTGCCTACTAAAGTGACTCCCTTGCTGTCTCAGTGAGGACTCCCAGGATTGCCATTGCTCTGACATCTTGCCATGCCCCTGTTAGACACACTCTGTGATGGTGCGATGCTGCTTCAACATTCAGTTGCTTGGTGGGCTTCTAGGAACAATATACCACAAATACAGATGCCCTGTTAGGGTAGATTGATCATAACAGAGGACAAAAGGAAAGTGTAGAAAGCCTTATCTATCCTCAGAAGGGGTGGACTTTGCTGCCCTGCTGTACCTGGAGTTCTGTGTCCAGCTCTGGAGCCCTCAGCACAGGACAGACATGGACCTGTTGGAGAGGGGCCAGAGGAGCCACAGAAATGATCAGAGGGATGGAACAGCTCTGCTGTGAGGACAGGCTGAGAGAGTTGGGGTTGTTCAGCCTGGAGAGGAGAAGGCTCTGAGGAGACCTTACTGAGGCCTTTCAGTGCTTAAAAGGGGCTTATAAGAAAGATGGGGACAGACATTTAAGCAGGGTCTGTTGTGATAGGACAAGGGGTGATGGTTTAAAACTAAAGGAGGGGAGATTCAGGCCGGACATGAGGAAGAAATTTTTTACAATGAGAGTGGTGAAACACCGGCCAAGGTTGCCCAGAGAGGTGGTAGATGCCCCCATCCCTGGAGACATCCCAGGCCAGGCTGGATGGGGTTCTGAGCAACCCAACCTGGTTGAAAATATCCCTGCTCATGGCAGGGAGTTGGACTAGATGAGCTTTGTAAGTCCCTTCCAACCAAAACTATTCTATGATCTAACAAGCCTTTAAGTGGCAGAGATATCTGCCACCCAGTTGTGACCTTTATTTCACCAGACCATTCTTATTTTCTGCTACACAGAAGTCACAACAGGAGTAACCTTAGCAATTAAATGCCAGATAAGCCAAGTGTGGGTAGTCATAAAGACACTTGTGCTGGGGACCTTGTTGCAAAGGTACCCCTTGCATTTTTCATACTCTACCTTTGGTCTGCTTACCTCCAAAGTATGGCTTGAAGAAATGAATCATTAAAACAGGGATAACACTTTAGTTTTCTCTCCACTTCCACAGGCTGAAGGAGGAAGCTGCGATGCCAGGTGGGGGCCCAGGGCTGAAGCTGGGAGCCAAAAATTCACCCTTTGCCTGTGCCAGTCATTGCTTTCTTTACTTCCCTTACCAAAAACTGCTGGTGGGTTTGCTGGTGCACTAAGGAGGCTGTGTGAGGAGCCAGGGTGCCTCTTAAAACTCTTCAGACTCTTTGACATGGCTGATGATTTACATGTGTGTGCTCAGGTGCTAAATGACCTTCCTCTAGCGTTTGAAGTTTGGTGAATGAATCTCCCACCTGGGCAGGGTGGCTGACTTCGTGCTGCAATGGTGAAACCCAGTCAGGCTTCTCCAGCAGTAATGTGACATGAAAGCAGCCTTTTCCCCTCTGACAGCCACCCTAAAACATGTTCTTTCCTTCATGCCTGCTCCTGAAAACCCACGGAGCTCATTTTCAGTGTTTTTGTTGCCTGCTGGGCTGTCAGCTCCACTGCACTCCCACCATCATCATTTCCAGGCTGGAGGTGAGACCATCCAGGTCTCCAGGCTTTCCCCTCCATGAACTTTCAAGGAGGAGCAGCTGCTTGAGGCAAAAAGACAGAGCTGAGTCAACCTTAAAAGTGAAAGGAAGGTGCCCTCTTGACAAGACAGTGTTGTCAAGCCATGGCAAAGCTCACACCTGCCCTAAGAGGTGGTGAAATTATGGCTTTGTTTTCAAGGCAACATCTAGATTTACTAGGAAACATTATTCACAGAAAGGGTTTTGAAGCAGTGAACCAGGCTGCCAAGGGAAGTGGTGGAGTCACCATCTCTGGACATGTTCAAAAGCATAGATGAGGCTCTTGAGAACATTATTTAGTGCTAGAATTAGGTTATGGTTGGACTTGGTGATCTTAAGGATCTCTTCCAACCAAATTATTCTATGATTTACACATTTGGGGCTGAATCTCCATCTTTGGGTGGCCACACAGTCATTAAATTCAATACTAGCTGTATGTACAGCTGTAAGGGATGAATTTGCCTGCTGCCACGGTGGATAGATCTGTCTTTCCAAGAAAAAGCAGCATTGGCACATGGTCACACTTACATGGGATTGGGCCCATCTCTAGGTTCCCTGCAGACTTTAGAGAAGTGCTGGCTGTCCTCACCCGCTGACCCTCTGCCATCTGGATCTGCTGAAGCAGTCTCCTCCCAGCCAAAGCACTTTTCTGCTAATGCACACATTCAATATCCCACTCAAGTGAACCAGCAGATGCCTTACACAGCTCCGAGCTGCTGAATTCACACTGATTTATTTGTGCTTATGTGGGCCCTGTCTGTGAGGGCAGGTAACACATGATGGGAGCTTTGCCAAGCACTTGTCATGAGGGTGGAGGCTGCAGGAAGGGAAGCCACCTCCCTTCCCAACACAAGTTACAATCAGCCACAGATCATTGTGTGATGCCTGGTTTGAAGATTTGGCTGTTGCCACCAAATTAGTGCCACCAGCACGCCAGGTGAGCTCTCAGGAGACTCTGAGTGGATGTTCCAAGGAAGAACCAGCCCTGAAGAGTCGCATGTGCTCTTGTGCTCAGTTGCCTTTCGCTCAGCACAGACTCAGAAAACTGCACAATCTCTCTTCAAACAGAAATTGCCAGTCTCGTGCATCAGCAAAATGCATCCCTTAGCGATTTTGCACTCGTATAGAAAAGTTTGAGTTCAAACAAAACTGACTTTCCTGCTTCTATGGGTCAGATGGCTGCAAGTATATTAGATTAGTGGCCTTGTTGCCATGGGGATGCTGTAAAAGAGAGCTTTGCTCTGGAAGATGGGCAGCATTTGCTCCTGACATGGCCAAAGCCAGTCACTTGCCCTTAGGATCCCAGGGGAGCCCTGTGCCATACGACAGCCTCCCAGGCAGAATTTAGGATTATAACTTCTCTGCCTGCGTTAATTAACAAGTTACATAAGGCTTCTTTGGGCAAAGAATACCTGAATTGTGAGTTTGTGCAGAAAAATAAGTAGGCAAGTTAAAAAAAGGAAACTTCTATAATTAACTCCAATATCTATGTCATGTTACATTTTGACATGACAGTTTGAACACATATGCCTAACTTCACTGTGCTTTTTTCAATCTCTTCTACTTGGTTATGTATAGCAGTAAGTTATGGGCAGGTCCATACTGCACTGGAGATGCTCAGGGAAGTGTCTGAGGAAGTATCTATGTGTCAGAGGGATCAATGAGAGGCACCATGTGTGCCAGGGACCGCTTGGAGCACAGTCAGTGCCAGGCTGAGGTTGACAAAGGGGCCCTGAAGCTCAGTCATACCCACAGCACCTACCTGTTTAGTCCTCATCAAGGATCACATTTGACTTTCCTCTGCCTGGTCCACATAATTGTGCCTTTCTCCTGATGCTGGGTGTACTTGGACAGGAAATCCAGTCTGGGGAAATAAAAACCCCAACCACAGGAAACTTCTTTGCTCTGCCCTTCCAACTGCTGCTGTTTTTTAATGCGTATCAACATCACAGCTTAATGTTAAATGCTTTTGAAGTTTAGAAGTGGTCAGATGACATTTACATTGCAGTTCTGTTTGCCTTCCTGGCTAAGACCGCCAGCACGGCCACCACGTTCACACGGGAGAAGTTTCACCCATGGCACGTCCAGCTGGGAGCACACACTGTAGTGCCAGGGGACTCAACAGGAAAGCTCAGTTTGTGTGAGGCTGCCAGCCTCGATTTGCAAAGAGGGGGTTCAAAGAGTTCAGACTGATGTTCACATCTCTCATGCTTTTCCAAACTATAATTCTAAATATTCTGACAATTATCCATCACTAGACAAATAAACTTGCAGGCACAGTAAGCCAATTAGGTTAGCCTTATGTTGCTTTTCTGTGAATAATCCTCATTTTCATGTGTATTTAGGACATTTAAATTCTCATCCCTCTTTGAAGCTCATACAGACACATCAACAACTTGTGTGTCAAGGATGAGAGTCGTGATTATCTGCCATTCAAGTTGTCCAAGTCTCCTGCTTTGAACATGAGCTCTCCTTTGAATCACAGATTGTGTTTAGACCTTATCACTAGCTCTCTCCAGTCTTTAAAAGGTCTCTAAAATCAGCTTACTTCTGTATGCAGAGCTATGTATCAGCTGCCAGCTCTCTGCCTCCTCTGTCCACAGCAAGTTCCTGGCTGGCAGCTGCCACCCAGAGACCTCCTGCTTGGTGTGCATCGAGAATAGTGTGCCCAGCAGGATCAGGGCAGTGATCTTTCCCCTGCACTGGGCACTGGTGAGGCTGCATCTCGAATCCTGGGTGCAGTTTTGGGCCCCTCACTACAGGGAAGACATTGAGGTGCTAGAGAGAGTTCAAAGAACGGCAATGACGCTGGTGAAGGGTTTAGAGCACAAGTCTTGTGAGGAGCAGCTGAGGGACCTGGGGCTGTTTAACCTGGAGAAAAGGAGGCTGAGGGGAGTGTCGCGGTTGAGACGGACAAACGACATAGACCAAGTTCTTTCAAGATGAAAGTAGTAGATGCCATTTATTGCTACAAGTGCATTTTTATACAATTCTACCAGTTCATGTGTCTTTTCACTATTGGTTACAAGTTACAGCACTAACATCTCATTGGTTAATTTTGCTATCATCAATGTTACTCTTCTACTCCCTTCTCTCTCACGGGTACATCCTTAACATCTTCGGATACTCCTTTACTCCCATCTTTCTCACGGGTAGGCCTTCATATCTTCAGGTCTAATTTCTGTTCCCATGCCCTCCGTCAGGGAATCCACAGACCCACCGTAGTTTCCCACAGGGGAGACCTTGTCGCTGAGGGTGTTGGTCTCTTCTCCCAGTAATAAGCGAGAGGATGAGAGGAAATGGCCTCAAGTTGCATCAGGAAAGGTTCAGATTGGATATTAGGAAAAAATTATTCCCAGAAAGGGTTGTCATGTATTGGAACAGGCTGCCCAGGGCAGTGGTGGAGTCACCATCCCTGGAGGTGTTTGAAAGACGTGTAGATGAAGTTCTTAGGGATGTGTTTTAGTGCCAGTGTTAGGTTAACAGTTGGACTCAGTGATCTTGAGGGTCTCTTCCAACCAAAATGATTCTATTCCATTCTATCCTCTCACCATGCCAAGAGGTTAGAGGTGGTCAGCAGCACCATCGCCACCTTCCCAGGTATTTGTGTCTTGGGACTTCTCTGTGACTGAGATGCTGCCAGGAAAGCTATGTGGACCATGGCAGTGAGGAGAGTGCTGGGACCGGGGATGAGACCACCTGAGCAAGCTTGGGTAAGGGAGAGGGAAGGAGCTCTGAAAGCCAGAGCAGAAGGCACCAATGGCTCCTGCAGCCACCAGCTGCTGCTTTGCCTACTGCCCATCCCCACAGGTTTATGCTGTCCTGTTTGCAGTCACACCCTGGCTGGGAGAGGACACGGAAGAGTGAATGAGGTCTCAGCTTGTGTGTGCGTGCTGGGAAATAGGGGAAAAAGCTCAAGACCTTCTGCAAAGCCTCTTTCCTTTGGGCTCCCCAGGCAGAGATAGGGAGATGTCTCTGCTGGGTGTGGTGCTCCAGGGGCTGCACCTGCATATGCAAACTCTTTTAGGAAGGTGTTGGAGCCAGAATGAGCTTCTCATTTCCATCTTCACAACCCTGTGAAGTCATTCACCCTCTCTGGGAGTTGTTCCCAAGGGCAGGAGTGGGAGCGAGGTGTCAGAAACTGCACTAGAACAAAAGTGAGGTTCAGGCCCCAGCTAATGTTCCGCAGCTGCCGTGGGTGGATAATGACAGAGCCTCCGCAGGCACAAGGCAGAGCAGCACAAAACCCAGGCAGCAGGGTGAATACAGGCGAGAACTATTTAAAACTGAAAGGCTATGCTTTGGATTTTTGTGTGAAAGACCTAATTATCGAGACTTAAAATCCTGTCAGAGCAGCTACTTCAGATGACTGAGTGCCGGGTTGCTCACAGCATGGAGGAAAATTCCCAGGTTGTTTCAGACAAAGTGTTTAAGGGCCTGTTTCTTTATCCCTTTTCACACATCCAAACCCTTCTTATGCCAACAGCTCCTGGAGATCAAGGCTACTTGCACTAGAAATAGCTGCTGATCACTGGGGTTGGTTGGAAGGTTTTGGTCTGAGTCTTTCACTGTTGCATGGGACAGGGCAAGGCAGGACAGAGACAACTCCCACAGCAGGGTGCAGCACACTCGGATGCAACTTCAGGGAGGAAATGGAAGTTCTATCTGCTGCCTGTTAACGTGGATCTGATTCAAGCCTTTTAACTCCCTTCAGCAGCAGTAGGAGGATGCTGCAGGTATGAGTAAGCTCTTACCCTGTCAGACTCCAAGTTCTTGGGTGTTATTAGGACAGAAATTCAAAGCAGTGTCATGCTTTGGCTATGCCAGGACAGTAGAATACTGTTGGAAACAACTATTTGCTGTAGAAAAAAACCAGTGTTACTAAGAACACTTGAGGCCTTGTTTCAAATCGTTACTTGTATTACGAAACCAAGATTTGCCTACATGCTGCAGCAATACCCTTGGTTTAAAGGACTTCCCCTTGTTTTTTTCACTCATCTATCCCACAACAAAATACTCTCCCACCCTAGAAGCGCAGGCAAAAACCTTCCTGTGAGTCACCAAGACAGCTCCTGCACGGCGTGTTCTCGCTTTCCCACATCGTCAGATGCAGGATTTGGGTAAGGCCACACTTGAGCTTTGCTTTGAGCAGAGAATCACACACACGTCCAGAGCAGATTGTGGCAGCTTTTCGCTCCCAGTCCCTCTCGGTTGTCCAGCACTAATTCTGTCTGCTCGGGATGCTGTGCTCAGCATGGGCTCAGATATGAATCCAGACAGGCATAGCCCCAGCACTGCAGCTCCCTGCAAACAGGATTAAGCATAATTAATACTGACATAGGATTAAGCATATCTAGTCTGTCTGAAATCTCCCATTTATGTCAAGGGATCTGCGTCTGTACAGGTATACAATAACCTACTTACATTTCTCTTGCTGCAAAAAAATTTTGTTTTATCTTTCTCCCCATTTACCTGGGGAATAACTCAGTATTGTCTTTTTTACATAATGGAAAGCTCAAATTTTTAACCCCTTAATCTTCCCCTTTATCAGACAAAACAAACCCCAGTCCTTCAGCCTTTGCCTGTAGGTCATAGTTTTGAATCCTTTCATTATTCTGGCTGCTGTGCTTTAGTCTCCCCAGTTTATCTGTGTTCTTTCTAATTGAGCCACGGTGATCTAATTGAGGCTTTTCCAGCATGGACCAGAACAGAGTAATTATCTCTTGTCTCACAGAAAGCCTCATATTGTTGATACATCTTTATTTTCTGATCATTGTAACTCCAGCCCATCTTTGCTGTACTGCTGCCAACCTGCGTGTTCCTCATTTGTCTCTGTGCCTCTGGTTCATCCTTCCCAAGTTAAGTGTTTCAGGTGTGTATGTACTAATTGAGTTTGGTCCATTTCTAGCTTTTTTTTTCAAGCTTTTTGATCTCTGAACTTATCTACTGGGTTGTCCTTGTTGCCAGCAAATTTTTGAAATATACCATCTTGTTCATCATCCAAGCTGTTCGTAGAAATACAGAGTAATACCGGGTGTAAAGCAGAGTGCCACAGTACACATTTTAAATGTCTTCTAGGTTTGGTATACCAGCTGATCATAAAAGAACTTTGAGGACAGTTACATGACATACCCTCTTCTATACATGAAAAATAAACATTTTTGTAGAACTATACTTTATCTATGGCACAGATGAGGGCTCCCAGATTTCTCTGTTCAGCTGTCAGCATTAGTGGCAATCACAGAAAACAGTAACACTAGCTGATTGGACAGGGTTTGCCATGCAGAGATTTTCTTGTGCGTCTGAAATGTCTCTCACAGTGTATATGGCACCCTCTGGAAAAGCCTGGCGGGCATTTCTTTGTCCTAAGCCAAGCCGATTTTCAAATGCCCAAACTTAGCAGGTGCAGGAAAGGACCAGGGAAAAGAATGAGACTTGCCCAAAACAGAAGTGTTTTTGGTTTTTTTTATTTTTTAATGACCTGAACTCACAAGCCAATGTGTTACGTTGCAAATACTCAGACAGGGTATTTGTTGCCTTCGCATGAAAGCTTTTGGAAACCCTTCATGAATCAGACTGGTGGACAACAGAAAAAAATCACTGTATATTAGCTCTGCTGTTGTGTTAATGCGTAGAGGTTGGGCAGCGGAGAGGAAAACTGGCTCTAACTTCTGCGCTTTGGATCATGTGAAGATTATCGGCGATAAAGGCAAATTGAGCCTGAAATGAGCAGGAAGTTCTCCACACCGAGCATGTTTGATTGGGGTGGGGAGAGCAGAGCTAAGGACTAAGCCTGAAGCATCATTTACAGATGTCAAGGGTCATATTGCCTATTCCTCTAGTGGCAGGTGGTGCATGACTCTTGCTGGAGCCTCCAAAGAGGTTTCTGTGACTGTTTTTCCCTTTGTGGGTGCAGTGAACTGGTTATCATGGCTCAGTGAAGAAGCACCTGTGCAAGAGCCACACTTTGGTTTCGTTCTGGCCACCATTTCATGGCAGGAAACTGCCATTTTGTTAAATATTTTCACATGTACATTTGTGACTCAAGCGCTTGCCACTGCTCATGTGCTCCAAGCAGGCCTTGCAGTTCTGATAATCTGCAAGTCAGTGCTTGTTGAAAAACAAATTAGCAAGATATGTTTAGGTCCTGCGATGCTCAGGGTCACTGATCCCCATGGTCTGGAGAAACACCTTTCTGTTCCAAAGCTGAAAGCTCATCCATTTGCCTCAATGTAGTAACTTAGAATAGAAACAAGTTGTTATTTCTTACAGCACAATTATACTGCTGATTCTGCTGTATGTTGACTTTTATACCAAGCTCATCTGCTCTATTTTGAGCACTTTCTAGCAGTGAATTAAGTGTTACAACAAATTATCACCAGACATAAGCACAGAGACATTTATGATCCTACCTGAAACAGCAGAAATCTGCTGCGCAGAATTTCTAAACAAAACACAAAGTACTTAATTTGAGTGGGGAGTAGTCTTGTGCGTGCTTCCAACATTAAACAGCCTTTGGACAGGTGTGCTAAAGGCAAATAGACAATAACAATAAATCAGGAAATTACAGGAAAAGAAATAGTAACTTCCAGTAAAACATAAGAGAGATTTGGAGCATCTGATTCAGTAAAGTCTGTTAAAAGTTACAAAAGTGAATATTCTTACTCAGGGTGATAATTTATCCTTTCTGCTCAGATTCTTCAGGCTCTATCAAATGCTAATATTGCTCTGAAGTAGTTCTCTGTCTTGATTTGATGGTAAAAAGAAATACAGATTTGTGGGTAACTAGCCTAAAGTCAGTAGAACTGAAAGTTTTCTGCTTTTGAAAGGGATATAGGACATCATATTTAAGGCTTTAAATCCAGGCAGGTTAGATGGATTCAAATAAGAAAGGGTCTGTTGAAGTGCACTCTAGGATACCTAAGGGCCAGCAAGATGAATTTCTAAACTACTAGGACCAGGACTAAAAGCTGTTGGGGGCCCTCACCTTCCCTTGACGGCCCCTTCACAGCCCTGCAGGATCAACCTGCTCTAGCTGCTGCATTTATTTCAGCAAAACTGCTCTGGCCTAGGGCAGACAGCGGGTGAATTGCCTGAGATTACAGTAAATCCAGGTCTCTTGTTACTGAGGCTTCATCAGTGTGTGGGTTCAGAGAGCTCAGTCTGGCTTCTTTAGACAGGGAAATGAGTCTGGACCCAGGTAAGGGCTACACTCAGAACACTGATCTGGAATAAGTTCCAATCTGATTTTGTTTTTCCTTGAAGAAGTGGTGTTCTGACTGCTCTGCCCACTGCTTCCCCTTGGCAAGATCCCCAAAGCAGCTCTGTTTGTGGTGGGTCTCTTGCTGCAGATTTTCACGCTGCAGATTCATCCAAGCTCCAGCGTCGCGCTCAGCACAAGGTGCAGCTCTCTGGGGACGGGCTGCTGGTGTAGATCAGGACAGTGGCACCTTGTGTGGCAGGAGAAACTGCTCCAGCATACAGTAAGCCCTGATGCTGGCATTGCTTCAGTGGTGTTTAGAACTGAGGGAAATCCCTAAGTAAAGAAAAAGTATTTCTAATTTCTACTAAAGAACAGGATATCTCTCCATGACTGGAGGTACAAACCACATGCCACCATGTCTCAAACTACACAGATCTAAGAAATGTGAATGCTCTGAGAAAGTGAAGATCAGCTTAGCCCTGGTCAGTCATCTGTCACCATTATAAGAAAAATTCCAGAGAAGTAGACCGCAGCATTTATTTTAAAGGCAAAGTGCTGCGTCTTGAACAATGTGCTGAAATACCTCAACACAGAATGAGCCACACAAAATGTTATATCATAATGAAAAGCCCCAGATGAGGCAGTGAAAATGTCTGGAAAGGAACAAGGAGCAAACTTAGTGGACTTTTTTTTTTCCCCAAAAGCTATTAACAACTCTTACTGCCCAAACTAGTGCATGTGCCAAATACTCAGCTATATCCCCCTCCAAAGCTGCTGCCTTGGGAAAGAGTTTGGACTCCATGGCAAACACAAGAAAAATGTGGCATTTTACCTTCTGACTGCTGCCACTTTGCAAGCTGATCAGTAGCGGTTTTGTTGAAAGTCATTTGCAGCTTCCAAGATTTGCATATGTTATGTGTCCCTCTCTGCTTTTGTTGTGTGTACCTTGATGTAGCATCGATATTCAGGCACAAGTCGGGGGCACCTGACTAGCAGGTTGGGGGCACCTTCAGCAGAACTCTGCACCCAGTAAGGTTACTGCAGAATAAGGTGCAGTGTAAGCCTGAAGCATCCCAGCTGCACTGGAGTAACTCTGCACAGGCACCAAGGTACCAATGGCACTCCCAAAACTGCTCTGCTGCTCCACAGTAGAGCATATGGAGGCCAGATCTTTTTTGTTTCTGTCTTGACACATATGGTCTTGGGGAAGAAATGCATTTGTTGGATTTCTGTGTCAGCTCTGCGGGGCTCTGCTCCCCATTGCTTTGCCCTCAGGGAGCTGAAGTAGCGATAGGTGAGTTGGAGATTCACAAACAGGGCTTGATTTAACTGAAGTCAATGAAGGGACTAATGCAGTTTTGCATAATTGCCTGCTGAATGATTTCTAGTTAAGCATGCAAAACAAATATTTTTAAACCACCTTCTTATAACTATTCTGGATCTAGGGAGCTGTTTTAGAAACAAGAGACCTTTCAGCTTGCTAGTGAACTCCCCTGCTATCACAGAAATCTCTTTTATAAGCTTTCGAAAGAGTTCAGCTTGAAATGCTGTTTTCAAAGAAATGTTATTTTTTGCCTTTGGAAGAGATTCTGATCAATTCAGAGGCAAGAAGCCTTCTAATTTTCAGCCTAAGTATATTTGTGGACAGTCTGTACCTATTTGTTCTCCTGCCAATGCTGTGCTTTAGGTTAAATGGATCCTTTCCTCTGTTTGCTTCCCCCTTCCTTCCTCCCTGCTGTATTTATAGAAAGCAGTAACTAACCTTTTTAGCCTCTGGTTTCCTAGGCTCAGAAAGCAAAGCTCTGGATGCCACACAGAAAGCCATTCTTGTTCAGATAAACTTGCCGGCAGACCTAGTTTCCTGTACAATATGCATACCTGCAATATTTGGGATAGAGGTAATTTCATCCGTGGTTCAAGTGCATCACTCCTTGACTTCTTTCTTTTCCCCATAGATGCTTTGCCCCACAGGTACTTTCCCCCCCAAGTCCTGTGCTCATTCCCATGTAGCCACCTTGCCTTTTCCACACAACAAACCAAAACATGCTGGTTCAAACATGACAAAGTATATTCTTTTCACTCTGAGGCGTTGCCTACATTATCCTTAGATGTTGCTCCACACCTTTTCTTTCCCTTTTGCCTCTTTGTTCATGAGGTTTGGCCCATGTTGGTGTGTGGTGTTTCAGACTCTGCAAGTCCCCTTTTTGCATTCCGGAGAGACTCCCTGCTTGTTCCTAACATCCTTTGAAACCAGCCCTCTTCTCACAATTATCAGCCTGCTCTTCTGACATTTCTTGCAAATACTTAAAAGCCTGAGAATACGAACGATGTCCTTGTTCACTAAACAGTGGGATTAAATCACCGGGAAAGTGTTGTGCTTTTGTTCCATCCTTCTGTAGCAAACCACAAATGTGTGAGAGTGGTGCCAGATCACGATGACATCCATCACCATCCTGTCCCCATTTGGCATCATGTTCCTTGTGTGCCAGCCCAAGGATATTTCTGGTTTGCCTTAGTGTGAAGTGTTTGTTTTTCAGTCATGTCATTCTTGTAGAAGCAAACTGTGTTTTTCTGGTGCAGTGACATTTCTGGGGGGCTGGGGAGGATTTTGTGAGAAAAGTCACTTCCATCTTTTGCAAGCAATCACAGCCAAGTTTTAAGAGCTGTAGGAGAACCCCCTATATTTTCCACACGGTGACATGAAGTATCTCATATCAGCATGACAGAGCTTGATCAGGACTTCTTTCATCCATGCCATGGGGTGGCTGAAGGCTGAAAGTCATCTGTCTCATTTAGCATGGACTCTTTGGGCCCCGCAGCAGATGACTCCTCCTTCTTTGCTTTTTTCTCTCTCCTTTCTCTAGAGATGAGATGCACCATTTGTGTCTCCCTGCCAAGAGGGTGGACTGTTTTGCTAAATCATAATTGGTGGCAAAGTTCTGTCTCATTAGGCATTTATTTCTTGGGTTGCAACTTCTCATGACCATTCTGGTCTCTGTGAAATGTGAGCCTCTGCTACTTTCACATTCTGGGAACTAGAAAAGCTTGAAAATGAATCTGATTCCTTTCACCTGATCTGAGATACCACCCTGGGTTTCCTTTCTTGTCAATGGAGAGAAACAGGTGTTTCAGGGAACAATTCAGGGAACAAAACAGTTTACGTGTCTCCTTTAGGATGAGGAGAACAATCCTAAACAAGCCATGGAGGGATTCCTGGATGACTGAATTGGGTACATTTGATCAGATGGAGCCCACCCCAGCTACTAGTGCGGTGTATAAATGCAATGCAAGAGAGCTTCTCCACAGTATCTTATAGGCTTAAGTAGATGGCTCTGAGAGGACAGGGCTGGGGGCAGGGTAGACTTCTCTCCTTTTTTGAGGAGAGCTGCAAAGCAGACTTACTTTGCTCAATGAGCTGGAGAGAGATGTAACACCCACACCATGGCTGCATGCTCTAGCTTCCCAGTTGAGTCCCTCTAGCAGAAGACTGAGTTTGTTCTCTCTTATGGGACTGTCAGATCCTTAATCCTGCTTCTATGTCCCATTTCAGGTGGTCTGGCTATTTTATTGGGTGCTGCTGTTTGATCACATGTAAGAACTAATTCTTGCCACACACTGAATGCCATGCAATTCTAAGCACATGGGGAGATCTGGCTTCAAGAAATGATCAGGATATGATTAGCTTGTGATCATCTGCTTGTAAGCAACCTCAGATGTACTCTGTTCTGCCTTTCCCTCACATGATGACAGATCCTTCCTTTGAACATGTAACCACAGGTACCGGTGACTGACATGACTTGTTTGCCCTCCTTGCTAGAGCTGGTTCTATTGCCAGAGACCCAGAGGTAGTGACAGCTGAAATGCTACCAATATAGCCCTTGTCTGTGCAAGTGCTCTGCCCAGTAGCAGCGCAGCTGCCTGTTCCCTCAGCCCAGCCCTTGCAGTGGGATATTTCTCCCATGGCTGGCCTCCAGGCCCCACTGGAACAAATGCTTCCCCTGCAATGAAACTGACCCTTGAGCAAAAGATCTTGCCAGGCCTTGCTCCGCTCTTCTGAGAACTGCTCTCAAGGCAAAATGAGCAAGCGGCTGATTTGTAAGGCTTCGGGCAGGGTCCCAGAAGGATTTGTCTGGCTGAGGTAGAAATGCACCTGCGGCTTCTGGAGAGTAGGATCATTCTGTATGAGCAGCACCTACAGAGTTTTCCCTCGGGAATGGGACCATTGTGCTAATGTCACCAACTGTCCTCTGCTGGCCTGCCAGGAAGTGCCAGGGTCAGACAGAGCAGTGAGGCTGTTTGGCAGCTCAGGGAAGCCAGGAGACGCTGCCTGTGTTAAACTTAGTGGCATCAACTGCTTCTGTTGGAAACAAACTCCTGGGACAAAGGATGCAAACCAGGAGCTCACAGCAGGACCAACTCAGACACTGGTGACCTGGGTTAGCCAGGGGGGGATGATGCAGACAGGGATGGATGTGCTGTTGTGCAATTTCAGCTGCTGTCACTGCCACGTTGTTTTTTGGAGTGTAGGACTAACAGAGTGTCCCTGTCCAACACGGTGTAGAGCCCACAAGCTCCTTCTGGAACCAAGAGCAGACCAGCTGCTTCACCACGCTGCAACAGCAGCCAGGCAGCCCAGCTCCTGAGGGGACTCTTACCTGCCCCCTCCAGGCAGAATAACCTGTACACTGCTCAATGTAGTGTAGCAGTTTGCCTGTGCCCAGCTTGGGCCTTTCAGGTGATAGCACAGCCTCAGGCAGACAGGGTTGGCCCTTGTAATGATGTGACTGAACTGTGTTTTGAAGTTACTGCCCCAGTCCATTTCTGCTTCCTCTTGGCAGGGCTTGGGTGAGAATTTTTGGCTTCCTACCTCCTCAGATCTGCAGATGTTATTTCATGTGGACATGCACCTTAGCCTAGTCCTGTCAAATGATTCCTGTCAGCCTAAAAGTTCTCAATCTGCATTTTTTTAAACCTGCATCCTTCTGACAGAACTGAGGAAGGCCCTGTGTGCGCAGTGGTCCTGACAGATCTGAGGGACAGAAACCTCTACAACCGGTTCAGACTTTCAGTGCACAGCCTTTGGTTTCTCCTTGAGGGAAAAGGGATTGTAAACTTTCTTTTCTGTCTTGATATGTTACTTCTCTTGGAAAGCTTCCTCGTGTTTCCCTTCTCCTTGGCAGATCCAAGTATCATTTGTTTCAGCCACCTCCAAACCCTCCATAGCATGAAGTAAGAATGACTCAGGTCATAGAAAGACTGCTGGGGCCCCACATCTTACTTGTATTTTTAAATTTTTATTTAGATCAGCTATATGAGCTCAGGAAATCAAAACACACAGGCTGTTCTTGAACAGGAAATGTCCATCGCTTGTCGGCAGTGCCCGCTGTGCCTGGTCAGAAGACGAAGGGTTGTGCGTCCCAGGGCCCTGCTTCTTCCCATCGCTGCCACGTCTGAGCGTGCGTGTCCCATTGATGCAAGAGGGAGTGGCGGGGCCCCGAGTGTGGCTGGAGAGGGAAAGGCTGAGAGGCGTTTATTTCAAAATGAACTTTTCAAAGCTCTCCTCGCATTCCAGGATCCTCTTTTGCAGCCCGTAGTACCTTTGTACGTTCATTTTGTAAATATGATACTCTAGTCTGCTCTTCATATTTTTCTTCAGGAAGAACAGGTCCTGTACAATGGGAACCACCATCACCTCTTGCTTTGCTGGTCGCTGACGTTTTGGAGCAGCAGAGGCTGGAACAGTCTGTGGAGTGTCATCCACATTGGCTGGCAGGCCCAGTTCCTGCGCGAGTTTGGATTCTGGGATGAGGCTCTCCAAGGTGTCCAGGTCTTTGTGGCATGTGAGAGGCATCTCCATTTCCTTGGAGCAGACCTCAGGAACCTCTGGAGGCGAAGTGGGAGCAGCCGTCAGGATCTGGAGATCTTGCTGTTGCTGCTGCACACTACTGGCCTCAAGGCAGATGGCCAGGTCTTCCTCACAGAATGGGAAAGTTTCTGGGCCAGACTGCTCCTCAAGGTTTGTTCTGGGATGCCCCGGGCCAGGATGGACACTGGAGGCACGAGCCATGTCTGCGTCATCCACAGGAGTGAGGGCAGAAGCCAGTGAGAAGGAGTCAAGATTGCTCGCTGCGGTGGAAGTCCAGGATTCTTCACTCAAAGGTGACAGACAGAGCTCTGTAGAGGAGTTGGCTTCATTCGTCATGATGCAAGACTGAGGGTCTTCTCTCGAAGAGGACAGAGGCACCTCTGCAGAGGAACTGGCAGTGCTGGTCAGGATGGAACTTTGGGCGTCTTCTCTTGAAAGGGACAGAGAGGCCTTTGAAGAGGCCCTTGAAGAGGAACCGACTTCACTGTCTGTGATGGTAATCCAGGAGCTCTCACTGCCGTCAGGTGTCTCACAGCTGAGCCTGTGTGAGGAGGAGCAGTAGGGAAAGCCTGAGCCCAGCACTCCCCAGCACCCTGGGGCTCTCCCTCCTGCTCTGAAGGAGGCAGCAGGCTGCAGCACAGATATGGGGTCCCACCCAGTGTGTGTCCGAAGCCTCGTTCCTGCCTGCTGGACACAAAATCTCCCTCTGACCAAGGACAATGTGGGGAGATTGTCAGCTCCACGCCATGGAGGTGAATCTTTCCATAAGGTCATCATCACTTATGTTTTAGGCCCATGAATTTTTCTACACCTTCCCCAAGTAGTTCCCCCAGCCATGTCCCTGGCCCCATCCCCATCCCCATCCTCATCCCCATCTTCTCCTTAGTGGCCTCACTTGTCCAGGTATCTTGTCAGGTACTCGACTGTCCTGTTGAACTGATCGGCTATTTCATATATGGGATCCATGTCTGGATGTACACAGCAGCTGCAGACAAGCAGAGGACAGTGTCAGTGGGACCTATCATGGTGGGGGGACACCAGAGAGGGCTGTCACACTCCTCTGGGGACAGCTCCACTTACTGTGTCCTCGAGGGCCGTGAAGTCTCCAGGAGGACAAATGCTGCAGGCAGAGGAGACAGAGTGAGCAGATGGGGCATCCCCTGATGGGGCGGTGGGCTCGTGGGGCCAGGGGGTGTCTTTGCAGGGCACCTGCCCTTGCCCAGGGTCTGCTCACCTCTGACATCCCCCCTGTTGTCTCTGTGCTGGTGCTTCTTCGGTCTCCCTTCCTACACAGGCACAGAAAGCAGTGGGTGAGATGAACATTCCTCGCCACCTCAGCGGCACCAGCATAAAACCAGAGCCCACCAGGGGAGACCTGTGCCCAGCCCAAGGCTGCTGGCCCAGGCTGGCCAGGGCCCGGCTGGGAAACGCCTTCTCCTGCCAGGCTGGGCTCCTCCAGCCCACCCCTGGGGATGCTCTCAGGCCCCTGCTGACCCCCCACCATGCTGGCCAGGGCTCCACTCAGCCCCAGCACTGACTCCTACCTGGGGCTTGGCCAGGATCAGCATGAGGCCAAAGAGAAGCAGCACCAGCAGCAACCACAGCAAAGCCAAGAAGGCGACAAAGGCCTCTTGGCTGAGGAACCAGCTCATTACCCAGAGCTGGACAGACATGCCTGTAGAGTGCCAGAGAGAACCAAGGAGAGCTTGAGGAGGAGCAGCCGGACCCAACTCGCAGTCCACTTGCTCTTCCTTCCCAGCTCAAGAGTCTCTCTCTTCACCTGGCAGGTCGCAGGCAAAGTGCCGCCCAGCCTCACTCAGCCCCACCTATGTATGGGGCTGGCGTTTGTGATGCAGGCGTGACACGGGGCTGTCACCCTTTCACCAGCTGCCGTGTCACCAGCACTCAGCCCTGGTAACGTTTGTGATGCAGGGACACCGGCAGCAAGTGACCCTCTCCAAGCTGAGCTGAACCGAGAGAGGTGACAGTCACCTGAGTATTAGACAACAGCAGCACAGCTGGAGCAAGCTCAGCTCATCTGGACCATGGCCAGCCCACCCCGTCCTGAGTGCTGTCCCTGTGCAGGGCCATACGAAGCCTCTGGCCTCTCACTGGAAAGGGCCAAATTCCAGGTCCTGAACTGCACTGCCCCTCTGACACCCCATGAACTGCCTGCTGGTCCTCTTGAGTCCCACCCGGCCTCAGCTTGTCCCTGTCCCCAGGCTGGTGTTGAGTTTCTGTGGCTGGGGTTGCCCCCACCAGCCCCATGCTTGCCCTGCTCCCTTGCTGTGGCTTTGGGACAGGCCCTGGGTGCCAGGCCCTGCCTCTCCTGCCTCCCTGTCTCTGCCAGCTCTCACCGCTGTCTCCTGTCAGCTTGGAGTCCCTGCTCCCCTCCTCTTCCTCTTCTGCAGACCTGCACTGCCCCCAGCCCAAAAACACAGCCATGGTGTGCAGGGGTCATCCAGGCAGATGGAAGCCCATGCTGTCTCTGGAAGCCTGAAGCAAAAGACCAGTCCCAGGTCCCTCTCCTTAGGAACCTGAAGGGCCATCGTGGTCCTCTCTATAAAAGCTGCCAATAGAGCTGCTGCCTGACTTGCCCGTGCAGGGAGGGAAGAGAAGCAGTGGCACCGCGGCTATGAGGGCATCTCCCTTGGGCATTGGCTGCCGGCATCCCCGACGGGCTCTGCTCCACATTGCATGGAAGGGCATTTTTGGAGCTGCTCTGTGGCTCATGGCACAGGACCAAAGGCATTTTCAAGAGGACTGCAAGGTATTAATTGAAAGGCAATAAAGAAAAAGATGCATTTTGACTGTCACGGGTCATTCCTACAGCACATGTTGTCCAGTGTCATCTCTGGTGTTCCAATGTCCTGTCACAGTCTGTTGGAATCTCTCAATTTTACAGGGCAATGTAATACTTGAATAAAAATTTACTTTATGAGCTCATTAGGAAAGAAAACAAGTAAAAATGGCAATCAAAAGCTCAATCCCCTTTACACAGGCTAATCTAAAGTGAAATCATTGATTCAACACTCCATGAAGTTTCTGTCTCACAACTCTGTAATTCATAAACTGAATACATCAGAAAAGAAGAGACTCCCGTGAGTTCACTTCAAGAGAAACAAGTTTATTGAGAGAATTTCAGCTGTCTCGTAAGGCCTGGCAGAGATGTGCTGCTCTCTGGGTCCGTGCCCCGCTGGGCGCTCTGCCTCTGGACACCTGACTGGGGAAGAGCACGGTCGGGCACCCAAAGAGGCTGGTGCCCCCACTGAGGCTCTGCTTGCCATCCCCGTTGTCCTCTTCGCTTGGGGCTCCTCAGCTCTCCTGTCCTTTCTGCTGCTGGCAAACTGGGCCTCGCCTGGCCCTGGGAGCTTGGTGCAGGCACCATGGCAGCAAACCAGGATGAGGCTGAGCACCCAGCAGCTGCTGCCTGGCAGAGGAGGTGTCTGTGCCCCAGGACTCCTGTGTCTGGCTGCTGTCATGGCAGCGCAGCTGTGGTGGGAGCCCAGTGCAGCAGAAGTCTCCCATTCTCCAGCACAGTCACCTCCCCTGTGGCGTACCTACATGCATGCGCCCGCTGTGGTTGCTGGGCGGCAGCAGCCCTCTTCTGGCCCTCCTGCCTCTTGGCCCTGTCCGCGGGTGGAAGGCTGTCTTCTGCTGTCCCTTCCCTTCCTGCCTGCAGGGCAGGAGCATCAGACGGAGCCCAAGTGTGGGAGCCTTCCCTGCCAGACAGGCTGTGGCGTGGGGCTTTGCTGGGCTTGGAGGAGAGACTGCTGGAGCCAGCTGTGTCCTGGGCACTTCCTTTGTCCTTCTCTGCTCCCCTATGGCCACAGCTCTTCAAGTCACCAGGGAGCTCCGCTGCTGGATCTGTCATTTGGCTCCCCATGTTGCCTGGGGGCTGTGCCAGCGGAAAGCCAGCAGCTGGTTCTGCATGTCTTCAGTGGCTTTCTCGCTGCCTTCAGGTATTTCTCCTCATAGGAGGAGCATTGTGTCTTTGGGGAACTTCTGCTTGGAGGAGCTTCCAAGTCTAATGGCAGCCCAGGTGTCCCCACATCCTCATTGGAGCTGCTGTGCTCTTCCAGGGAGGGGTCTGCTTGTCCCATGGGGAAACTCTTCATCAAGAGTAATTCTCATGTCCCCATGTCCCCATCAGAGATGCTGGGGCTCTCAGACAGCTGGCCTGAGTGCTCCTGGGTATCTCCCTCGCTCTGTGGCAGTGCCTGATGTGCCTGGTTGGAAGGGGAATGACTGTGCACATCCCCTTGTGTCCCAGGGTCCTTCTCCTTCCCATTGATGTCTGACTGGATAGAGCAGCGAGGCTGTTTGGCAGCTCAGGGAAGCCAGGAGACGCTGCCTGTGTTAAACTTAGTGGCATCAACTGCTTCTGTTGGAAACAAACTCCTGGGACAAAGGATGCAAACCAGGAGCTCACAGCAGGACCAACTCAGACACTGGTGACCTGGGTTAGCCAGGGGGGGATGATGCAGACAGGGATGGATGTGCTGTTGTGCAATTTCAGCTGCTGTCACTGCCACGTTGTTTTTTGGAGTGTAGGACTAACAGAGTGTCCCTGTCCAACACGGTGTAGAGCCCACCAGCTCCTTCTGGAAACAAGAGCAGACCAACAGCAGCCAGGCAGCCCAGCTCCTGAGGGGACTCTTACCTGCCCCCTCCAGGCAGAATAACCTGTACACTGCTCAATGTAGTGTAGCAGTTTGCCTGTGCCCAGCTTGGGCCTTTCAGGTGATAGCACAGCCTCAGGCAGACAGAAGGGAAAACTAAATGAACTAAATGATGAACTAAATGACTAAATGAAGTAAATGACTAAATAATGAATTAAATTCATAATAAATAAATAAATAAATAAATAAATAAATAATTTTACAGTGAAGAGCTGAAGAACTGAAGCTGAGAAAAGAGAAGGCTTCAGGCAGAAAACTGTACAGGTCAAAACAATTTCCTGATCCCTGCCAAATGGTAGTATTTTTCAGGTAACCTGAATGACCAGAAAGACTCCTAATTTAATCTCTTTTGAAGCAGTAACCTAATCTGAAGTCTTTGTGTTGCATTAGCAGTTCCCTAAGCCACCCAACTCCACTCCATGAACAAGTAATTTATGAGATAGCTGAGGAGGAACATAGAGATCCTCAAGGGACCACTAAATAATAAGCATGTAAGCTGTGGCATTAACGCAAGCAGTTAATCCAAAGAGTTATTAATTATATGTCCAAGTGATGTACTGGCTGTGAGAGAGAACTCAGTCAGGATTTATGAATTTTAGAGCAAAAATAAAATCAGGAAGGAGAAAATGGATAAATATATACATTTTTCTTTCTTCTTGGCAAAGTTGGATCTATAAACAAATGTGCATGAAGGCTTCAGTTCCTCTAACAGATGAATGAATAAATCTGCTCAGCTCTGGCTCAGTTTTGCAGAGATCAAGGAATAACTTCACAAACATATTTCAGAATCACAGGAGAGTAGAGACTTGACTTTAAATTAGCCTTCCATTATAGATGTTGCACGATCCTTGTAAATGTAGGAAGGACATCTTCCCTCTCATACCATGGAGAAGGTGCCTGGATTGTGCTAGTGTGATTACCCTGAAACGGCATCAGTTTGAAGGGCTTGACATCTGTCTTAAACCACATTTAATATTAAGAATATCTGTGCAAATTTAGTGAGCATACCTTGCTCTAATTCGATCCTGTCAACACTTCTCAGAAGTGACTGAACTTTTCAGCCCCTTTGCATGAGGAGTGAAGAACCATAACAGGGCATACTGAAAACCGCTGAGTAACAAGGGAACAAATCTGATGTGGTGGTGTCACTCTTCCTACTACACTTAACGTGAATTCTGTACCTCCAGGGTTTGAGAGATGACAAATCAGACTAAAGGGAGAAGACCTGGGAAACAACATTGAATATTTGAATCATTTTGTATAGAGAAGACCCTTAAGATAATTGAGTCTAACTGTTAACCTAGCACTGTCAAGTCCACTTCTAAACCATGTCCCTAACAACCTCATTTATGTGTTGTTTCAACCCCTCCAGGGATGGTGACTCCACCACTGCCCTGGGCAGCCTGTTCCAATGCCTCACAGCCCTTTCCATGAAGAATTTTTTCCTAATATCCTAATCGGCTAATCAGCTACACTCTGCTCAGCGGCGGGTGTGATAACTGGTGTAGTAGGGCGCAGAGGTTGTCACTTTTTGCTTGTTAGACCCTATTACCAGTGCCCTAGTGGCCGCTGACCATTGTCTCCTCCAGAAAAAGAGCTTGTCTCAAAAAGACTACAGCAACTCAGACCGACTGTCTGCCCCAAACCGTGGCTGTTGAGGTCTCTGGCTGCAGGGAGTGCCAGAGCCTGCTGCTGCTGCTGGGGGAGGACGCCAGCATCCCACCCGTGTGAGGTGTGAGCAGGTGTGAGGTCTGCTCAGCATGGTTGTGAAACTTGAGGAGGTTGGGATGCTGGGGTCCATCAGGGGTGTGAAAAGGGGATTGGTGGAGTAACTCCCTGGTGTGTCACTCAGGCTCCAGGGGGATACCCCCCAAAAGGTAATGGACCCCCTGCCCTGTCGGCCAGAGAGGAAAGACCTGAGGCAACCCCTGCACTGGCACGGTTTGGCAGAGGCAGGGGACCAAAAAGATGACGAGGGTTGGAAGCGAGTTCTAGTTCAGCGTCACAGGCAAACCTCTTTCCTACCTGCTTTCTTCCCCAGGTGACCCTCCGTAATAAGTTCGAGGCCCTGGATCTTAAAGAAGAGGTAGGTGAGGATGTGGTGCAAGGCCTGCCTACAAGGTCACATAGAAACAGGCAGTTGACCTCATGCCTCAATACCACCTCAGATAAGAAAGAAAGAAGGGTCATTCCCTTCTGAGAGGGACAGAGGGCCCAATATGCAGAGCTGACCCTCATTGTAGGGAAGTTTGTAGTCTTCCTGGAGCCCAGATCAGGGACATCACCAGGGTGCTCCCCAACCTGGTGCACCCAACAGACTACTGCCCACTGCCAATCTTCCAGACAGATGGGAAGGAAGCTGCATCCTGCAGTCTGAGGGGAATGAAGAAAGACTTCAAGACCTTGGGACAAATGGTAAAAGAGCCTGGGGCTCAAGTGATTTTTCCCTGCCCTCCTTCTGTTTTTGGGTGATGACATGGGATGGAATAGAAAAATTCAGTCCATAAACAATTGGCTGCAAGACTGGTGCTACAGACAGGGCTTTGGGTTGTTTGATAACGGCTGGTTTTACAAGACACCAGTCTAAACAGTGATATGTGGGAAAGGTTTATCTCGCAGGGGCAAAAGGATGCTGGGACAGGAATTAGCAGGGCTCATTTGGAGAGCTGTAAACTAGACTCGAAGGGAGATGGGGTTGTGGCTGGGCTTGCATCAGTAGGGCAGCACTCTAGAGTTGATGAAGACTGGGAGGCCTCCTATACCCCTGGAGTGAAATCAGTGTGCTCAGCTCGCTCCCTGAAATGCCTGTACACCAATGTGTGCAGCATAGGGAATAAGCAGGAGGAGTTAGAAACCTGTGTTTGTGCAGGAGATTGTGACCTGGTGGCAATTGTGGAGACATGGTGGGACAGCTCACATGACTGAAATGTGGTCATGGATGGCTATGTCCTTCTCAGGAAAGACAGGCCAGCCAGGCGAGGTGGTGGAGTTGCTCTTTACGTGAGAGAGCAACTACAATGTATTGACTATTGTTCAGGCACGGATGAGGAGTGAGTTGAGAGTCTGTGGGTGAGAATTAAGGGGCAGGCTGGCAGGGCTAATACTGTTGTGGGTGTCTGTTACAGGCCACCAGATCAGGGTGAGGAAGCTGATGAGGCCTTCTACAGACAGCTGAGAGCAGCCTCACAGTCACAGGCCCTGGTTGTGGTGGGGGATTTTAACTTCCATGATGTTTGCTGGAAGGACCGTTCAGCCAGCCACAGTCTAGCAGGTTCCTCCAGTGCCTTGATGATAACTTTCTGATGCAAATGGTGGAGGAGCCAATTAGAAGAGGTGCACTGCTGGACCTCATCCTCACTAACAAGGAGGGTCTGGTAGAAGCAGTAAAGGTTGAGGGTTGCCTGGGTTGCAGCAACCATGAAATGGTGGAGTTCAGGATCTTGTGTGGCAGGAACAGAATACCAAGCAGAATTGCAACCCTGGACTTCAGCAGGGCAAACTTTGGCCTTTTCAAACAATTGCTAGGGGAAATCCCATGGGCAAGGCTGCTTGAAGGTAAAGGGGCCCAAGATAGTTGGTTAGTGTTCGGGGACTACTTCTACCAGGCTCAAGCTCAGAGCATCCGGACATGTAGGAAGTCAAGGAAGGGAGCCAGGAGACTTGCGTGGTTAAACAGGGAACTGCTGGGTAAGCTCAAGTGGAAGAGGAGAGTTTATAGATCATGGAAGGAGGGGCTGGCCACTTGGGAAGAATATAAGGCTGTTGTCAGAGGGTGTAGGGAGGCAACTGGGAAAGCTAAGGCCTCCTTAGAATTAAACCTGTTGAGAGGGGTCAAAGACAACAGAAAGAGCTTTTTCAAATACATGACAGATAAAACTAACACCAGAGGTAATGTAGGCCCACTGATGAATGAGGCGAGTGCCCTGGTGGCAGAAGATACAGAGAAGGCAGAGCTACTGAATGCCTTCTTTGTCTCTCTCTACTCCACCAGAAGCTGTCCTGAGGAGCCCCGTACCACTGAGGCCCCAGAGGAAGTCAAGACAATGGAGGAGTTTTCTTTGGTTGATGAGGACTGGGTTAGGGGGCAATTAGGCAATGTGGACATCCATAAATCCATGGGTCCGGATGGGATGCACCCACAGGTGCTGAGGGAGCTGGCTGAGGTCATTGCTGGACCACTCTCCATCATCTTTGCCAAGTCTTGGGAGACGGGAGAGGTGCCTGAGGACTGGAGAAAAGCAAATGTCACTCCAGTCTTCAAAAAGGGCAAGAAGGAGGACCCAGGTAATTATAGACCGGTCAGCCTCACCTCCATCCCTGGGAAAGTGATGGAACAAGTTATCCTTGGTACCATCTCAAGGCATCTCAAGGATAGAGGGTCATTAGGGGCAGTCAACATGGCTTCACCAAGGGGAAGTTGTGCTTGACCAACCTCATTGACTTCTATGAGGACGTAATGAGGTGGATAGATGATGGCAGAGTGGTGGATGTGGTCTACCTTGACTTCAGTAAAGCATTTGGCACAGTCTCCCACAGCATCCTTACAGCTAAACTGAGGGAGTGCGGTCTGGACGTGAGGTAGTGAGGTAGACTGTGAACTGGCTGAAGGGAAGAAGCCAGAGAGTCGTGGTCAATGGGGTGGAGTCCAGTTGGAGGCCTGTATCTAGTGGAGTGCCTCAGAGGTCGGTACTGGGGCTGGTATTATTCAGTATATTCATCAGTGACTTGGATGAGGGAATAGAGTGACTATCAGCAAGTTTGCTGATGACACCAAGCTGGGAGGAGTGGCTGACACGCCAGAAGGCTGTGCTGCCATGCAGAGACCTGGACAGGCTGGAGAGTTGGGTGGGGAAAAATTTAATGAAATATAACAAGGTGTCCTGGTTTTGTTAAAAAACAAGGGGTTTTTTTTTAGTGAATTTTGCCTGTCAGCTAAAGCCTTCATATTAGCTGCATTTTCCTGGAGAACCAGATACATGTTTTGGTAAACGTAGCAATGGAATGCAAACTTATTGATAAGCACGGATGGACATCTCATGAGAGGGGCAATGAGAAACCGGTGACCAAGAAACTGACCAACTGTGTATAACATTCCATTCACGTGAATACTTCATATAAAAGTGGGAGATCACGAGGATTTCCTTCCCTTTTTCCTCATGGCTGATATTAGGAGAGGACCTTGCTAGTTGTCCCTGCGAACTGAGGCCTAGTGAGAGACTGAATCCAGCTCCGGTTGGCTGTAGAGTCCAGTCCAGGACTTTGGTTGCCGGCTCTGCAGTTGCTGAGACTTTCAAGGTTGGTTTTGTATATTTTGTATTATTTTCTCTATTCTTATTAGTAGCATTAGTAAAACATTTTTAATTTTTCCAACTCTTCTCTCTCTCTGTCCTTCTTATCCTCCCGATCGCCTGTCCTTAGTGGGAAGGGAGGAGAGGGAGGGGCAAAGAGGGGAAGTAGGGGGAAGAGAGGAGGTTAACAATATATCTGCCAGGGTTTTATTGTCACCCCGCAATCTAAACCCTCGACACAAAGGAAAGTGTAGAGTATTGCATCTGGGCAGGAACAACCCCAGGTTCCAGTGTAAGTTGAGGAATGACCTATTAGAGAGCAGAGTAGGGGAAAGGGACCTGGGGTTCCTGGTGGACAGCAGGATGACCATGAGCCAGCACTGGGCCCTTGTGGCCAGGAAGGCCAATGGCATCCTGGGGTGTATTAGAAGGGGGATGGTTAGTAGGTCCAGAGAGGTTCTCTTTCCCCTCTACTCTGCCCTGGTGAGACCACACCTGGAATATTGTGTCCAGTTCTGGGCCCCTCAGTTCAAAAGGACAAGGAACTGCTGGAGAGAGTCCAGTGCAGGGCAACGAAGATGGCTGGGGGAGTGGAGCATCTCCCTTATGAGGAAAGGCTGAGGAAACTGGGTCTCTTTAGCTTGGAGAAAAGGAGACTGAGAGGTGACCTCATTAATGTTCACAGATATATAAAGGGTGAGTGTCACGAGGACGGAACCAGGCTCTTCTCGGTAACAAACAATGATAGGACAAGGGGTAATGGGTTCAAACTGGAACACAAGAGGTTCCACTAAAAATTGAGAAGAAACTTCTTCTCAGTGATCGTGACAGAACACTGGAACAGGCTGCCCAGGGGGGTTGTGGAGTCTCCTACTCTGGAGACATTCAAAACCCACCTGGACGCATTCCTGTGTACCCTCATCTAGGTGTTCCTGCTCCGGCAGGGGGATTGGACTAGATGATCTTTGGAGGTCCCTTCCAATCCCCAACATTTTGTGATTTTTCTTTCCATCTTGTTACTTGGGAGAAGAGACCAACCCCCTCCATGCTACAACCTCCTTTCAGGTAGTTATAGACAGTGGTAAGGTCTCGCCTCAGCCGCCTTTTCTCCAGGCTAAACAGCCCCAGGTCCCTCAGCTGCTCCCCATCAGATCTTTCGGGGAAGTTCCAGCAAGGTCAAAGTAATACAGAAACTTACTACTTGTGCATTATTAGCCCATCTCCTTCTGTTACTTGTGCAACACAAGTGTATCCTCCTCTGTTTTCCACAGAAAGTGACAGTTCTATTCACCTCCTAGTGACTGGCACAAGGCGTGATGCTGCTTCACTTCAGCATCTAGTATGAATCAGTTGTAGAATCACTGTTGCTGAAGCCTTCAGATAAGAAGCACTGGAATATTTAAGTGGGTTGGTGAGACGACAATCCTATTTTTATACCTTTTATACCTAGCAATGACAAGGTGAGACTGGTACAGTGAATTTGGGAGCAGATCTTCTCTCCATATTTAAAAAATGATGTGAGTACCTGGAGAGGGTGCAGAGAAGTCAATCGAAGTACAAAAATTATTCAAGAACTGTATACAAAAGCTCAGAGGGTAGAAGATTTTAAAGAGTTAAGTATCTGTTTTACAAAGAAAAAAAAAAATTGAGGTCAGTACTGTAAACCTACTTAAGGAAAAAACACTGCATATCTAGAAGCCAAATGATCTAGCAGAAGAAGATAGAACAAGAACCCAGAGCTGCATTGGTGATGTCAAAGAAGTTCTAGTCACATAGCACATTTTCTAAGAGATAGTGAAAAAACATTGGTGCTGGCTGTCAAGGAGCACAGTAGGTGGTTCTTTATTTCTTCAAGAATAAAGTCTTTCTGTAAGATGTAGTTGCTTAAGCAAAAGCTTGTAGTCCTTCTGTGAGAGTGGCTGAGTTAAGTGTAAAAGTCTGGGATACTCCAGAAGCTGAAAAGAATGTTCAGATAGTCCTTTCTGGCATTAAATTTAGTGTGTAGTCAGAGATGAATCTAACATTATTTATGAGCTCTGGGTTAATGACATAAATGTGCTACAGTGTGTAGCAATGCAGAGCTTATACTTGGGAAGGTCAGATCCATTTGCAGCGCCTGATGACAAACTTCATTCAGTGTGTCAGCTTTACGTTTTCACCTTATCTAAGGGGTCATCCCTTTTTCCTATCTCCCTGTTGTACTTATATCGACACAGGGAACCAGAAGGTGCTTCAGCCTAACAGAAGGGAGCCTTCAAAGAACAGACTGCTTGTGGGTACCACAGTCAGTAATTTTAGAAAGAGAGGCTGAGAAATATTTAAATATGATGCTGCAACATGTAGGCAAGGGATGAACTTCCAGTCAAATAAGAGCAGATGAGACTCTGCAGGTAGTCAAGTGGTTGTATACAGCTCTCAATTCTAGTTTGTGTTTTCACAGAATCATTGGAATGGTGGTTGTAAGGGACCCCTGAAGGTCTCTAGTCCATCCTCAAGCTGAATTCTGGACTGTTGGCAGCATCAGACAAAGCCATGGGTAGTCTGATTTACACTTCATCTCTAGGGATGAAGACTCCACCATCCCTCTGCATGACAGAGCTGTATTGTTCCAGGACTGTATTATTGTCCTGCTTAAGAAGTTTCCTAGGGCCCAACCTGATCTTGCTAAGGTGCAACTTCTGGTTATTACCATCCTGAACCTCTGTATACTCCAAGTTCCTTTCCTGACTTAATCATGGGGATTTTTGAGTTAACTTATTCTTGCTTTTTTCACCAGTGGAAATCAGCATGCACCTTGTTCTTTACAGTGTTACTGGAGAGGTTACAACCTTCCAGCATTAAATTGTGCTGGACTTGATGTTCTCACTGTTCTGTCCATGTTATTGAACAAAAATTGCATCTGCTTATGTGTATGTTGATTGGAGGAACTGGGTCCCTCTCAGCATCCCAGCACAATCACTGAGGAGGACCCACAGACACAATAGGGAGTGCAAGCATGACTAGGCTTGTGGTTGGTAGCATCTACTAAGCCACCAGGTGGGATGGTCTTGTTGAATGTAACACACACCATTGCTAGATGTACAAGACACAGTTCATGCAGTAAATGTAGTACTGGGCGCAGATGTGACTTCTCTGTGCATATGCTTAGGTCTCCTGCTCTACAGTTCTGCACATGGAGTGTTTGGGAATCCTATCTTGGAGCTTTGCCTCCTGTGGACATGGTGAAAGTTGATCTGTTGTGTGGACTTTGAGAAGGAAGAGAGGCAGGGTGAGACAAGAAACAACTCCTGCCTTCTCTTTGTCAAACCTGTCATGATTTTGTTCCACTGGCTGCGACCCTTAAAGACCCCTATGGCCCATTCTTGGCTCTGTGTCCAGTGACTGTATCATACTGGCCTAGCACATGGGCTTCTTAATACCTTACTGGGATGACACAGCAAAGCTGCTCACCAAGCGTGCAGCTCGTGACTGACCAACCAGCATTTATTGGCATGGCGTGAGGTTTGGAGTGGATGTTCTTCGCAGTTCTGTTTCCGTTTGTATTTCTGCATAGTCTGTGACTGGGAATCAAGTTACAGAGTCTGGTAAGGTAGCACAGTGTGGGACAAGAGCAAGGGAAAATGGGGGGGTGTATTTCTGAGATACCAGTGCTAGGTGGTTATCTTAATTTTGATTTTTGTGTGCAGGGAATTAGAGGGTTTTTGTTTTGTTTGGGGCTTCTACACTGGCACACACTGAAAATTTTGGTTTTGAAAAGGTAGAGATGGGAGCAGCATACCAAAAGTAAAATTACTTGTGCTGAAGACTCTAATAACTGAAATATTGGATAAATCTCATGCTCTGAGTGACATCATGACTCAAGGTTAGAACTGGAGAAAGAACACTTTCTTTGACAAGTTATTTTAGATTATTGAATACATATAGATATTACCATAACATATTGTTTAAGGTGAAAATTAGAGGCATTATTTTGTTGGACCATTTTTCTGGTGTGTATGGAGGGGTGGGGGTGACATGACCCAGAAATCCCACCTCTAGCTCTGCTTAGGAAAATTTGGCATGGAATTTTTCAGCAGGTAAGAGTTAACCTAATTTATGTAGTTCTTAGGGAAATCAGACAGCTAGACAAACATTGGGAAAAATAAACAAACATGTTTGAAATTTTAAACACATTTGCCCTGACTTACAGTCATCTTTGTGCTTTTCACACACAAACATCTTGGCAAACAATTTACTAGCAGGAATGTTTGCTGAAAGAGAAATCTCTAGCTCTGTGCTGCAGAACAGTCAGGGAAACTGCATTTACAGTCAGGCATAGCAGAAAACTCAGTTCTGTTAATTAAGTTAGTGGCATTGATAGCATCTGATCAGTAGGAAAAGAAGCAAGACATTGTGTAAGGTGCTTGGGAAGAGAGTGAGGTGCTGGGCCACCAGTGGAGAGAGTGTGGTTGGTCACAGGCAACAACTTAAATAAGAAATGAATTTGTGAAGATTATAACCTGTTCATTCTAAGCAGGAAGAGAAGTAGAGAGCTGCTGATTATTCCTATGCAAACTGGAATACAGATAGGTGTGCGTGCATGCCAGTTCGCTGAGCAATTTCCATATGTTTATGGAATTAAATTTAATTGCAAGTCTATACAACTTAAGAAAGCTTGGAAATCGGGCATGCACCAGACAAGCTTCACTAAAAGAAGAACTGTAGTGGAGAAGCCTGTTACTCAGCTCTGATCACTCTGCGCATGGGGAAGTGTCCCCTTGGCTCACTCAGCAGCCTTGCTGGCTCAAGCCTGGCCTGGGATGCTTTGAGGGACACATGGACAGCAAACGTGGCTGCTACATGGAGGAAAAACTGGAAATGGGCTAATTCTGTTTCTGTGCCTGGTCTCCTTGTAGCACACGTGGCACAAGCACCTGTGTAAAGCAAAGGCAAATTGTGCTAAGATTCCCTATTGCCTTCAGACAAACCTTAGCAAAACACCCCACCTCCCAAACAAGTCTGCAGGCATAAACAGCGTCTTTGTGTGGTCTCAGCCATCAGACATGCCTGGCAATGCTCTGCGGCTGCTTTTTTGAGGAGAAGCAGCTGATTTGCTAGGGAAGCTTCTTGATAAAAGCCTCAAGCAGACCATTTCTTATAGAGAGGGAAGTTGTGGGCAAACCAGACTTTACTCAGGTAAATTTTACTCATTTCCAAACAGCAGAAATTTCTGATGACCGATTAAGGTATTGACAAAAAATAAAAGGACACAAGCAAACACCTTTTTGTCCTGCTTCCCAGACTCTCTTTAAAATCAAACACCTATCATCCCCTCTTCCTAGTGTCAACTTCTCTGACTTTCACCTCAAGTTACATTTAGCCTGTCCCAGTTTCTCTGGTGGCATAAAAGGTTCGGGGTTGTGTGTGGAACTGTTTCCTGCTGCTGCTTTTTGCTTATTCTTTTTCTTGGCTTGGCTTTCTGACTGAAATGGTTGGTGAAATCTGGAGAACAAATGGTATATTTACAACACTTTTTTTTTAAGAGCTGAGTTTCTGCAATGAAGTCTCTGATGTTTAATGGTTTGTTTGCTCCTGCCAGGGAACTTGTGAAAGAGTGGCAAGAAACTGCTGGGGGTTTTGTTGTGATAAAATGCTTACTTGATCTTTGCATTACTGCTAAGTGTCCTTCTTCCCTCCCCCTGTTGTGCAAACATATGATGCTTCCTACAACTTCCATGCAAAGGTATAAAAGGAGACAACAAAATAAGTAATGCATAGGGACATCTTTTGAGAGGCAGCATTGTAGCGTATGGAGTGGTTGTGGTGACCTTGAAAATGGATTTAGGCCAGGTTTAGTGGCTGTCCAACCAAACTGTGAGGGGGAGGCTGCAGGGAAGCAACAACAAGCCCCAGAGCAGGAGCGGTGTGAGCAGGTTCAGCGGCGGATGGAAGGTGGGTTGCTGGAGGAGGAATCCTCAGGACAAGCTTGCAGCTTTCGGTGAGGGACGTCTGTCTGGGCTGAAGCATTTCACTCACAGCCTGAGCACCTGGTCAACCCAGAGGTATCATTTAATACCTCTCACAGACACTGCTGGCTTGTTTCATAGGTACTGAGTGCTCAGAAGCTCCCATAAGACCAGGCTATAAATTTGAATCCTCAGGCTGCATTTATTATTAAATCACTCACATCTCTAGTAGAAAATGGTCCTCCTGTGCTGAACCTCTGCTGCATACTACTGATACTGCCCGAAATACAAGGCACTTATTTAACATAGCTAAGACTGGGCTGTGTTGCTGCTCTTAATGACAGCATTTTTTGCTTCAGTATAGTTTTCTTTCTATAATATTAGTGACTCCTCAGCAGTCAGATAGCAAGATAAGCACAATCCAAAGTACTGGTCAGGTTTCTGGAAGATATGGTCCATGTACAGCTTAGACATAATGTATATTTGATGTCTATGTATCCTTTGAAAGACTCTCTGGACATCTGGAGACATTAACTTTTTCAAGTCAGAGTGTAACACTGCTTCACGTTCTTCCATTGTTTGTCTGTAATGTTTGTTCCCTGTCTCTGGGGTGCTGGGATTGTACTGCTGTTGGGACAAATGTCACTGTGTTTCTGAGCCCCAGACTTCTCTCTCCAGCAACATGGAGCTTCATCCTCCCAGGCTTGGTATAAATTCCAGTGTGGTCAGAGTTACATGCAATGCCAAAAGTTAAATTAGCAGACAAAAAGGAAGCTAAGAGAGGAACTGACTGCCAGCCTTGGAACTTGAGGAGCACAAGAATGCAGAAAGGTATGAAGAGACAGAAGCAACTGGAGAACATGAGTTCCCACATCTGAAACCTCCCAGGGTGATGGGCCAGACTCCGGTTGTGCTTCCATCTCCATTGTGAAGGCTGTTGCTCCAGGGATCTCCTGGAACTTCTCTAGAGACCTGTCTGAGAGATAATTCTGCAGAAAACCTCATCACTGAAGGAAGGCTTTGCAATACTATGCTAAGACCCAACCAGGTGATTTGAAAACTTCCTCTTATTGAATCAGACCTTTAGACCATCCTCTGCTACCGCCTACACGCAATACTGTATGCTGTGCCCCATGAGTCAAGCAGCTGGATAGCCACAATTTTCAAAGATTAATAAATCTCATAATTCAAAATGACTTTAGAAGACTCCTGTTTTCTCTCTCCCAGACTGTTTTTTCCTACTTGCACTGACCAATGTAAATAAACCCCTTCTCTCTTTTGTATTTACACAGTCAGTTGCTCAGCGATCCTTATCTTGGTCCATTCTGCATGCAGGCTGCTGCTCAGCTGTGATATCATCATCTTGAATAGGAAGACTTGTGGTGGACTTCTGAGGATGCTGCTGCAAAGTACATGAAAAGAGGCTAAGGTCAGCTCTTGAGATAAGATCAATGGTTTCTCAACATTTCAAAACATACTTATTAAAAGGATGTGCTCATTGCTTTGTCTTGGCTGGTTTCTGGGAATGGGGTGCGATGCTTTTTCCCTTATGTGTCTGGATTTTCCTGCATAGATGGTGTGTCTGTCTTCAGTCAGAAGAAAGTGGCAGCTTATTTAACATGCATCTAAAAAGTGCAACGCTCATCTGTGATTCAAGTTGGATAACAGACCATAATAATAATAATAATAGGGTTACAGAGAGGTCAAAAGGAGAGCTGTTGTTCAGAAATTGGAGGTTTAATGTAGTTTTTAACCATTATGTTCACTGAAAGATGGTGCTCGTCCTAGTCTACAGGACAAACAATTAAAGACCTCCCGAATTGTCGCTCTGTTATAAAGGAGTTGAACTTTATCTGACATTTTCACCAGGAGCTAAAATCAATCAGATTTGCGGATTACTTTTTGCAGCTTACATTGAGAAAAAGCAGAAATAAGAATTATCTCAGTGTGGGTAGCATGTGGAATTTGGTACTCTTAATTGTTTCAACACAGAATTTTATATTTCCCCTTAGAAAATGGAGTTGGTATTACCAAAATAAAAGAAGAAAAAGAGACGAAAGGATCTTCACGCTACTTAGAGTGTTAAAAATAAAATCTCATGCACATATTTAAAGCAAACTTTCAGAAACCACTAGGGTTGATATTTGCTAGAATATCTGCCATTGAAGTGCGAATCAGCTCTTTCAGGTACCTCCAGTTCAGTGCATTTTTCTGTAGCTATATCCTTATTAACTGTATACTCTTCACATTCAAAGGAAACCTACAGGCACTTACTATTACACACACACATGCACGCGAATGTGTAACATCTTCCAGCAAAATCTGAGGATGTGGTAAAATTTATGAGGCAGGATTACTCTGGCTAAAAGTAAATACTGTTGATGTGGATGTTTATATCAGAACTAGTCACCCTAGTCTCCCTTTACGGTCAGTGGAGGGAAGCAGGCATTGCTGGGTGTGATTCATCTCCCGCTAGAGTAGACGTCTGAAATGTGTCAGACCCCTACTTCGGTCATTATTTTCAAAGGCTTCCTTTGGTGCCTAGCTCAGAAAGAGAAATCTACATTATAGATATCTAGGGGTGGATGAGATGGGCATGAGTCAACAGTGTGTCCTTAGAAAGAGCTCAGCAGCAGGACCAAGGAGGTGGGTTTTGACCCATGTTTGAGCAGGAGGTTGGACAAGATAACCTCCCCAAGTACTTTCCAACCTGAATTATCCTGTGAACCTGTTCTCATCTATTCAGCACTTGTGAGACTGCGTTGGGAGTATTGTGTCCTGTTTTGGGCTTTCCATTCCACAAAGGCTTTGATGAACAAGATTAAATCCAGCAAATGCCATCAAGATAGTCAGGGAGCTGGACCATGGGGCTGGACCACAGAGCTGGAACGTGCATTCAATGGCTCAGAGAAGCTGAAAGAGGTGGCTTTGTTCAGACTTCAGATAATGCGGGATCTTGTGACTTTCCTCAACTGCGCATGGAAGAACATAGAGAAGGCATCACCAGACTCCTCTTAGAGTTGCCCAGTGAAATGATGAGAGGCATAAGACAAAAGCTGGAAGATGAGAAATTCCAATTAGCTTCAAGGGAACTTTTTTTTGACTCTGAGGGTGGTCAAGCACTGGCACAGGTTGCCCAGAGAGGTTGATGACACTCAAACCTCAACTGGACAAAACACCAAGTGATGTGTTCTAGGTTTGCTTAGCTTGGAGCAGGCAGTTGGATGAGATGGCCTGCAAACATCCCTTCCAACCTGTGTTATTTTCTGAATCATGCTATACAGTTATATTTTTGGGATAAGGCTGGTCCTTGATAGACTCTAGGTTGTTGCTGTTTCTTCCCAACATTTATTCTTTTCTCTTTCATGAGTTCATACCCTTCTGTTTCCTGCAATCCAGGCCGTGATTGTCTCACTTTTTGCCTGTTTTTGAAGGACGTGCTCTCAAACCTGCTTACAGTGCAACTCATCTAAACATGTCTAATTTGCCCTGAGCTCCCTGTATGTTCAAGGAAAGGCATAATAGGTGCAGATTGTGCAGCTGATTTTCAGATTTTTAGATGCCATTCTGGCCATCCCTCCCATATTCAAACAACCTTCCAAAAAAGATGTTTAACCTAGATTATTCCAGTGGTTTGGATACAGTGCTGTGATGTATGGGGTGGGTGTGAAGGAATCAGGGAAGCAAGACATGCTGTTTTACCACCAATACCCCTGTCCCATGGTATTCAACCCTCTGTTCTGGTCTTCTGGTTTGGAAACAATTATTTTCTTACCCTTGATACTTGTGTCTAAAATGAAGCTACTAAAAGGGAAGCAGCTGGACTCAAAGTCCCAACTGGCTTGACCACCTCTGAGGTTCGAAGTGGCAAAACCACCATATGCTGCACACACAGGACCTTCCCTCTTGTGATGCTGGTCTGTTTTATGTTTGCTATTTAAAGATGCCTGCTTGCCATGGCAACCAGTCAACACTCAGAGTATTTTAAAGCTGATAAGGAAATGTCCCCATTTTTCATTTACGTGCTGTCACGCATTTAGAAAAGGCAGAACGTAGTAACGTCGCAAGCTCTGTCGCTTGCCCCAGCTGAATCTGTCTGTGAGGTCCAGAGGTTTACAGGCAGGTTGATTTTGAAGACGAGGACAATCCAAACAGTTCTATACTGTGGGATAATGCAGTAGTTCAGGTTCCAGCTTTATCACACATTTCTATTATCAGTCCCATGTGTTTAGTGTTTTGCTTAAAGTCCAAATTTCTGTAAACAAGCAATGAGTTGGCAGTCTTAGTTAAGTGTTTTTGTTTTGTTTTGCTTTGTTTTACTTTGTTTTGCTTCTTAAGGGTTGTGCTTTTCCAATTATTACACAAAGATGACTTAAAGCTGAACACAGAGCTTAATTACCACTAACTTCTCTTTTAAAACACTTTCTCTCTTTCTCAGCTTAATATTTTTGTCCTAACTTTTGAAATCTTTATACATCATTAAGATGAATGGCATGAGCAAACTCAGAAGCCTGAAAAAACAAATGGCAAAACACAAATAACCAAAAGTCATCTTAAAACAACATGATTTAAAATGTTTTATTTAGATAACGATTGTCATATTAATGAGGACACAGTATTGGAGGACTGACTTGTGTGCTGGTTGACTAGAGTTAATTCCCACATTCTGAAGCAGCAGAGCTCTGAGTAAATTGTGTGTTAGCGGCACTTTCTCTAGTGAATTTCACATTACCAGAGTTTTGCAATCTTCATTTTGTAAAGAAGACAGGAAAACCAAAACAAGTCTGGAAGCACCTCAATCATGAAAAACCATATGACCCTGTGCAACAGCGTTATTTCCCTGTCCTCCCAGGAACGCTGAGTTACCCATACTTAACAGGACACAGCACGAAGTGAAGCAATAAGGATGTTAAGCTGCACGCAGGGTACATCGCTTTGTTTATGATGAGTGAAGAACATGACGAGACCTGCAGCCACCCTTCTCTTCCTCCATCCCGCAGGCATCTCCCAGGGCGGTGACTCTGCCGGTTTCACTGACACCATTTCTGTGCTCCAGAGGACAGCACAGGGGTGCAGGGAGCACAGAGTAAAACCATGCAAGTACTTAGTCGATGTTAGTCACCACCATCATCCTCTCTCTTGCTGCTGGGTCCTTCAACCCGCTGGCAATTGCACCCAGCGCCGCATGAGAGACCTGCTGTGTTTGGGCACGCTGGGCTTTGACCTGGGGTCATGTACCTTTAGTCTTGTCTTTACAATTTATAACTCAGAGCTTCCTCTTCTTGCTGATTCTCCTCAGCTCAGTGGAGAAACTGCACTGAATATCCCTCCTCCTGTGAGGAGGCCATTAAGGGGTCGTTCAAGCAAGGGCTTTGTTGCTTGCTGCAAGCTGAGCCATAATTGCAGCATTTCTGACAAAGGCTGGAGCAGCCACAGCTTTGATAGGTGACACCTTCATGGCAATAACGGTGAAACAGCAAAGCCCTTAAAAGCCTCTTGGAAAATTGCCTTGGGTATGTACTAGAAAAAGATTTTGAAGAGATGGGAGTAACATAAAATCATACAATCATAGGATAGTTTGGGTTGGAAAGGACCTTCAAAGCTCATCCAGTCCAAACCCTGCCATGAGCAGGGACATCTTCACCCAGATCAGGTTGCTCAGAGCCCCATCCAGCCTGGTCTTGAATGTCTCCAGGGATGGGGCATCCACCACCTCTCTGGGCAACCTGGGACAGTGCTTCACCACCCTCAGTGTAAAAAATTTCTTCCTCATGTCTGGCCTGAATCTCCCCTCCTTTAGTTTAAAACCATCACCCCTTATCCTATCACAACAGGCCCTGCTAAAATGTCTGTCCCCATCTTTCTTATAAGCCACTTTTAAGCACTGAAAGGCCTCAATAAGGTCTCCTCAGAGCCTTCTCCTCTCCAGGCTGAACAACTCCAACTCTCTCAGCCTGTCCTCACAGCAGAGCTGTTCCATCCCTCTGATGATTTTTGTGGCCTCCTCTGAATCCTCTCCAACAGGTCCATGTGTGTCCTGTGCTGAGGGCTCCAGAGCTGGACACAGAACTGCAGGTGGGGTCTCACCAGATTAGAGCAGAGAGGCAGAATCACCTCCCTCCACCTGCTGGACACGCTGCATGTGATGCAGCCCAGGACACAATTTGCCTTCAGGTCTGCAATTGGCATTCTGGGCTGCAGAAGGGATTAAATAGAGAGTTCGTGCAATTCACTCACTTCATGCCATGATTCTCTGTGTTCATGTTCACGCCCAGATTGCAGTTGCTGACAGCTGCTGAACTTGGGGCTTCTCATAAAGTTTTCAGGCTGGCACTGAATGGTACAAACAGTGGAATAAATTTTCATACAGGTCCTGGTTATGTAAATAGCAGAAATTTAATCAGTTGTTTTTCAGCCTCTGCTTCTAGGAAGGAAGAGAAATAAACAACAGGCTTTCTGGGATAGGCAGAATAGTGGGTCAGATTTGATCTGGTGTGACGCTGTTGTACAGCTGGGATAGGACCTGAGTGTGCTGTTTTAGAGGCTCCAATGTTTACCTTAGTCACTGTGGGAAGGGTGCAGTAAGAGTGAAGAGCTGAAGCACTGATATGTAGACATGAAAGAAGAGTAGGGAATAGTTCTTTGGAACAAAAGTGTTTGGTCTTTTATTATAGGTTCCACCTTTCACTTGCTCTGTGACCGGACGAAAAAGTCTGCAAGGCAGAAACCATTTACTAGCACATTACTAACTCCAAAGCTCACCTGAATTACTCAACAAGTCCACAACAAATCTTATCTTCAGAGCCAGGACAGACGTCAAGGATATAATCAGAAGGACCTTATCCCCTGCCTATCACAAGCTTTAAGCAGAGGCTAAGCTGCCCACTAGGCATGCCCAGACATAGGGCTAGTGTCTAACCACATGGTTGTTTTCTTCTTGGAGGAAGGGAATTATACATGGCATAATGTATATGGCATAACCGACTGCTATTGACAATGATCTTGAAAGAGTCTATTGTGTGATTAAAGCAAGAAAAGTTTTGCTGTCTCCATGTCCTCCTAGTCATACAAAGGCTATTAACTTGACAAGCAAACTGTCCAGTAAATTTAACGTAAAGACAGGTAGGTGTCATGATAGTTCCTTGAACTGAGAAACACATCTGGGCCCGCAGAAAGAAACCTACTGCAGCTGTCCTTTTGGACTTGAGTCCGTTCTACAGGCAGAGATAAGGAAGCCTTGCAAATCCTTTTGGCAGGGTACTGGTTTGTCAGGCCGCTCAGGTCACTGCTCACATAAAAAAGTTGGTTTTGTCTTTTATGCTATGAAAGATCAGAAAGCTATGAGAGTTATTCCATTCCAGGTCTAAAACCTGGTACTGGATTCCAGAGACCTTGATGGTGACAATCTAGTTTCTCACTTTCTAGCACAAACTTAGAAAAATGAAAACCACAGCAGCATCAAAACTCCACATCCATGGAGTGAAATGCACTGTTAAAAACTGACATGGAATCTGACATACATAGATCCTACTGATCCATCCGTCCATCCCTCCATCCATTCTTAAGGATTTGCCCCTCTTTTTTTTCTTTCAGCTCCATGTCTCAAGCAGCATTTCCATCTGAAGACCTAAGTCACTGCCTAAGCCAAGGTCTGTCTGCAGCCTCCAGGGCTGGGTTTGTGGATATGTGTGTGACTGCTTTAGAAAACTGAATGCATTTTTTCTGAGCTGTTTTTAGTCAGAGACCAAGAAGCTATTTATTACTTTGGATAAATGTTGTACATTCTCCAGCTCTCAGGAAAAAGTTTATTAGTTTTTAGTTGCCACATACTAAGAAAAAAAAAAAGAAGAGTTTTTTGCCTTGACAAACTGTGAACACTTAAATAGAATAGCTCTGGATTTTGCAAGGGGAATGCTTGCTGGGGAAAAAGAACAGCTCTCTGGTTTCACTTAGCAAACTATGAGCTTTGCGCAACATCGTGACCCCTGTTGAAAAGATGGTTGATTAATTGTACTATATATTCTGGAACAGTCTCTATAGATTTGAAGCACACTCACATGTGTACATGCAGTGCTAACTGGTGCTTGGAGAGCACCAGGTGATAATGCATCACTAACTGAAGAAATATAGCTCATAGGAAAAATTATGTTCCTGAGGATTACAAATTGTACTGCCACCTGAAAGCAGACTGTCCGAAGTATTCACTCAGTTCCTAGGTAGGAGCCACAGCTTTTCTCAATCAGGATCTTGTTTCCACAGAATTTAAAGGAGAAGGAAATGCTCAACAGCATTTGATGGCTCCACTCCTTCTTCATCTGGGTAAACTGTTCCTTTGCTTCTCCCGTTGTCCCTCCGATAGCCAGGCAGAGAAAAGGATTCACCCTAAAGCTGTGAGAGCACAGGGTTAGGGTGCAGAATGGATGGGAAAAGAGCAGACCCTCCTGAGCTGCCTCTTTTCTTGATGAACACACATTGGGGTACAGAAATTATTCAGGACTGGAGTAAAATTAATTATTAGTTAATGATCAGGCAGACTTTGGGGTGGTGAACGCCCTTTTCTACTGCAGCCACTGGCTGGCTGGTTTAGGCAAGGTTGAGATGGCCTTCAGGTCCATGCCTAGAGGTTCTTATTGCCTAGCTCCAGGCCATCAAAGGTATATAGGCCATAGGAAACAGCAGGCTTAGGTGCTTTGGAGTTGGACTGGTTAAACACACCCTGTAGCTGAGGTGAGATGTGTCCTTCTCTCTGTGTGATATTCATTCCTGACATTGACAGGCTTTTCCTAGATAACAGGCATCTGATCTCATCACTTTGTGCTATTATTGGCACTTTCTGCATTGAAAAACATCAAAATATAGCCAGATGGGGCTGTTAATTTAGAAGAAATACAGCAAGGATTCTGTAAATAAGCTTTGGATTTGCTGTGACTGAATTACAGCCACTTATTTCCTTTGTAAGGATATTTGGCAGAATGAGTTAAATGTAGAATTGTTTACTGACTTTTAAGCAATGATTACAAATCATGCACATAAAGTGTTTTTTTCGAGCTCATAGTCATCAATCTGGCACAGGAAATATGAACCTGAGAATTACTATTTTCCAGTCAGAGATGGCAAATACACTGTTTGATGTGTGTCCCCAGTATGAGGTTTTTTTTTTATTGAATACAAAAAAACCCCCAAACATCTCTAAAAGAGCTACAGGAAAGATCTATTTGTGGAGAAAATATATAAAATAATGATAATAATAAAGAAATATTTTTTTAAAAGCCACAAGCAGTTTTCCTTCTGCCCCCAAATTCCCAGAAATACTTTACCAAATACATATCTTGCTCACTATTATACTCGTATAGAAAGCTGGACTATGATTTTCTGTATTGCAATGCAAAGTCACAGTGCTTCTTGGCTTCTGAAACCAAATAATCTCAGATCTCTGCATGAACTGTTGATTTTCATGATTTAGCGTTTGCCTGAGATTGAACACTGATGGTATCAGTAAACTGTTGCAGCAGGGTTTATCTCTTTCTGCAGTGACTGTGCATTTATCAGGCAGCTGTCAGTGCGCACAAAGCGAATTCACAGACGTACAGATAAACCCAGGATCACAGAAAATAAAAGAACATATCCACGCCTGTGCACACCCTTCTCTGCACTGAAGCATGGCTCTGCAGGTAAATACATCCTTGGTTGATAAAGCACCTTAATATTTATATATGATGGATTTCAGTGGAATTTAACAGAGCAGTTAAGTCCAGTTGCTGAATAAGGACTATTTAGATGATTGAATCTGTACTATTAATTGCTTGGTAGGTCAGCTTTCAGTGGTAGGGGACCAATATGAAATAGTCTTTTTGTTTTAACACTTTCAGAAGTGATTGTGAGATATGCATGGATTTAAGCTACATTCTTAAAATAATTGAACTGCTAAAAATAGAAAAGGAAATTCTTAATATATTTCTAGATCAAAGATACAGAATAAAACTACAGACTTAGTGTAGGTGCCTCTATCCTCCTAAAGTATTTAAAGGTACGAGAGAGAATTTTTACTTGCAAACATTTACATTAACAGGTACCAGTTTCCAAAAACTGCACACTTATGGTGACTTACACAGACTCCTAGAACTCTGATTCCACCTTGGAACAGAGGCAGAGAGAAGCAGATACTTTGACCAACATCACATAGGCCATCCATAGCTCAGCCTGGGTTTGAAGACATATTTCTTTCTGGGACAGTAAATGGCCAATCCACCTCACCAGCCCAGAGTCCTTGTATTGCACTGTTGTCCCTTACACCACCACCCCCAGCACCAGGAAAGTAGGAGCTGCTGAGATGCTTTATGAGTCTGGGGGCTACCCCTAGTTGACACCCATATTTCCATGCTGTGACCGTAACCAGAATGGCCTGGCAGCAGAAGCCCCCTCTCCTGGTTGATAAGAACAGACAAACCTGCCATTTTCAGAGACATTATCTGTGAGGGACTTGCCTTTGGGAGGTAATTTCTCAGCAGCAGCGCTCAGTAGGCTGCTGACCATTGCGTGGTCCTATGGGCAGGGCAGCAAGAGACTTGCTCTTCTTGGGTGCAAGAGGAGGAACAAAGGGAAAGCGAGCAAAGTGAGAGTGAGGATGACACATTTGCGCACTGCTAAACCCTGAAAATGGCTCATTCACACCCCCTTCTCATCCTGCAAAAAAGTATAATTGAGCTGGTGTTTTCAAAAGTAGTTATAAGTTGTGCTATCTGAATTTTAAGTACAGAAAATACTTCTTCCATTCAGTCCATTGGCAGCAGTGCCTGTCCTACATAAATGGCTGCTGTACAGATGGAGAGGAGCTTCTGGGAGGGTCAATGCAGAAAACAAATAATTACTTAGAAACAGGCTATCGCTGTGCTCTGGCATGTTGTAACTCACTGACGTGCCATGATGATGTTTTAGACAATTACAATACAGGACTAGTATATTTTCAACATATATATTTGCTGACAAAACAAACCTTTATTCACACATGATGGGCAATTGCTTGCCCAAGCATCTCGTATAACTGCACGCACACTGCATCCAGGCAGAGCAGGCGCAGAGGCCCCTGCATATAAACAAGGGACTCCAGAAACATGCTGAATGAATTTCTACTGTACACAATGTCCTATAATTGTACTCCCAGCAGAGTGTGTGTGGAGTTCCTGAAAAAACTCTTGGGAGGGAGGGGAGGAAGAATAAAATTATATCAAAGAAGAGCCGTGTGGTGTTGATCAGCTTGGAAAGCCATCTTGCTAATTGTTTGCAGGATGCATTCCAGGTTAATGTAAGCCAAGAGGCTGCAGGGTTTTTTGGGCTGAACGGAAAATTACAGTGCTTTCTCCCGTCCTTGTGTTACTTGACTGATGGGAGTCTCACACGCCCCGGGGCACTTGCAGGAATGAGGATCTGGTGTGTGCCACTGCAGGGCGTGCTGCTGCTCGGGCTTTGATCAGAGCTCAGCCTTTGTTGTTGAAAGGAGATATTTCATCTCCGCAGATTCAAAACGGAGATGGTCTGTTCAAGGCTATTGCCACAGGACTTGTCTCCCCTCCCGTTCGCCCAAGAAAAGATGAACAAAAGCAAATGACCAGCCAAATTATGTTTTGTTTCCACAGAGCAGACTGTTACGAGTCACTCGTATATTCATTATTAGTGAGTCTGAAAGACATTATGCCGGTCTGATTTCAGAGCAGTTCCCTATTAGCAGTATTTTTTAACGTGAGTATCAAACTTGACTTTCAATTCCTGCCCGTGACCTTTGCAAAATCCTTAACATTGTGCATCTGAAGTTCATGCCACTGAGCCTTGTAATTGAAACAAGACCAGTAAATATTCAAGAATGAATAGCAAGAACCTGCCTATCTTTCTGTGTAAATCACCCTGTACATATAGCTTGTGCTGGATGCTTTCTCCTGTCACCAGTGCTGTCTGTCTTGGTCCACAGCCTGTTCCTCACTAGCACGTGTGGGACAGATGGATGCCGCAGCATTTCACATTCTTTCATGGCAGATGAACCAGGTTCAAGGATTAGATGACAGTGACGGAAGAAAGGCACCAGCCAGCCTTGCTCTGCAGTGCTGGATGGAGATGAGGTACAATGCCGGGTAGCAGACAGGAGGCCAGATACAACTGACCCACTTTATTCGACCAGCGCTGTCTGTAACTGGGGATCATGCAGCCCTGCAGGTTGTGAGGCATAATTCTGGTGTGGCAAGCCTAAAACCACAGTGATGGTGAGGATCTGGGGGATCACAGACATTTCACCGGGTAAGAGGAATGGAACTTCTGGGTATCAATGCTCACTGTGGTATCTGAACACTCTTATCTTCACCCTGAGAGCTCTTTCTCACCACACATCTTCTCAGTTCACTTAGGCGGTAGAAAATGCTTCTTCAGTGAGTCCTGCCATTTCTGCATCCTCTGGAAGTTCATTGACTTCAATTTAAACTGTGCTCCAATGTCAGTGTGGGAGGACAGGGCATTTTTGCCTTCCTGGCTGCCCCTGGCTTGCCATGCACAAGTGAGACCTGTCAGTCCCATTGCTGTTGTCTCTGGTGTTGCTGCAAACTTTCCGGACCACCTCTTCAGGTTGACAGGCCAGACGATACAGTTGGGATATAGCGGATTAATCATATTGAATAAATGATTTAGCTGTTGAGCTGACACATAGTGACAGACCTGAGAAATAACTCTTCATTTCATCAGTTATCCAGACACTTTGATGGACGGGAATGACAAGGTAATTCACTGAGGTTAATGGACTGTTATGCCAGAGGCTGACAAAATGAAGACTTCACCAGTTAAACTGGGTCCCAGGGGTACTTATATTTTGTGCCACGTGAGAGCTGGAGTTAGTTACCTTTCCGTAGGGTAGCTGAAAGACATCTCTTCGCTGAGTTGAGAATGGCTGTGCATTGCAGCAGACCAGCCTTCCCACCACACTTGGTGTCTCACAGGAGATGCAGGTGTGAACAGTGTGTAGGCTGCCAGGTCACTGCCAGGTCTGTGCCCCTTTCCTCCTGTTCACTGGGTGCTGCTGAGCCTTGCAGGAACTCTGAGTAAGATGGGGATCCCCAACAGATAACACAGTCACATAACTACAGGTGGGTAAAAACTGAGAGCACGAAACAGCCTTGTCCTGTTGTTTGGCAAAAGATCTTCCAGATCCATGTGGAAGACAAGTGTCAACCCTAACCAGATGTTTCTCCATAACAATATTAACAACTGTTCAGATCTAGTGGCTGGCGTATAGGCATTTTTTTCCCTTTAAAGTTTTCTGTAAGGGCACTTAAAGTAACTAAGCACTGGGTGTGAGTGTCTGACTACCTGTCACACCCAAACCATTCCTTGGAGACACTAAGTGGACCTCAAGTGGCAGCCAGCCTCAGTCTGCCCCACCAAAATGGGTTTCTATTTTGCAAAAGAGGCAGCAAGCCTGGCCTGACCCTTACACCCCGTCATTAAAATTCCTTGGGAACTCCAGCCCAGCCAGAGGCAGATTCCAAGTCTTGAGGGTGAGGTCATGTCTGCAATGAGCCCATGACAATAATTGCCATTATATGGCCCTATTTATTTTCTGAAGACACACTAATGTTGCTGCTGAATGAGGCCATGGGCAATAGAGAAGGCTATCTATTTGTGATTTTATGGTTTTATTAACTTGAAGTTGTCAGTCTGTTGTTTCCAGTTGGCTTGGTCCAGCACAATGCTAATACGTTGTGGATTGCTGAGCTCTGGTTTATCAGTACTAACAAATAAAAAAAGATATATTTTTAAATAGGTGTAAAAAAGAGCTGAAGAGACTGAGTAATTATGTTCAACTTGTCCTGAGGGTGTGTGTTGGAATACTTTGCTGTTGGCTTTCTCTGTATTGCTGACCTTCCACATTTTGCTTCCAGGAGGCTTGTAAATTGTTGTCTTCAATAGCACAGGGGTTTGAAAAGTACCTGGAGAGGATTTTTCAGAGGTCAGCTGAGTTTCGGTGTGCTTCATTCTGGGTTGGAGGCAGAACAGGTTTAGGGCTTAGGCCTGGCTCTAGCACAAGTACCTTCTTGGTTCTTCTACTTCTGTTCTCTCCCAGGTGAATTCACTTTTCTTCTTCCTTGTTCTACAAGAACTGTTATTCCATTTAAATAGACCTGTGTGCTCTTGTTTAACCTGAGTAATGGGAGAATAACAATAGGGCACATCCAGGAAATGTACCATTTTTTTAGCATTAATGCCTTTTTTATTGAAGTTTGGAGTTCCCACATCACACATGCACGGACTTCAAGAGTGCTTTGCCCTCTCAGCTGTGTTTTCCTTATTCATTATCTTCTCTGTCCTGCAGGGGATGAATGAAATTTTAAAGTTTCTGTAGGTACAATATCCTTGTTGCTTTTCTGTGTGCTTTCTTTCTACTAGTAGACAACATCCCTTAAAGTGAGTGGTTGAATCTTCTATATATATGTGGCCATTATCAGTGACAACTCTTATTTTTTTACAGTAAAATTCACAAAGGTTTGTTTTCAGAATGCCTTTTTAATATACTACTGAAACACAGGGGAAACAGTCTGGGGCAAGACTGACTTAATACGAACTTATCATTAGGAGATGAAACCTAAATAGGAAATATAATTGCGGCAGCATTATATAGCCTAGATTTTTATCCAGTCATTTCTGCCGGTTTGTTTATATTCTTCAGAGTTAAAACAAACAAATAAACAAACAAAGAACCCCCAAACCCACAGAAACCCTGAAACAAAACCAAAGTAAAACCAAAAAACACTTGACTTCTTTCAGCACCTTCCTGTTGCCAGTAGCCACACTGGACATTTAAACCTATATGTGAAGTCTGATCCCTTTTATGCCAGGAGAAAGGAGAATTAGCTCCAGGTAGTGTGTGCAGTGAGTCTGCTTGAGGGGAGAGCAGGAGCATCAGCATCTCTCTCCCCATGTCCTAACTTCTTTCTCTGCTTGTTAGGTGCTTGAGTGAGGAAGGGATTTAAAACACTTGATGACTTAAAAATGGATATTCTTTTATGATACATAAACACCTGCCCTCCTCCACACCCCCAACCATTATCAAGGAATGCTAATGAGGAATTTAGAAAACCTTTTTAACATGGATTACAATACTCATCCTGATGCGTGATGTGCTCTATGCAATTCTGGGTTGCTGCGTGGCTACTCAGTGTCCAGCTTTTTGTACTGAAAGGGAAATTTATGGCTTTCTTGCTTTATTCTTCACCCTTTCACATAATGCACATTGAGCTGGCTCTGTAGATAAATCCTTCTTAAGCCTTTAAACATAAATCAGAGTTCAGGGATGATGTGCACTCAGAAGATGTCAGCTGTCTACAGCGAGTGTTTGCAGCCTTAACAGCAATGAACTGCTTGCTGCAAATTCAGAGAAATCCTCTTTGCTTTCCACCGCAAATTCTTTCCTTGGGTCATTACAGATCCATGGAAACAGTGCGTATGATGCACTAGGAGCTAAAGTTTTTAATCTAATTTTATGTGAGGCTCTGCTTTGTTGCCATCCTTTGTCTGGCAATTACTGTGTAATGCGCAGGCAGTAATTGCGATGCCATTTGTTTCACTGAATTCATCTGCATGTATGTGATTCTGATTCGATAAAATCCATGTCTTCTGCAAAACATTTAGCAATAGACGTGTCCTGATCCTTGAATCTTATGTCTGGTCTACACTTCAAATCCCTGAAGACTTGTTGCCATTTGGTTTGGGGCTTGAATTTACACTTACCTTTACCCAAGAGAAAACAGAAGGTTTAGTATATCAGTCTCGCAATTTGGGTCCATGCTTGGCAGTAATACCCATGGGTGTAGATGTGCCCAGATATCTAGAAGGGAGCAGAGCATCAAAGGGAAGAAATCTGAGGGCAGAGTGGGAATGGGGCAATGGGCACTTCAGATGTCCAGCCAAGTGCAGCAGTGGCAGTGAAGCTCCGTAAATGAGGTGTGACCTGACCACAGACCACACAACCCTGGCGAAATGGCTTATTAAAAAAAGTGAGCATTTCATGTCTCTTACAAGCAAACCCACCCACACAAAATGGGAGCCAGGGCACTGTGTGTAGGGCTTGTGTGCCTCTTCTTCATCATCAATCCTGCTTGTTCCCACACAGCCACAGGTCGTTATCTTCTGTGGGACTGATCCCCTCCACATGTTACTGGCCAAAAATTTTGACATTAGCAGGTTTCACACAGCAAGACACCAAGGCACTTTTTGAGAACTTAGGCAAAGCCACCTTAGAGTTCTCTGGAAATGGCATCATGGAGCACTCCTGGGGCTCTGCTCTTCCAAAGCAGATCTCCTCCTTCCATGTATGAAGTCCTTCTGAAGCCTGAGGGTCACTTCTCAGCTCTGGAGGTCAGTTTGCACAGATCCAGCCCTAGTTTATGTTTATTTAACACTTTAAGCTGCTGCAACTAATCACTGCAGTTCTCTTTTCATGAGTCACCGGGTTTGAAAATAGACATTTGGTACATCTGGATTTGTTCCAAGACACATACTTCTGGATTTTCAGATAGACAGTTTTTCTCTGTTTGTATAATATTTCAGAAGAGTTGTATAATTAATTATTTCTTATCTTGATCAGTATGTTACCTAAGTGGTTCTGCTCAGTTTTGAGAGATTTTTTTTCCATCTGAGAAGCTGCTATAAAACAATTACTTTTCCAACTAAAATAAATATTATCTAGCTCAGAATCCACTTCTGAGGGCAAGAGTATCAGCAGATTTTCCAGTATAGTTCTCAAGAGAAAAAGGCCTCAGACTTTGCTGGTCAGGAGCTAAACCAGTAGCTGTCACTGGTTCCTGTGTGGTTTTCTTGGAAATCACAAATTTATGGTTTGATTTATGTTCTCCTTTTCCAAATTGTGTTCCAACTAGCTTTAGTGATGGGTGCTGGACAAATTTCTAGTGCATCAAAAAAAGGTTTTGCTTCATGGAATGTTTAGCTGAACTGGAATAGAGGCTGGAGGAGAGACTGGAAAGTTGATCAAAATATTTGGAACTGAAAAAGGAGACTAGGGCCTGTTCACTGTGAACTTTTTGTTGTTGCAAAAAAACCCTGTATTTCTCTTTTTGTCATAATTTGAACTGTGATGGTAATCCGAATTCTCAGCTCTTTGTTCAGTTAACAGGGGAATCAATTTGCAGTAAAACTGGAGATAAGCTCAGTGTCCTTCATTGAGGTTTCAAGTTGGATATTGATCATCTTAACTACTTTGCAAATGGCTAAGGACTTTGGAGACCTGTGGTTACAAGGAGGAGCGGTACAGAACTCGCTGAATAAAGTGTTTTTCTTTATATGAATGCAGCTCTGGCTCAGATTGGGAAGAACTGGGGTGGGACATGCAGTAGAGTAAACCGGTCGGCTTGGAAGGGGAAGTCTAAAAAGTTATAGAATATGGAGGGGGAAAAGTTAGGAATTCACCTGAAAATTTTAGCTAGCTGCCTTGGATATGTGTCAAACTGTCTGTCTGCTGGGAGCTGGGGCTAAAACTGATGTCTGATGCCTTTGTTCTTTGCTCCAAATCACAGCCTCTTTTTGCTGTCACTTCTACTTCTGTCACCAGTACTCTGCAGTGATTTGAAGAAGGGAGCTGGCTTCTCTTTGTACTGCTGTGCATGGGAACTTTTTGCTGCAGGATACCCTTCAGATACATAATTGTTCTAAAATATTACTCTAAACCTCTTAGCTTTAAATCTTTTTCAGACCTTTACTCCTACAGTGTGTGTGAAGCGAAGTATAGAATGGCAGAGCAGGAAAATCCCTCTGTGCGCTGCTGTTTCTGTGGCTCTGCGCGGTGGAGCAAGGGGGAGCTTTGGTGCACGCAGACAATTCTTGTCTGGAGAACAGGAGCTGTGGAATGGTAACAACTACAAAAAAGCAAATACAGCTTCCTCCATCACCTGCATCAAATAATCAAACAAAAATGAGGACATGGGTTTAGCTTGTATCCGTGATGGATTGTGTGTAGCCACAGCCTGGTGTAGGTCACAGGACCTGAATAGTTCTGCTCCCCTGGGACCATCAGCAGCTCTAAGGGGACACACCAGGACAGTGGGTTGAGTGTGGGTTGTGCCTTTTTTGACTCAGCCAGTGCATTTTCCATTGCCACCAAATGTATGCCCTATGGTGCCAGTTACTGTTGAAATCTCTGCTGGAGTGTCCTACCGTATCTTCTGCAGGGTCCCAGTGGAGGCTGATGGGCTGTGACAGCAGAGTCTGCCCCGGGGGTCACAATCTGGTCCTCAGGCTTGGCCATTCTCCTTGTGCTGGTTTTTGAGCAGATTTTTTGAAGTATGCCTTCCAGCAGCTCTTTGAACTCTGTGGCTGGAAATTATGAATGGGTGGTCAGTGAAAAAACCTAGAAGTGAACTGCTGATTCAATTATGAATGAAATTGGCCTAGCCAGCACTATTTAAAAAAATATTTTGCCTTACATTGACTAGAGAAGGGAGTGATTTTACAGCTGTGTCCACAGCCAGGCTGACGTAAGAGCCCAGGGACATTTCTGATGCAAGTGAAGTCAGTGGAAGTTGAGAAAAAGCTGTTGCTGAATGTGGGAATGTGGTCTTGGTGATGAAACGTCCTTAGTCAGGGAAGCGTTTTTCTTTTGGGTGATTTAACAAAGTACTGGAGAACGCAGCCCAGAGGAATCACCAAAAATTTTCAGATCTCTGTCGATTCCTTCCCTCCTTTCTCTTCCCTCCCTGGCCCAATTATTACATGCCCTTTTAATTATTACAATTTTCTGATTTTATTGTTATTATTATTGTATTATTACACATCTCCTACAGATTTCTGAACTGCCATTAGGTGTTGGTGCCTTTTGGGCAATGTTAATTTAACTCTGAATAGCACATGCTTCATTTTCTTTGACCAACAGTTTACTGGGATGGCATTTAAACTACCTGACTAATCTTCAGGTGAGCATGGTGATGTGAATAAGGGTGTTTACATCTTTCCAAACAAATACTCCAGGGTCTTAGCAGAGCATCTGCCACTGCGTGGATTCTGCTCACACTGTGTTTGGAAGGAGCTCAGAGAGACAAAGACTTAAAATACAAAAGCAACACCATAAGACAGTGGAGATGAAGCTACGCCTGAACATTGTCTGTGTAGGTGACTTTGGTAGTAGGTCTCAAATATGTCGTGTTTCTAGGACAGTTCACATTATCTTTGTTCTTTTCCTGCAGAGCAAAACAAGTAGAAAGGCAATGCCCCCATGATGGTGGACACTTCCTTAAATTGCAGGAAATTGTTGGCTCCCTGCTGGTACTTCAGTGGATGGCAAGTTCCCTCTCTCCTTTAGGTGCTGTGGGAGAAAGATCAGTCCTTGGTCTTGCAGATCAACTGAAAGTGCAGTAGCTGCATTGGCCTCAGGCGTGCTATAAGACTGTATCATAGCTTCGTAATCATAAATTATATTCTGAAGATATAGTGGTCACTGTCCTCTGTGTGCAAGCTATTCTCAATACCTTTCTTTAAGAACAACAAGAATGTCCAGCAAAGGACATTGATCAAGGATCAGCAATCATTTTGAGATGTTGTTGTGGTTTAACCTGAACTAGCAATACAATCATGATAGCCTCTCACTCACCCCCTCCCCACCCCTAAAATAGGGGAGCGAATTGAAAGGGAAGGGGGAAACTTGGATTGAGATAAACACAGTTTCATAAAATAGCAAAATACTAATACACTACTAGTAAATCGAGATATAAAATATAGTATAAAATAAAAGATACTCAAGGGAATTCCTCACAAACTCCATCCACACCAAGCAGCTTGTCAGTCAAGCTCTGCCCCATCCATGCCCCCCTTCCTTGATGCCTCATACCCATGGGCAGAGCGCTCAGAACGTCCTTGGCTCTCAGACCAGAGCAATTAAAAACATTATCTCTGTCCTGGGGTGTTAACTCTTGTTCTCAAACTAAGTCCAAATAATGACCATACCAGCTGTGGAAAAGAAAGGTTTCTAATTGCATGCAGAAAATTAACTCATTTTCAGTCAAACCAGCACAGATGTACAACTTCTTGTACAAATAGTTTTTTAAGAAAATGGATTTTACTTTACAATAGCTTACTCATTTCCAAAGCAATTCCATGCCCATGTAAAACTTGACATCTAGCTAATGATCCTCGACAGCAATTGCAGATTTTGACACCGTCATAATAGGAACCTTTGGCCCATGGAGATTAATAAAATGACTGTAGTATCTCACTATTGATATCCAAAAGAGAAGGTCTCAGAAACTTTCATGTAGGGCATGTTGGGCTGCTGGTTAATGTCATGCATTGCATGATGGCTGTAAGTGAAGTGTTCGGTGTGGAATCAGGATAGTTATTCCTAGCTGTCAGTGATCTCTTGTGTGACTATGGAAAAAATATTTAAATAAACTACTGGTTTCTTTTCCTATCAGGTTGACCAGTGATATCCACCTTAGTAAAGCTCTAACGGAGCTGAGAAGTGTGATGTGGGACTTGCTGAACAGGATTACAAGGGAATCACATCATCAGAATTCACCAACTTTACGTTACAAAATAAATCTTGAAATCATGCAAGAGCCAAAAATGAGGGTCAAGGGAACTAAAATTCACACCAAAGGGTCATGCTCTCCTCTTTACAGTTTCCTCTCTGCTCTATAGCATCAGCATGCATAGAAATTCAGAGAAGTAAATATTATTTGTTTATTTGTTTATTTATGTTGTTTGTTAGTTTGAGCTCCATGTATCAGTGGAGAGAGTGCTGCACAACTGGCTTCATAATTCATGACGTGCTCAGTAATTGAAAGGTACACGGTAAAGATAATAACATTGTCTATTTGAACAAGATGTAGAGTGGATTTGAATAGGTGAGGGATGTTATGAAAACAACTGCTTGTTTTCTGTGTGTGTATATTTGTGTGCATGCACAGTCTGTCTTCCATCTAGTGATGATGCAAAAGCTGACGATGGGACTAATAGCAAGATTTAAAAAAAAGTGTAAACCAGAAACAAAAGACCATTCTTCCTTTTGCTGCTTATACTCCAACTACAAGGTCTTCTCTGAAAATGTTTGGGAAAACTCTGTATCAAGATATGCTACAAAATATTAATATTCAAACCTAAATAGTAAGAAGCACTTTATAGCTGCTGCAACTGCTGTACTTTAAGTCAAACTTTTTCAGGAGTTTCTCTTCAGGGATGTTCCTTTTCACCATTTGGAAAGGATCCTTTTTATTCTCTTGCTGCCTGATGGATAGCTGGGAGAAACAGGGCAGTTAATGGAATTAAAGCATGAGGATCACTTCATCTTCTACAGATATCATTTTTTCCGCACTTGAATTTCACTCTGCAGTGACTAGTGTGGCACTACTTGATCCCCTTTGCAGGAGCCCTATTGCCTTTGGGTAGTTGAGCTAAAATGGTGGGGATGCACAAGGGGGAGTTCAATGGGTGTTTTTGGTATTTTGGGTGTTGTCTTCCCATTGCACCTTATACATCTCCACAAAATGTATTGGCCAAGACTTTCTGAAAAGGATGGAAGTCCAAGATCAACCTGTGTTTGAAGATATTAGAAATAAACCCAACTAAAGTAGTGTTCTCAGCATTTCCCATTAACATGGAGTTTCTTGGGGTTCTCATCAGTGGGCTAAATTGTGGTTCTTCCATCTCATTTTGGGTCTACTCACCTAAGCATGCTAGCCACTGACGTAAACTACTTCTGAAAGCTCAAAAAACAAATTTGGGCCTTTAAATAAATGCACTTACAGACTACTCAGATGTGAGATGCAAGGGTTGAAGGTCAAAGATGCAGCTGGCCAGCTCAGACCTACCCAGAACTTGTGCTCATGAAAAGGTCCTGTTGGCTCCAGGAGGAGAAAGTCTCATCCTTTCCTTCTACATCCAGGGCATCTTCCTTCTATCTGTCTTCTCTGAGCTCTCTGAAGTATAAATTCATTTTGCTTTAAACAGATTATCAAATTTAACTGGGAAATAATGAGTTTAAAAGAGAATATGATAAATAAAACACTGGAAATGGTTTAACAATAAGCAGCCAGGGCCACTATGGAGTCAAGGGAGGATCTGAAAAATCTGTGCAGGCAAACACACCCTTACTTGCTGTATGTTGTGACTCATCCTAAAGTTATTCCCTGAAAACTCAACAAGAAATGCTGACTTTTTGAGTGACAGAAATCTAAAATCGTGCACTGTTAAGTTTCCTTTGTTAGGGTATCTCCTCAAGAGCACTCATTTGCAAGTGTATCCTCGGCCAGCCTGGCAGCAGACCTGCCTATAGAGAGAGTTTAAGCAGCTACAGGAAAATATGAGAAATGCTTTAACCCCTGATTGTGCATTCCCCTTTTGAGGTGCCTGGGCCACAAAATTCTGTGTGCTACGGGGGCTGAGCTCTCTACAGCAGGACTGGTGACAGTGAGTTGGATGAGTAGAAGTGAACATCTTGACTTGAAAATGATTTTGAATTTGACAAAGAAAGTGAAAAAATAAATGTAAAATTATTTTCTTCCAGAATTTCTTTTTGTGCATTTCTCTCCTCCCCAGAGTCACAACCTAAGCTAAAGTTCTTCTAAGAATCACAGTATCACAGTATGTTTGGGATTGGAAGGGACCTCGAAAGATTATCCAGTCCAATCCCCCTGCCGGAACAGGAACACCCAGATGAGGTTACACTGGAATGTGTCCAGGCGGGTTTTGAATGTCTCCAGAGTAGCAGACTCCACAACCCCCCTGGGCAGCCTGTTCCAGTGTCTATCACCCTCACTGAGAAGAAGTTTCTTCTCAAATTTAAATGGAACCTCTTGTGTTCCAGTTTGAACCCATTATCCCTTGTCCTACCGTTGGTTGTCACCAAAGAAGGAGATTGCCATTCATACTTTTCTTCTGCACTCTCATTTTTCTTGTTTAGTGGAGAAGAGAATAAGCAGAGAAGAACAAAAGGGGACCTTAAGAAATCTTTTAAATAAGGATAGTTTCTGGAGCTGGAAAAACCTGGAGGTCTTCCTTTGACCCAGTGAGGATAATATAGATATGCAAGGAGCAGGTGAGAAAGGAGTGAGGAGGACAGTGCTGGGTTTAGGGAGAGAGCCACAGGGTTTTATTTCTTGAACCCAGCTGGGGTCATCTACTCCCATGTGTTTTTCTACAGCAATGACATTGCTTCTTTATAAAGAATGGAAGGCACCTCTATTTTAGCCCAATTTCTAGCCTCAAGACTGGATCATGTCCCTCTAAGGGCTGATGTGTGTACCTGCTCCTAGGCCACTGTGCAGAAGGAAAAGCAGTTGCCACCAAAGCAAGCTTGGTTTTCTGAACCCGTGGTGGATCAGGGACCTGTGCTTGCACCTATGGGACATGCGACACAGACTGTGCCTGCTCCTGATAGCTGGTTCTTGGTGGGTCCCCCTTCATGTAGTCACCCTTCAGAGTTGCCCATGGTGGGCAAGCAGAGGTAGCTCCTGGTGTGGGCACTCCAGGCAGCCTCAGAAACAGCAGGTCTGCCCAGGAGCACTGCCAGGAGTCTAGACACTGATTTTGGGTGAGCTGAATCACCCTGCAATACCTTCCTCATCTACCTTGTACTTGTCGTGCCTAACCAGTTTGGGTGCCTAAAACAGATAGTTTTGGCATCAGCCTTCCATGGAGATTAATTAGGTTCAAGTCCCTGGTATGGTGAACAGTTAATTGTCTGTATAAAACTGAAAATCTCTAACCGAAAAGGCTGAAACAGTCAGCAGCCTAATGAGTGCTGCATGCCCCTGAGAGTCCAGCCCCGGTCCCCTTCGCAAATCAAAGCAAGCACAGCTAATCTGATCTTCAGTCCCTTTCATCCTGGGTGAGAGTCCTCACCACAGCCCTGTGGGCTGTCTGACTGCTTCTCTGCTCTTTCATTTAAAGAAAACTGTAAAATAACTCGCTTTTTATTCATATGGAAATGGAAGCCATTTCTGAAATCCCAGGAATATTTGCAAAGAAGGAAAAGGGTTTCCTGCCCGACACAGCCACAGCGATCACAGCCTTCTGAGACTAAGTACGGGCTCTCTATAATTGTGTGTTATACTCAAACGAGTTCATTTCTATGAATGAATTTGTAATTTTTTTAACATACTAGAGGGTTATTTCAGTGTGAGAACAGCCCCAGACATGGTGAATGTACCTTTGTATGCAGTTCTCTAAGTACTTTATTTCTAGGTTAACAGTCATGGACTTAAAAGCCAGCTGAGATCCTGGAGGAAACTTTTTAAAAAGTGGTCTATTTGTCTGTAATAAGAGCCCAGAGTTTGCAATGTAAAATAGTTGCTTATGAAAAATGCATTCTTCTTAAGTGAAAAAGAACATAATCTTTCTGGCAGAAGGCCAGAAGTTGTGTTTCTTTTCCAAAAGATGACATAAAGGACACAACAAGAAATGCCTGTCACATTTATAATTTCACATTCTGTGCAACTTGGTGAGCAGGATTAACTACAGATCAAGCAAAGAAAACTTCCAGCACAGTACAAAGAAGGCAACCAAATGAGAAGAAGATGAGAGCCCACCTCAAAAAGGGTTTTTCCTCCCTGCTTCAGGCACCCAAAGGCTTGAACTGTATCTAGAGGCCACATATTCCCACCTGTAGGCAGTGACATTATGCACCGCAGTAAATACATCCATGTGTAGACATATTCGTGGAGGGTTGTCCTTTGAAAGTGGCTTGATTGTCCCTTTTGTTGCCATCTAACGTTGCCAGGAGTGAGGAATAAGAAGGTGGGTCCTGGGGAGACTTGTTGAGAGGAGCAGACTTCACCTTGGTGACCATGGGCTGCCCAAGCATCCCTCCCATAGAGAATCCTCCTCCTTCTCCTCTCTGTCATGGTCTTTGACGCAACACCATTGCACACGGCAGCACAGCATCTGGCCCTTCAACAGCTCCCATTTTCACCACTGACCACGTTGCGATGGTTGTTTCGTCACCGCTACTTTTAGCAGAATATTGGTAAGGTATTGCTGCATATTTCTTACACACCCCTAGCATTTTACCTGAGACAGGAGGCTTTTAGTGGTGTGTGAAGTTATTCCTTGGGCAGCAAGAGTGCAAGAGAAGAAAGGAAAATTTCCTTTTCACTCAGAGTAGATTTTTACTTCAGCCAAATTTTTATTTTCCTTTTCCCTTTAGTTGACTTTTCTGTTGAAAAAAACAGAATTGGAAAAGCTTTTCAAAGCGCTGAATTTTGCAGTTTAGATGCTCTGCATCTGCCTTGTTTCCCCCTGCAGAAAACAAAGAAAAACGAAAATGAAAACAACTGGAAACCAGCCCTCTGATGTGCAGACATTTCCTCAGGCCAGGGAATGATGTGAACTCCCGTTTCCTGCATCTAGAGGTTGTATATTATGGGAAAAAGGCGCTCCCGTGGAGGGTGGGGATGGGATTCTCCACCTGTGGGGCTTTGGATGCTGTCCAAGCCAGGCATCCTGGAGTGGAGTGAGGCTTGACACCGCCTTGAGATTTCTCAGTGACTGGTTCTTGTGGCTTCTTGCCTACTGGTCTGGTTTGTGGCTCCTGTTTTCTGGAAACTCCGCTTCGGGAGCCCAGATGCCTTGCTCAGCTCTGTTGTACAAGACAGTGAGTTCCTGGGAACAGACTGTTGTGCATCTCAGTGCTGTGACACCCATGGCCTTTGTGGGTCCTGTCCCAGGTGTCTGTGTCTCCTTCGAAAAGTGGATTTAGGCTCTAAAAGTGCTTAATGCTACTCAGCCCTTCACCAGCACTACTGGTGACATCAGTTCTCCTCACATATGACCAGGCACGCATGATGCAGAAAACGGGTAACTAACTCAGTACAAAACCTCTTCCTCTTTCAAAATCCTAAACAAAAGATAAAGTTGAGCTCATTTTTCCCTTGCTTACACACACAGTGAATGGTACACAAACGGTGTATTGCAGGTGCTTAATTGTGAATAACTGGAAAAAAAAAAAAGTTGGTTTTCAGCATCTTGTGTTTCCTGTATATGTTCTTCAGCTGCAATTTAAAGTTCCCTCTCTAGCCATTATAATTCTATCAAATTCGTCAGATTATAATAGTGCTATTAATCCTGATTAGTATTTTGCTTTGTTTTACCAAAGCATGGTGTAATTGTACACCTTAGGAAGTGAGAGCAGATAAATTAATAAAGATCATTAACAAATAAGGGTGTTGCAAAGCCAGCATGGTGGGTCACCAGTGGGAGGGAATGCTTGTGTGGATGGAGGGCGACCCTTGTGAAGAACATCAGAACAAACCAGCTTCTCATCAGCCACGGTGCTTGTAGCTAAGACAGATGACGTTGAGGGTGCACCAAGATATTGTAGAACAAGGGTCAGATAGGGAGGGAGCACTAAGAGATATACTGACCCTGAGAAGATGGCCTGCAGGCTCTTACTCTGATGTTCAGTAGATGACTGTGTGGAGAGAGGATTCATTGTCTTTCAGGAAATGTCCTTTTTGGTGCGCATAAAAACAGTTGCTCAGGTTAGGAAGGTCTTGCTTTTAGGACAGGAGTGTTAACTGGGGTGGTAATAAAAAGCAAACAAACAAACAAAAACGTTTTTTTCTGAAAGCAGGAATGCAACAGTGAGCCAGAACCTAAGTGTGTTATTCTGCAGCACATTTACGTGTTAGACCTGAACCATAGTCCCTCCAGACAGCAATTCTGTATTTCACAAAGGCTGTTCTGTAGCAAGCGCCACACCATTTTATTCATTCTCCCCTAAGAAGCACTTCTGTCCTTGGCAATAACAACTGGATCAAAAGAATAGTAAGAAATGCTTGGACTAACTATATTTAGTATTTCCTAAAATCAAAGCATCATGTTAAGTGACTCACTTCCTTTTGTTTTGAGGTATAATTACATATGCTAAATTGTGCTCAGAAAGTGATTAAAAGAAATTTGCCCTCCAGAGAAAAATGTAGGAAAGATTAAAAGGCTTTTTTTTTTTTTAAAGGGTAGCATTAAATGACAGTGCTACAGACATAAAGCAAAATTAAAAATAAAACATATTTTAAAGGGGAGATGAAACTGATGATGGGAAGACTTGGTGAGAAAAAAATACAGAGGAGGTAAGTGGAATCACACTCCGGTCTAGGTTGTCTGAAAGCTTCCAGCCCTTTCCCCTGAGATTAAAGCGTGCCCATATGGGGGACAGGGCCTGTAAGGCGAGGGTTAACCTTATGGTGATGAAATAAATTTCAAAAGAAGGTTTGAAATCCCTGGATGCCTGTTTTGATGTTAATTGCAAAGCAAGGTTAGTGCTATTAATGTATTTACAACCTAGAAAATTCCCAGAATAACACTGTGCAGACAATCCTGTGGTACCTAAATAATTTTTGTAGCTGTTGTGCCAGTGTGACTGGCATGGTCTTGGTTTCTCTTGCAGCAAATGGCAAAATGGACTCAAACGATATGTTAGAGTTCAAGTTTTATGAAGGAGGACGGAGTTAGCAAAATGGAAGTGCCTTGTCTGATTTGCACATCCCAGTGTAATAGGAATACAGTCAATTTCCTCTAGACACTAGAAGCACTCACTGCGTGGAGGAATCATCCTCTGAATCAAGTGGCCATCTTCTCTGATGTGTAGTGTGTGGTATCTGTTGTGCCCCTGAGGATGAAAGAGAATCATCTTGTTCATGTTCAGGATTCAGGTTCCAACCACAATGATTTTAACTCAATTATTTCATTTCACAAGGTAAAAGCACTTTTTTTTCCAGCAGGGCTTTGGTGAAAACCCCAGAAGTGTGAAGGTTGGGTTTCTGTGAAGGTGCTCAGTCCGCAATATAGAATCCTACACAGCCTTCTCATGTCCTCTCAGATCCAGGTTCCAGTATAGGTTGGGAAATTACATATTAGAGAGCAGTGTAGGGGAAAGGGACCTGGGGGTCCTGGTGGACAACAGGATGACCATGAGCCAGCACTGTGCCCTTGTGGCCAGGAAGGCCAATGGCATCCTGGGGTGTATTACAAGGGGGGTGGTAAGTAGGTCAAGAGAAGTCCTCCTTCCCCTCTACTCTGCCCTGGTGAGATCACACCTGGAATATTGTGTCCAGTTCTGGGCCCCTCAGTTCAAAAAGGACAAGGAACTGCTGGAGAGGGTCCAGCATAGGGCAACAAAGATGATCAAGGGAGTGGAGCATCTCCCTTATGAAGAAAGGCTGAAGGAGCTGGGGCTATTTAGTTTGGAGAAGAGGAGACTAAGGGGGGACCTTATTAATGTTTATAAATATATAAAGGGTGAGTGCCATGAGAATGGAGCCAGGCTCTTCTTGGTGGCAAACAATGATAGGACAAGGCGTAATGGGATCAAGCTGGAACACAAGAGGTTCCACTTAAATTTGAGAAAAAACTTCTTCTCAGTGAGGGTGACAGACACTGGAACAGGCTGCCCAGGGGGGTTGTGGAGTCTCATTCTCTGGAGACATTCAAAACCTGCCTGGACACCTTCCTGTGTAACCTCACCTGGGTGTTCCTGCTCCAGCAGGGGGATTGGACTAGATGATCTTTTGAGGTCCCTTCCAATCCCAAACATACTGTGACACTGTGATCTTCTGTGCAGCAGCCATGAACCGTTCCTGCTGAGCTTCACAAGCCACCAGTTTTACTTGCACCTTGTCTGGTACTGTGGAGGTACTTTGCAGAGTTTGAAAACATATTTACACTTATAGACTAAAATTTCTCTGTGGTAATGTTGCTCCATCACCTGCTTTGGAAGGTCCTTTCACCAGTTTTTGCTTGAAAGGTCCTAATTTCAGCCTCTGCAAGTATGCTGGAAATACAGCATAATGGAATGTGATTTACAGCTCCACGCAGTGAGTGCTTCTAGTGTCAGCAATAAAGAAAAGAGTAAATTGACTCTTAAGATTTTAGCTAGGTGGATGTATAGAATAGAAGATTGACATTTGAGGAGAAGTCAGAAATCTCTATACCTGGAGGTCTAAGGAGCAGTATGAACTTGAAAATCAAGATTTAACGAGGGGTTAATTTTTTCAGTAGTTACCATCACAGTATAATCTCTATGAAACAAGTTTAATGTATGCTTAGTTTTCAGTTTTCACAGTTTCATTCAACGAGGAGATCATGTTTCAACATTCATCTTCTACAACAGAACAATACAAGGATGTGAGAAAAAATACAATTGAAATCCAGATCTAACATGAAACACTGAGTATTTCTACTGCCAAATCAATAGAACTATATTGACATTTTTTCTTCCTTTGGCAATATGTATCTTGTAAGAAGATCTGCTATTTCACATTTGATGGTGTGAAGTTATCATAAAAATCTCTCGTAATCTTCTAACTTGTCTCCAAGAAAAACAGTGGATTAGAGTTAATTATATGCATATGGACAAATTAGTGACATTCTCATGTTCAGAAAGAGCTCGTCTCCATGGAAGAATTTCCCAAAGCGTATAGTGCTGAATAAGCTGTTTGTATTCCATAATACTTAGCACACTTCCGTCTCAGCCTAACAGTTTTGGACTCAAATCCACTTCTATTTTGGAGCACAGTCTGCACATAAGTGGATATTCTAGATTGCTTATTGTGAAATTTTACAAGTAGATTTCTCCATGGAGACAGACCAAAGATTTCTGTGTAACATCTTCATGGTGCCAAAAACTTAAAGAGAGAATAAATGTTATTTATTTCTGTCAAGGTGTGTTTTACACAGACAAAAAGGTCCCTCTTTTGAAAAGAAAATAATGTCTAAACATATTTAGGGTAATTATTTGAGTTTTTAAAGCATGTCACGTTAGGATAGATTTCAGGAACTCATTTGATTTACCACATAAAGGCAAAGATAAAGGAGTGGCTTGATCACAGTTTACCCAGAGAAGCAGAGAAGGTATTTGTCAATATGGTGGGTGGTTTGGTCGGTTGGTTGGTTGTTGTGGTGTTGTTGGTGTTGTTGTTGTTGTTGTTGTTTTTTACTAGGTAATGGACATGACATTAACAGGAACCAAATAGCTGGAAGTTGAAGCTAGACACACTCAGACAGAGAGCAAAGCAAACTCTTTTAACAGTTATTAAAACCATTACACCCTGGAAGAGTTTGCCAAGACATGATAGATTCACTGTCACTTACATTTAAGTGGGGTATTAATAACTCTGAAATGAGCTGTGGAGATGCTGGCCAAAGGATGTTGAGGATACTAAAGCTTTCTATGGGTCCAACAGACATTTGGACAATTTCATGGAAGAAAAATTAATTGAGTGTACTGTTAAACTCCCCCAAAAGACTCCAGCTCTGACTCAGGAAATCCCTGAACCACAGGGACTGTTGGCCATGAGGGCAAGAAATACATGGCCTGATTTGCATCCACCTGTCAAGACTCCATCCTGTTCCCTTCCCAAAACAGGGAAGCCTTGTCCATAATCACCAGCTGGGAATGGTCTCTGGCCTGGCTGTCTCCCAGGCAGTGCCTCAGCATTATCTCGAAGAGCTGGCCGGGGCCAAACCTGAGCCCAGGAGAGTTCTAAAAGTCAAGTGATGTGAGAGGTTTGGAGCAGCATCACAGTTCTCGTCACTTCACTGGTGCTGAGGGCCCACAGGCTGCTTCTGAGGGATTTTGTGCAAGATAATTGAAAAAAAAACGAGTAGCTGGTCAGGAAACTTTAATTCACTACAGGTTGTCTGCAATTATTCTGGAAAACCAACAACCATGTGCAGGCTGGGTAAGATGCAATCATAGAATAGTTTGGGTTGGGAGGAGCCTTCAAAACTCATCCAGTCCACCCCCCCTGCCATGAGCAGGGACATCTTCAACTAGATCAGGTTGCTCAGAGCCCTGTCCAGCCTGGCCTGGGATGTCTCCAGGGATGGGGCATCCATCACCTCTCTGGGCAACCTGGGCCAGTGTTTCAGCACCCACACTGTGAAACATTTATTCCTCATCTCTGGCCTGAATCTTCCTTCCTTTGTTTTAAAACCATCACTCCTTGTCCTCTGCAGATCCAGATCACCACTTTGACTCAGTCTGGGACTGCCCGTCTGGGAAGCCAGGGTTGTATTTCTATGTCCTTTGTGACACTAGTTACCAGCCAAATACTCACAAGTGTCCTTTCTGTCCTTAAAAATCTCTGGCTATAGGGACTTAATGTGTCCTTGCTGTTGTTGCCTCAATGGTTTTGGAGAGGCTGCACTGACTGGGTAAACCAGGAAAAAAGCTGCTGTCATAAGGGCCTCGTGTAACCAAAAGCCACAGAGCGTGGTGCACGACTGAGCATTGTTTAACTTCTGACTTTTCACATATAATGAAAAAATGGCCTTAACTAACAGCACGCAGACCACTTGCAGAAGTAAGGAATATGAAAACTTGGTCAACAGATACCTTATTTTTTATAAGTGCCGTGCTATTATATACCTTTAAGGGTTTAAGTCCTTTTGTGTTATGTGATATATGTGCTTCAGGGATGTATAAAAAAATAAAAAGACACATGATAGTAAAGAACACCAAATGCAGTGAAATTATGCTCTTTGATAAATTTGGGTCTAAGAAATCATAATGAAAGGACAAGGATGTATGATTACCTCACTGTTGGAGAAAGATCTAAAGAACTTTTCTGTCTTCTTTGAAATGACAGTCATAATACTCTTCATAGCAGTTTGGGGGTCTCTCCCTCATCAGCATTTTCCAACAAATAAGTGCAGAAGAAAAGATTCTTTTAATGTAATCCTCCAAACAGGGTGTCTTTTGTTTTATGGCTGTGCAAAGAGACTTCAAACAAGCCATTTCAAAGAGAAATCTTGGCTATTGCCTTGAAGAAATCATTGTTCACAGATATTCTAGATTATCTGAATGCCTCTTTGCATTAAATATTACTTAAGTGATATGCTTTATTATTTGAATTTATAACATTTCCATTTTTACGCACAGATTTTTTCACATCATACGAGTTTCCAGTTATGGAAAGAATAAAATAGTTAATGCAGAATTTGATTTATTTGTTTTGTTTTGTTTTGTTTTGCTTTGCTTTGTTTTGTTTTTGCTATACTGCAGGCCAGCAGTCATAATAGCTAAAGCCTCTTTTCATCTTGCTTCAAAACTCTGTACCTTCACTTTTAGGTCATGGTTAATATACTGCCAATTTTGTTTCAACTTCACTGATAAGGTTGTAGGATTAAGTGTGTAATAATTAGCCCTGTGACTGCTTATCAGCATCATTTCTCATGTTGGCATTAGTAGGAATCGAAGAGAGCAAAGAAAAATGGTGTGGAAATAAGAATATCTGCTGGCATTGGCACTGGCCAATAGGAACCAGATTCTTGCAGAGGAATGAATTTAAAATACCATTTCTAGCAGTTCATGGAAAGATATAGGCCCTTTTCCAATGTTTTCTGTATTACAGGATGATAAAATACAGCAAAATTAAAAGCCTGAATTAGAAACTGTCTGCTTTCAGAAACAAAGACAGCAGTCTACCCTTTATCCAAGTCTTTACCACTTTCATCATGACACATTACAAGGCTTACTCTAATCTTTTAAGAAGAACCACCAACTGTTTAAGGTTCTCGTGGGAACTACTGAAGACTAATAATGACTAATCTAATTTCTCTGACAGTTGACTTTGATCATTTTGAACTATATTGTCATCAAATATGTCCAACAGTCACGTTAGTTAAAAGGATGCTTTCCCTGTAGATCAGACACAGGTGATAGTCAAGAGATTGAGTGCAGGTAATTCTGCTTCACTGACAATAGGTATTCAAACAACATTTTCTTTCACTAATAGTAAAAAATTACTTTACAAACTGTGTAGCCAATTCATTTGCCCACTACTTAAATCCATCAGCCTGTGGTCTGGATGCAGGCAGACCATACCAGTGGATCCTAATACCAAACTGCAATTTAGACCATGATATATTGGACTGGCACGTTCATTTATTTTTCCTAGAAGCTTACCCCGGCAGTCTTGAGCATTTCCTGTTTTTGTCCAGGATTTCCAGATGTTCAGTGACCACTAATAAATCTGTCTGGGCTGTTGTGTATCCGGAAACCTTGGTCACATCCACGGTGTGTGTACAGGTGAAGCCTGATGCTTTCAGAAAGCCTCACACTTACCATGCCAGCAGAGCCGCTGTGAGCCTGAGCAGTAGATCTCACTTCCACCGTACTTGGCAGATTCTCTGCATATGTGTGTATTTGCTGTACACTGCAGGTACAGTCAACTTGCAGTTCTGGGGAACGCTGGACTTGCACGATGTGACTGTAGCTGTTTGATGTGTATAGTCACCATGAAATGTGTTAAGACCAGCAGGTTGGGCATTCCCACTGTGGTAGCTGCAGACTTCCTGGGCGTGTGGACATATATTTTATCTTGAGAAACCTGAGACACAAATATACCAACCCAGACTTCAGAGGTGACATGAAGAATCATGAGTTTACTTGTTGCTGCATGTGCATAACATAAGACAAGTGATGTGTGAATAGAAAAACAATTGTTTCTCTGTAGTCCATAGAGGACCTGAGAAGAAATGGTACAAACTGAGCTGTAAGTTTGTGGGCATCCAATTTTTAAATTATAAGAATTCGGAAAATCCCTAGGTAAGATTCTAATTCTGTGGTTTACCAGCCCTCATACTTCAATACATGTCAACAGAAATCCCTTTACGCCCTTTCTTTGCATTCACTGTCAATTAATGTGCATTACTGCACTTCATCATGCACATTTCATGGTCTTTATGCAAACAACTTCCTTAGTTATGGCTGCAGAAATAGACTGGGGAGGCAGACTGGTAAATGGAGTACAGCTTTTCCTCTGAGAACTTCAGCTGTAGCCCTAAAATCATGCCAGCACCTGCCTGTTTGGGTGAAGTTCTCTACAATAGCCAAAACGTGTTATTCAGGCTCTTCAGGTCCAAGCGGTAAAGCCAGTGCTGGAAGGTAGTCTGGGATGGCTCAGAGCTATCTTTCAAGTCTTTATGGCTTTTACCTTTCAGATGAGATTTGAAACAGAGGTATGGATCTGTCCTAGACACTAGAAAACAGAAAGGCTTTTTTGTTTGTTTATTTTTTTATTTTTCACCGCTTTTCTGATAAATTACCCACTCTGTCCCTTCCAGACTAAGACTGAGATTATGCCATTAATGTCCATATTTGCAAGTTCAAGTTGAATTATTAGTGATGATTAATATGTTCAGGTGATGATTTAAAAATAAAAAAGCCATTTCTTCCTATTTTTCAGCAGGAAAATGAGGCATGAAACAGTACAAACATTAACTAGAAGTCAGCAGATAGAGGCATATTAGAGACTCTTTGAGCACAACCCCTGAATGCAGAAAGGGAGGGTCAGGTTTCCCTGGGGAGAGGTCCTGGCTTAGCTAAGGAAGGAATAAAGTCAGGGAAGACAAACATTTGTGATATATTCTGCAGGAAAATAAACAGGTGTTATATTCTGAAGGAGTACATGAGTCTCTTACCATCTTAATAAGTTGCACATGCTTTTGTGTTGTCCGTAAGTAAAATAATTAATTGTGTGGTGATAAATGTGGAGCAAAATTTCAAATTCCCCCCGTTTATTAGATATGGTGGCTGTAGAGTTAAAGCATAATCTGGAAAGATCACACCTTTGGGGAGGTGCCAGGAAGGTGCCTTGCAGGCCACCCGGGAGCCTGGGGCAGATGGGCTGGTTCTGGCTGTGCTGGTGGCTTGTTCATCATTCTCCATCTGTTCATCCACCATTCCTCTGGGACAACAGAGTTGTCAGAGGCTTGGAAGCCATGTCCAAAAGTCTTGGTTAAAAGATGCTACAGAGGTGCAAAAAACTGTTACTGTCAAATCATTCCTGTAATGACCAAGATTTTAAGTAGTTCATTTGCCCCTACTGAAGATGAGAGGGTCACTGCTTTTGAATGGGGAGGGTGTACTTGCCACAGCTTGATTCTATGTCTAGTGTGTATTTTTACTCCTTCTTTGCCATACCAGTAGTGACTAATTTCCACCTTGTTGTCAAGTTTTAGGGAAAATTCCGATTTTTACATGCTGGTTTGAACTTTTTAATTTGCACCCCAAATGATGCATCTGCACAGGGGATGCTCCAGTGCAGGGGTGTACAGAACCTTCCCTGGGATGGCAGTGCCAGATCTGAGAGCACAGGGCTTATTCCCACCAAGTCTCCAAATCCCGCTGAGCCCAGGCTGTGGGGATGTTCCTGCCTGAACTGGGTTGAAAGGGAATGGAAAGAAAATGAGGATCGGGAGATGGATGGGATGAAGGCGAGATACGAGGGATAGAAAGGAGGGAAAAATAAGAGAGAACTGGAAATGCATAGCAGAGAGACTGGGCATGGTGAATTGAGAATGGCTGAGCAATGAGATAAGGGCTGGGAGAGGAGAATAGTAGTGACAGGGCAGGCAAAATGAAGAGATTGAGATGTTGGTGAGTGGAGAAATTATGACAGGCCTGGAGCGCAGACAGTTTGGAGGGGAAAGGATAGAAGAGCTCAGACGGGGCATAGATATAAAGGAGACTATGTGTGAGCTTAGTCACCAAACATCTGGCTGAAGTCTTGTCTCCTTCGGGCTGTTTTTCACACGGGGGATGGCAGCCTGGACCACTGCCTGTGACTCAGCACCAGTGGTGGGGGCATCTTGCTTTTCTGAAAAGAAATCTGTAAACGCACCCCGGGATTTAAATACACAAATACCTCCTGAGGTTGCAGAGTTAGTGACTCAGAAGTCAGGGCCGGCTGTGCAGTTTGGTTCACTTTCCCTGGAGATGGGTGCGTGAGTGATAAAAGGTGTCTCCACGTTTGGGCAGCTTTAACTCTGACATTTTCTTATCTCTGTGGTTTTGTTTTTGCTTTTCCTGAGAAAACTCTCCAGAAACTTTCACAAATGAACTCTTGTTTTTTGTTTTCTGTTTTTTCCCTCCAAGACTTTAGCTAGAAAAAAAATAAAAACATATTTTTGATGCAAGCTGTGTTCTCTCAGGATGAACAGTAGGGGAATTGTTAGCGTAAAACTGAAGACAATACTATTATTGCTTAACTTTAATCCTTAAAACTGTATCACATTGAACAATCAGTCTTAATTCTGCCATTCCCTGTTCAGTGTACTTGACGGCTGCCTTTACAAAATATTTTTAGCATGGCTTTGTGTAGGTGACTGCGTGTGTGTAAGAGAAAAATATGGCCTTTTTTTTTTCTATTAGCCCACTCATCCACATGCTGTGATAAAAACCAGCGTGTTTATATGTGTACAAGTATGTCTGTCTGCATAAATTAGAGGTTTTGCATCTGAATTAGGTGATGTGTTTCTGCAGCAGACAGAGCTGCCTTTCTGCCCCAGGGCTGTTGAGCCAGTTCCTTGTTCTGAACTGTGCAGTCGAGAGGCAGCAGTGGTGCTTCTAGCCCTTTTACACCATTAAACATATTTGTTATGTGTCCCAGAATGAAGCTATGGAGTCAAAGATATGGAGCCAAACCCAGATTCAGCTCTGGCTACCTGGAATCTTTCCATCAACCTTAATAGGACTGTGACCAGAACCCAGCTATAAACAGTTCAAAGGAGATAATGTAGATGCTTATTTTGTTTTCCTTTGAACCGCTTCATGTGCTGCACTTAGCCATGTTTTCTTAGCATCACGTTCACCCTGTAGTTGGCAGGTACCATTATTTAACTTTCAACTGCCAACTTTGTAGTCACCATGTCTTTGTGTTGGCCTGTGTGTTGGTAGGCTGAAACAAGACTCTTGGTGTGCTGGTGGTTGCAGGAGAGATCTTTTCCTCTCGCTTTCCATCTTTGTTTTCCTCTTCATCAGTTGTCTGTGGTCTGAGCTGCCTGTGTGACCTGAGCTTTAATTTGGAGCTGCAGCTTTTCACAGATGTTGGAGGAGCATCACCTTGTGAAGGGCGTGGAACAAGGTACAGTTAAGAATGAAAAGTACCCATTCGTAGGGCTTGAAAATCAAGAAAAAAGGGAGCAAAACCCCTCAAGGAGCCAGGATGGAGGAGCACTTTTTTGACATGCAGCCTGGGATCATGTCCATGAGAGGAAAAGCCACAGAGAGACAGCTCAGCTCTCTGCTGGGATGTCAAACCTCAAGTGCTTCAGTGGGTTGAGAGGTACCAGTCCACCTTTTGCTGTCCCTGGAGATCCTGGGGATCACCAATCAGGAAAGCCCAACACCAAGCCCCAGTGTCCCACTCTGACCTCCCAGCTGGTAGAGCTGCTGTTTGGTCAGGGCAAGGATGGGTTGATCCAAAGAGGTTGAAGGCTCGTGTTCAGTGGGCTCTTCCTTTTTCCTTTTTGCCACCCATCTGCAAAAAGGGGGCTCAGACAGGCGTCAGCAGCCCATTTTCCTGGGGTTTGGCCAGGCTGTTTCCAGCACCTGGGATTTCCAGTTGAGCTCCCATCGCAGCACTGGGCAGCCTTCCCTGGGGACAATCCTTGGAGCTGCCTCAGGTGGAGCTAACTTAATGAGTAGCCCTCTGACCCAGAAGTGAGTGCTCCCAAAGCACTTCTGCTTCTCTATTCCTTTCACTGGGAAGGTGGTGAATTGCTCCAGGTTTGGAAAAGTGAAGCTTTAAACTTCTTGGGCCGCAGATGTCTCTTCAAACAGTGTCTCTCAGCCAAGCTTCATAGGATTAGACTTCTTGGCTCAGTTGATACTTTATAAAATATACATTTCCTTGATAGGTCAAGCACCAGCAATTCCCCTGGTTCCATGAAAAACATGAAAAAATGGATTTAGATGCTCCAAGGAACTTGCAGTGTGCAGTGTTTTTAGGGAAAGGCCCTCACGTCACGTAGTGCTTTGGATTATCGTTCTTGAATATCCTGTTTCACATTATTTATTACTGCAGATTTTTTTTTTATTATTGTCTCGTTCCCAGGCAATAAAACACATTGCTGTAGCACAGAGACAAATCAAAAGAAAAAGGATCGTTTCACTTTAGCGATGTTTTGGCTCTGCTGATGGACTTCATGGTGGCCTCTGGCTCTCCCAGCATGGCGCAAACTGGGAGTCCAGACCCACACACTGCAGGGAACATGGCTCTGGCCCCACGCACCACGGATCTTTCCTGTTTCTAGTTAGCCTGTCAGCAGTTCTCGAGCCAGAGGAAGGTGCACCATCACTTTCTGAGCAAGACTTCAAGGTAGGCATGTGTGAATCAGATTTTAAATAGAGACACAGCGGGGTTGGGCTTTCTCGGGTGCAGTTGTATTGATTTCAAAAGCACTTATCCTGATCGTTGCCCATGCACAAACAGATTTTGGCCACATGTGCAAGCTCTTGACTTGCACAATACAAGGAAAAGTGGTGCCAGGACATAAATTAAGAAACATGAATGGGTAAAACACAAAGGAGCTTATTTTGTGCTAATAGTTTTGCAGAGGCATTCAGACACTTCTAATGTTAGCACATTGTGCTGCCAAGAGAAACAGTGCAGCAGGGGAAAATGTCTACCAGCAGATACGTCCTGTTTTTCAGCCCAGACAAAGACAACATGACTCCGCCAAGCATACACTTTGGTTTTCTTTACCTTATGTGGCATAAATACTTCCCCCCTTCCAAAATTAGTAGAGTAATTAACGAAAAATCAAAGCTGTACCTGGTAATAATGTGGTGCTTTATCTGTAGTAAAGACTTTCAATCACAGAAATTACCTTGTCTCATCAATTAGCTGAAACCTCGCTCAGCCTGTAATAGAGATTGCCTAATTCACATGTGGCTTCTGATTGCTCTTCCCAGCACTGCTAATAGCTTCAGTTCACATTGGATCAGAGGTACTGCAAGGCAGAACTCTGTGAAAAACAAAATAGATTTGGCAAATGTGCACTTTATGAACAAAAATGCTGCTCTAAAATTCCATGGCCTCACTCACACTAAGAACTGAGATGTTAACAAAAACGATGCTTGAAGTTGCCCTACAGCTTGATTTGGGCTTCCCTGTGCTTGTTTTATAATCCAACTGTAAACATGAGATCATGTAATTGAAGACCTTATCAAGTACATATGCAAAAGCTGACTAAATGAAGAACACATTAGCAACCTTATTCCTGGCACTTCTTAACTTCTGCGTGCCTGGTGCTGCAGTTTCAAAGTTCATGCGATCTCATTTTTGTGTGTAACATAGCCAGTATTAAATGTCCCCCAAGAAACAACACCTGTCACTGAAATACCAAAGGGTCTCAGCTGTGCACTGTACGTTCTAAGTAATTACAGTAAGTAACGAGGCTTTGTTGTTTTCCTGTCACATGGAGGCCAAGGTTGGCTGCATCCCATTGATCAACTGCTCTGCATAACCACCCACAGCGTTACTTGTCCTCTCTGCCATGGAGCTCCTTGCTGCAGGACCCAGAGGTACGTACAACCCAGCACTGTGGGGGCTGATGGGGTCAGCCAGCCTTGGTGTCACCTGCTCTGAGCCCGTTTGCAAAGGGAGGAGCTGCTGCTAAAAATGAACAGGGCAGGAGGCTCTGCCAAGCATCTGGAAGAGCCACCGCAGGGACAAGTTGATGGTTATTGATGGTTTTACTGCTAACAATGAGCACACTGTCCTGGATCAGGTCTGGGCGCTCCCTCTTTAAGTCGCCGGTGACTGAGAGCAAGGCTGAGCTTGGGTCTGGGTCCACTGCGGGTGGAGGAGATGCCAACACTCACTAAGCTCTTCCTTATATGTGTCCCAGTAGCGTGTCTGGAGCCAGACACCCAGCTGAGCAGCTTTGCTGCCTGTATGCACCCACCACCCCGCGGTACAGCCGGGAGCACCTCGGCAGCTCCAGGGTGGCAGAGGGTCAAGAAGCTCTTCCTCCAGGCAGACCAGGAACACGTAGTTAGGCATGAGCAGAGCCCCTGCAGAAATAGGGTCTTTGCTGGCAATGTGCCCCTTTTACCTTTAGCCTAGGGTTGCCATTTCAGTGTATAAATCAGTGAAAGTTTTGGCAGTGGATTAACTTGATATAAACCACATACCATTCCTCCTCCACCAACATGTCCAGTCTGTAATTTATATTCTTTTTTTTTTTTTAATAGATTCCTTTTCTGAGAACAATTTGCATCATCATTCATTTTAAAGATAGATTGTTTTTCAGAGTTTGATAGATCAACCCCAGCACTTGGAAAGCTGGCATCCAGATGTACAGCTTGCAAAAAAAATGTACCCTTGTGCAAGGGAGTGGTGGTGGTATGAGATCACCTTATATGGACCTTGCTATCTTCCCGTGCTAGCAGGAATTGACTTCTTTTGCAATGAAAATTCCTCAAAGCAATCCTTTATCACTTGTAAAAGAAGTACAAAATGGGAAAGTACAAGCCAGTGCGTTCAGAATGAGGAATTATTAACAGTAATGTAACTTAGTGGCATGACAGCAGGGATAAATTTGGATCATGGACTCTGGAGTTAAGGTTCAGGAAACAGCAATCTTCATTTAAAGATGCAGTCCAGAAATTAATCAGGTTGAATAATATGATAATACAGGAACAGCAGCATTTAGAAACTCCTAAGGGTTTCAAGGCTCTGTTGAACCAGGCACACATCTTAACAGGCAGCCCTGCCTCAGAGTTTACAATCTTGTGAGTTGAGGCTGATAAACCGTGGGATAAAGGAAGGATTAATATGCTCATTTTGCAAATAGGGAATCAAACCACAGCATGACTGGGAGCTAAATTTACAAAAGGGCCCAGGTTTTCCGGCGCTTTGCTCTCAGATGCTTTGCTCACTGGAGGCCAGAACAGCACCAGCAAACTCATGGCTCCTGAATGGCTGCATGGAAGAAGTGCCAAAGGGTGGAATCTGCCGAAAAAAGAGCTCATGGAGCATGGGAGGTGTGATTCATCCTCAGGGAAACAGTGAGAGGAGGGAGGAAAGGATTGAGGGGGAGGGATGGATGGATGGATGGATGGATGGATGGGGACACATCCCTCTAAGGAGACCTCAGTGCTTGTCCCTGCATTTCAGGGCTTTTATTCAGCCTCTTTGTTCTTGGTAAGTCATTTGTCTTCACACTCAAGGTGCCAAATGCTTGAGAATATTTTCTCTGAGGAGCTGACTATGGCCTAGTATTTAGGTTTTGTGTTTGCTCTGCTTCTCAACAAGTCTCAGCAAACAGCAAAAGTAGTTTGGGGAGCAAATGGTCTGCAGGTGTCACTGGGGTGGGTTGAGAGCTGGGAAAGCCAGAGCTCAGTCCTGTCCCACCTGGCACAGTTGCATCAGCAGAGGTAGGAACAGGGGGTTCAGGTGGGTGCAGGAGAAAGTCAGGGGATCTTTTGCATCTATATAACCTGGTGCAGGGCCCACCATGACATTCTGCTCTCTGGATCAGGGGCAAGACTCCTGCTATTAAAACCGCTGAATTTGGGAAACTTAATTTAGCTAGTATTACTCTGTGTTTTATGCAGTTTGTTAGTGGTACATCATGGCACAGATGACCACTGCAAATACAGCCTCTTTGCAAGGGGGACCACGGAAATCACATGTCCTCATCAGAGGAGCCTTCATCTTCAACCAGATCAGGTTGTTCACAGCCCCGTCCAGCCTGGTCTTGAATGTCTCCAGGAATGGGGCATCTACCACCTATCTGGGCAACATGGTACCGTGTTTCACCACCCTCATTGTAAAAAAGTCTTCCTTATGTCTGGCCTGAATCTCCCCTCTAGTTTAAAATGATCACCCCTTGTCCTATTGCAACAGGCCCTGCTAAAAAGCCTCTCCCCATCCTTCTTGTGGGCCCCTTTTAAGTACTGAAAGGGTGCAGTAAGGTGTCCCTGGAGTCTTCCTTTCTCTAGGTCGAACAACCCCAACTCTCTCAGCCTGCAGAGATGAGAGATGCAGGGATGGGTTTAGCAGAGGAGGTTAAGGATGCCATATCCCCCCAGCCTCCCATCCCTGTTGGAACAGATGTGGATCTGCTGTGTAAAAGCACATCCCCATCAGAGCTGTGCCCACGCTGATGGGGAAGCTGCCACAGCAACAGGTTTTTAACATTCTCCCCCGGGGAAATGGCTGGGGAGGTGCCGACGCTGTTCCCAGAAGCTGATCATCAGATATCAACTACAACAAGAGCTGCTTAAGATGTAATGCCGTATGCACATGGTAAAATCCTAGCCCAAAGCGATCTGCACACAGGTGGATCCTGCAGACAGGCAGGAACCTGCTTCAGATTTATCCTTGTGAGCTGCCGGCAGGGACCGGGGCTGCCCAGCACAGCAGCACAAGGAAACTCTCATTCGCAGGGAGCCCTCAGTGCTAAACCACTACTTGCTTTAAAATTCAGTCTTTACTGGGTATAAAGTACATGAAAACCAGGCAGGGAAGGATGGTTATATGTCACAGGAAAGTGAAAATGGATCTCAAGTCAAATGTAAAGCTAACTGTTCTCAGATAGGGAAGGGGATCTCTGTTTTTTCCAGTTCTACACAGCACTGCAGGGAAAGGCTGTAAAAAATGGGGTCTCATGGAAAGTGCAAGTGGTGTTGCCCAGAGCAGAGTCTGTGAGCTGGGTCCTCTTTGAGGATGATGCTTTGATGACATTTATATCTTTTTCTGCCGTTAAAAGAGGAGATTCCTCTTCCTGGCAAGAGAATCCAGAAGCCCAGGTTCCTTTCTGCTCTTTGGATTGAATTGCTTAAGAACATTACAGTGGAAAGCACTAAACCATCCCAAATCCTACTTTTATACATAAGCAGTGCTGTATATTCTGTTCTATTGCTGTCAGACCTTACTCTACATTTCTGCCTAGCTCTTAGTTTTCTTAGATGCTACCTTGCTTTATTTATGTTTATTAGGACACAAATAAAATGCATGTTCTTGGGAAAGAATGTTGCAAGTTTGCAGACTTCTGTCTTCACCTTTTAATGTGCTTTTCTGCTCAGAAAAGATGGCTTACTTGAAAAGTGTAAATTGAGCATATTTTATGCTTAGACAAGGAAATATATTTTCAAAATAGATGTGTGTCTCTTTCAAAGCCTTTAAGGTGAGTTATTCAGCTGGGTTTGAAGTGCACTGTGTCTTGCCATCAATAAATATGTCTGTTTAAATGAGAGACAAGGCTGTGTTCTCTCAAAGCTATGTTTTCATATTGCTTTGTCTTATAGCTGGTGTTACTTCTGAGACTGCTCCAGGTTTAAAATTTGGTTGTTTCTTAAGCAGAAATGAAAAAACATAATTTTGGCTTTTCAGTTTGTAGAGAAAGGATTTGTATAGAAGTTGCACATTTTCACTGATCTGGGAACAGAATGGCTTTAATTAGGCTCTACAGAGCAGACACTCATGAATGAGAAAGTAAAAAAAATAGACCCTTTTGTTTTACATGTTGAGTTCTGACACCTAATGTAAGAACAACAAAGCTCCTCTGTGCACTTCCCCAAAGGTTGCTTATTACACTCTGCAGTTCCGTTGTGTCTGTGTACACACACACTTGTGTGCGAGCAATTTTATTTTGCTCATCATCCTTTTTTCTAGGTCGCGATGCTGTGATGAGCAGATACGGTCCTACTGTCTACCGTAAGTCAGTGCCTGGGGAAGCCCAGGAGATGGGAAGGTGTCTGACTGCATCTCTTTCCCCTCCAATTATAGCAGCCAATCAGGCAAATGGAAGGAACACAGATGAAGAAAATAATTGAAGTCAAGTTCCTCCAAGGCATTTAAGCATCTTTGTCAAATCTTTGAGGATCACTTCTCTGCTCATAGCAGAGGGAAGGGGAGGGATTGTGACTGTGGAAAAGGATTATGGTCCCTTGTTGATGTCCTCCCTTTGATCCCTCCAGGCAATGGGGTGACCACTGTTGCATTATGGTTGGTGTACCAGCAGTGTCTGTAACCCACTGGAGGTGTCTGCAAGGTGTTTTTGAATACAGGTGCCATTCAAGGAGAGTATGCTGTGTGATGCAAGAAAATGTGAATGTTATGGTAGAGCAGATCATCGGGCTGTTGTAGTTGGTATTGGCATTGAGCAGAGAGGCTGGATGGCAAAGTGATAATATTTTCCATTCTCAGCCTCATGTTCTTAATCATCCTTTACAGTAAAAACAAGAGAAACCAACTCCCTGTGCCCAGGGAACTTTGGCTACATCAGCACTAGTGAACCAGACCCTGCCAGGGCCAGGTCTCTGCCCCGAGGCAGGCCGGCTTGTCTGCCCTGGTCTATATTATGGACCTCTCCTCACCTCCAGAGCGGTGCAGTCCTGTCCAGACTGCTTTTGGGAATGTCCCCTTTGTGCTATCCCCTAAGCCGTGGAAGGAATGTGGGAGAGCAGTAGCACAACCAGGCCAAAAGCCTGCCAGCGAAATATTGAATTAACATGGTCAGTCTGGTGCCCTGCCACTTTTAATTTACAAGAATGCTGCACCTCGTATCTCCAGTGTTCACACTAGGTCTATAACATTCTTTAAAAAGAATATGGTTTATTTTGAATGTACTTCAAACTAGTGTGTTGAGTGGAACTCGCCATCTTACCAAAGCATGCCTTGGGTTTTAGAACTGAGGATGGATGTTTGGCTCTTAGCACACACTTTTAAAGAGATACAGAGAATTTGCCTGCCAAAATATCCATGCTTACTACATGCAGCCTATTTCTTGCATGTATGGAGTGTGCAGGCTGCAATCAGTCTATCTGCTATGAGATGAAAGTCTTTTCTTTTAGCTTGACTCTTAATTTCCAGGAGACGAACATCAAGGGTACCAAGCCACATTGATTGATTTGTTCCAGTCTGAGCTGTTAAGATTCAAGGGCACCTTGATAACAAGACAGGGCTCTCACCAGCAACCTGCAATAGTCCTCATGGCCTCCTGCTCTGTAGGCTGAGATGTTGAGAAGGAGCAGAGAAGCTGATACCTTCCTGGGCTGTCGTGGTGGCGGGAGCCACAACCCCAAGACATGGCTACCAGCTTTCTATGCAGACAGCAGCGATACCTTAAAATGAGCTTTCTGCCTCTCTCCACACTGCACATAGATTGCTGAGGTTTGGTAGTTAATATAATAGAAGGAACTGTGATGTCCTTCTGCGCATGGTGCAAGGCTGGACCATCAACTGATGTAGCATTAGTATGTGATAGTCCCACGTTGCTGTCCATCCCTGTTCACCCCATTTGAACTATTTTAGCCATCTGTCTTCCTAACACTGTCTCTGTTCTCTGGGTGGTTTGCCTCTCTGGCACTGCTAGGAGACCGATCAAGAGATGTACTCTGCAAAATGCTGCGGTATTAGTTAAAAAGGGAAAGAGAAGAAAAACTGATGTACCAAGTCCTCTTTAACAGAAAAAAAGAGGAAGAAGAAGAGCATAGAAGGCAAATTTTTTTTCTATTCTGGGTGTGGATTATACTATTTAAACATAACTGAGCTGGCTGACAACTATAGGAGCGATATTTATTTGGATATTTCTGAAATTTCATTACTGTCTAGGATGCTGTTTGTGAGAGATTTCTGAGATCAGCTCCCGGTGACAGACAATGTTTGTGCACCGAGAGGCTGATGGAGAAAATGAATGTTATCTCTTGCTAACAGGAAGGATATTTGCTCCCTGCCAGTGACTCAATGCTCTGTGTAATGGTCAAAGGCTGGGTTAGTCTTACGGGGTTGCTTTTCAGTTCCCACAGGTGGATGGTATTGAAGATGCAACAATATGTTAGACAGCCTCACATGGGATGGACCAGCCAGGATATGGTGTGACAAGCAGGCTGCAAAAACACAGTCTCCTAAGTCATTTTGTCAGTTCTGCTTTTTTTTTTTTAGTAACAAACCAGAACAAACTGTGCTCCTTGCCCCAGAGAAAACAGGAACTTTTAAAGTGGGACTTTTCCCTTCCATATGGCAGCCAGTTGCCTGTTAGAGCCAGGCAGCAGCCTTTGTAGTCCTTTTTTTCTTGTTTTTTTTCTTTCCAGGAATATGCCTCATAGTAACCGGTGCTGGGCAAAGGCTCCTTGACAGCATCTCATGAACTTCAGGCTTGGGTCGAGAGTCAGCAAGAGGCCATTCCCCTGGGGGTGGCCACACAGTTGTGGAGATCAAGAGTTTAATAATATGGATGAGGCCAGGCTATGTCATTTGGTCTCAGGTCAGGGTGCACATGCACCTGGGGGGCTCAGGGCATGTGTGCGGCTACACAGCAGCACTGGACAGGTATGTTAGACAAAACGGGTGAGACAAACACAGATTATTCAAAACTGTGCTTGGAGTCCAGATGGTTAGGACCCTTGCATCTGCAACGTTATTCACTGATTTGTAGTGAAACCAGAACAGGAAAAAATTCCCCTGAGGAATCAGGAGTTGTGGCCATGGCGGGCATCACTTACCATGCAACAGCAGAAGGTTCAGTCTCAATGGTGTGGACTGAAATTCCCTGGAGAACAGGAAACCCAGTGCAGTGAGCCACTAAGTAACCTTGTGAAATGGTGACACAGGCACAAGCCTGGCTCTGCTCCAGGAAGAGCCTTTCTTACCTTTCTAATTAGTGGAGGTCTCACTGGGGAGTGCAGCAGATTCATGACCATTTTACCCGATGCACTTTCTGTAATTTACTGTTCTCATTACAGAACATGCTATGATTTTTCATAGCCTGGAAGGAATTCAAACTGCACAAGTATTGTCCAGGCTTTTGTGTCAGAGCCTATTTAATGTCTAAGCTGATTCAATGAAGCCTTCTTACAAATCACATACCATAAAATCGCCTGCTAGTGCTATGGAGAAGAGAGGGAAAATGTAGTAAGGGTAGTGAATCTGAAGAACAAAATTTCAATATTGACTTGTAAAGGAGTCTATATAAAACAGGATCTGGGAAAGATCTTGAGCTTCCCCACCTATAAATAAGCTTCAGTTTTTCTTGGCACTGCCAAAACCTTGTTACTAGAAATGAGGAAAGGTGTTACTGAATACACTGATGTCCCACAACCTGTAAGTACTGAAATGGGAAGGGGATCTCTGGATACCTTTTTGAGTTGTCTCTCCTCTGTGTATCCGATACAAACTCTAAGTGCTGGGAGAAGCCTAAGGACGAGAGGTGATGGTGCTCCCTGGGCTCTCTACATGTGTTTCCAAATGCTGCCCCTCACCCCTGGTGAAGCCACAAGGCACCTCCAGCTGCCAGACCTCATCCTGCCCTGGTCATTTGCTAATGGGAATTGGCTTCATCTTCCCCTGCAGCCACAGCTGATGCCTCAGAGCAGGTTTGAGAGCAGGGTTGCCTACAGAAATCATACAAATATAGAACAGTTTGGGTTGGAAAGCACCCTTCAAAGCTCATCCAGTCCAATCCCTGCCATGGGCAGGGACATCTTCAACTAGATCAGGTTGCTCAGAGCCCCGTCTGGCCTGGCCTGGGATGTCTCCAGGGATGGGGCATCCACCACCTCTCTGGGCAACCTGGGACAGTGTTTCACCACCCTTGTTGTAAAAATTTTCTTCTTGTGCTCTTGAAGAAGCGCTCACGTTCTGTGTGCACCCAGCGAAAGCCAGTGCTCCAGACTGCGATCTGGCCAGTCTCCTCACCATCAGGAACCCTGAGGTAAGTGATACTGCTGAAGATAGTGCTGTAAAAAATAAACTGACGAGGCTGCGTGTATAAACTGTGCACCCAGTTTGAACCACCACCTGTCCCAGCAAGAAACACAAACACACCACACAAGCTGTGCCCTTAGAATGTGGGAGACCAAGACACTCATACTCTGAATTTCGAATACAAGCACTTGTAAGGAATTGACCTTGCAAGACTTGCCAATGCCCTGAAACAAAAGGGTTTATATTGCTTTAAAATCATAGTCTCACATCCATTATTCCCACTTTCCATATAAATGCCTAATCCTCTTTTGAATTGTGCTAAGCTCTTGGCACTGGTACTGTCTTGTGAAGTATGTTCCAACATTGTAATATTATTTTTTTACATTGTGTAGTTTCTGGCTTGCAATTTTATTGAATACCCTCTCTTTCTTGTATTACGCCCTTCATTTTCACCACTTTACCCTTGTATTTATTTTTTTACTTCAGACACTTCTAATCATTCTTTCTCTGAGATAAGGGGTCCCCATCCTTGTGTCTTCTCTGGTGATTGCTGTGTTCCCCTGAACGCACCCTGTGCTTTGCTCCAGCGGGATCAAGGCAGGAGCTACAAGCAGATAATAATGTGATGAGCTTATTTGATGAATACATTCAAGGAGGGCATAAATGTGAGAGTATTACAGTCTCCTTATGAACAATAAGAAAGCAGAAAAATGGCTGAATTAATTGAGTAAATTATTCCTTATGAATTACTTGTCCAGTTCTGTTGCTAGCACTTAAACATAATGGTGACCAACTAATTAAAAACTGTAGAACCAAATTTATCATCTTGAATAGAAAGAAACGTTCTGCTCAGATTATTTGAAGGCTAAACATGGATATTTACCTTAAATTATCCATACTGATGTGATTTGATTACTGACAGCCGTAACAAAGTTTTAAATAAAAAATAGTCACCTTTTAATAACCCCATCAACTTTATCCCAAATGTTCTTTACTAAATGTACTCCTGTATCCTGTGTAAGGACAAAGAATGGATAATCCCTGAAAGGGGAGGATTATGCAGTTTTTCGTCTTAAAGTTTCAAAGAGCATTTTAAATCCCAGAATTATTTATGTAATGTTTCTGAAAATGAAAATCTTTGCAATGCTTGCAATCGCTTAAAAGCGTACTTTGAAAGGGCTACACTGACAGGAACTGCTATTTATGTGGGACGAAAGCCAGCCCTGTTGATCTGATTTTATATTGTAATAGACTGAATTATTGATCCTGCATTTTCACGGCGAATGCTCTAAGTGTTTTGTGCACGTCTTTCTCCTGGCTTCACTCAACCTCTCTTTTGCATTGGTGACCTTTCCTGAGCTTTCTCTTTTGAGCAGAATGTGCAGGCAGCAATGGTGCCAGCGAGAGGCCCAGAGATCAATTTTTGACTCTGTAACCATCTGAAATCTCTTGTGTGGTGCTTGGGAAATTGCTTGAGCCTCGCTGACAGCTTTTCTCCTTGTTTCCTTTCCAAGACTGTCGTGAAGAAGTCTCTTAACCACACTGAGGTTTCTTGCATCTTAGAAAAATACTTATTTAAGTAATCTTCCATGCACAATAAAAACTGGTAGTGCTTTATATTCAGAACCTTTAATGGGCTGAAATTTTCTGTGTCTTCACAGAAACTTAATATAATTTAAGTTTGCCCAAAACAACCAAACCAAACAAAAAACAAACAAGCAAACAAACAAAACCACCCAAAACCAGAAAGAGCCTTTCTAATGTTCTGGATAACACTGTAACTTGTGTCTGCATGAAGAATGCCATCACCTGGGGTCATGCTGACTGGTAGGGGGAGTTGACAAACCTTGGGGGGTTTTGGCAGGGTGGGAAGGTCAAGGAGAGGTTTCTGAACATGGTTTCCCACTGGGGTGGCTGTCAGGGCTGTGACAGTGGGGATGGAGGGTGGTCTGGCACAGGTCCCTCCTCCCTGACACACATCCTGGGCCTCCCCAGGGACTGCACAGTCTTTGCTCAAGCAGGTCTTGATATCCATGAGCAGTGGGTGCAACTGGCTGCTGAATCAGCAGCACGTAATGGGGCTGGTTGAAATGTTTTCCCTCTCCTGAGATACGAAGTGATACAGCATCCTTCTAATCTCCCCAAGACCTCATCTGTGGGGTGAGCTGGGAAGTGATTTTGGAGAGACAGCTTGATACGGGTGGTCCCCAGGTCTGTGGTGGGGTCTGGGAGCAGGGACGATGCCGCATAACACCCAGGGGTCTTCTTCCTTGGTCAGCTCCACAGAGAGTTTATACAAAATGCCTAAACACTACCTACGTTTTTACATTCAGAAAAGGAAATGGCAGCTTGCAGTTTCTGAATATGAGCCAGAAAACTATGCCCGCAAGCAGCATTCTCTTCATTTATAATACATTTTGGCTGAATCAAAAGAAAAAATTGTAGGGCTGGGTCTATTTGCAGGAAAAAATCATGGTGTGCAAAGGGTGCCAAACAGGTGAAATTTGGTCTGTGCTGCCCCCAGAAGTCAGCAGTTTGATTAGTAGCAAATTAACATTTTAGACCAAGTATTATAATAAGTCTATAAATTGGCAAGCCAGTTTCTCACAATACTCAATAATTCAGTCCCTGGTTTCATTCCATAATGTCAAACAGGATAAGTAAGAACCCATTTATTAAGGCAAATGTGAATGAACAAAACTGGATTTATGCTGGGTTTATAGCTTCGCTCCTCTGTAACTCAGGCTCTCGTTATCACACAGAGCTGATTACAAAACACATAATACCTCAAAATGTGAAAACATAAACCTGTAAATTGTCTTTCTGAGAAGTCATCAAGATGGGTATCTTAAAAGTGAAATTACACCTTGTCATACCATACAAGAATAAGCAGAAAACCTTGAAAATATCAGAATGCACAAGGATTTGAGGGCTGGGGGGTCTGCTCTGTGAGGAGGTACAAGGAGCAGCTCTTTGCAGAGAAGAAATGGCCTTTCTGGGGAGGAACAGGGCCAAAGCTGGAGTGACTGTGCGAGGCAAGATGTGCAGTACACCCCGTGAAACACATTGCCTGCAGTGTCATATTACGTGGAGAAGTGGAATGCATACATACACCGTGGAAAATGATTAATTTTCAGGGAGTTGTAAGCGCAGTGGTTGCGTCACTGACAGCCCATCCAAATCCCTCGATCTTATCCAAGTTCTTAAGTTATTTCCTCATAATCCATATAATTAGAATTCTCAAAGAGCAGTCATTATGCCCATTAAAGTTTTAGCAACAGCATGTTTGTGTATTATAAAATAGTTTCAGCTGTGTATGAAGCAGATAAACATTTTCATGCAAGTTGAAACTCAGGCATTTTTCTCTCCCGGTTCCAGTTGGCTGCTGAGCTCCAGCCTGCCAGGGCCCCGCTGAACACAGCTGCAAAGAGCCATCAGCAGAAGGTGGCTGCAGGGGAGCCTGAAGACGCTTATATTGTCCATCTGGAAAGCAAACTGAAGGATATCATTAATTTCCTGACGAATAATAGGACTAGAATAGCTCCAACGCCAAAATAGTTTCCTCATAAGACTGCTTTAGTTATCGTAATCAATAAGAATCTAATTTTGGGACGGAAAATATGCAAGCAGTAAGCATAATTGTTCCGTGTTGTGCGTGTGCTGTGGGTTCCTGGCTGGCGGAAGAGCTGGATGTTGGAATAGCAGGGGTAGACGAAAAGGGTACGGCAGCATCCTGCATCCTTGGACAGGGTCTGGATGTGCGACAGACGCTCTCCCCGTGACGATGCACTCCGTGCAGAGCAGGACGGCAGCCGGCGCCTGGACAGCGAGTGATGTACCAGCGTGGCAATTTACGTTTTCCCCCAGAAATGATGGATTAAGGTCTTCACGAAGGACTCTTGGAGTCACACAGGGAGCCGGCCAGGCAGCTGTGTCCTTTTGGTGAAGCTGCTCCGCTTCTTCCCCTGTTCCCTTCCCGTTCTTTCCTTTCTGTCAGCACTGTGATTCCTGTCATTTCACAGCAGGGGTGGGTTTGAATTTAGTTATTGTGACGCACACGATCAACATTAAATTCTTCCATTTCTTATGTTCTTTTGCTGCAGCAATACATTTTTTTTATTATTACTATTTCCAAACCCAGGCTTCTACAAGGGCCCCTGTGTAATCCTGGTTACGTCTATGGTAGTTTGCAGTCTGCTTTCCACACACACACGCCTGTTTTGTTCTTAGAACAAACTCACTTGCTAATGGCATTTTTGGTCATTTCCGTCACTGTTTGCGTGTCCACTCAGAAACTTTCCTCAAAGATAAAATTTCGTCTGCCTGAATAACTCGACTGGATGGTTTTGTAGACATTGAATGATTGCACAGGCACAGGACCAGTCTTCTAGGATACGCCATTTTTCTTAGCTATGCCTGTGGCTCCATTTTTGTCTACGCCCTGGTGTAAAATCCTTGCTTCTCTAATAGCATTTTAAAAATTCTGTGTGATCTTGCAACTGGTAATTGCATTATAATTTATACAAAAGTGGGGACTGTGTAAAAGTCATCAGACTGATTCCTGCAGCTTCCTTTCTCACTACGTTTACAGTTTTATCACAGTAGCACAGAGGCCTCTGAAGTAAAAACAGAGCAACACAACTATTTTGCAAAACCATTGCAAAATATAGACTCTTCCACCAAGCATTAGCAGTCTGAACGAACAAGGGGGTAAAGGAAGAGTGATCATTTCACATTGTGAAAAAATATCTTACAGAGAAAGTAAGTGGCATATAGGTCTGATGGCACAGAGGAGTTGTTTATGAAGCTCACCTACAGCACTCAGGGAGGACAGCACTTGATTTCTTCATAGCAGATGCCGAAGAAAATATTGAAAGGCTTTAAACTGATCTTCCTATCAATGTTGTTATCAGCTTGTACAATCAGCAAGGAATGAAATCACAGAATAGTACAATCCATTAAATACACAATCTGCGCAAGGTGGACCACAGCAGGTTATTACCCTGACACAGAGTACACAGGGAACCCCACCACACCATGCATGGAAGATGTGCTCATCACCGTGCCGGCGGCAGAGTCGAAGCTGCTTTGTCCACTGAAAACCGTTTCCATGCGAATCATATGGAGTTATTTACCATATTCCTTCTGGATCTGGGGATTGTTTCCTTAACTCCCCATGTTGCCCGTGCAGGACGGTTCACACCACAAGCAGCAGCCACCAAACTTTGCAAAGCTGCAACGTGGCTGCAAAAATAGAATCGGGGCTCTTCTTTTGAATGGTTTGAAACTGCTATATTGCTCAATCTGTGTGGTGCCACGGGGGAAGCACAAAGGGAAAAGCAGCCTTTTATTCTCATCAAGTCGTGTACGGAGGGGATGGGTCATGGGCCAGAGCATGGCCCCCACTGCTGTGGATGAAAAGACATTTCTGTTCAGCGAGAATTCACTGATCTGTGTGAAAAGAGTTGGTGGAGAGCAAGCCTCCTGCTCTCTCCAAAGGCTCGTCCTTTCGGGGCGTGTGGGTGGATGCTCTGAGCACATCTGCTCGTGGGAAGCCTGTTTGTGGCCAAGCAGAGGGCTCCAGCTTCCTCCAGCAGTGGAAACACGAGTTTTTTCTTTAAAAATAAAGGTCAAGGGCTGCTTTGACTTGCAGGACACGTTTCTTTCTCTTGAATACAGAAGGAAGACCATATCCTTGATGATTCAAAGGTGGGAGGTCAATGGGCTGGTGTTTGAGGTGGTAACTTTGCTCTCTGGAGAGCCGCAGCCAGGCTGCAGGTGTGCCTGGTGGCCCTGTTGTATGGTCACCTGTTCATCAGAGGTGTTATGGTACCTGCATTTGCCATCACCCGTCCCAGCCTCCCAGGACACAAAACCAGCAAAGTTTATCACAGGCAGCTCTGCTCCCTGTGTAGTTGATTTATTTGCTCCAATACTGTGTCTCACTGTGTCCTTCTGGACAAGATGTCCAGCATACCGCTGGGCAAACACGCAGTACTGTAGTGAGCAATTGGCTGACGAGCTGGGCCCAAAGGGCTCTAGTAAATGGGGTAATGTTGGGCTGGTGATCAGTCACTAGCAGGGTTCCACAGGGATTCATCTTAGGGACAGCGCTCTTCAATGTCTTCCTAAATGAATTAGACTCAGGACTTGAGGGAATACTAAGTAAGTTCACTGGTGACACTAAATTGGGAGAAGCTGTTGACACCCTTGAGGGCAGAGGGGACCTGCAGGGGGATCTGGACAAATTGAAGAACTGGGCAATCACCAACCACATGAAGTTGGTTTGTTCAGCCTGGAGAAGACTAAGAGGAGACCTCATCACTGTCTACAGCTTACTCACAGGCAGAGGAGGAAGGGTAGACACCAAACTCTTCTCTTTAGTGACCAGTGACAGAACCTGAGGGAATGTCAGGAAGATGTGCCAGGGGAGGTTTAGGTTGGACATTGGGAAAAGGTTCTTCACCCAGAGGGTGCTGGACACTGGAACAGGCTCCCCAGGGAGGTGTCACGGCCCCAAGCCTGACAGTGTTGAAGAGGAGACTGGATAACGCCCTTAGACACATGGTGTGAACTGTGGGTTTGTCCTATGCAGGAAAAGGAGTTGGATTCGATGATCCTTGTGGGTCCCTTCCAACTCAGGACATCTTGTGATTCTATGATTCTATGACCTGGCTGCTGGGAACTGCCCTGGCCGCTGATAAGGTAGGGATGTCCACATTGAACCCACAATCCCCATGGGAGCCTTGCATCTTCCAGCCTGTAAAAGCTGTTGTTGCCCCTCCCCATGCACTTCTGGGATTTAGCTGCATCAGTGCAACTTATAATTAGAAATCCAAATAAGAGAGCCCATGGGGCACCCGTTTGCTGCGGCAGTGTGGGAACGGTGGAAATAAAACATCCCAGTTGTTTCCAGGCTTTTCACTTGGATTTACTCTTACATTTTGCACATTGCTTTGATCTCTGATCTATAAGGCCCTGTTCATCTCAAAATCTGCAGTCCAGTTTCAAGTTATCCAAAGAAACAAGTAGATGGCCTGAACAATTCAGAGAAAGTTTCTCCAGCTAAACTCCTGGCTTCCAAGTGCCCTAGGGCATAGAGCAGTTAACTACCTTCCTAACCTTTTGTGTAAAGTCTCTAACTCTCCTCTGCACCGTCCCTCATTCTGAGACAAACGGTGGATTTTCTCCCTTGCATCTGGAACTGTTATTCAACCAGGCATTTGCTCTTTCAACGGCTGTGATCTGGAAAGTTTTGCAGTGCATATTATTTCAGACATTTCATAGGAAACCAATTTTAGATGTGACAAAATGTTCTGAACTTGCTACCACATTTTTATTGCTCTTTGGCGCTGGATTGATTTTCTCTTATTAGATGGCGCTGACTGTGGCTTTTTTTATCAGACAACCCTGGAAAGCAGCAAATCAGTCTGGAGCTCAGCTGCACAAAGCTTTGCTTTGCTTATTGATGCATGCTTTTAGATCACTTAAAGTGTAACAGGAGTCAGCAATTTAGCTGAATTGGTTTGGTTTTCAGCTTTGATTGAAATTCACAGTTTAGAACATTAGCAGAATTAATTTGCTGGAGATTCTTATCTTTCGCAGTTAATTTGAATGAAGCGAGGTATGTAAATGTATGCACTTTGCAAGCTGTTATCTTTACTATTTCAAAACAAGATTGATTCAGGCAAAAAGCTTTAAAATCCAAGCAGATGATAATTGCTGGAGGCCTTGACTGGGGAAGAGGGTTGTGATTTTGCCTCGAGTTTGTAGGGACAGCTTGATATGGTGTTTTTGCAGAGCTGAGGAGGGAGATGAAGATAATTCTGTTGGCAGTGACTGTCATTTAAAGGCAGAGAGAGCAAAGATGCCTGACTGCAGGAGGCAAATAAACGTGACTAATATTGGTAATGGAAATTCCCTAGGTGGGAAATGGCATCTGAGGAACCTGTGGGAGACAAGACTCAGCTGGAAGACAGAGCTGAAGAATATCCTGGAGTTCAGACAGGACTTTGAGGAGGTTATGGAGGGGTTATTAGGCAGCTGAATATTTTGAGATGTATGTTAAATTAAACACTTAATCCATAGGAAGAAAAATAACTCAGGGGAGCCCATGATCGTGGGGACAGCGGAAGAAACTGAGCCAGAATTGAAGCATATACTCACTGATCTAGAGAAGGGAAAGGAGAAATGGCGGAGAAGGCAGCAGGAGAGCAGCCAGCTCTACATGGAGAATGGTGGAGAAGCAGAGGTAGCCACAGGATGTAGTTGGGAATGACATACCCCATCATGGAAGCAGAGCTGATACACCTCACCCTGATGCTCCTGGAGCTTCACTCTCCTGCTAGACATTGGTTTCATGCCAATAGGAGTGCAAGTGTTTGGGTCCAGGCAGACAACAGACAGAGTAGCCAGATATGAACTTCACGGCTGGGAGGGAGTGAAGCCCGTGGGAGAGGCCTGAGCTTTGCAGGGCAACCAGAACTGGGGGGTCTCCAGATGACCCTCTGGGGAAGAGGGACCACCAGACACCACATGATCAGGCTGCAGCCTGTGGTGATCATCCTTAAATTCATACAAACATGGCATGCCATTGTAGGAGACTGTGGAGAGCAAGAGTCTATATAGGCTGAGGGTTGATGGCCCATATAGAACAGGATTTTGCATTATGTGTGCCAGAATAACTCATCGAGTCACAGAATGGTTTAGGTTGGAAGGCACCTTTAAAGATCACCTAGTCCACCCCCCTGCCATGGGCAGGGACATCTTTCACTAGAGCAGATTGCTCAAAGCCCCATCCAACCTGACCTTGAACACTTCCAATGATGTAGTATCCAACTTTTTTGGGCAACCTACTCCACTGTCTCACCACCCTCACAGAAAAAAATGTATTCCTTATGTCCAATCTGAATCTACCCTCTTTTAAAGGGTTTAAAGGGTTTAAAACCCTTGCCCTTTGTCCTGTCACTACAGGCCCTAGTAAAAAGTCTCTCCACCTCTCTGCTTACGCCTTTCCTCTCTCATACAGCAACCTATACATGTATATGTATGTATATATATATATATTAACTCCGGCAGGAAATGTGATGGTTGTTCATTGCTAGTCAATGATTTATTTTTAGTGTTGCACTACACATATTCAATTATCGAGCTAAAAATGATAACATGACACAGTTTGCTTTTATAGTGGAGGCTCTTGTTACCATGATTAATCTTCATCATTGAATAGTCCTGCACTCAGAGCAGGTGATCATATTTTTGAGATAGTTTGTCTGTCTTTTAGCACTAGCTAGTATTTCCTTGCTCAGCACTTATGCCTGTGTAAAGAGGTTTCCTACAATATAAAGTAACTAAAAAAATTTCCAGCAAGAAGGAGGTAAGTGTCTAAATAGATCCTATTTAAACACGGTTTCAAATCTTCCCTGCTTGGAAAGGGGATCTCTGTAAATATGTGAGGCATGGCAAGAGTCATTGGGAAAGTCCTTGTTTTCTCTTGCACTTGGATCTGTTTTGTTGTTGCCATCATTTGTCCTCCAGCAACACCTGGTCTTGCCAGCCCACCAGCAGATGTGGTGAGATGGTCAGCCTTGCTCTGCAGAGGAGATGCTGAGGAAGAGCTGCAGACAGCATCAGGACACAGCACAGATCCCAGATTTCAATGCTCTGGCAGTGTATGTCCACCAGCCGATGCTGCATCTCCCCTTGCTGATGGGCTCCAGCACTGGTCCTCATTGCCTGGTCCTCAGCATTTGCTTCCTTCTCATCTGGTAAGATTTAGGGATGAAAGCAGGCTGCCTCCCTCAGCTCACCCTTAAAAGGAAGGGAAATATTGCTGAGCAGCTTTAGTGGCCTTCGGGGTCTTCCCTTAGGAAGAACAAAGAGAGCTTTGCCACCCGTTCCCCGGAACAGGCTGCAACATCAATGACTTTAAGGGCTGCAAAATATGGAAGATAATAAAACTGTCAAAGAAAGCTTTAAAGTGCAATGAGTGGGAGTAACAGAAAGGGCACCAAGCAAGCCAAATAAATATGTAGCTGCAAAGGCTTTTTTGTTGTACCACAAATTACGTAGAACTCTGTGGGCATGAGGAGAAGCCTTATGTGTTCTCTCTCAGTGGTGGTTTTCTGCTGCAGGTGATAAGTATGTCACATCAATTGTCATCTGGATCTTGTTTCCTCAAAGCATTTAAAAAAATTACATCCCCAGTTTATTCCACTGACCACCTCCAAAACCACATCAGAATAAGTGAAGTAACAACAGCACTTCATGTTTAGAAGTTTTCAGGATTACAGAACGCTTATGCAGTATAAGCAAGCCCTCAATTTCTGACATTAAAACTAGTCTTTTTATCCAAGTTTTATCCAAGAGAAAATCAGGCTGATTTTTAAAGCACTGAGCACTCAACAGCTCTCACTGATTTCTGAAAGAGACGTGAGGGCTGAATACATTTGAAGATCAAGATATTTTACCTTAGAAGGCTAATGTTAAGCACTCATCTCCCAAAACCTTGCTCTGAATGACTCGCCAAGGACACAAAGCATCATACAATGGATGTGAAGGAGGAGAAAGCCAGGGGATGTGATTTCTGATATTGTTGCCAATCATAGTAAATTTGTTACAGGTCTCTCAATATTTATTGTGAGTCTTAAAAGTTCCACAGCTAATAATGTGCCACCAGTTTTTTCTGAAACCCTGAGAGCTTATCCTAGTGACACCACATTCAGACAGATGGTAAAGAAGTTCTGTATTAAAATTTTGTGTGGTATAGTTGCTTCCTTGATTGTGCAGCCAGGCAGAAAAAGTAGGGAGAAAAATTAGCTGTCAATCAAACCAAATGTGTTTTGCAGATTTGTAGGCATTTCTTTCTGGACTGATAGTCCTTTTGAAAAATAGTGTATGATTTCAGCCAAACCAACCAACTTAGGCTTCCTATGAAATACCTAATTTTTGATATCTGTGGGAAAAAGAAAGAGCAGAGTAGGAGCATAGGTGAAAAAAGTTAGGCTGTGTTTGTTCCTTTTTACAGGGTATTTTAGGTTTTCCAGGGTTCTCCCAAGGTACAGGCAATCAAGTTAAAAATTACTTTGTCCTCCTTGATGATGTGTGAACCTGTGTTCAGAAAAAGCCTGTAATTCAGGGAGTTATCGGGCATTGCAGGAGGATTGTACAACAGTCCTTGCTGCCGAAGCTGCTCAGGTAAATCCCTTGGGATGAGCAGACCTGGGTGTCCCAGGAGCCCCAGGTCCCAGCTCTGTGCAGCTCCCTGGACATCATGCCCAGGGCAAGGCATGAGCTGGGAAGAATTTCTTCATGGAAAGGGTTGTGAGGCATTGGAACAGGCTGCCCAGAGAAGTGGTGGAGTCACCATTCCTGGAGGTGTTTAAAAGATGTGTAGATGAAGATCTCTCAGGATCATCGAATCCAACCATAACCTAACACTGTCACTAAAACATGTCCCTAAGAACCTTATCTAAACGCCTTTTGAACCCCTCCAGGGATGATGACTCCACCACTGCCCTGGGCAGCCTGTTCCAATGCCTGACAACCCTTGCCATGAATAATTTTTTCCTAATATCCAATCTAAACCTCCCCTGGTGCAACTTGAGGCCATTTCCTCTCATCCTATCACTTGCTGCTTGGGAGAAGAGACCAACACCCTCCATGCTACAACCTCCTTTCAGGTAGTTGTAGACAGCGAGAAGGTCTCCCCTCAGCCTCCTTTTCTCCAGGCTGAACAGCCACAGGTCCCACAGCTGCTCCTCATCACACTTGTGCTCCAGACCCCTCACCAGCTTCATTGCCCTTCTCTGAACTATCTCCAGTACTTCAATTTCTTTCTTATGATACAAACCCCCTTCTCTTCCAGGAGTCTTGGTTTGGGGAGGGAGGATGACTGTGAGGGAATGGCTGAACCAGCTTCTCACGTGGAAGACAGGCTCAAATGCATTTCAGACTGCTTCCTCCAGAAGGCTTGTTTTGGCCCCTTGTTCCAGCTGACAGCCGGCACTCTCAGGCTGGTGTTAAAATGATGTCTGTACATCTTAATATACCTACTGAGCAACCACATCTACTGCAAATGTTCCCCAGCAAAAGGTCAATAATATATTTTTATATACTTAATAGAAAGTATAAAAGTAAAGTGCAGTCTTCCACAAATAACTTACTTTACAGAACAGCTTTTCTGAGAGCTGGGCCGTTACTATGCGAGTGGTGCTTTTTTTTCTTTCTTTTTCTTTCTTTTTTTTTCTTCCGAGGAGTTTTCTAATTTGCATGCATACACAGATTATTCTGAGCAGCTTACTGAGCAGCCATCCCTGGGCAGCACACTACAACTGCACTCTTATTCTTTCAGACATCACCCGTTCAATACTAAATCTTTGCTATGCAGATCCATCCAGAGATTACATATCCCTTCCGGTAAAATGAATGCGACTCTGCTGAATATGTTGGAGATTGTTAAGGCTGAAACAATGGATGTTAGAGATTTCTTTTCTCTCCTTCTTCTGTAGATGACCTGCTTTATTTTTTTTGTCAGATATTTATTTTTAAGTGTAAAAATCTAAAATTGGATTCGTATGCTGAGAAGCGGCTTTACGAAATAACCTTGTGGCTTAAAGTTATTCCAGTTTTAGAGGGAGAGAGGCAAAGAAGGCTTGAACAATCCTAAAATAGCAGGCATCAAAGAGAGGAGTGTGAGAAGCTGTGAGCAACTTCCTCTCTGAGAACAAATTCAGGATACAGTTTTCTGGGAAAAAACCCCATAACTGTTTGTCTGATTACTATTTTAGTGTAAATACAGCAGCATATTTTACAACTGAGTGGGAGAGTTGCATTAGAATTTACAGTAATCCTTTATTCTCCTAAAGTAATGACATTAGGATTCCTACGAAGCAGCTTGCTTATATATTAAGCATTTCTGCCTTCGGATTTATTTTCTGTAATGCCCTTTTTTTGCCGGTCATATTTATGCAGTGTTGAATAATGGAGATGGAATAAAGTCCAAGGGACAGGGTGGAGAGAAAAGCAGAGAAAGGAAGAAAGAGAAAAAAGAGAGGTGGAGCTTTGGCAGCGGTAGGAGCAGTGTGTGGGATTCACCCACACGTATGAGTTTGGGAAATGATCCAGACTGTGAGTCACGAATCAGAGTCCACCCAGGGGTTTGTGGCATGTCAACAATATCACTGTCCAAGCCTGCTTAATAATGGTTGTAGCATCTGCAGATATGGGCAAATACAGGAGAATGTGGCAGCTGTCCGTTGAAGATGTTCTGCAACTGTCCACCTTACCTCAGGCTGCAATAGTTTATTTTAGCTGTGGTGCCCAACAGATCTGTGGGATCCAGACACCTTTAATGTAAAACAAGACCCACAAGACCATGAAGACGTTGAATGATCCAGATGCCTTCAATTTTGCAAAAGACACCGTGCAGCTGACTTGAACAAGGGACATATTTTTATGTTCATAAGGAACTGAGCTTGACTGTGAGCAAAGCCATGGTGGGCCTGTCAGGTGTAGAGGGAGCACAACTGCATCTCTTTACTGCTGCAAGGTAAGAAAGGCTCCCATCGGTTTCAGTTTTAAATACATTTTTCCTAGTCTCCTCACTGAAGGGAGGCCACAGTTCTTGCTGTGGGTGGTGTTTAGAGATGAGTTATTTTCCCAATCTGTTCTCCTCTTCTCAGTGTTTGTGTTTGTTTCCTAATCTGCTTATGGAGAGCTGCATATTTGTCCCCATGAAACACAGCCTTCTGCCAGCATGCAGCATTAGTGCCCAAACCACGTGCTCTAGAGAGCAATTGGGGGAAGGAAGACTCTATAGATCCAGTATGTGCATGTGGAGAAGGACAGCTAACCACTTAAAGAACTTCCAAGGGCACATATGGGCTCTTTACTACCTGAAGCAATCAAGGCAAGACCAGAGAGCTTTCTAATATGCCTCTTGAGGTCAACAGCCTTCCATCCACGGTGAGCAGTATCTTTGTCGCACAAGATGTGATGTTTTTTGTTGTGCCTCCCAGAGTCTGACTTAGAATCACAGAATCATGGAATAATTTTGATTGGAAGAGACCCTTAAGGTCATCAAGTCCAACCATAACCTCATTCTAGCACTAAACCATGTCCCTGAGAACTTCCATCTACATGTCTTTTAAGCACCTCCAGGGATGGTGACTCCACCACTGCCCTGGGCAGCCTGTTCCAATGCCTGGCAACCCTTTCTGGGAAGAAATGTTTCCTAGTATTCAATCTGAACCTTTCCTGGTACAACTTGCAGCTGTTGTGGAGACCAGGGCCAGGGAAATCGGGGGCCACTGCTCCAGTTCACTGCAGGTTGGGGGTATGACAGGCTGAACTGCTGTTGCTCATGGGATTTGAGTTATGGATCTGCCTCAGCCCTGAAATATGAGGATAAATAGTTGAGTTCATTGAAACCAAAGAGAGTTTTGCTCTGGGTTTGTCAAGAGCCAGCATTTCACCCTTAGATGTCTGCTTCTCTCTCTGGCTCTTCTGTGAACTTCTGAGTATGCAGAAGAGTCTGTGCTTCCTCATGTTAGACAAAACAACCAGTGAGTGTCAACACCCATGAGATGCACTGGTTCCTGTTGGGCTTGAAACTCTTTGTGCTGGGTGAACACCTTCACCACCGTGAAAGTAAGCTCAGGGCAGGTGCAAACCCTCTCCAAAGAGTGGGACCAAGCAGGTCCCTGCTGGCGTGGCTCCACCATCCTCCAGAGCAAAAGCACTTGCACAATGCCAGACCTGCCACCATCATGAAATATTCACTAGTCTTTTTTCCAGTGTAATGGCAGAAGGATATGTATGTATTTTTTATTCTTTTATCCAGACGCTGTCACATCTTTGATCTTCCTGTTTGGTAGACTTGTTCTCTATAAAGGGAGCTTGGTGGCTTTGTTCCAGTATGTGTCAAATGGGGTGTTGCTTCTTGTAACTATGTGTGTTGGTGCTTTCTTCTTTAAAATACTGCCCTTTCCTCTTGGAAGCCGTGTACTGCCAGCCCTGGGCCAACACTTCCCAGCAAGGTGGCTGGGTTGTCCCTTACTCACTTGCAAGGAAATGGACTCAGCTTGAGTTCATGTTTCTCAGATCCAGGCCACAGTGCTTATAATAAGGCTAAGTTAAGCCTTTATTTCTCTCTCTGCAGATTGTGATATTTGTTGTTTCTTAGAACACTGTCTTGCCCTTCCCTGGAACATGTTCAAGACACTGCAGTTATCTATATTAATACAGGAGTGTTTGGTAGGATAGACAGCAGGGAAGGCAGATGGGTCACTATTAAAGATGTTACATGGGAAAGTTTGCAGGTTAGGTAGGACTGGTATAAGTACAATGCCAAAACCTCTTAATCCCAAGTAAAATGTAACCATTGAGGAAACAAATAAAAAAGCAAAAAAGGAAGCTGAGACACAAAGGCTCGCCAAAAGCAGATGAGGAAGTGTTCAGGCTTCTCAGACTGATATCACTTACCTAATCAGGTTTTAATTTCTAGGTGTCCCACTTTTCTCCTCTGAATAAAGAACACTTATTTGGAGGTGGATTTGAAACAAAATACTATTTTAGACAGCCAAGGGATGTGAAAAACTGGGATTCTTGTCCAGTCTAACAGCATAGCTTGGGGGCAGAGCAAGCTCTGCCTGAAAAAGAAGGGAAGGGATCTGAATATGCATGCCACCTACCCCATGCAGGGTGGATGTCATCCATCCCTGGCTGTTGGGAGGTCAGAATTACCTTCAGCCTTCTCTGTCCTGCTGGACGCATGTTTATAGCCTCTAAATACGAGCATACCAGTATGATCATCTACTGTGTTATTAATGGAAGTAACTGCCAGTAATAAATCATTGGGGTGTACCATATTAGAAAGCACTCAAATCAATGAATAAAGATTAAGAATTGATCCTGAAGTGAGGAGCCATGAGCACGTACCTTGCAGGGCTATTCCCCTGTGGGAATGAGGCAGGATACACAACTTTGTGCACATCCATGAGCTGATGCTCGGCTGTGCTTGCAAAGCTTGTGAGTCCTCTGTTGAGATCAAAGATTCAGCTCATCTAAGGGTCAAGCCATGGGCCCTGGGAGTATTTTCAGCTGTGTGTCTCTCTCACAGACACAGCCTGTCCTTCCCTCTCATTTTCCTGCTGTGTTTACAGCAGTTAGGATTATTCAAGCATTGGCTGCCCTTTGTGACTTTTCATGTGATCCACACACGTCTGTGCATCTTTATCTGAGTTGAAAATTATGTTGCTGAAAAAAAAAGAAACGGCAACTACCCAACCAACGACAGTGATGTATCTGCCTCAGGGACACATACTTGAGTCCTTCTGTCATGCCCCAGTCAGAGACTACATGCAGTTCAGTCTAGCATGTGGCCACATTCATTCTGTCTGGACTAAATTCTTCAGTACATGAAGTAAGGAGTTCGTATTACTGTTTTAACTAGCAGTATATCATATGAAAATGATCCTGTGTCCCTGTTCACTGGTGTAACAGGAGCAGCTACAGCTTTTTGGACTTCTTTTGGGATGTTCATGGCACGGGGATAGCTGTCTGCCTCAACCTGGGTGACACGAAGTCTTGTATGAGGAGAAAAAGCTCTCCTGGGAATGGAGTTTGAGTCCAATACTGCCAGGGTAAGGATGTGCCTAATGACTACATGTGCTTACAGGGTCAGAGGTAGTTAATTGGGTCATTATCTAGGGGAGAAGGAAGATGGATGCATGTGGACAAACCGGAGAACATCCCAGGTGCCAGACTGTCAGGTGTTGGAGTGGGGCTTTCTAAATTGTGCTTTTTGTGGATCTTTCACTTTGCATAAAACACTTAATTCTTTGGTCCAGAAACAGCTGTAGTGTATTGGGGGTTATGAGTTTCAGAGTTGGTGGATGAGGTGTCTGATGTCTGCTTCAACAAATGTGTACTCATTTTATGAGAATAGAACACCTTCAACAGCAGAGGCAAAGTGAGCCCTATCCCTCTACATCATATCATTTGCACTCTCCATAGAGGTGGAAGACTTGAATTGAGGGGAATCTAAACCAGTTCTCTGGTGTCTGATGTTGCATCTGTACTAATGAGTTTAAAAAAAACAGCCAAGAACCTGTTTTCTCATTCAGAAACCAACATCACAACCCAGCTCTTCCCTTCCAAATACGGAAATTTCTCTCTTTGCTGTGCCACAAGTATTCTGGAGACTGTGCTGAGTCTAGGCAGATGGACAAGGGGTGTGTGAAGAACCAGGACCATGGCCCAGCTCTCTCCTTACTCACTTTACTGATATAGGTGCAGCCTGACTGTACACGGCTCCTCTGTCCATCTTTATTTCACAAGAAAGGACAGACTAGGTGTCTAATTCTGGCTGAAGGAAAGTGAATATCTGTTGCAGAGGCAGAGTCAAAGCTTTGCAACTCTGCCTAGCCTTAGTGAATAATTTGGGCAGTTCTCTTGTATCTTCTGTAAATCACCTTTTAATGGCCTCTCTCACCATGAATCACAACTGAGGGCAGTGAACTGTAAAATCTCAGCATTACCACAAAGACCACAGGCAGTACCTAGATAAATCCCAGTTGTGAGTCAAAATCTCTGGTGTTTTACATTTGCTATGAAATGCCAGACTCGGTGCACTTTCCAAAGCAGGTGGCTGGAATATAAATACGGCCAGCAGCCGCCCTCAGCCCCAGTCAGGGATGACAGCTTCACCTTTCCATCTTTTCTGTCAGCTCAAGAGTCGGTCCAGACATTTTTTCTCTCCAGCTCACGAGTCTTGGTGGTCCGGAGCAGAGACCTCACTGCTTTCCCCTTCATTTCACATACCGCATGCACTTACTCGGTGGGCTCCATCATCACGCTCTTCATTGCCGAGTGACAGGTTGCTGGCAGTGGTATGTACACTTGATGCATAACAGCACCCCTGCACTCCCTCTCCCCTTCCTATCTCCCTTAAACAGACCATGTGTTAAGATTTGAGTTATGACAGCAATCCCAGCAGGCCACAGCTAAGCTCCCGAGTTCATAGCCTCCATAATTTTGCATGATTTCTAGCTCCTCTGAGTGGCTTGCCACACTTGTAGCAAGTGTTTTAAGAGATCACTGCTTTGCTTATGGCATCAATCCTTGTCATCTGCCTCCAGACAGGGCCATACTGACACTTGGACTTCACCTAGCAAGAAGATGAAAGCCCTTCCAAAGGGTGCCCTCAATTTCTATGGAGGCCTTTCTGCTTTTTGCTTAGTGCCCCTTCCCTGTTTATTTGGGAGTGGACAAGATACTTGGTTCTTGGCTCCTTTGCTGTTGGCATCTGGACCACTGCTGGAGCTGGGACACTCCATCTAACCGGAGTCATGAAGGAGAGAGCCTCTCCATGGGGCCGTGTACCCTATTTGGGTTGCAGCCGACCCTGCCCACTCTGCCCACTCCCTTGGCCCAGCCCTGTGAGCATGATGGAGCAGCAAAAGGCAGACCCAGGCAGACGTGCCACCAGCACTGTAGGGCACATCTAGCCTAGGACACAAGTCCGATAGGCTTGGTACAAGAGGGACAAGGAGGAATGCTCTCGGGAGAGGGGAGAGCAGAGGCACTGTGAGCACACAGCTCTTCCCGTGAGGACGAGACAAGCAGGGGACACCAGCCCTATTTGAACACAATTGCTACTGTCCATCAGCAAATATACAGGGATGAATTCGGCATCTGTCCTTGCCAGTATAAAAGACAAACTCCACACATGCTGTCACCCCGTCTCTCTGCTCCACCAAGGCCAGTGGTTAAAACAAAGTACGTGTTTGAATGTTTCATTGGGTAAGGGTCAGGGAGGGATATACCATTCGAACAAAAACAAGCTGGAAGTGCAGATGGTTAGTTATTTATGGTTAGTTATTTATTTCCAGACATGGTCTAGTGATCAAGATCTAGTTTCAGGCTAGACATGAAGAAGAAAATTTTTACAATGAAAGTGGTGAAACACTGTCCCAGGTTGCCCAGAGAGGTGGTGGATGCCCCATCCCTGGAGACGTTCAAGGCCAGGCTGGACGGGGCTCTGAGCAACCTGATCTGGGTGAAGATGTCCCTGCTCATGGCGGGGGGTTGGACTGGGTGAGCTTTGAAGGTCACTTCTAACCCAAACTATTCTATGATTCTGTGATTGATGTAGCCCATGCACTGGTCATGCTGCTGACCCCAAAGGACTATGCTCAGCCTTTCGCCACCGTCTTCAGGGAGTTTCACAAGTGCTGCCATAGTGCAGGGTCCCACCGACTGATGTGTGATGCCAGTCATGCCATCGTAAATCTGCTGTTAACTTGGCAGGTGGTCACTAGCAGCATTGTATGACCAAACTCCTTTACAGGGAAGGTGAAGCATTAACCTGGCCACAATATGCTCATACAGTCAACCAGCTGAAGTCTGGTGGCCAGGCTAAAGAATTTGGACCTCCTGGGCTTTGCTTCTTGATCTGGAAATGACACAGAAAGTTCTTCTGCTCCAAAGGAAACAAAGACACATTCCTCTTCATTTTAGTGGGCTTGCAGTGGGTGATTTAGGACCCATCAGCTAAGCCTGCGATTGCTGAGTTGCAACTTCTAGTTTGTTTTGGGACCATGCCTGGGAACATCGTGTATGAATCAGAGTACTGCTGTGCAAGGTACAGCAGAAATACAAAACAAAATTGAGACCTGGTCACCTCTAACTTGCAAAAAAGTTAGGCTGGTTTGACTCAGTGATGAAGACACAGCACTAGTTGCTTTAACTCTTAAATGAACACTGGTTTGGATTGCAGCATGCCCTGAAATCACTTCAGTGCTCACTGTAGGAACTCAGGTTAGGTAGATTAGCCTATCCTGGAGGCGCTGGCATGCAGCAGGCATGGCAGTAATGACCAGAAAGGTGGTTGTGCTCTTGCTCTTATTTCTAAACAGATTTTTTATCTGTCGGGGAAGTAAGAGGGACAAGGGTGCATTTGAGACCATCTTGAGGGCTGAGGAGAAGAGAAAGGAAGAAGAGGGACAGCATGGAAATTTACCACTTTACGGTGGTAACTCAAAAAAACTTCTGTGAGAGGTTAAATCAGCAGAGAATATATAAGTGAATGAAATAGGGCTGTTTCTAAAAAAAAATCTTGATTGAATTCAGTGCGAGTGCAAGCTGAAGCTTTCAGTTTCTTAGATCTTTATTACTATTTATTTGCAGCCCTTGAACTGCAGGTGTCCACACTGTAAGTAAGCACAGGACATGCCCAGGGCAGGAACAGAAGCAGGGAGAGGAGGGACGATAGTGTTGCTCCACATTCACATTTCCCTGGTGCTGGGAAACCACCCAGCACCAGATGGTGATTTGGTCCCAGCATAAGGGGATGTAGCAGCTGGTACACAAACCTCTCCCACTCCAGAAGGCTCTTTGGGTGATCAGAACTGGCTGGAGGATGCAGATGTCTCAGACCTTTCTGTTAGAAATACCTGAAAGTAGCACAGAATGACTGCCACCTGTGTGGCAGGGATGTCCTGCAAATTGGGGTCACTTTCATGTGACAGGTACCAGTCAGTTATGGCCCTTGAAGGTGACATGAGGGCAGGATGGAGAGCCAGACCACCATTTGTAGTGTTTCCCCTCATTATTTGAGTAGCGATAGAGCCAGGAAGCTTTGTGCCACCCTGATCAGGGAACCATTGCAGTTGTTACTGTGGTGTTTTGTTTTTAGCATAGAGCATATTTACAGAAAAAGGAGCTGGGGCACGTGCTAATTTGGGTTTATTTTGAGATGAAAATGCCCCATGCTCACTGCCTGCAGTAAGAGCAGACCCACTGGTGGTGTAGAAAATGCTGGTGCAGCCAGAGGTGGCTGCTCTGTGTGGGCTGAGGCAGCTCAGAGCACAACAGCTCTTGGGCACCCATCTCAGGGGGAGCCCAGGTCAGGGCTGCTGTCTGGTAGCCATGTGTGTGACTGCTTGGGCTGGGACAAACAATGACGGGACAGCCTGTGTCTGTGTGGGAGCACTCACCTGGTGTTAGGGGAATAGCAGTGGGAGGAACTGTGCTGGTCCCTGCCCTTTTCTTATTGCTGCAGGATTTTTTCTACCTGGGTCCTGAAGGCTTAGTTCTGAGCAAGCACCTCTCGCTGCAGATGTACTCCTGGCCCCTTCTTCTGAAATTCGTAGAACTATGGAATGGTTTGGGTTGGAAGGGACTTCTGAAGATCATTTACTCCAAGCCCACGCCATGGGCAAGGACAACTTCCATCAGACCAGCTTGTTCAAAGCCTGGTTCAACCTGACCTTGAACACTTCCAATGATGGAGCATCCACAGCTTCTTTGGGCATCCTGTTCACTGTCTCAACACCCTCTTAAATTTAATTAAATTAAAGCTTAAGGGCATGAAAATCTAAATAATTAAAATCCAGGCAAGCATCTCTTCTTCTCTCTTCCTCTCTCCCTTATGATCCTGCTTGAATATCAAGAAGACCTTCAGGCATCCTCACCAGGGCTGTCACTACAGGGTACCCAGCTTCCCGGTGGACAAGACGCCTCTTGAGGCCCAGGATTTCTTCTCCACTAAGCAACAGCAACCAGAGATGATGCTGTTGGGATGGGGTGATCTGTCTGGTGGCCGGTCTTTCCTTGGCAGGCTGCAGGCTGGTGGAGCCACTTGTCCTCAATGGAGCACAGGCAGCCTCCAGCAGCCTGGAGGAACAACTGGAGTTCATCACACTGTGCTGGTAGCCCCCATGGGTCTTGCTGACAAGAAATGCCCACACTTTATCTGCTGGGTGGTTTTGAACAATTGGTAGGAAACAAGACAGAATAAATAGTGCTGCACAACCTCTGGCCTTTCCCCTTTTGTCCAAGGAAGTTCAAGAAATTTCAGGAGCCAGGAGCCAAACATCTGTGTTTCCCCTTGAGAGGTGCCAAACACTATATTCCCCCCTTGAATAGGACAAGGTATATTTAGAAAATGAGATTCAGAAACCACCGGCGAGTGGGCGAGTACATATGAGCTGTTGCTCGACTGGCAGAAAGTTTGCATAAGCTTGGGTGCATATTTATATCTCCATCCACATGCGCTAGATCTTACATATATAAACACAAACTAACAGGCACTGTATTTTAGAAGTTTTGTCTTGTGTTGTTGATGGCAATAATTAAAGGGGAGATTTGAGGACCGCGGGCCTGGTTTCCAAGATGAAATGTAGTCACCCTGTGCCATGTGGGATGCCCCAGGGGATTTGAAACATCTGCCGTGGTTAGGAGATAGGCACAGAGTTTACAGCAGTAAGGGAGCAAAGGCCAAAGGGCGTCTTAAATAGCACTGGGCACTGCTGGTTAGGCAAATAAATTGAGCCTAATACCACTTTTAAAGAGAGTTCCTGGGACACTAGCACCCCTTCAGGGAACTGCAGTGGGCAATCTGGGTGGGTCTAGTGACTTTTCCGGAGAAAGCAATAAAGGGTGAATAAAGGGTGAATCTAACCCACACCCAGAGCCTCCACTCTGCCAGCTGCTGCCCTGCTGGCTAGAGCAAAGCATTTCTAGCATCAGTGCTCAGAGGAGGGTCACAAAATTATTGTGTGGTGTTTGTTTTGTTTTGTTTTGTTTTGTTTTGTTTTGTTTTGCTTTGTTTTGCTTTGTTTTGTTTTGTTTTGTTTTGTTTTGTTTTCCAGTAGCACTTTGTGTTCCCACTCAACTGTGTGGAATCATGTGTGTCACAAGGGTCACTTCTCTTACAATGACACCTTAGCGGATAACAGTATTGGACAAGTACACCCGCATGCAGTTTGAGGTTGGAAGCATTTAATTTTGGTGTATCCAAGGTGGGCAGCCTCATGCAGATTTCTGCCTGGTTCCATAAAACAAGGCCTCATCTTAATTGCATTAACCACCAACAGCATCTGTCATGTTTTCAGCTTGTTCTCCCAGCTGACAGAGATACGAAAGCTTGGGGATGGTAACACAGCCAGCACCAGAAGCAATGCACCAGCTCTTCCTCCTGAGAGGCTGAAGGCCAGAGAACAAGTGGGAAAGTCCAGAAGGAGCCCATAGAGCAAAGAGTTGTGAAGGCCCCAAAACATCGGCTTGTTCCTCATGGTGTTGCATGTGCTGAGACAAAATGCCTGGAGTCAGGTGCCTCTTGGGTTCGCAGCTTGGACCCACATTGCGTGATGATTTGAGAAAGGAAAAGCTTTGGGGTTAAGTAAAAGCTCAGAGAAATTCTACCTTATCATGCTTCATTTCCCAGCCTGCAAAAATGGGAAACCTCCCAGTTCTGTTATGGGCCAGGTTGAGCAGTGTCTGAGAGGAGCTACTGGGAGAAGTGCTTCATGGATACTGGCAAATGAGAAGTAATAAAATAAGAAGATGAGTTACAGTAATTTGTTGTTCAGAAATACTCAGTTTGTCCTTCTGCCCTTTGGAGGGCAGATGGGAAAACAGTACTTCAGGTCTCCTGATGGCTTATTTGGAACAGTTTGTGTTCAGAATATTGCCAAATTCCAGTAGAATTTCTCCTGAGGAGCTCCTTGTGACAATCAAGTTGCATACCAATTTGTCTTGTGTCCACTCTGCATGTGTTCTGCATCCTGGTGATACATAAGGGATGACTGTAAGGTGGTTGTTACAAACTGTTCCCTGAGACATTTCACCACGACGCTCAGGACAGGATATAAAATGCCATTAAAATAACTCATTACCAAGTTGCTTATGCTGATCCATTGCCAACTTGTTTAGCAATACTTCCCTGAGCACTCTCCATTTGCCATAAACAGGCACTCCCGCGGTGGAGTGCATCTGGAATCCTGAGTATATTTTTGCAAGCCATAAAAAAAAGCTGTGTGTCTCCGTGGCAGATTATAATATTTTGATATTTCCCAGATTGCTTGTGCTCTCATGCTTTAACGCTACCCAGAGTCTTTCAGAAGGACAATCATCACACACGTGCCCTAAATAATGTAAGCTCTGTGCTTGTGATATTTATAGCCATGCAAACTTACCCATTTCTGCCTGTGTTGTTTCAAAAAATTCTTGAGTGATGGCATTTTTAATCTTTAGTGTGTTTTTCTTTAGTTCTGAACACTGAACATATTTGTAATTACTGCCATTATTGCTGCCAGTTGCCTTATTAAGCCTATAAAATGAACTCAGATTTAAAGGTAGAATTCTAATTACAGCACAGGCTTGGGGAGAAAGGACAGCATTTGGAGGTAGAAAGCACTTACATGAACACCAGCATGCTTCCAAGACAAGAGGCAGTACATATTGCAGTCACTTCTACTTGACAGAAATGGTGTTGTTTTATTTCTAAGTTATTGTGTCTGAACATCCCTCTCTGAAGCTCAGGAAAGGATGTGTGACATCTTGTGTCATTGTTTGTGTGGGATCACAGTGGCTATTCATGACAGGGAATTGTTTCGGGGGTCATCCAGCTCCCCTCTAATGGCTGCAATGAATCAAGCTGCGTGCAACCATCAGATAATTCCATGGAAGAATTCAAAACAGGCTTATCTCTAAAAGACAGAGAGAAAATAGGAGCGAGTGCCATTGTAAGTGGTTTGCTGGAGTGACAGAAGTGTACAAACTCATTGCTATATTGTGTAACATTGTTCTGCACATGTTGTTCTCCTTCTGCTTCTGCAAATCAACCATTTAATGTAATTATAGCTGCTATTGGCAAAAGGCACTGATAGCACTAGCTGGCTTCTGAAGAAAACTGCTGCTAAGATGGGAGTGCTGTCAGCTCAGAGATGTTGAGAGAGACACCGAGATGCTTGTCTCTCAGCCTTATGCAGTCTGGTGATAAATGATCTTGATGGTGTTTTCCTCTACATCATAAATAATGATCTGAAATGGCCAAAAATCAGGCTCCTTTCCCATCCCTTTGTGAGGAACTGTGTGATCATTGTCTCTGGTCCCATTTTTTCTGCATTTGGAATCCTGGAGACTAAATTCAGAACATCATTTACAGGATTATGAAAACTAGACTCACGTGGATGCCGATTTATATGGAAGACTCCTTAGGACAGGTATTTGGCTGATTTGAGAACTCAGATCCAAACAGAAGATGTGTATATATGTGTATGTATGTAGTCACTTACTGTGTACATTTATCTGTCTACTCTCTATAAAGAACTTATAGAATTTCTAGCAAAATTATTGCCTGAGTTGGCTTTTGTCTACTGCCATGTGCAAGAGGGACAGAGCATTGGATCTATTGGTTTTCAAGGGAATTTAACTTGGATGTTGTAACTGCTCATCTTTACTGACTCTGCAGGGAGCCGTGGGCTGGCAGTCCTGGGCAGCAGATGGTCTTAATTCTCTTGAATTTACTGCTTGATGCCTCTGGCTCCCTCCTGCAATAGTATCAGTGACAACACAAGTGTTGGGTTTAAGGTTTGGTACAAAACCTGAGTAAAACCTTTGGATTCCCTAAATCACAACAAGCCAGCCCCTGGCTCTGCACTGTGATGGAAGAGCAGTTTTACACCTTTCGCTGGCACAGGCACTGTCCCCATGTGCGGGGTGAGGGCAGCTGAGCTGTGCCGGAGGCTTTTCCATATCCTGTCTCAGAGGGTAGCAGTGGCCATCCTTTGCCCATCCTCACTGTGTCCTACATTATCAGTAGGCCTGGCAGGAATATGGCAGAGGTATGAAGCTCAAACAGGAGGGTGTCATTCACATTATGAACCTGCAAAGGGGAAACTGCTGACTGACTAGTGTGTGAGCTCTTGTCTTTTCATAAAAACCATCTTCAAAACCAAAGAGGAGTAGAAATGTATTTCTGAGTTCCATAAAATTAGGGGACCTCATCATGGTCTACAGCTTTCTCACAAGGGGAGGAGGGGCAGGCACCAAACTCTTCTCTTTAGTGACCAGTGACAGAACCTGAGGGAATGGCAGGAAGATGTGCCAGGGGAAGTTTAGTTTGGACATTAGGAAAAGGTTTTTCACCCAGAGGGTGCTGGACACTGGAACAGGCTCCCCAGGGAGGTGTCACAGCCCCAAGCCTGACAGTGTTCAAGAAGAGACTGGACAATGTCTTCAGACACATGGTGTGAACTGTGGGGTTGTCCTGTGCAGGGGCAGGAGTTGGACTCGATGATTCTTGTGGGTTCTTCCAACTCAGGACATTCTGTGATTCTTTGAAAAAAAAAAAAAATCCTCCAGGGTTTGCTCTTCAGTGACAAATCACAGCAGATCAAGTGGAGGAAAGCAGCATTTTCCTGGTGCCGTGCCCACCATCACTCAGAGCAGAGAGGAGTTTTTAGTTGACTGCAACAAGCATTCAGTGAGACTAGGAGCTTCTTGTGCTGGCTGATGTTCAAACACAGAGCAAAACCAGGGCTCTGCTCTAGAGACAGGCAAACAGTAGAAGGAAGAAGAGATTACTCTCATCCTTGAACATGTGGGGAACGAAAGCACAGTACAGGGATCACTGGTTAAGCAATTTACACAGCACCTGGTTTAACTCCTGCTAAAGAAAGGGTGCTGTGTAAATAGCACATCTAGTCTGACTGTTTTGATATTTGGGTTTTATTTTCAGCACCACCCAGAAAGTCTGAGGCATTGCCAGTGACTGAACTGAGATATTTCCAGTCTCAGCACAGGACACTCACAAGAAGACACAGCAAGCATGTATGATGATGATGATGGTATGTTTCTTACTCCAACAGTTTCTCAGAAACACTTTCTTAGAAACTTCAGGATGATTCTCAAGCACAAAATGTTCATGGAGTCAGGGAATAACTAAGACTGGAAGTGACCTCTGGAGAGACTGTGGTTCAGCTTCCTACCCTTACCTAAAGCAGGGCTGAAAGCCTTAAGCATCAGACTACATCAGCCTGGAGTGTTCCCTCAAACCCCACTGTTGTTGGGCTCTCCCGTGCACTCATTCAAATTGGCAGGCCTTTTCCTAGTGGCTTTAAATCTACCAATATCTGGCCTTTTATTAGCACCACTTCTGTCTAATCTGATCACATAGCATTTAAAAAGGCTTGACCCACCCTGCTCAAGCCCTTATATCTTTCTGGACTTGTAGTTTCAACATTTTCCTCTAAAAGCAGGTGGGTTTTGTTGTTGTTGTCCCCATGCTGGGTTAGGGAGCCTGACGTGGCACAGCATGATTTGCAGGACTTGGGGCTGAGCCTCAGGATGTGCAAAATCATGTCACACAATCATAGAATCACAAAATAGTTTGGGTTGAAGGGACATTCAAGGCTCATCCAGTCCAACCCCCTGCCATGAGCAGGGACATCTTCACCCAGATCAGGTTGCTCAGAGCCCCGTCCAGCCTGGCCTGGGATGTCTTCAGGAATGGAGCACCTACCTCTCTGGGCAACCTGGGCCACTGTTTCACCACCCTCAGTGTAAAAAATTTCTTCCTCACGTCTAGCCTGAATCTCTCCTCTTTTAATACTAAAACCATCACCCCTTGTCCTGTTGCTACAGACGCTGCTAAAAAGTCTGTCCCGATCTTTGTTATAGACCTCTTTTAAGCACTGAAAGTCTGCAATAAGGTCTTCCTGGAGCCTTCTCTTCTCCAGGCTGAACAACCCCAACTCTCTCATCCTGTCCTCACAGCAGAGCTCTTCCAACCCTCTGATCGTTTTTGTGGCCTCCTCTGGCCCCTCTCCAACAGGTCCATGTGTGTCCTGTGCTGAGGGCTCCAGAGCTGGATGCAGAAATCCAGGTGGGGTCTGCTGGCAGAATGAAGTGTGCTCAGAAACCCTGGCAGATGCTTTAGTGGCTGGGCAAGCAAAGCAGTCTCCCAACACTGTGCAGGGATGTCTTCTGCTTTTTAGGATTTACACAAGGATAATCCAAGCTGATAGGTCAAATCCCAGCCTTGGGGACAATTCTGCTGTCCCTTTGGGCTCACTCAACAGCCAGCTCCATTTGGATAAAGCTGGAATGAGCTTTCTTCTTCCCTGCTTTGCTGTTTTGTGCCTGTGTTTGTGGCTTTCCCTTTTTGGCATTCTGAATAGCAGTGAGCTGACAGGCCCTCTTTCTATATCAGAAACCAGTTTGATGCAGACAACACTGCCAAGTCCCTTTGCACCCCTTGCCTCCTTCTCCAGCACCCTCAGCCCACACCAGGGGTTGTCACCAGGGGTATAAACTCCACTCTCTGCTTTTTTGTGCTTTTCCTGTTGGGTCTGCTAGAGACATGCCAGCTATGATAGTTATTTGATTGTTGTGGTTACCTGGAAAACAGCTATTTTGACACATAACTGCTCATGCTTTACTTACTTGAAATGCTCCCTGTGAATGCCTCACACTGGGCTTGACTTTGAAAGAATTTTTATTTGAGAAACTTTGTACTCTTCCAAGCTTTCACTCTTTGTTATGCCGCATACCCCAAATTATGGCACCGAGAGAGCAAAGAGGAGACTCTATGGTAGTCCTTACAGTTTGGGCTGGCATCCAAGAAGGCCAGTTGCCCCTTCCTAGCCCCAAGAGAACCCTTGGTGGGACATTGAGGTCCTTCCAAGGGATCCTACAGCATGATCAGCTCCCAGACATCCTGGAGGGTAAGACACAGCATGACATTAGTGCAAGCAGTATAAATCTGGCATAAATCAAAGTGCTTTGACACCCTTTCCCATTGTGTACACAAACACCATGTTCAAGTGAATCAGTGGAATCAAAGCAGCATGACAAGAGAGGTCAGTTCAGGATTCATGCATGTGCCACTGACAGTGGAGTCTGCCTGTTGAATATCAAAAACTAAAATAAAAAGGAATTTATAATTTTTCTGAAATATTTAAGCCTTGGGTGAATAGCTGTCTCAATATTATTCAGATGTGCTTTTGCTACAGCACCATATGGATTAAAAAAAATAAGATTAGCTCTGTATGTGAGCATCTATATTGAGTGAATGATGGACATAAGTGCATGTTGGGGCAAATACACATCAGAAGTCTACCAGAAATCCTGTACAGGAGGTGTTCAGCAATCAAAAATATGATTGGAAAATAATAGTAACATTAAGCAAAAGCAAATTTATACTTACCATTGGTGTTCAGGGCCTTCATTTTTTTAATTTATTTTTTTTATTTTCCACCTGCTGAGAAACAAATAGTGAACCAAACACTCTAATTAAGGAAACCTTGTTTTCTTGGATACTCACTGAAAAAGAGGAAACTTGATTCATTTTGTCATACTTCACAATGTGCAGTAAAACACACCAGCCTTCACATTCCCCTGATCTTTGTATAGGAGATGTAAAAGACATTTATCACTTAAGAATGCCGTGATAATGTTGGTGTCATTAATCACTTTTCCTACTAGGACAAGGTAAGAAGGATAGGTACAAAAGAATTGAAAATTCAGCCATGTATTTACTAGTGAAGACACTGACCTGCAGAGAGGTATATTGGAATAATTAACCCAAAGAGTTTAACTTATTTTTTTTCAAGCTAATGTAGCATTTTAAGATGAGAAAACAGAGGCATAACAGATGAGGAGTCAGGCAGAAATGGTTTCTGGCTTCCTATGCAGTCACTGAGGGCAGACTATGCAATCCAACAGTGCATCTGGTTTGCTCCATTGAATGTGCAGGACGGAGCCAGGCAGGAGAGAGTGGACTTTCTAATTTACACCATAGAAGTCATGACGGCAAAAACCACAGCATCTTAAATCTCGCTAAATCAGGGCTGCTGGTGCTGGCCTTGGCATTCCTGCAGGGAGACAGGTCAGGGAGATGAGCAGCCTGAACTTAATCAGCTCTTTGCCCAGGCTGAATCTGCAGCCACAGCAGTTGACTGACCCTCTGCTCTGTGCAGATTGCAGGAGAGGTGTTACCAGTTCCAAGATGTTTTTGGGGTGTGGGAAGGACTGGTCCCATGGTGTCACTCCCCAGGGCAGCAGCTGGTCACAGAATCAGAGAACAGTTTGGGTTGGAAGGGACCTTCAAAGATCATCCAGTCCAACCCCCCTGCAATGAGCAGGGACATCTTCAACCAGATCAGGTTGCTCAGAACCCTGTCCAGCCTGGCCTGGGATGTCTCCAGGGATGGGGCATCCACCACCTCTCTGAATCTCCCCTCCTCTAGTTTAAAGCCATCACCACTTCTCCTGTCTCAATATGCCCTGCTAAAAAGTCTGTCCCCATCTTTCTTATCGGCCCCTTTGAGACACTGAAAGGCCTCAATAAGGTCTCCCAGAGCCTTCTGTTCTCCAGGCTGAACAACCCTAACTCTCTCAGCCTGTCCTCACAGGAGAGGTGTTCCAGCCTCTGATCATGTTGGTGGCCTCCTCTGTGGCTACTCTTGTGTGCAGCTTTAGCCCCAGGGACATCCTTTCTCCTGGGGTCCAGGACCGGACATGCTTCGGATGGCCAGTGTGGCACAGAGGCAGCAGCTCCTGGCTCAGGCTCAGAAAGCTGCTGGCTCGGCTGTGTCTGCTGCCTATAGCTCTCAGCATCCCCGTTCTCATCCCAGCCGTGAGACACAATGTGCTCACATGGGGTTTCAGTTCCTGGATGGAAGAGCTGGTTCAGCTGGCTACATCTTTGCTGGAGTTCAAGCTCTGTTTCGTGGTAATAAGCAAAATGTGCACTTCCAGGGGTTTCTCATGCACTGTGTGTCTTAAGTGATTTGCTAGAGAGCTGGTTAGGGGACAGCTGAAATCCATGGGCCTAGCTGCTGAAGGGGCGCAGGGAGACAGGACTTAGCAGGAAAAGTTTAATGCAAGCCATTTGTAGCCTTGACTTATTTTCTTTTTGACTTTGTGGCTGCTGTTGCAGTCAGACTTTTCATTCCTGACTTGCTAAAGCAGAAGGCATGGCAGGCTCATCACATAAACACAGCGCTTCACCCAGAAGATTTTGTTCAGAGATGTGCTAAAAAATAAGTAAGGAGGGTACTTGGTCATTAACATGTTTTCAAAGGTTGGGCCTGGGCAACCTGAAAACCTTTCGTCTCTTGTAAAAGCCAGATTTGGGTTGCTGTGGGGAGGGAAACAGAGTTCAAAGTGTGAGGTTCTGTTTGGGTTTTGGGGTTTACTTTTCTCTCTACACTGGACAAATCACAGCAGTAAACCCTGCAGATCCAGGGGGTGGGCAAGGGCTGGAGGCCTCTATCAGGCACGACAGCATGATGAGGCAGCCCTGGGGCTCAGCTTTTCCCCAGATCAGGTCTGCAATGGTGCTGATGGTCAGGAAGAGCGAGGAGGGGATGCAGATGCCCAGGAGCGAGACGCTGGGGTCCCCTCTCTTCTCCAGCTATTGAACAGCCCAGATCCACAGCACTCTTTAAGAGCACGGCAAGCCTGGCCCCAAAAACTCCTGGGGCCCATCCTGATGAGGGGATGAGACATGGATGGAAATCTGTGTGTGGCGGTACTGTGTGTGGTATGAAACCTGCTCAGGGGAGGTACATGGAGGAACGGACAGAAATGCTTAGGATTATTTCTGGTTTGTACCCAAGGGTGCCATTTGTTCATATAAGTATCCTTAGTAGAATAAAATACTTTTTACTGAAACTATTTCTTTTTTTGCTTGCTGGCAACCACTCTGCTTTAGTTATCACTTCCATTGTATCCCTTGAAGCCAGGCTCCAAGGTAAACAAGAGAAAACCTGACAGCTGAAATGCAAAGCCTCAGCTGAGACTGAAAGATTTTACAAGACCACATTCTGCACATTTACATTGTCTGAGGTACCAGCAATAAAACAGAATAAAGAAATTTCCTAATCTCACCAGAGACAACACCTCCCTGCCCCACCTTCGAGAAATCACCAGTCCAGAGCAAAGGCTTTTTCCATCACAGTGAGTGAAAAGCTCAAGCAGGCAAACGCACAACTTGCTCCTGATCTGGATTTCCCACATTCCCAAGTCTTGGGGTGTAAGTCAATGAGAAATTATTTTGCATTAGAAAAAAGAGTCCCATGCAATGAAAATGCTTTGCAAAGCCATGTTGATTTAGCCTGAAATTTTACTTCAAAAGAGAAGAAGGTTCCCACAATGCAGATGTATCTTGTTTCAGTGTAATTTCAGAACACAACATCTTTATTGTTGTTATGAAGTGGGTTATTTTTTTTGGTTTGTTTCTCACAATGATGTTCATTATTATATTTCAAAACTAAAAATTTAAATCTTATCAAACCGATAATTTTGAGATACTATAGTGAAGACACATGAAATTTCAGGATGATCTATAACTGATGAGGAAACTAATTCAAATCACAAAGTTTTGGTCCTGGGTATGTGTCTCCTTGAAAATCTTAGGCAGACGGGGGGGGAGAGAAAACCATGGTTTATCTTTTCCATGACAAGGACAACATCTGAACAACAGCTAACTCCAGACATGAGTTAGTGCAGCCTACTGCTTAAAACCAAAAATGAGGTTTTGATTTTCTTCTACTGGTTTTTGAACAGAGGGGAAAAAAACAATCTTGTTATCTCTGGGGGCATTTTTGCAAGAGGTCTAGGCTGTTTTCTCATCCTCTTCAGAGCAATTCAGATTTAACATTTCTCCAGAGAGAGAAACAAACTCTAGGCTAAGACCTGCCTGGGAGATGGTTCTGTGAGGGAAAGTCTTCTCCTGGCTATTTATGAACCTCCGCTGCATCAACTTCATCAGATACTGTCACAGTAAAAGGCACTGCATGGAAAATGGAACTGTGCCGAGGATGTCATGTCCATACCAATGAGATCTTGTCTGCTCCTTGGCCTTGTTTGCACGGGCAAAACAGTTCTCTTTTGATAGGGTTTAAACTCTGACTCTTCGGGCAGCTCAGTGCCCTTGTGCCTGCTCAGTGGATCAGATCAGGTCAGCAATTAGTCTTGAAAATCAGCCCAACAAAAAACCCGAACCCCAAATTGAACCTAATTTCCAGCAGGATCAGAAAAACCATTCCACAGATCTTCCAGTGTTGCTCAGGAACTGTAGCAAAAACAGTGAGAAAAAAACTGTGGGGATGAGGTGGTGGAAAAGCAGGACCTCTCCTTTTATTGGCAGATCAACCACTTGGGTTAAGCCAGCCAAGCTGCATCCTTGGAAGGGCTCAGTTTGTATTTACAAAGTCTTTTGGGAGCCTCCAGTTTCAAGAGGTAAAAATTTCTTACATTGATGCGATCATCTGTGCTCAGTGCACGTCTATATGTGCCATGAACATATTTAGGTATCCTGAGCGCACCCCAGTGGTGCTCCTCTGGGCCAGACATACACACAGAGGAGGTGTAGCCAGCGTGTGCAAAACTGTTTGCCATGCAGTCAGACACTCCTCAGCCAGGGTCACCTTCTATTGGTGTTATAAAAAGCCCCCATTTTTCACTGATGACTTTCAGTGAACTCCACATTTGGCCTGTATAATTCATCAGCCTGTTCTCTGCTGACCTTGTCCCGCTTGGCCAGGGCTGCGTCCCACTCCCGTTGCTGTTTGATGACACCCGGAGGATTGATGCTATTTCATTCCTCCCATCCTGAAGAGCTTCTCGCCAGAGACAGAGAACAGCACTTGTGCGAGCTGGGCTGGGCACAACCGCAAGCAGCTGTTCAAAGTCCACACAGGGACTAAAATCCCCAGCTGTAGCTGTCTGTTCAAATAAATGCTTAGGGGCCGAGGCAATGCCATATGAGAAACACATTCTTGGAGGGCATGGATTCAAAGGGGGTGACGTGTAAAGGGATTAGGAGAGACCAGGCCCATGGCTGTCAATGTGGTACTGTGCAGCAATCCAAGTGCTGAGCTGTGCCCATACAGCAGGATGCAGCAGATGACCCAAACTTGATTTTACAAGTGAAAATCTAAACAACTTGCTTGGAAAATGTTGGTATTAAAAATATTATAATGTTCCTGGATGAAAATCTGAGGTTTAACATTCAGCTGGGTTTCATGAACAACCCAGGGACCTGGGCAATGTGAGGAGAGTGACTTAAAGCTATGTTCCTCATGTCCTTCTCCAATCCTAAGGCTGCTGAGCGCTAAAACAGGCCTTAGAATAATTTAGAAGGTCTTCTGACTTCTCTAAACTGAGCGCTGACTCTGTCTCTGAAGGGTACCTCCCAGCAAGGAATGAACCAGAGCACTAGGATCTCTGCTTGTCCCATTGTGGTGCAGGAAGCAGAAGAGATGAAGAAAAAGTATCTGTGGAGGACTTAACACAGACCTGGATTCTGGCCCTGGGTGCCCTCTTTCTGGAGAAAAGCATCAGTGGTCTCCTTCAGGCAGCTCTAGGCATGCTGGAGAGATGTGAAGGGACAGGGCTTTACTTCTCACAGGCAGCTGGCCCAGAGCAGGGGATCCAAATATCTGAGCATGGACATCTGTAGAGTCAATGCCGGTATCTGAGCCAGCTGCCTGGGGCTTCCAGTACAGCCAACAGAGAGAAACAGTCTGTTTGAGGATGTGATTCATCCGTGGAGTTGTGGGAGCCTGAGTCAGGTCAGAGAAGCTGCCTCTGTTGCAGTCTAGAGGAATGATGCCTACACCAAGGAGCTCAAAGGAACTCACAGACTTAATGAGATTTGGGTTTCTTGCCCATTTTCTGCTACATGGTCAGTACTTTGGGCTCATGACTAACTGGAGTGCATTCTCTAAAGTCATTCATGATGAGTCTTGAAGATGCTGAGTGATGTGCCTGGGTGAAGGCAGTGGCAAGAAGCAGGAGCCTGAGGCGCACCTTCAACTCTGACCATGAAGCCCTTGCTGGGAAGTCTCCACTGCGTGATTCACAGTGGGAGGATAAGTTTCCTTCCAAGTTGCTTTGGTTTCTAGGTGTAGTTTAATGGTGGATGCTACGTTGTGCAGACAGAGATCACAGCCCCTCATGGCTACCGTGGTGGGGCTTGGCCATGCCTGGGGCATGGTTGGAGACTGGAGTGCTGCAGCTTCTGGGTGCTGGCAGATCTGGACTGGGGAGAATTGGCTAAGCTGGGGTCTGGGAAGGTGAGGCAGTAGGTGCTGCAACTCTACAGGTCTTGAGTCTACTATAGAAAATCTGTGGGAGCTGGGGATGCAGGTGTGGCACAGCTGGATTCTGCAATAGAACAGCACATGGGCTGTGGGAGCTGAGAATCATAGAACCACAGAATCATCTTGGTTGGAAGAGACCCTTAAGATCATCAAGTCCAACCATAACCTAACTCTAGCACTAAACCATGTCCCTGAGACTGGGATCCCATAGGCTGGGATGTGACAAGGAGGGGCTGGGGAGGCAGGAATTACATGGGACTGTGGTGTCAGTTGTGCTGGAGGTGTGAGGGGGTTTCTTAAAAAATGAAAGATTTCTAAACGTGATTTCTGATGACAGGAATTTTGGCCATGCCCCAAAGAAAGTGTGATGATTGAAATAGATACAAGACCCGTCCTGAATGCCCTGTTTCTGGAGAAAAGCTTCAGTGATCTCCTTCAGGCAGCTCTAGGCATGCTGGTGGGGTGCAAAGGGCTTTACCTAATTCTACCCTGACGGTCATCAGCTCAGTTTGGGCACCTGTAGCTCTATGGGTAAGAGCTACATGGTCTGTTGTACTTGTGAGTGTGGTGTGTAGTTGTTCAGACTCAGAAATAAGAACAGATGGTACAGTAAAAAGGTTTGGAAGGTAGATTTGGAGGATGAGGTGGGGATGAGTTCTGTTTTGATCCTAAGGGAACATAGCACCAAAAGGGCTCCAGCCCTTTCTTCAGTTGAAAAGAGGAAAGAAAGTAGATATATTCTTGCCACATCTATACAAGGATATAATCTTGGTCTTGCCTTCTAGTCTTAGGCAAGGTTGGGGAACACCAGCTTCTTTGACAATCTCTGTTCTTTCTTCCAGGACAACTTCTTTGCTACAGAGACCTCATCCAAAAAAGGGCTTTTGGCATGAAGCACAAATGGGTCTTTTCATTCAACTTGTTGTGCTGTTTCTCAAGAGTTCTGATGCATACAACCTCAATGATGCTTCCCATCCTGCTCCAGAGGAAGCCAAGCTGCAAGGCAATATTCAGAAAGACAGGGATGATGCCATGCACCTAAGCTGTGAGAACCTCTCCAAAAAAGCTGCTGTGCACAAATAAAGTACATTAGAGAAAGTATAAGGGAATAAGGCAGGTGTGTGTAGGCTGAAGTAGAAAGCCAGGGGCTGGTGTGATAGATTTATGACAAGACTGGAGGAGAGACTGAGGAAATCTACTTATAGATTAAAAAATGGTCCCATCAGAAGACTGTCGTGAGTGCTCTACTGTGCAAATTTATGACACACAGTGGGAGTGAACATGTCTTCTATATGAGCTGGTTAGAAAACAACCCCTTTTTCACATGAATAATGTTCACAAAAGTGCAATGGAACATTTTACCCCAAGAAAGTAGTTTGCCCATTAGTGGGGAAAAAAAACCCTACATAAACGGTTGAAAACTGACCTTTTTCAGTTGAAAATTGGAATTATGAGGTTTGTTTGAAAATGTTTTCACTTACAGATTTTCATTTTAGAGCAAGCAGATTTTTTTTTTTTCAGAGTACATTTAAGACCTTGAAAATCTACTTATTTCTGCCTGAAAATATTCTACGGTGAGATATGTCAACTTCTCTTCTTAAGCATTATTGCCACCTACCCACGAAAGTAGCTCACATATACTGCCAGATAATCTCAATAGTACATGATTCAGACATAAAAAAAGAAAGATTTCAGCATGCTGCATGTAAATAATTCCTCATTTTGGGCAAAATGTGGATCTGAAGTTTTCTGGCAGGTACTTTAAGACTATATCCACAGAGTATTCTGCACATAAGTGATGTCAGTGCCATCAGTGGGGGTCCATGGCCAGATGCCATCAGTGGGGCATCATGGCCAGACCACTTGCTCTATAAGGAAAGACTAAGGGACGTGGGTTTTTTAGTCTGGAAAACAGATGCTTTGGGGGAACCTAATGGCAACCTGCCAGAGGAGGCAGAGCTAGGACCTTTTTGGAGGTATGAGGCAGCAAGAAGAGGGAGAGTGGTCGTAAAATGTTCCTGGGAGGTTTAAACATAGAATCATAGAATCATTTCAGTTGGAAGAGACTTTCAGGATCAGAGTGCAACCATAACCTCACCTAACTTTAGGACTAAACCCTGTCCCTAATACGATGTGGAGAAAAAGTTTCCAGCATAAGGACAGTGAGTGCTGGAGCAGGTTGCCCAGAGAGGTTGTGCAGTCTGCTGAGCTGGGCTGCATACAAACGAGAAAGATGGTCCTTTCCAGCTGAAGGGTTATTTACTGAGGAGAAGCTGAGTTACATGCTCTTCATTATTGAGTTTTTAGGAGAGGAACATCAAAAGGCAGTAGTAAGAGTCCCACAAAATGCCAGTAGTTTTGGAGTTAGACATTTTTCTGTAGCATTATATCCTACCAGGCAGGAAAAGGAGTGGTATATCTGCCCAGGAACATGGATATCTCTACAGTTGAAAAAAAAATGATAAAATTCAAGCAGGTCACTATTACCTCTGTATGTTAGGATGAATGTACTGAAACAACTGAAACACAAGTGGTTTGAGGAGCCCTTGGCATAACTTTCTTTGAGTTTAGAAGCATTCCTCCACTTCAGAGATACCTGTTATTCAAGGCGGATGGGGTGTAACAGAGTCGAGTAGTGAATGGTATAATATTAGACTCACTGAAATTTATAAATCTGCAGGTTAGACTAAGAAGAATTGGCTATCAGGCTACAGAGCATCCTCTGGTTCTCAGGGGGCAGGCATGAATTTGCCCCTTCTCCCTTCTTTTTGTTACAATTACAGGGGCTAAGTTAGGAGTTAAAGGAGCTGCACTTTTTCTTGGTGTCTGTTTTAGATTTAATTGACTAATGACCAGACTGGAGATACTGACTCTTCTGATTATCTAATGCTGGTCATGCTGTGGCTGTGAGAAAGAACTGTTTGTAGGAAATGGCCTCAGCTTGCGTGACTAAGTCAATTCAATTTAAGCTGCATGAAGAATAAACAGAAGTATATCATTTGTCAGGATTTTCAGTATTCAAAGGGTGAATTTTGATAAATTAAGGAATCTAACAAAGCCACCTGGACTGAGGAGCTCAGAGCCTGGAAAGTGAAAAAGATTTCTTTATTTAAGGCACAGCTACTAAAACTATCCTGGAATTGTATTCCAAAGAAGAAAATAGCAGGAAAGGGCAATGCTATGAGGAAGTGGACAATTAATGAAGTTTAGGAAAAAAAAAAAAGACTGACTAATGGAGACAGCTGTATCGGAACTAGGGAAAGGGAGATGTAAAATGAGAACTGCTGAGTTGGGAGACAGGTTAGACCTGACGGATGTGAAGTAGCAAAATGGTTTTTGCCCATATGAACAGAACAAGAAGAATGAAAGAAGCGAGGACCAAGTCCAGATCAGGGATACTCTATCTAGAGTTCCCAGAATAAAGATCTTCACTTGAGTACCTAACCCTTGACTTAAGCTTAATTTAAAGCCCCAAACCAGCTGCCTCCTTTTCTGTAATGACCTCGTTAGAGTTCAGGAGTGCTCTTTTGTTTGCCTGCTCCCAGGCTACCTTTCTTGCGTGCTCTTACTTGCAAGTGGCTCTGAAAATCACTGTTTAGGAAGGGCTGCCGAGGTATAGATTAGATGTGGGAGGCAGGTTTGCTCAAGATGGCACTTGACAGCGTAATAACAACAAAGAGTAATGTACCTCTGTCCCTACAGTAGAAAAACAGGGTGTGAGTGAGCAGGGGAGGCAGCAAAAGTACAAGGAATTGATCAGATAACACCAGCATAACCGCACAGACTGCACATGAGGTCAAGACCACAGAAATGAGGGTGGGGAGAGGAGAGCTGCTATTTAGACTAATAGGAGCTGAGTTTTTAACAAAAGTAGTACAGTCAGGTCTTAAAGGTCTTCTCAAAGGTCAATCTAGGAAAACCCCATTACTGTAGTTGGCTAAATCTGCCTGAATTGTTCACTTCCAGATGTTACAGTGTAAACCTCACTCTGTTATCATTTTAAGAGATTTACTAAATAGCTTTTCTGATGTGATGTGGAGATAAAATGTCCTGCTTCCATTGCCCTCGCTAGATCTGGCCCCTTTTATTCTAGTATTCAATGGTCTGGAGATGAATGAGTGTTTAGGATCTGATTCCCAGTGTTTTGCTTCTTAAGAAGGTAGGGACAATAATGAGCCAGAGCCATTTGCACTAACACCACATCTGCTCTGTTGTTTCTGAGCACTTGGACATAGGCAGAGCTCATGCTCTCTTTGGGGTAGATGTGTTGGAGGAAAGTGTGTTCTCACGAGTAAGACTGAATTTGGGTTGAAAGGATCTGAAATCAGTTCCCAGCTCTACAGAGAATTTACTTGTCCCTCTCTAAATGGAAAAAACCACCAGTTCATTCATGTGTTAGTTACTGTAAAGCATCCGGAGAGAGGAAATGCATGAAATATCTTGTGAACCAGCAAGACCTGCTAAGAAACTATATTATGTTCCATTCTGTTCAACAGTCTGGAAAGTCTTAATGTTTCCTGTTATGTTAAACTTCCTCTATGCTTTATAAATAATTTCTGGATGCAAAACATCTTCTAGTGCCTTGGTCTGTTTCTCAGGAATGCATGCTGAGGCAAGCTCCCCGATATATGAAACATTCAAACAACTGTCCTTTTGGTTCATTGCCAAGTGCTGCAGATTTTCAAAGCTTCCAAAGCAGGTCCTGCCTATTGAAATGCAGCTATGCAGATTATCATCAGCTCGAAAAAGTGAAAATTGCTTTACTGGAGGGAAGGATTGCAAAAGTAGTGAAAATAATGTTCTGTGTGTCATGCTGATTTGAACTGAGAAACTGAGCTAAAATGCTCTTTGCCTCTCTTTAGGGCAGCAAATCTGGAAAAGCAAGGACTGGTGCAGAATATCTTCTCTCATACTCCCAGCGCTAGGGAAAGGTCACTGTGGGATGCTCCCAGAGAGCATCCAGGACCTGGTGCTGGGGACAAGGAAGAAAAGAGGGCTCAGTTCTTTCCTCCTCCCACTCTCTGGCCGTTGAGCAAACCCAACCAAGAAGTGGGTGAAGCTGCTAACACCTGATATAACCGTCCCAGATCAGCAGGACTCTCAGGAGCTTCACTTTACCCTGACATTTGCTCAGGGACATTGAACCTCTACTCATTAACTGTGGACAGGGCTGGGACACCACAGCCTGTGCCCAGGAGAATACTCTGAATCCATTGCAAACCAAGCTAAACATGCTTGCTGCAACAATCCAGCTGCTATTTCGTCAGGTCAACGTGTAATTGTTTCTGTTGCTGCAGGGCCCCATCGCCTCCTTCATTAAAATGAAGATTTTACACTAATTAAAAATGCTGCGAGCATTTGCACAATTTATGACCAAATCTTAGAGTCCAACAACCCCCATGCCTGGGAGGGGCAGCAAGAGAGCTTTAAAACCACTGAAATAAATCCCTATCTCAGAACACTGAGGATGTTTTAGCTGATAAACGAGGTTCTTCTTGGACTTATAAAATTAATTCGTTCTCCCTACATTGGAAAACAGATAAAGCAGAAAGCACTCAAGCAGAATTGTATTCTTACAGATAAACGTACCATCTAAAACTATTCACACGCAAGAGAAAGGAAGAAGAAAAATCACAGCTTACGCTCTAATATAGTTATAAGTCTGGAATCTCATTTCTGCTCACCCCCCACTTTCCCAGCCAGAAATTTTACATTTTTCCCCATGTAGCTGATTACTCTTACAGCACTAGGAACTTGGCTGCTGGGATCCCTCAGTTTCGACTGAGGTAAATCCCATCTGGTCCTAAATTGTCTGTAATAGTAAAATTTCTCTTGTGATGTGTTGGTGTGAATGAGTAGCTGCTCCTCAGTGGCACGTACCAGGCCAGTGAGAGGAGACCCTGTGTCTGCCTGATTTCCATTAGCTAGGCTGGGACCTTTCTACCTGGTCTCTCATCTGAGGAGGGGAGATGGAGCAGCGCTGGGAGAGACTGGGCTCACTGGTGCTCTGCACCTCACTTTTTTTACTGGGACTGCTGCAGTGGGGTCCATGTCTGGCAGCTGGGAAGATGGGATCAGCGGGGGGGTGAAACTCTCCGTGCAACCTCATGACACATTCTCAGCATGTGACACCACCTTTTGCATGTTGGTAGTGGATCCCTGGGTGACTGGAGCCTATTCACTCTGCGGGAGGTGAGGAAGACGTATGACCTCCCTGGTGGAAACTGCCTGGGGTAAAGGATCAGACTGCAGGAAGTCTTTGTCATTTCACAGGACACCTCATGGCTATGGCCAGAGGCTCTACCTCCTACCTGGATTCAGCTATCCCAGTTTGAATTTCTAGTGCCTTCATCTTATCAAGATGTTGTCTTTCCCCTTATTTTCCTCAAGCCGTTAGCAATTCCCAGCTGGTTTGCATCCCTTCGCCTCCAGGGAAGCCTGTTGGCAAACCTGGTCCTCACCTCTTCTGGGCGCAAGTGAATCATGGTGTGTCACTGGCGAAAACATCCCCACACATGCGAAAACAAACCTGATGTGCAAATATCTTCCCCCTCAGTAGTTAAATACATGGCAACTGAGGGTGGGAGCTCTCTGCCCTCCCTGGCCTCCTTGCAGGTGCAGGTGCAGGACCAGCAGCAGCATGACCAGGGTGCATCACCTGTGTGTGCCCAGGGTGTGCAGTGGGAACAGGTTGGGCTTCTGCAGGGCTAGTTCCAAATCTGCTTTTGTAACCACCTGCCTCCTCTGCCTCAAACTCTGAGTTTTCTCTTTGTGTTCTTCTTCTCCTGGAAACGATAATCATGTTTTCCCAGTTCCAGCAATGTTCACCCAGTGCCTATTTCTGCTACACATATAAATCAGCAGCAATTTATGTTGAGGTAAATTTTATTACTGATTGTAAAATTGCTATAACTTAGTTCAGAATCAGGCCTCCTGAGGGGTCTTTATAAAGACCAGGAGACCCTATGTATATGTGTGTATGTGAATGCATAAGTGAGCAAGACGAAGGGAGCCAAGAACTCAAAATACAGCTATTATTCACATTGCAGTGCTACCATAATGGGCCCTGCAGTGCCAAGTGCTGTACAAGCCAGGGATAAAGCAAAGGTTCCTTCTGCAAAGAGCCTGCTCTCTTGTTTAGTGACTGATGTAACAGGTGAATGAAATTAAAATGTGGGAGTGTGGAAGGATGAGATAATTATAGACACTTGCCTTTGCTCAGCTTTGCTGCGGGCATACGGATGCTGCTGGGTCCCAGATCATGCATGACTTTCTGCAGAGATTAGGGCATTGCCAGGTGTGGTCTGTTATTCACAGAGACTGACCAAATGCAAGCATTAATTTCTGCAAGTCAAGGCTCTCTATGGCTCCCCATAGATTGTACAGAGGATACAGAATCTCTGTCCTTCTGACTGTAGATAAATTGTCTGCAGGAATTCAGTTTCATTTGAGATGTCATTATTGGGATTGTTTCCATATGGTCTGCCCCAGTAGTTAAATGCATTAAATAAAAGAAATGAAATATGATTTATTCTTCATTCAGTTGAACTATTGCAAGATTTCAGGAGGGAGAAAAATATCATCCTGATGGGTCCAGAGTTATAAATAGCAGCGCTGCATGTACTGGGGTAAACACTGCATTCCTCTGAGTATTTGTAAGAAAAAGGATCAAGAGAATGTGAAATTTGTAAAATTTATGATGGTCCTTAGATGGGTGTGATGTGTTAGTAGAGGGAAGGCACATACCAAACACAAAGTCGACTCGCTGCTGAAGATTTATATCTCCCAGCATCTCTGTCCCAATGGCACCATATGTTTATATGGACTGTAGGGTTATTATTGGAAATTGAGGATCTGCCTCATCTCTTCTTACTGGAATCTCACAGATTTATTTTTTTTTTCTGAAGGACATTGGGAGTAAACCACACTCCTACTTATATCCTGGGTCTATTTTGGTTTAAAGTGAAATCTGAAATATGTATTCTTTTTTCTTAGTAAGGAACAGGATTTCTGAAACCAGAGAAGGGGAGGAGGCAGCAGCCAGCCACCCCATTTCCATATCTGTTGTTGTAAAACTCCACCTTCATTCGTAAGACTTCTGTAGAAATTTACATTTTCCTGGTACTATACACACATCCCGCCATTTGAGCAGGGTGTAAAACAACTCCCCCACCTGAAAAGCTGCCAAAACTCCAGGAGCATCCCCGGTCTGCAGCAGGAATAGCCCTGGCAAGCTGTCAAAAAAGAGGACGAGAGGGAGGGGAACTGAGGCAAATGCATTTCCCAAGCAGCCCGGGAGCCCGCACCAGGCTGAAGCTCAGCACCCTGGTGTCCTGGTTTGCCCCATCGGTGACAGGGATGTGGCTGCACCGGGCTGGTGAGAAGGACACACATGGGAAATGCGAATGGGCAAGAGAAGTTCCAAATTTGCTGTGTGACCTGATGGGCAACAGTGGCTTAGTGAGAGCTGGCCGGGATGGAGGCATTGCCCAGCTCAGCATCCTACCCTGAGCGTGCAGGCAGACGGAAGTACGTGCTGCAGTTTTGGCTACCTGTCCTTTGCAGCTGGGAGGATGCAACCCATAATTTGCTGGAGGAAAACAAATTATTTTCCCAGGCATTCGTTCCCAGGAGCTGGTGGCAGGTGGGGATGCCCTTGGGATGGTGGGTCTGCCAGCCAGGGAAGGGAGGGTTCTTTGCACTCTCTGCTGAGATTTCAGGCCTGTCGGTAGCAGGAAATGATATTTTATATGAGCACACCCTTGGGTAGTTGTGGTAACTAAAATAATATTACATACTCCATGGAGATGGGATTGTTGTGGTTAAACGATGTGTAACCCCTGCTATTAAGCAGTTCCTGCTCACAGTGAGGGCCACATTATATTTAACATTATTTTAGTTACCTATGGTCTAAGGTGATGCTTTCTTCTACTATAACTCACAACTTTGTGAGCTTGTCACTTCTTCCTAGCAGGTGGGTTGGACTAGGTGATCTCCAGAGGTCCCTTCCAACCCCAACCATTCTGTGATTCCACCCTGTGAACTTCCTAGGATAGAATCTCACTTGTGAATTTAAACATAGCCAGGACAGTTGCCAGGCCTCAGGAAGCTGGTCTGCCCATTAGCGTCATCTCCACATTTCCAGCCAGGCTGGCCATGTCCAAACTGCTGGCTGGGAATAGCCTCTGGCCCCTGTTAAATCCTAAAGTGTCCCCAGGGATTGCAGGGTCAGTGCTGGTCCCCTAGACCTAAACCAACCTATGTCAGCACTGACGATTTAACAGCATATGTGATCAAGTTTTGGGGACTGAACCTCCAAATCTGGACCTTCAGGATGAGTTTATTAGTATGGATGAAACCTCTGATTTCTCTGGGGGAAAGAAGAGGAAACAGGAAAAACTTCTCATTTATTTACATAAACTATTACGGTGTTTGCCCAAAATACTGCCTAGTAATACATTAACTTGCCTGGAGTCTGTTTAAGTTTTGATTTCACAAGTGATAAGAGCCTCTCTACACCACCACTGCTGTGAAACAACATGCAAAAGGCAGCAGAAGGCCATGGGCATCACCCTGGTGGCCCAAATACAGGCTGTAGGCACAGACCCAGCGCTTTTGAGGAGGGCAGTGTAGTCTTGTCTAAAAGAATGTCCCACCAACCTAATGGCATGCCTTGCTTAGCTTTCTACCTGAGTAATACCCAATTTGAATGTACTGGTGTAGCTAAAAGTCATGTGAATTTAAAAGTCACCTGTGTGATCCCCGGTACAGTGGCATCAGTGGGGCTAAGAGGGTTTCACTTCTTGGTGGGTCTTGACATCAGAAATAGATCTGTGATCACATATGAAATGTTTGGAAGACGCAAGAGTCAAAGAAGGGCTCACTCCAGCCTTGTGCAAACAAATCCATCTCTGTCTCACCTTCCTAATTCCCTTTTTGTGCCGCAAAGACCCAAAACTCTTCCTCGTACAAAATGAAAATGCAGAGAGTCAGCCCTTGAAATGACATTTATTCTCCAGGCTGGCAGCTTTTCACTCCTTGGACCAATCTTCTAAGACAAAAATTGCCCAACTAGCTGAAGACCTCCTTCTGTTTCTGGATTAATGTGTTCTGCTCCTGCTGATTGATGGGAGATGTGGCTTCATGACTTCAACATGTGGTCTGAAGAAAGTGAGTTTGGGCCAGAAACCAGGAGTTACCCACTGAAAAACAAAGCAAAGGGAGAAGAATTCAGTCTGTTTCTGTGCACTGTGCCTGGAGCTCAGGTGTCCGGTGTCACCACGGTTGCAGAGTGAGCAGGAGGTGCTGCTCCTCCCGCAGCATTGTGTGCTGCTCCACTGGGAGGGGGGAGGAAGGGAGAGGTGACATTTACCTTTCCCCTTCTGAAGCACTCAGTGCGTTCAACCCTGAAGCCTCCCAATAACTCCTATTAACCCCACTAGCTGCATGTCCTCGGCTGTCCCCAGAAGCCCCAGGGTGTTCCTGGGACGGCCGATTGTGTCCGAGCACCAGCTCATAGGCCAGTCCAACCTGGAGGATGCTGCACCTCTGAGTTCAGCCCACACAAGATAAAGGGCTGCACGACAGAACAAGAGGAAACGGCCTCAAGTTGCACCAGGGCAGGTTCAGATTAAATATTAGTAAAAATTTTTGCATGGGAAAGGTTGTCAGGCATTGGAACAGGCTGCCCAGTGAAGTGGTTGAATCAGCATGCCTGGAGGTGTTTAAAAGATATTGAGAAGAGGTTCCTAGGGACATGGTTTAGTGCTAGATTTAGGTTATGGTTGGATTTGATGATCTTGAGGGTCTCTTCCAACCAAAATGATTGTATGATTCTATGATTCTAAGAATACAACTTGATTAGAGTAATGGCATGGCAAGGACACCCTGTCTGATGTATTTTCCCTAACTGAGAGCAAAAAGCACCATCTGCAACTTTGCCCCAGCATAAATGTAACCAAATTGATTGTGTGTGTCTGCAATTAACAAATCCTCACAGACTTTCAACCAAGCCAGAAAAAGAAAGACAGAACAGCAGTAATGGAGGGACAGCTTTCTACACAGACAGCTGGCAAGGGCATAAAGGACACATGCATTCAGATTTTTTTTTCTAATTTCATCTGACATTTAGCAATCGAAACTTTTCATTTGAGTAATAAATGGGTTTGTCCTTTTCAGCGAAACTGCTGCGGACATGTTATTCCCTTTATGGTGTGTTTTGCTGAATTCCAGATGTTGCTGTTTATTCAAGACAAAGTTCATCCTAAGAAGGGTCAAGAAAAAAGAGTTTTGCTGAAAGCAAAAAAAGGAAACATTTTGAGAACAGCTAGTTTGTGTAGGTATTTCTGTTATATGGAGCTTTAGACCAAGCTGAATGATGGCAATGCAGTGAATCATTCTGGGAGAGTGAAAATGACTGTCAGTGCTTGCTTCTCCCATTAACCTTTTTTTATGTGAACTTGTAAAATAATATGTGGTCTGGGAGATGAAGAACAAATGACTACTCATTGACATAGCCTCCACAGGAGAAATTAGCATTTTTCCTGATGTGACGGTGAAAGAAGTAACCCTTTGCTTATCCAGTCTGCTCCTAGGTTAAGTGCTGCTCTGTGCAGTCAGAGATGGAGTAACCAGAAGAAATACGTGATGTTGCTTATTTGGCTTGTGCCCTAATTTTTTCTGGCTCAGATGGGACCCTCAGTATACAAGGTGCTATACAAAGCAAAACCCAATCCACACTAGATAATTTATAGGCTAAAATAAGAGACTACAGGCCTTACTTGGAGACACGAAGAAGGTGAAACATTCTTCAGTTTCTTTCCCTAAGAATTACAAAAGCATTTCTTGCATTTTATCTATCTTTTAATTGTAGGAACAGAGGCAGAAGTGAGTCAGACTGTCGGTGCTGTGCAGCCTTCCCCTGGGAGGAGCAGGAGCAGGGAGAGGAGCAGAGGGACTCAGCATGGCTGTGGCACCCAGTAAATAGAATATGGCTGCTCTTGTGCTGGCCATGCATATGGTTGAAATGTGCTGGGCAACTTGGTTCCACCAGTGACACACACAAGGTGCACCAGCAAAGAGCAAGTTCCAGCTGCAGCAAGTGTTCAGCACTCACAGTTTGGGCTACCCAGTTCTGTGAGTGCCCCTGCCCTTTGGGACAGACATTTCTGTCACCTCTCCTGACAGGGAACCTGTCCCTCTGGAACCAGCCCCAGGGACTGTAGAGCAGCTTTTGGGTGGCTCTGAGTAGTTAACCTTGCAGTATATTCCTGTCTTGGTTTCCGGAGTGAGAAGATGACTCTAATTTGACTTTAGTCCTTCAGCAAAACTTAACTGAGCCTGTGAATTTGCCTCCAGTTTTGGTAGATGTCCTCCATACTGGAAAGGAAAATAAGCAGAATAAAAGCAAGAGGGTTGTTTTATTTGCAGGTAGGATTGGCACAAGAATGGCTTGCTAGCTGTTGTTGCTAGCTGAAGGCTGCTGAGATATTTAGCAGCCTGTTTTCATGTTCAGATCCTAATTCAGCCTTCCATCCCTGTCAGGTAGGATGAAACCATCCCTGATGGGTAATGAACACTTGCATGAGGAGGTTTTGAAGCGAGAGTATGTACTGTCCGCCCATCTGCCAAATGGGCTGCCACGATGAGGACAGAGGTAGAGAGTCTTTTAAATGACCAAGGGTCATGATGGAGAGGGTTTCTTCAGCCATTAGGAACTGGGAACCACCTCCTCAGGAAGCCAAGGGGCTGATATCTCCCCAGTCCTATGGAGGTGGAAACAGGTGGGTGGCATCATGTCTGAAGACATCTTATCCTGGACTGGAAATGAGCAGCAATGCAAAATCAGCACAAAGCACAAAAAGGTAGGTTGCGATCCCCTGGCCAGATCTAATGTTTGGCAAATTCCTGAGCAAACTTTCCCTTCAGTAACCCTCGGAGCACTCCAAGAGCTTGTCAGAGGGGTTGGTTCTTATCGAGTTGAGCTTGCCTGGTGCAGACACGAGGATTAATCACAGAGACATGTGCAGCCTGGAGAGCCTGTCTGTGCTGTCAGCCCACAGCTGCCCCACCACCCTGCAGCAATCCCTGCAACCCACCTTGCGATGGCTTCGGGGTGATCTTAGTGTTGGTTTCTGGGTGCTGGCAGGAGACTGCCACACTGCCAGAAATGCCGGTGATGCTGAGCAAAGGACTTCTTCCTCTCTACTTCACTCTGGTGAGACCCCACTTGGAGTTCTGCATCCAGCTCTGGAGCCCTCAGTACAGGACACACATGGACCTGTTGGAGAGGGGACAGATGAGGTCACCAAAATGATCAGCAGGATCAAACAGCTCTGCTGTGAGGACAGGCTGAGAGAGTTGGGGTTGTTCAGCCTGGAGAAGAGAAGGCTCTGGGGAGACCTTCTTGTGGTCTTTCAGTACTCAAAAGGGGCCTATAAGAAAGATGGGGACAGACTTTTTAGCAGGGCCTATTGCGATAGGACAAGGAGTGATGGTTTTAAACTGAAATAAAGGAGATTCAGGCCAGACATGAGGAAGAAACTTTTTACACTGAGGGTGGTGAAACACTGTCCCAGGTTGCCCAGAGAGGTGGTAGATGCTCCATCTCTGGAGACATTCAAGGCCAGGCTGGATGGGGCTCTGAGCAACCTGATCTGGGTGAAGATGTCCCTGCTCATGGCAGGGGGTTGGACTAGGTGACCTCTGAAGGTCCCTTTCAACCTGAACATTCTATGACTCTATGATTCCAAGCTGAATCTGGCCTTGTGTCTTTCTGTGTATCCTGGGAGGCAGGGAACAATGCGTAAGTGCTGGGAAGCAATTGCCTTGCAGCAGCAGAGCCAAGAGGCAAAATTAAGACTAAAATGTGAAATGCTTGTGCGCAGACATGTTTCTGGAGTACCTTTGCCCCTGCTTATGAAGGGGTTTGATCTTGTTTCCCACAGGAGCATTTTCTCCCTGCTCAGAAGGAGCTGAGACACTAGTGGGTGGTTGTCCTCATTAGTCATCCTACCTGTCATAAAACTACTGAAATAATGACTTGGCAGCTGCCCAGGGCTTCTGTTTCCCTCAGGTTTGGTACTTCCTTAATTAAAAACTCACTAGGCATCAATTGTTTGTTTGTTTGTTTGTTTGTTTTGTTTGTCTGCCTTTGGGAAGGGGAGAAGGGGAAAAAACCTCTCCTCTGCTTGCTAGCAGGAATATTTACCTATGGACAGAGTCTAATCTGATTTTTACGCAAACAGATCAATATTTGTTTTTCGCCACATTGAAACTTGCTGTTAGCATTCCTAGTACACAAATGAATAAATATTGATGTTATGGACCAGGGATTTGGCTGGTGTATGTGGGCATGTTCTACTTCAATTCAGCGGAGTCAGTTTATTCCAGCAGAGATGTCCTCATTTTTTTCATAATTGTGCAAAATTTTGCTTCCAGAATGAAGTTACAGTCAAGATAGAAAATAAATTATGAATGGAAAATTAACTGCATGAGATCAAACGGGAATCAGCATGGGCACCTGGAGGGGTGGAGGATAGATTATTTTAGGGAGGGGAGCACTGGTGCAGGTTGGGTTACTGCTCTCCCCTTGTCTGACTGCCTGAACCTGCATATCTCAAGTTTCTCAGGTCATAAGATTATTCATATTTGATTACATTATAGTCTCTGCTAGAAGCATTAATGCATCACTCCTTTTGTGTTTGCCATGAGGAAATACCTGCCATCAGACAGCCTACAATCTACACGGACAAGGTAGGTAGAAAGTAGGAGATAATTTTATTGTTATACCTATTTGTGGGCTGGGAAAACTAGGGGAAGAAGAGTAATGAACATGCATGTGGCAAATTGGAGCAGTTAAAAACTGATCGCTTAAGACTCTTGTTAGTGTCCTCTTTGCTCAATTACCTCTCCCCCGAGAATAACTTTACCTCATTGGGAGAAATTACATTGACAACAATGTGCTAACTATCCCTGTAAGAGGTCCTTTCCAAAACAGGAACATATTTGGAAAATACATTTCTTTCGTTGCAAATTAGTAAAAGGAACACATTAGGTCTATCACAGGTATCCACGTTGCCTTTGGCTTGCGAGGCGTGCAGAAGCCAGCAGAGCTGAACCAAACTCCATCCCCAGTGATGCCTGAGGAGGTGAAAGAGGGTGAAATGCCCTTCCAAACCACCAAGCCAGAAGAGTGAATGCAAACCAGGTCCACATCTCTGGTTTGTGTTCACTCTCCTGATCACAAACCATCTCCCCAGCTGGGACTTGCCCTGTTTCCACAGTAAGGTGGTGAAAGGGGGATAAATTTCCTTACGCATGTCCCAGCTAAGAGCACATATTTAGTGATTTGTGATGGAGCAGAGCTGATGGGCAGCCCCTAGCACTGCCACAACCTGCCCCTGTCCCAGAGCCATGTTTGCTGTGTGCACAGCAGTCTGAGATGGAAGACAAGTGCAGTCTGTGATGGAAGAAAAGCACAGTCTGCTGACACTTGCCACACATGATGCTTGTAGGTCAATCTTGATATCACTTCATGGACACAGATGTTCTGATGACTTTCCCTATATTTTATACAGTCTCGAACTCCAGTAATAACTACTGACATCTACCTCTAATAATATTAGTAGCAGTATAACTGATAATGCTCTGAAAGCAGCTGCTGATGCATGTTGCCATGGTCAAGGCTAGGTGCTGGACTATCTTCCCTGGACCAACAAACACCTCGCTGTGTAATATGATGGCCAAACTGGTGTCCTTGCATAGTCAGATGTTATCTATAACATGTGAACAGCACGTTGTCCCCGGCCTTCTTGCTTCCCTGATGGATCCTGTTAACATCACCTTGTGTTATGCTGCCATACCAGACGACGTCAATGGTTGTGCAGTAACATGACTTAGGCAGATAGGAGTTGGCAATAGGTGCTCCTAGAAACAGAAGTGTAATGTTGTGTACATGTCTGGTGCCAGCCAGGAGGTCAGGGTTCCCACAGCAGCTCACCTTTGAAATTCATCTTGCTGCTGTCTCTGAACAACCATCTTGCACGATCACTTTTAGTTTACCATAGAATCATGGGATCATAGAATAGTTTGGGTTGGAAGGGGCTTTCAGAGGTCATCTAGTCCAACCCCCTTCAGGAGCAAGGACATCTTCACCCAGATCAGGTTGCTCAGATCCCCGTCCATCCTGGCCTTGAATGTCTCCAGAGATGCAGCATCCACCACCTCTCTGGACAACCTGGGCCAGTGTTTCACCACCCTCATTGTAAAAAATTTCTTTTCATGTCTACCTTGAATCTCCCTTATTTTAGTTTAAAACCATCACCCCTTGTCCTATCGCTATGGGGTCTGCTAAAAAATCTGTCCCTATCTTTCTTATAGGCCACTTTTAAGTACTGAAAGGCCACAACAAGGTCTCCCTGGAGCATTCACTTCTCGAGGTTGAAAAACCCCAACTCTCTCAGCCTGTCCTCACAGCAGAGCTGTTCCAGCCCTCTGATCATTATTAGGCATTTTAATACCATGGTGTCATCAGCTTAACTAGTCAGAGAGGGCCTCCTTTCCCTTTCCTTTCAAAATCACACTTGGTTTCCCAAAATTATCCTGTCAGTCCAGTGAAAGACAGAGACTCCAGTCTGTGTGTTTCCCCTGGCTGAAGCAGAAGTAAGCTGCTCCACACCATGCCTGGGGTTGCAGAGCTGGCCAGGAGTGGTGGCACGGAGGGACATGGCTTTAATTGTCAAACAGAGCACTCAGGAGCTGGAACGTGTCCACTGCACAGTGGCACAATCTGAGAAGCCATTTAAGGTCTCAGCTGGAAAGCAAACATAGAGAAGATAACCATGGATTACAAGTCTGTTTGAGATCTACGCACATCTACTGTTTTGACAGCAGAAATTATAAACAGATCGTTTTTGTTGACCTGTGACCTACAATCTGTTGGAAAGAAATTCTTGCCTTTTATCTGAGAAACTGATGTTGGAAAACATTGCTTGCATGGAAAATATTGTCTAGGTCATCTCTTGCCCAATGGTTTATTTCCTAATTCTGATTAGCCAAGCTAATACTCACACTTCCTTGGCACTACCTGAGGATGAGTCCCCATGGTGCTGCCGATGGATCTCCACTGATGAGTCAGAGCTGAAATGTCTGTGATAGACTGATAAAAGGAGGATGACACTTCAGACAGCACAAATAATGAGAGGGCCACGTGCATCAGTCTGTTCCACAATACTTTCACCAGCGGTGGAAGGGGAAGTGGAAAAGGGACATACAGGAAAGAAAGAGGCAATAGGAGGAGAAGCAGGGCATGGAAGAGAACAAGCAGTCAGGACAGAGAAAAGAACATTTCCAAAGCAGAGAAAGGCGTCTCCTATACAGAAATTTGTTCTGCTTTGTCCTGTTTTCTTAACAGAAGTGCTGCAGGCTTCCCACACCTCTCTTTTAGTTACTGATGACAGCATGAGAGAACAAAGCTTTTTCAGCATGTTGCTCTTCCTCACTGTTGGGCTCGACATGCTGCTTGCACTTCCCTTCCTGTGAGAGCAGCAAGGTGGAGACAGGGGACTGCTGGGACTACCTCCTTGGAGGTAAGGGCAGCAGGACAGTAAGCATCTCAGAGGTGGCACATTTGACCAAACAGTTGAAGCTGTGTGACTGGGAGCTGGACTAGATTACCTTTGAAGATCCCTTCCAACCCAAACTATTTTATGATTCTATGGCTGCCAGGGTCTGACTCCACAAGCAAGGCAGGAACTGTAAGGAGAGCAAGGAAGGTCTCAGACTGCTAGAAGTAGGTCCTGCTGTTTAGTCAGGTTTCACTCTCCTCCAAGATGTGTCTGTGGTGCCTGTGTGGTAGCAATAGTATTGCTGGACCTGTGATGGGTTGAGGATTTTGCTCGATTAATCTAAGAGATTAGAATTTTCTTTGCAAACCTGACTGGAAAGGAGAACAGCAGTCATTTCTTAAGCAGCTCTGTTGTCTTGAAGTGAGGTTCTCTGGGGCTGAGGTCCAGCAGGCTGTAAGACACCCCTCCCCAGAGTCTTTGCTAGACATACATGTGTCCACCCCACCTGTTGCCCTTCCTGATTAGCACTGAAAAACCTCTTTATGGAATGATTATTGCAGACCATTTGCTGGTCTGGATCAGTGCCTGCTTCTGGCAGATGTATTTGTCCTTTGGTCTTCCCCCAGCACTGTCACTGCCAGGGCCATAACTGGGCTTTCATTGTTGCAGTTGTAAGAGTGATTAAAGCTGCAGGGAACGCAGAGTCAGACCCAGGCCAGACTGTTTCCCTGACCTTCGTCCTGAGATTGGTTTTCAACTCCACTGTGTTAGAAATCTGCATTCACAAAAGTAATTCTTAATATGCAAGCAATTGAGACCTCTTGTCTGATTGTGTTCTAGCTACCTGCCAACTGGGTGGCCATTCGAATCTTCTTCTCTCATTTCTAGAACACTGATTTTGACCCCAGCCCTGTGATCTGAATTAGGCCTTTTCCATAACTCACCTGTCACTAGTACCTCCCTAGGTCTTGGGTCCATGCAGTCACTGCTGCTCTACACAGTCAACAGTTTACAAGCCCTGTTCCTCTCTCCAACCAGGTTAGCATTCAACTCCATCGTGCAGAGTGGGATATCATGAGGACACCTGCCATGGAATGGCTGACAGCTACACTTCTGTCCTAAAGCCAGCATAGACAAACCGCCTGGTGTGAATAGTCCATAATTCATGTCATGTCCAGTAGCTGCTGTGACAGTGTTAGATGATCTGAGGACAAAACCCATGCCAGCAATGGAGAGAATATCCTATCAATATGGAAGGCTCCAGGTCTGTGACCTGGTCCTATTAGTTTTCCTAAATCAGACATGACCCAAATTATCTGACTTCAGTAAGCTGTGTAGGGAAGATATTAGTCTAATTCTTCCTAGAAGATGGAGCTTCAGCCTAAAGCTCCATCAAAGCCTGAGGGCTCTTGGTGGTGGAGGGAAGACAAGGGGCTGCATCCCCTACCCAGCTCTGTGCCCACACCCACAGGCCATCACGTGTGCTGCTATCTCTCTGTTCCCTTGTTCCCAGGTATGTCACAGACACATCTGCTCAAAACTAAGCAGTTACATTTTTATTGGGGCATATTCTACCTCACCATTTCTTACAGAGCAGGATCTGGGCAGGAAACATCTGCTTCAGGGACTGCAGCAGCCTGAGCGGTCAGATGAACTGTGGAGAAATGGGGAGTAAACATGGGCTGTGCAAAACAAAGTGGTGTCCGGTAGCAAATTCCTCCTATCGGAAACAAAACTGAATCTTACCCTTGTTTCCCCGAATCCCCTCTGTTTCCTAGCTAAGCCCCAACAATTCCAAGCATCCCAGGCATGCAAGGAAATTCTGCTGACGTCGGGCAGCTGGAGGCCAGGGAGAGGGGATGGGGCTCAGGAAGTCTGTGCCCCTGAAAATGAAACAAATACTGTGCAGAGAGTATATTCTGGGTCATAAAAGAGTTTCCCCGGCACAATCTGTCTGAGACAATTTTCTATATTAAGTCCCCAGCTGTAGCCTGAGGAAGTGGCAGCAGAGCAGCGTGTGAATCATCCATCCTATCCGAGAGAATCCCGAGGTGGGAGATTTCCTGCATTTGGAAAGAAAACAAGACACACTGTAGTTTCTGGTGCCAGAAAGGAACCTAAAACCATCTAACGGGGACCTCGATGAGGTCATCCGGGAGCCCAGATGTAATCATAGAATAGCTTGGGTTGGAAAGCACCTTCAAAGGTCATCTAGTCCACCCCCCTGCCATGAGCAGGGACACCTTCAACCAGATCAGGTTGCTCAGAGCCCCATCCAGCCTGGCATTGAATGTCTCCAGGGATGGGACATCTACCACCTCTCTGGGCAACCTGGCCCAGTATTTTACTACCCTCCCTCATACTCAGAAAAACAAGGGCCACAGGGTCTCTCGCTGATGGGTGTGTTATTCTAGAGTAAGTCCACAAAAGGGGTGCAGGTTGCCCCACCACAAGGACCAGCTACAGACAGATTGTACCAGTGGAGGCGGTGGTTCATGGTCACCGGCACCATCTCTCTAGGTGCTGGAAGCAAGGGGAGCCTCTTGTCTCAGCTCCACCGCTCATAAAGGCAGACCGTGGTAAAGGCAATCAAGACCAACCCTGCACTGCTTCACAAGCTGCATAAGTGTTTTACTATCTCCTTACCTCATAAAAGGACTTTATTGCAAATTATTCATCAGGGAGAAGAAGCTTCACGTTACAAGATGCTGTCATTCACTGAATCAACACTGAATCATGTCCACACTTAGCACGTAAGGAAGATTTCAGCCACAGTAATGCTTAAATTGCTGTCTGCAATGAATAAAGGTGTGAAGGAAATACAATATAGAACAGCATTATCTTAGCTATGTCTGTTTAAAGCCAGCTACCAACAACACTCCAGGTTTTAATTTGTGCTTGAGGCTAAACTTCATGTCATTTTGTACATTTAAAATGGGATCAAGGATGGGATTTTCAAATTTTTGGGGGTCTAATTTTCCCGTGATTGAACCATTGAGCATTTCAGTGGAAGCATGCCAGAGAGCATAGAAAAGCAGTAAGTGCACTTCCTACCAGAAACACTAGTCAGACATGCAAAATGCTGATCTGCTAAAAATGCAGTGCACTGATTCAACCATGCTCACATCATTTTGATAAGTTAACTTTTTATGGACAGGCTTCATACCGGATCAGACAGTTTTCATTTGTGTCACTCCAGCTTCATGTCAGATGGAAAAGACCTAGCAGGTCACCCAGTCTGCCAGGCAGACTATCCTACCGATACAATTTTTGAGATCTTGGTCTCTTTCCTAGTGTATAACACTGCTAATGATTTTCTATAGTAAATTATGCTAACCTCAAAAAAATTTCCATTTATTTGACTAAGCTTCAAGCCCTAGAGAAGTAAATTTTTACATGAAATATTTGGTAAACAAATAAGGGAAAATATCTTTGTCTGCAAGTGTGCTGCTGATGCAGTCCTCACTAGTGGGTTCTTTATGGAAGAAGTTTGTAAATGTTTGACAGGAGAGGTGGGATTCATCCGACCAACTCCAGATGCTCAAACTGTAAATTTCTGCCTATGAGCTAAGTGTCTAGACTGTTTTTATAGTCAACAGAGAAATACAGGCACTTCAGGATGGATTTTTCCTTATCCGAATGTCTACAATGGCTCTGATATTTCACCCTAAAAGTTCCTATTTCTTTCCACTGGCTGTAAAGGCAACCAGAAGTAACTGGTACTGAAGTGGATGTCCAGGCTATGCCTTCACTAGAAAACTAAAATGCTGGGGATCATTCTCTGGCACTGAAGATCGCGGCCAAGGAATGGCACTAGGTGGTCTTGCCATCCAAAGTAGTGAGGTTGCCCCACAGTGAATGCTACTGCCCTGACCTGAGCCCACCAGGCCTTTGGGAGAGCAAAATAATGCTGGGGACCACCCCAGCATCTGCAGTGGTCTGGCACTGTGGATAGGCAAGCTGCAGAAGGAAACCAGTGTATCTGGCCCAGGAATAGATATTCTCATAGTAGACATGCCAAGCAAAGAGAAATAAATCCTACCAAATGTCTTGGAGGTGCTCAGGTTCTCTTCTTCTGGCTTCGCTGCCTGTAAATGTGAATGATTTGTTGCTGTTTGGCTGATGTTGGTGTTTCTTCTGCAGGAACTACAGTTGCTGGCTAATATTTGGCTGCTCTGACATTTTTCCTTCTCCTTCCTGAAGCATGAAGGCATTTTTGCCAGTGCCTCCAGCTCTTTTCACAAGCCATTCAGGAAGAAGATGGTTCATTTGCCTCTGTAGAGATTTCCCTGAACTGATTTCCCTCTGGTGGATTTGTGCTGATGGAAGGATTAAGTTTTTCACTTGCAATTTGGTGATTATTAAAATAACTGGGGATAGGATTGCAAGATTGAGGAATGGCCTTGCTAAACCCAAAGGGCTTCCTGAATAAAGATTTTTCACTCCTTTGATAGCAACTGAGTGGGCTCTTCCCATCCATACCAGAGCCAGTTACCAATTACACTCACCGAAGTACTAGCATCTGTTTATAAACCCTCAGTCTCTTTGGAATATTAGCAGTCAATTTAATGGAAAAATCCAATCCTTTTTTTAATCTAGATTTTCATAGTGAGTAACACAATCTATTGCATCACTGGTTATTCTGATGCAAAATTTCTCTTCTTCCATCTTTCACTGGTCCTTTCTTTGACTGCAATACATCACTGTTACCAAGAGCTATTCCTGTGGGTAAGTACCATGTATGCTAAACCTATCAAAGGCAGATTCTCATCACAGTTTTAGCAGTGTGAGTATAGCATGACCACAACCAGAGTCTGTCTGCTTGGGAAGTAACATTAAATAATTTCATACAGCTGGGGCACCTGATTCTTCCCAATCTTTGACATTATTTCATCAGTTTCAGTGAGACTTCTCTATCCAACAGCATTAATGAGAGGCAAGCTGGACCCCAGACACGGAGGACAGATGGAAATTAAAACAAAACTAAAAAACAGGAAATGGATTTGTCACTTCAACTACAATATAAAAAGTAACAAAATTGAATGTGGAAGTCTGAGACGAATCTGGAAATCCTGACATGGCATTACCACTGCTACTTTTTAACTCTGAAGTCTTTCTCTTTGATGATGCATTACTGAGTATTTTTATCTATATGTCTTCTCTTACAGGTAAAAATACCAGTTTTCAATTAAAAAAGTTCACTTTTGTAAGTGATTAGATTTTATTCCTGAAGCTTTAAAACAGAAGAAAAAATATTGAGGGAGTGCTAATATATATCACAGGAAAAATTCTTGAAGAGAGGGGTTTATTGGAAATTGGTCTCCAGACCAATTTTTGCACAAATGAGAGGTGCCATGGGAAACAATAATCTGGATTAATGAAAACTTTTGAAGTTAAAGAATGAATGGAGGTATATCTGAAAGCTGAAGGAATTTGTAATATGACTCAATCTTTTTGCCTCTAGGTCACTGCTTCAGAGTTGGTATCGGCTGGTAGCAACTGGAAGTTATTATTCTCTGACAGCTGTTTGGAGACCTCTGGGAAATGAGTTTGTATTATCCTGCTACCAGTGGTAGAGTGACTGATGCAGTGTCAAGTAATCTATCCTCCCTACAGGGGGTAATTGGTATTTTCCTCACTGATAGCAAATAGAGAGACTGTAACTAAAACAGACATAAAGCAAAATTACCATCCTCTTGTTGTATCAGCAGCATCAGCTGCATTATTTTCAGCCCCTAAAGTGCTAATGCTGTGTGCACCTTGGCACCAAGATGTCAGGACACAGGCAATATCGGCAGGATGCGCCTGTACCCCGGTGGCTGGCATCAATCTCTTATCGGTGATGCTCATATAGAAGGAAGAGCTGGGGAGGGGAATCACAGAATCAGAGAATAGTGGCTTGGAAGAGACCTTCAAAGATCACCTAGTCCACCCCCCCTGCCATGAGCAAGGACATCTTCAAGTGGATCAGGTTGCTCAGAGCCCCATCCAGCCTGGCCTCGAATGTTCCCAGGGATGCGGCATCTATCACCATCACCCTTTGTCCTATCACAACAGGCCCTGTTAAAACATCTGTCCCCATGACTCTTATAGGCCCCTCTTAAGCACTGAAAGGCTGCAATAAGGTCTCCCTGGAGCCTTCTCTTCTCCAGGCTGAACAACCCCGACTCTCTCAGCCTGTCCTCATAGGGGAGGTCTTCCATCCCTCTGGGAAGGGAGGTGAACCTCTCTAACCACTCCCTAGGATCCATCATTACTTCGTGCCATGTGTGCTGTCCACGATGGCATGGATTCTGTTCTTGGCTGTATATAAACATGGGCACAAAGCAGTACAAGTGACCTGTTGACCAGTTTCTTTGCGTCTGCTGCTGGACTCCCCTGTCATTCACTCCTGCCCTCCTGACACCAGCTCTATTTCTTAACTGGCGGCACCAGGATGTGCACAGCTGGCCCTAGTGCACTTCTGAGCACACAACCAGGTTGACCAGAGTGCTCAAAGCAGCTTTCAACTGGCCACTGAAGTAAAATATCAACAAGCTTTGGATGAGGGAAATCTAGCAGAATGCATTTGGATTTTATCAGCACTTCACATTTTTGAAAATATTTTACTTAAAATAAAAAAAAAAACTATTGCAAAGAATGTGTCTCCATCACAGTTTTTTTGTCCATTACTAATACTCTTTAAATCCAGGTTTACTGTCCCATTGAACTTCAGTTATAGAGACACTGAGTCACATCACAGAAGAAACTATCTCAGTTTACCCTGACCAGGTAAGGAATTATGGCTCCAGCCCGCACTGGGGTTTCCTGTTATTTCCCTGTTGGAGGCTGACTGAAGGGGGATTCTGCACTCAGAGACGCTCTCCTGGCAGACCTTGTTTCCCATCTTTTTCCGATCTACCTCACTGTGCTCTCAGCTGCCTTTGTGACTGATACAGCCTCCGCCAGACAGTGGTTGGTTTCATTTCATTCAAAAATGAAGGTTCAAACCAGATGCGTTGCCATCTGGAGAGGCCTGTTTCCCTCCACTAACTGAAAGATGCTTTCGATGATGCAGTCAGACTTATATGTGTACCAGTGAGATACCTGATAGAAGGAAGGCTGCACCTTAGCATGTGCATTTCTAGAGAGAGTTGACAAAATAGAGACAATATTCAGAAGAAGCACAAAACAAATACTCTGGAGAACAGGAAAAAATATGTTAAGAGAGTTAAAGTCATCACTTAGATTTATACAGGAAAAGAAGTTTTAGTGGCAACTCAGTTACAGTCAATAAAAAGGTTAAAATGTTAAATAGTTTTTTAAATCTAATGGAAAAGGACATAACAAGGAGCTGGAAACTAAAGCCAGACAAATTCAAGTGCAGCCTCATAAACTATAACTCCTATAAAGCACTGTGCCACCAAGGAAAAATTAAGTTTAATGTTGATCTTGACTTAAGGCAGATTATTGATTGAAGGTGACAGCCATGCCACTAACTGCAACAAACATTTAAGCATTGGGACCATCTGAATGCTGTGGTCAGACTCAAAGGGTGCTCAACTGGCCAATGCATATTCTGAACAACAACAGCGCAAACCAGGGATTCAGTTGCATATTAATGGGTGCCTGGTGCCATTTGAAGAGATCTGGGCAGTCTGAGATATCCACACAGGATGGGCCAGACATGGCACAGGACCTACAGAAGACCCTGTTGGAGTAGAAGGTATAAATTTGGAAGTGTAAATTAGTGAATCTGCAAGGGTGCTAGACCATGATGAGGAGGTGAGTCAACCTAGTCCTAGCCGTCCAGAATCCTTTTATAGCCAGTGGAAAGCTGTAACTTACAACTTTCTGTAAGTTACAGTTTAAGTTTCTGTAAGACTGCCCAAAATGGGGGGCTTGAAATAAATTTGATGAACATGAAAACATAAAAACACCTATTTGTGTCTCTGCATTGTGAAAGGAGAGCAGGGAAATTAACTCAGATGTCGATATCTACACAATAAGTATTGAATACTGAGATTAATCCAGCACTCAATGTCTAAATGAAATGATCCACTACCATATCAATGTTTTCAGCTATTTTCTTGGAGACTAAATTGCAAGATTTTCATTTTTCAATCTGAATTTTGGACAGTAATAAACAACCACAGGCCAGAAATTCCATGTTTTCCCTTAGGTCAAACTGAACAAATAAGCTGGACTACGAAAGTTATTACAGTGTTCTCAACGGAAAAGAACATATCCCCATTGAAATCAGAAATGCTCATTTCTCTCTCAGAAATATCCCAGGCAAACTTGTGAAGTTTGAGGAATACATAGCCACTGATGTACAAGCAGACTTCTTGCTAATCTCCAGGAATCTCCTTGCCTGAACACAGACTCCCAGTAGGCAGACAACAACCCCATGCCAACGTGCATATATTGTGCCGTGTCCAAACATAAGACTCTGAAAGTGGATAAGCAATAGATAGTGAAGTGGATAAGCAATAGATAGTGAAGCGACCAGGAAAGAAAGAAAAAAATAAACAAACCCGAAGTAAGGGAAAGATCAGAAGATCATTTCCTCCAGTGCCCTTTGACGTTGTGTTGCTGCTGTAGCTAAGGCAACACAAGCCTTCCCTGACCCTCTGCTGTAACAGACGACAGCCCCTTTTCAATGACTGCACTTTATACCACTCCTGCACAGGATTAATTTCATAGTCGAGGGCTGAATCATGAAGGAAAGTGCAGGGAGGTGTCAGTAATGACAAATGTCATGACCAAGGGGACACGGAATCCAGCCTGTGCCGGGCAGGGCAGTGGTACTTTGCCTCTGTGCACACCTGGTGCTGAGGAGGAGCAGGTTGTAGCACACCCTGCAAACACAGCTGCTGGGAGGGTTGGAGCAGCAAGTGAGGAGAGACACGTAGAGGTCAAGGTTATTTTTAGAGACCTAAAATTGGCCACCTTCTTTCCTGAGTCACTGAGAAAACCTTGTTTGTTTGGGGGCGGTTTCTGCCAGGAAACACACGATACCTTTGAAGGTGTGTTCACCTGCTGTACGTGCTTGTCGGGCTTCGGAGGAAAAGGCAATATCTGAACGAGTCACAAGTGGGTCTTTTAGGACTAGAAGATTCTCATATTAAATTGGCCAACAAGTGTTGGAGCTGCAGGCCAAGATGTCCTTGTTGTCCACAAAGGAAAGTGGGCCATGGTCTGGACCATGCCATGGCCTCTCCTCTTCAAGTGGTGGTGCAGATGGGTTTGAATAAGAACTCAAAGCTCATGCCAGAAGCATGAGGGAGATGCATTATAGTCTCTGCTAATAAATTGCAGTATCAGGTCTTCGACCTGGGCATGGCAACTATACCAACTGCACTGTTATATTGCTTAAAATCCCTAGTTCAGATTTATTTGAGGTTAACTAGTCCTTTCCAAACAACTCCTGGCACCTCAGGGTCACCATAAGCCTAGGACCACCCCTTCTTGTTTTGAATGCCAGCAGGGCTTGGTGGTCTGGACCCAACCAGACCACTGTCTGTCCTCAGGAACCTTGATGAGCCTTGGCAGTGTTTATTTTGCTCTTTAGATGAAACTATGATGTCTGAACAGCATGAATGAGACCCACAAAAGTTTATCAGTCAAACGCTGTGGAAATATGTGTGTTTTTAAGGTGTCAGCAAGGTCTGTGATTGTATTAGCAGGTGTTACCTGAAACTACTTTCTCGGTCATAGGCTTCCCCTAAGCTGATTAACTATTTAAAACAGTCTTGTCTACACTAGGTTTTTAATTCTTCGTTATAACTCCTGGAGTGTCTCTGTAAATTGAAATGGCCCCCAATCAGCAGAAGATGTTCTCCTCATGCTGACCTCATGGAAGATGGAGGGACAGGTGACAGCAAGAGGTGGCAGGAAAGGGGGTGCTCACATCATTTCAATGGTGATGATACCTCTGATACCTCACTGATTTCACACAGGGTGTGGAGCATGCCTTGAACCTGATCCTCAACCACCATCCTTCATTTTGTGCTCATGGCACTCTCCTGGGGAGCGGCATGTGGGCTCCAGTCCTTGCAGCACAGAGCCTGGGTCTATGGCTGCTTCTGCAGGTGCTCTCATCTGAGCTGGCCTCAGGCTGAGCTCTGCCATCTCATCACAGAGAAGGTGCAACTGCACTTGTTGTTGATTGCTCAGGTTGCTTGAGAAATCTCATGGGATCCAGGTCTTGATAGAGTCAGGTAGACGGATGTGTAACTCCTGCCTTAGCCCCAGGATACAGAAGAGTCCAGGAGGGCTCCAGGATGGCTCCTGGATCCTGAGGCTAAGGCAGGAGTTACACAGCCATCTGCTTGGCTCTGTCAAGACCAGAGCACATCTTGGGCCTTTTAGATGCTGCAGAAACTCAGAAGCTAAAGCACAAAGACACTGATGGACTTTAAATGCCCCAGGGTCAGGCAGGATTTGCAGGCTGCAGTTCTGGAGCTAAAATTTCTGCACTGGAGGGAGGTGATTGTCCTGCTCTGCTCTGCACTGGTGCAGCCTCACCTGGAGCACTGCGTGCAGGTCTGGGTGACACAGGATAAAAAAGATATAAAGGTACTGGAGACTGTCCAGAAGAGGACTATGAAGTTGGTGAAGGGTTTGGAGGGAAAGCCATGTGAGGAGCAGCTAAAGTCACTTGGTTTTTTTGGCCTGGAGGAGACTGAGAGGAGACCTGATCACGGTTACAGCTTCCTCACAAGGGGAGGAGGAGGGGCAGGTGCTGAGCTCTTCTCTTTAGTGACCAATGATAGAACCCAAGGGAATGGCAGGAAGATGTGCCAGGGGAGGTTTAGGTTGGACATTAGGAAAAGGTTCTTCACCCAGAGGGTGCTGGAGCACTGGAACAGGCTCCCCAGGGAGGTGTCACGGCCCCAAGCCTGACAATGTTCAAGAAGAGACCGGACAACACCCTCAGACACATGGTGTGAACTGTGGGGTTGTCCTGTGAAGGGACAGGAGTTGGACCTGATGATCCTTGTGGGTTTTTTCCAACCCAGGACATTCTATGATTCTAAGAATTTTGGTTTGCATCTGCACGTTTTAGTGTCCGTGTGCTGCAGAGTGTCCCTCAGCTAGTGCCACAGCACCTCATCCTGCCAACGTCCTCACCTAAGGCTGAGTTTTCATCCTTTACCTTGTGATGATGAGAGGTTGCTGGCTGGATCCTGCCAAGCCATGGATGGAGATCCTGGCTGGGGCACATGCCCAGGCGCTGGGAAGGAGAAGCACCTCTCGCTGACTGTCATCCAATCTTTCAAAGAAGTAGGGTCAAGCAAGTAATGTGAAACTTAAGCCCAGACTCAGCATTTAAAGGGTTTCAGCACTTTAATTATTGGTAGTCACAATTTAAACTGGGATAATCAATTCTCCCTGCTGATAGCTACCTGATGCACTCCACCAAAAATGTGCGCTTTTTTTGTATGTTACATAAGAAGGTAACAATTTAGGAAGGAAAAGTCCATGAGCAGCCTAACCCAGCAGAATGAAATGGCAATTACTGTATAGTCAGACAGCATGGAGCCTGTGCTTTTAATGCATTTAATTCTGTCATGACTTAATAAATTCATTACGCTGGTGTAGTCAAGACTGAAGTTTAACAAGCACAAAGATGAGGGTTCTTTTGTGTTTCCCCATGTTAGCATTCAGATTCTTAAAGGGAAATTTTGCCTACTCTGAGGCTTTGGCTGCTGCATAACTGAAAAAAGGCACCACAAAAATATACTTTCTTCAGATTTGATATTTTTGTTTTCTTGGTTTGCATGTGCCTCACAAAATTGGATGGCTGCTTTTTTAAATATAAATGAAATTACTTGGCTCTTTACATCCTCTGATCCTCTGAAAACAAAACACAATCTGCTGCTTTGCTGTGCTTCTTCATGTTGGAAGAGCAGAACTTTGCAGATGTTCACCACACCTTAGAGGAGTGAAGGAGACACTTGTACCTCTTGTAGAAATATGCTCCCTGTTTTCCAGTACAGGATAGGATGTCAAAGAGTTCAGAGGAGGCAGCAGGCAGCTTGGGTAGGAATCACCCCAATCACAAAAACTAAACAGAATTAAGTTACAGTTATTATTAAAAGGGGCACACATTTCTCACCTTCACGCCCCTGACTCTGGCCACTCATTCCCATCAGGTTACCTGTGACATTTTAGGGATCATGCAGTTATATTATCAGGGAACAGATCTGGTTGAAAGCTAAAGGAAAAGAACAAAAAGGTTGCCTTCTGGAGGATCAGTTCCCTGAACTGACTTAGTGCACATTGTTTCACTCTTATGTTCCCCTTGTATGAATCACCTTCTGCTGGTATGGATTTCTCTTCATTAGTTAATGCTAGTATGTTCAGCAAATAGTTCTTTTCATTTTGGAACAGGACAGGAGCACTAAGGTAAAGAGGTAGGGTGACATTCCAGAGCCCCTAAGGACCAGTTTGTGTTTCTGGATAAGAGGGCATGGCTTGTTCTTAAGTGACATGCAAAGACTTCATAGAAACGAGCTGTTAAGAACCTTCCTTGCCCACACAGTCCAATGTAACTTTTGCAAAAGTGATAAAAACCTCCTGAAACCTGGAGTCCCATGGGTTAGTCATAATCTTAGATGTCTCCATGCTCATTTTAATTTGTTAAATCTGAACAGCTAACGAGCAAGGAAAGGGATGTACCAGCAACAACAGCCAATTGATCCACATGACGGCTGTATCCATGACTCACATGCTGAGGGTACTTTTTCAGTTTCCCTGAGTGTGCTGGCAATGTGCTCCTTCATAATGGTGATAATTTGGAATAATATCCTTTCGTCACCTGGTTCTTCATGGACTCACCCCAGTGGCAGCTGGAGTATTGGCATTTGTCAGGACTTGGCTGGGGCCTCTTATGCAGTTGGTCACTGCGCTTGAAGAAGGATGCAGAGCAGCTGGAGAGGCTTCACAGGAGAACAAAGAGAATGTTTTAAGGTCTAAAAGATAAGGTTTGTGGGGTCAGAGGACTTGGGGAACATCAGTCTGGGGAACAGATGACCACCAGGGTAAGATAAATGTTTCAAAAATGCCCTCAGAAAGGAATGGAATAATCTATATTTGTGCCTGGAAAGGGGTCAAAGATTATGGACTTACCTGCAGCAAAAGGATTTCAGTTAGAAAATATGAGAAACTTTCTCAACCTAAAAATACTGAAGCACTGAGTTGAATGCCCAAGGGAAGCTCTACAGTCTTCACATCACTGTCTTTTTTTAAGGATAGATTAGAGAAGCACCTGTCAGGATTATTTTCAATACTGCTGATCCCCGCTTAGGGTGAGGGATCTGTGCTGTGGCCTCTTGTATTCCTTTTCAGACTAATTTTCTCTGATGTTATTACCCCATGGAAATTTGTCACAGAAAGTCATCTCTCCCCAGCAAGCGAGATGCAGCCATGTGGAGTCCTGGCTATGCTGTAGCCCCTGCACCATGTGTGGCAGCACTGCAGAGCTGCTCAAAGCAGAAAGGCAGAGACCACAGACGCAGCATGGGAATGTGGAGCTGGAATCTGACTGAGAGCCTTTAATTAACCGTGTAGCCCTAGAGAAGGGTGTCGTGCAATCCTTAGGAACAGTAAATGGTTAAGACCCCAGTTTAAGTGCCTGATCTGAAAGAGGGAAGGTTATTGATTTCTGCAGGGAATCAGATTACATGAGAGTTGTGCATTTCCCCAAAGGCTCAAAGCCTTCACAGACCAGGACTGCTGAAAGACCATAAATTATGTGGCTTGTTGATACATTTATGCTCAAAGAAGTCTTGCTCCCTAGCAAGGCAGTGCAAACTCGTCTGTCTCAAATATACTCGAGCAGTCACCAGCAAATGTAATTTTGCTCGGTAAACCTTGATTCATGGTGTCTGCAATAGTTTGGAACGTTAAAAACAAATGAATCATCTGTTAAATGGCTTGTCTTATACGAATGCTGTGGAAATGCATAGTCCTTATTGGGGTCCTGCGTTTCATTTGCCATCTCTAGAGTGATAGATCCTGTCTAGGTAATTGGAAAAGAGCACGCCAAGAGTTATCTCATTGTAAACACATTAGGAGCTGAGATAAATCCTGGACAAGCTAAGCTCACAGGAGATGAAACATGGGAGAAACTATACAAAGTTTTCTAGTCCTACAGACATGGTGGAGCTGACTCCTCGATTTAAATACACATGAGGGTATGTATGTTTGTACAAGTACACATAGAAAACTAGGGTTTCTCCTGCTAATTCCTTTTTCCATTGTAAACTGTTTGAAGTTTGCATGTGCTGGAGCTGAAATGGCACCACTTGTATGTGCCTCCATAGGAGGAGCTGACAGAAGAAGCAGACCCGACAGGAGATGTGGCTGCTGCGTGAGGGGTGCAGACCCAAGGCACAAGGTGGGAGAGGAGGAGGTTGTGCTGCATCCACCCCTCATGTGAACAACAAGCACAGGCTGAACCAGGCAGTGCTTCATTGGGAAAGATGCTGCCCTTGGCTAATTTGCTTTAGCATCTCACAATATCTTTGAGGCTATGAGGAGTATCAGTCTGGCACATTTTGGGTGTGTGGGCATTTTGGCACAAGAACCTTCCTGACCATGATAATTTCAGTTTGGTATCAGCTGACTCCCCAGAGCAAACATGATTGGGATTTATATACACATTTTTCAAGGACAGACCTATGGCTTTAGAAGCACTGATATGGCAGACAAGAAGGGGATATAGCACAACCCTGAACACTCAAAATCACACCAGCTCCTTTCCCTCTGTTCTCAGTGATGCGCTGCTGGCCTCCATTCTCACCTGGAGAGCTGCAGCTGGTCCTGCACAAACTGCACGGACCTGCTGCAAGTTCCATGTTTCAATGAGCTCCTGTTTCACAGTGCTGCTTTAAAGATGCCCTGGGGAAGCCTGGGTATTTTGGAGTACCTCTGTGAATCAAAGGCACTACAACTTCCTTTAACATAATCTGTCATGCCGCTTGAGTTAATGTTAGCATTTGCTATGTGCATTTGCTACAAACAGGCTACAGGAATTAGCCAAGATCCTACAGGCTATGGGAATTAGCCAAGCCCAAGTGGCATTATCAGCAAATAATTTTCATTAATATATCTCTGGTTTTGAGACAATAAACAAAGATGTGATCTGGCAAAAAGCTGTGGGAGGAAAGACAGTATTTCTGATCCAGCCAGGACTTACATCATCATCTCCAGGAATTTTTCCTATGCAGGGAGCACAGAACAGCCCCTCTCTGGAAGGTTAACAGGGTTATTTAAACTTGGGTCATTTTACACAGCTGGGTAAATGAATCTGGCAAAACCGAAGTGGCAGCAACCTTTGACATTGAAACGGGGAGGGATGAAAGGCCAGGATGACTGTCTGGAGCTACAAACCCTGCTGACAGACTGTCCCCAGCTAAAATAGCTGGTCTGATTGTGTCTTCTCAAACAAAGACCTCTGCAGCCTCTGTCCCCCGTCACTCGCGCTGGGGCGGGGGTACGTGCCCAGCCAAGAGGCTGCCCAAGGCCAGTGCCCTTTTCACTTGTATCACACATTGGGAAATAGCACCAGGAAAGCCTCAGGAGCCATTTCTGGTCTGGATGCCACGGGAGCTGCTCCAGTTAGCAAACACGACACCAGGGAGCTCATCCTGAAAGGAGATGGCTGGATGCCGTCATGGAGTGGGCGCCATGAGAGGACTGTGCCTGCCAGGGAACCGGATCATGGTGTCACATTCCTCAGCCCTGAGTCACCCGGGGCTGCTGCTGACCCTTAACCTTGCTTCAGCTCCAGGCAGCGTTTTTCTGCCTTACTTCAGTGGGAGAAAGGATCTTGAAGAGAAGTGATAAAAGCAACCACTGAAGTCTATAAACAATCACTGCCCTAAGGTGACGCTGTGCCGAGAGGGCTCGGTGGGAGTTGTCCCACAAAAGGTCTTTTCTCTTCCTCCCTCCAGCCTAGAGGGGGTGGATGGTGGCCCAAAAACCATGTTAATTTTGCAGGAGTGTGCTCTGAGAGGTTTCAGTCTTCATAGTTTATCAGGGGGCTAATGAGTGATCAACAGATGATTAGCCAGATGCTTTGCTAGCTGCTGGTGCTACACAGGCACTTTGGTATTTTGGAGGCAGCTACAAGCCTTCTCAGCTCACACGTCAGCAGGTTGTCTGGGAACCATTTCCTAAGCAGACACTATGTGCAACCAGCCAGCACGGTCCTTGTTGGGGTGCATGGCTGCACATACTCTCGTGTCCAGCTGGCACACATGCTGATTCTAAGAAGACCTCGTTAAAATGCTTCTAGCAAAAGCCACTATAGGTAGAAAATTAGGTGCAACATGGAAGGTAACTCCACACCTGCTCAATTTGTACGTCTGATGTGGTCAGACAAGGATGCATGGCTTGTTGGCTTGCAGAGAGAGGGTGCACACGAGTTTCCAGACGCCTTGACAAAGCACTGGAGAAAAGTCCAAGACCCAGCTTCTAACTGCAAATCCTGGGGCTAATTTTTGGTATCTTCCACCTAAATTAGATGTTCTGACCTTCCCTGTGAAGACCATCAGGAGACCGTGGTCTGGGTATACTGTGTTATGTAGGTTTTGCCTGGCAGTCAGCAGACAGACCCGTACCCCTCCCCAGTATGATTTAGATTTTAGAGGACCCATAACCTTGTCCCACCACCCCACTAATCACAGCAGATGCTACAGCACAGCAACATGCAAGACCAGCTTAATCCAAAGCACAGAAGGGACTACAAGGCTGTGGTCACATCCTGCTGAAGCTGGAAGGGGAGGGATTCATTTCACCCAACTCTTGATGCCAGCCCTGTTGGAGCTGGAAAAGGTGAATTCCCTCTCTGGTCGTTACATAGAAAAAGACACTTTTAGGCTTTGGTTCATTTACAAGTAGAAGTGTAAAATAGGTCAGAAGAATTCCCCTCTCAGAGTCCTGCAGTTGACCCCTGCAAGCAGAACAGGCCCCCAAAAGCATTCTGTATTTCTCCTAGCTCTTATCTGGAAAACTTCTTGTGTTTGCCATTTTTCTTAAAATAAATAAATAAATAAATAAATAAATAAATAAATAAAAGAACAACACACAAACAAACACAAGGAAAAATACTTTTTGGGGGTTCTTGTTTAAGCTCATATTAAAGCAATTAAAGAGAGCTGAAAATTACTGGATTCATTGTCCTGCTACAAGCATATTAGTAATTAGTCTTGTATAACAGAAGCAGATGTTGCTTTTTTCCAAATGGTTCTGCCTGCGCTCAGGGTAGAAATATAACATTTTGCAGTGATGGTGACAGGGAGGTGATACCAGTGAGGCTGTTTATGTGCATGAAAGCTAGATACCTGCTTAAATGCTTCTGCAGACTGCAATCCCAATTGATGGGAGAATTCATTGCAGTGAAAGAGAAGACAATTTAGACTGTATTTTTCCAAAGAAGGAGAGCTTTAGTCTTCATCCTTCCTTTACAAGACTGAAAGGATATAATTGTCTCGGAAGACAAGCAAGCCATATTCCAGATGTCCAAAGTATTTGAAAGAGGATGTTTATTAATGACCTGGGGACTGAAGGTAAACAGGCTGCACAAAAATAACCCCTGAGACACAATGGTGCAGTTAACCTCTGGCTGCCCGAGGTCTGGGGAGCCCAGGGAGGGGCTGGTGGGGGGCACAGGCTGCAGAGCTGTGTTGGACGTGCAGCTCAGAGCTTCTCCTTAAATTCTTTTATAGGTAGCAACAAACTGCAGTGCTGCAGAGGAGAATACAGATCTGCTGGAGAAATGTCTTCTCCGATTGTCCGCTTAACATGATCAACTACAACGATAGAAAATTCTGGCCTCATCGCTCATGTCAAAAGGAGCAACCAATCCATTCGCGTGTAACAAAACCTGCCACGAGGACAAAGGGAGGTTTTACCAGTCCTTCCTTTTGGAAACCCATAATTTTTAAACCCACAGCAATATTTTTGCTGGATTAACATCTGTGAGAAAGCAGCAAACGCAGTAAATGAAATCTCCTTTCCTTAGCTTCACGTCCTCCCACCTAGCACATAAAACCTTCCTGCTCAAGATCAATAATATATGTACTGAGCAGGCTGAGATCCAGCTTCCCCCCTTTGGCAGACACATATTCCCGTAGGGAAATCCACAAAGAATCAAATTCCATGTCTGGACCGTATTGCTCACCCTGAAATCTGTTGAGTCTGGCTCCGTGATAACCACAGAGGAGACATACTCGTGTCAAGGACACACTTCTAAATGGCCTTCCTGCTAGCCCAGATTAAGCAGTGTCAGCCCCAGTTAATTACATATATCACAGGTCTGTGCAGAAAAAGCACAGGTCCATCCAATTGCCCTTCAGGGTGAATTTGCCTCATCTGTTCAACGGCTCTGTTGGTATCCAAGGGAGGTAGCAGTAAATTGCCTATCCTTAAAAAAATGCCTCTGTCTTAATAAAAAAGGATTATGTAAATAGATATATCTGTGATAATTTATAAACCAAAAAAATAATATTACAAATAAATAATCTATAAATAAATATATTTATGTACATGAATAAAGCAATAACTATGAAGAAATGGTTTTAAAAAACACTGGTAGTCAGGTATCATCCTTCATTGGGAGGCTACAATTAAGTGATCGATAAGGCTTGGGGCAATTAGCTAGGGATGAAGCTCTTAGTTGGCTCCCTCCACTATGATGTGTCAGGCTTTAGTCAAAGTCTGCAATGTTTTGGCACTGTGAGGTGTGTGGGCTCAGGACTAGAGACAAACCGCTCAGTCACCTCTGAGGAGCTGAGGTCCTATCCAAGCTACCACCTGTATACCCCCCATCCCATCACGTTTCTCCAGCCAACCTCAGTCCCATCATTCCAACTCCTCGTTTGTCCTATCCCACTACCCTCGCCTCCAGACATCTCCCTGCCCCATCCCTTACTCACACTCAGCAATGGATCTTTTGGGTGATCTTTTGGATGTGTGGGTCAGGGCTTGAGAGACATCTTGCTTGACCCTGTCTAAGCCACTGAATTTCTTTGTATCTGTTTGTAAGACATAAAACCGAGTCATAATTCCTACTTTGAACTGTGCATCATCTACTTAGGCTGCAGGACAGGTCCTTAAAGCTGTTTGGTGCAACTTGAGAAACAAAGGGCACTCAACATGGAGGACCTGTGCCAAAGCTCTTTTCTGACTGAGTGGTTTCTTACTACATGGCAGTGTAGACAACCCCGGGCTCCAAGCCTGACAGTGTTCAAGAAGAGACTGGATAATACCCTCAGACACAGGGTGTGAACTGTGGGGTTGTCCTGTGCAGGGGCAGGAGTTGGACTCGATGATCCTTGCAGATGTGCAGGGGCAGGAGTTGGACTCGATGATCCTTGCAGGTCCCTTCCAACTCATGACATTCTATGATTCTATGAACTTCATGGACCTTGGTCTTAGCTGAGACCTACCATAGGCAATAATGATGGTTATGCAAACCAGGAATCCCATGGAGATGTGTCTAAACATCCATCCTGCTCAGCCACAAGCAGCTTGTGTGGCTTGTTCCTATACTCTCCTGATAGCAGATACGACCTTTATGTTAACACATGTTCAGACGTCCTCGGACTAATATCTAATACTTTTTAATACAAAAAAGAATTCAGCCAAAACAGACTGATGAAAGTGCTTGGTGTAAAGCAAAGTACAATGGAATGATCCATTTGGGAAAACAGCTTATTTGACGTCTTCCAAACCATGTGAAAAATACTTTCCTGACTCATCAACTATTTGTATCATTTACCTGCTGCTCACAGTCTTCCCAGGCTACCAGGAGTCAGCTGGAATTCAGCAACATTTTCAGAGTTATTGCTAAAGACTAACCTAATAAGCCACCATTTTTGCTGGTGCCTTTAACTCACCTAGAAGAAACAAATTCAGTTCTGCTGGAGCAAGGGCCTGTTGTTTCAGAAGAGACCAGTTTATCCAGACTGTTTGTGCATCACCAGGCTAAGGGCCCCTCAGCAAACCCAACGTATTGTCCACAGTCTGCGCGGTGTTTACCCAACCTATTTCTAGGGCTCTCCCAAGAGGAACTTCCAAGCATTATCATTAATTGACACTTCTTAAGTCTTCTACTTAATGCATCCCCACAAGCTACTGCAAACACAAACATATCAGCTGCCATTAAGCAGGAGAATAGCTCAGGCTTCCATTGCAAACCATGTCCAGCTGTATTCATGCTTTACTGCCGTTGCTAACTTGAGGTCAAAAGTTTAAAAAAAAAGAAGGTCTTCTTAGTATTGTATTTAAAATGTTCTTATTGGCAATGAGCTGAGCTGGCTGGATCATTGAAATAATCCTTGTATTCACTGAGTGGAAACTCCAAAATGTTGACAAAGTGCTGCTATTTAATCTGAAGGAATGCTTTTTGTTCTAAACTAGAGGCATCTAAGACATCGTGAGTTATACCAAGAGTCTTCCAGTTTATCACAATATCCTGATATTCGTAAGAGAAAAGATCCAAAATGGAACTATTTGATAATTTTTCTTCTTTTAACTGTTGCATATCAGATTTTTTTGAAATGGAAGTTTTTAATGGAAGTATGTTAGTTTTGATCAAATAAAGATTTGCAGCTCCACAGCAGGCTTGGTAGTCAGTCATTCCTGAATGCCTGAGAAATGACTCAGAAAATTAGAGATGGGTTCAGATTTCTGTTTTTCTTTATTCAGAACAAAGTTTATTCTGGATATGCAACTGTTTCACTAACTGTTACTACAAGGCTATTTTTATCTGCCATTCTCTTTTTGAAATCTCAAAAAAATCACCAAACTGGAAATGATCCTCTTCTCGATACACCTGCTCTCCACTTGGTCACCAGACAAAGCAAATGATTCCCCCTTTCATTGAGCATGTTGCTAAAGAGCAATTTCCTACTGCTCAAGAAGGTGTCTGGGCAGGCAGCTCTCAAAAGGCTGTCTTCTGCACACTGGGCAGCGCTGAAGAGGATGGCTGAAGAGGAAGGTCTAATTACTGAATCAGCAGACGAGCAATCTGGAATGAGACCACCCTGTCTGTAGCGAAATAATTTGTGGTTTCATCAGTGAGTATGGACATCAGCCCCCCACTTTGGGCCACCACGCTATCAGCCAAGTGAGAGTCGACATTTTCTCGTGATCAGAACTTGGGTGAGGAGCCTCTCCATGAATGAGGTGCAGCAACCACCATCTTTTCCAGCATAATGAACGATGTGCTTCTGATGGAATACACAATCCTAATAATACTGTAGCAAATGGTGTCCTTGTTTTGGGGGATCTTGCACAAGAGCTGAGGTGTCAGGACAGACCAGTGGTGGGACAAACCTCCCCGTGCCCTCACCCAAGGAAAAACTCAAGCACTTGGCCAGACGGCACAAGCTCAGGGGGAAGAAGAAAGCTCCAGCTACATGTCTACACAGTCCCTGGCTTTTCTGAAACCAGCCAGAGTAATTCAGATTCAGGGATTTTAGGTTCCTTATGGGTTTCTGTTTTCTTTCTCATACTCAGTGTTGTGTGACCCTGAGTATCATTGTTTTGAGGAGCTTGTAAAACTGTCACTGGGGACCTGGTTGTCCTTGGAAACAGATTGCAATCTCAACATGTTTCCTGAAGAACAAGAAATATTTGGAGATGGAATTGAAGAATTCATGCGACAGAAAGAAAAGCCACTAACCTTGTGATTTAAAGCTTCCAGGGAAGATTCAGTTTCATGAGGTGGTTAAGGAAAAAGCATTTTTGATGAAACAAAAAAAAACGAGCCAAGAACATTTGCAACTTCCCCAACAGAATATGAGCCACTCTGTAATTAATCATTTTCTGGATGCTTAAAGATTTGCAAAGTGAGAGGATCCCTGGTATGACAGTAGTGATGCATTTTGTTTGGCAAAATGCCATTTTAATTGTATCTCAGCTCATAAGTGATTATTTTCCCTACAGGCAACTCTGAGCCTTGATACAGCAACCTCTAGCAAACAGAAAAAGGGGCACCTTTCCTCTGAGCAGATTAGTAGCAGTTAGTTAGGAAGGAAACACAATTAATTGATCGAACAAATTTCTTTCAGTCCATGGTTGGTTTCTGAAACATAAACAGTCCTTCAAAAGTGAAGTACAACAAGGCTGTCTGTATTTACACTCCAGATTTAAATATACTAACATACTGCCAGGCTTGTAGCTGTGTATCAGGTGAAGGTCAGAGACGACTCAAACTCCTTCTGACAGATTATTTTGTACTTAAATAAATTCAGATAAACTTTACAATGAGTTCATCTGCAGCTTTATACCATCTGGTATAAACACCGGTCAGCATGGCCCAGGACACAGCTTTCTTATCCAAGTACAAGTATGTTTTCAAGGAATTTGTTAAATCATGGTTCTGCACTACAGGTTTTATTAACTGAGATGGCTTCTCCGGTGTATCAAATTATAACATTAATTATTCATCCTTTTCCTCCCTTCTCCCTGCTCTTTCCTTTCAACCTGTTTCTTCCTTCCTCTTCCATCTTCTCACTTGCTTCATGATCAGTGATATAATCTGCCCCCCCTTGTTTTGCAATCCTTTACAATTGCAGTTTTGCCAGCATGACCCCATGAAAATCCTTGCACTGTGAGCAAAACGAATTGGTGATAGCAGGCTTGTGTATTAGGCAGAGATAAAATCTTCATTTACTTGTGTCTTAAGAAAAATGCTCATCAGATGATAGATATCAGAACTGTTACCTTTTTTAAGGGAAGCAATGATGAAGCACTAGAGTAAACTGGAGAAAAACCTTGCAGGGATTGCACAACCTTTGTCGCAGTAGAAGGTAAGTAGAAGGTAGTGAATTGTATCAGTGACGTTCAGCTTGCTCATTTTTAACTTCTCCTCATCTATGTATCAGAATTAATTTATACTGCCATTAATCAAGCATAAGCTGTTGCCCTACAATTACATGGCAGAATGACTAGTTCCCCTGGGAAGCAAAGGCTGCCTCTGCCTGCACTGCAGGCTAGTCCTTGGGAAAAACACCTGGGAAACTGGGCTGGAAGAGGAGGTGCAATGTCCAGCTGCACCCAGTCTGCACTTTGGTTGGGACACAAGTCTCCCCATGCAGACAGTGAGACCTGGGGGGTAGGAAATCAGCCACACACCTCCTGGGGCATTGATTCTCCTCAGGGATCACGTCTTGCTCTGACCCAAACCCCAGACTGGCAAAGTAACTGTGGTTCCTCAAACTCACCTGCTTTTCCAGAGTTCATAGAATCACAGAACAGTGTGGGTTGGAAGGAACTTTCAAAGCCCATCTAGTCCAACAACCTGCAATGAGCAGGGACATCTTCACCCACATCAGGTTGCTCAGAGCCCTGTCCAGCCTGGGGCATCTAGCATCTCTCTGGGCAACCTGTTAGTTGCAAGGAAGGCTGTTTCTCTTGAAGACATGCCTTGGTGTAGGTGGCTTTAGCGAGGATTTTCTCCATCCTGGGTGGCTCCCACTGGCCTAATTCTTGCTAAGGCTGGGCCCTGCGTGTGCTGCCCAGTGCCAGAAGATGAGCTGGTGAAAGGAGTGCCCAATCTGCTGGGAAAGGTGTGACAAAATACATCCTCTTCTTCCAGTGGGCTCAGAAAAGGTTCTGAAGGTAGCTGCGGGACTGAAGAGGGGTGACTGGCGAAGGAAGAACAAGCTGCTAACACCAGACAGTCCTGGCCTTACATGTGGGCAATGGGGATCGCTCAGAGGCAATCAGTCTTTCAGAGGGGAAAATACCCACCTGTTACTTAAATCTGACATCCATGTCTAGTCACTGGGGCAAAGAAACCCTCCCAAAATGATTCTAACAATTAGACCATTTTTCATATGCTGACATTTCAGGTCCATGGAGACAGAAAGCCAGAAAAGAACATCCTTCTAGAGGTGAAGTATAAGGCTGGCTAACCCAGACACCAGGCCCTATCATGAGCTTTTTTTAAGGATGTAGCACTGTCCCTTTAAGTCAAACACATTTCAGTTCATAGCACTAATAATAAATTTCATTTACATTTAAAACTGTACCACTCAGTGTAATTACTCCATCATCCCTTGTGCCTTTTTATGAGCCATCTATAAATTCAAAATGATTTATCCAAGTGCCACCATATTGTAAACTTGGTCACATGGAACTCTTGATGAGACACATCCACAAAGTTTAATTATGCCATTGATTCTTGCTAAAATATTAACTTGAAGCTGGCTATAGAGTACTCCAGTCACTTGAAATCAAATGAAAGTATAAAATGTCCTGTACTTTGAAGACATGCAGCATGTACTTTTCAAGAGGTAATCTTCAGGGAAAATCTTTCATTGCCTGCTATAAAGATAACCTCTTGTATTAGGATTCAATGTGAAGAGTTATAAAAATCAGAGCCAGAAAGTATCTATTAATTCACCTCGTGTTTCTCTGCCAATGTAAGTTTGTTCCAAAAAATGTATTATTGAGTGTTATTGGTACAGCTAAGCTTTCAAAAGAGCCAGCTAATGGGGATTCCATAACTCTCTTTGGACGATGTCCCCCAGGCTAATAGACTTTGGCTTTGGAAAAAACAGTTCTGACATTTAATCTGCAGTTTCTTTATTTTTTCATTTCACCCCACTGCTTCCAGCTATACCTGCTTGAATCAGCTTGAATTTTGGTTCTCTAACCCTGATGTTACACAATCTCCAACAGAAAGCCTTTCTGCTCTTGTCTGACAAGCCTGGACACTTGGATGAGGTTTTCAGAGCAGGCTCAGGGGTTCAGCCACAGCCGTAATGGAGAAGAACAGGATCAGACTAGAAGATTCAGCCATATAACTCACTTTTGTGGAAGTTATGCAGTTACCACCCTGAAATAGCTTTGGAAACATCGGCTGTTTTGGTTTTTCTGTCATTGCAGAGAGTGGACATCCCTCCCAGCCTCCAACTTGGTTTTCCTAAGGTTTTTTTGAGTTCCCTACAACATTTAGATATTTCTGCAACATCACTGTCAATTCAATGACTAGGCCAACTTCGAAATGACTTAATTTTGACTCTTCATCTATCATGTAATGTGTGTAAGTACTTGTATGCACAGATATATATGTGTACCTACAAAAATCCATACATGTGCGAGCACAAACCCATAAGGTTTGTCTTATCTGTGTCTACAAGCATATTGAGCTTCTTTGAACTGACATTTTATGGGAGGAATCTCTTCAGTTCCACAAAGTGATAGTTTGTTTTTTCTTGTCATTGATTTCTTTGTTTGTTTGTTTTTGTCTGCAGAGTGTAGTAGACATTCAACAGACTATGAGGAAGGTGAAATGGTGATGGCCTTTCTGCCTGTTCTGCTTATGACAAATCCCCACAAAGCCAGACTGGCTATTGCTCTGGGAAGTACACCAGATTTGTTTCTCGAGTAGTTGCTCTCCTTTAATGCCAGCCTCTCCTCATCTGTAGGCTGGTTTGGAAGAGCCATGGCTATGCTAATAGTGAAAGAAACAGGTTGGTTGGAGGAACCCACAGAGACGATGAGCAGCATCCAAATGCTGACTCAGATCTTACCTGGTCCAGGGGGATGAGATTTGTCCTTCTGCAGAGACGTCTCAGTTACTTTGGAAAGCAACAGAATAGTCACAAAGTGTTAACAAATCTCTAATAAACAGGGGGATTTGTGGCTCATGACTTCACCTCCCTGAACCAAAACAGTAATACTTTAAGTTGCAAACCGGTGTTCCTCTATGACAGGAACTACTAGTTACAAGGCCATGAATCAGGTGGAATGAAGTAACCTCCAGAAATGGTTCAAAGCAGCCTGAACTCAGAGTTGAGTTTGCTCATCTGAGCGCAGAATTAATCTATCAAGTAGTGATAAACAAGGTTATAAGCTGCCATTTCTGATTCCTCTCTTTTAACACCATCTGAGTTTGGTCACATCTGTTCCCCGAGAAGCTTACCGCATCCCGGGCAGAGGGACAGCCAGCCAGCTGTGGCTCACAAGCACCTCTTCTCTCTGATGCAGCAACGTGATTGACAGAGGGATGCACCACAGTGAACAACAAGACAAAAAATAGGTATCGGGTGCTCCTGAAGATTTATTGAGCATGACATGTATATGAAACTCAGTCATATTAATCTTGCCATAGACTGTAACATTTTGCCCCTGCTGTTAGGAGATTTCAATACTGCAGTAAAACATCACAGACATAATTCTGATCTGTTTAGACTAATATTCTTGAGCTTCACATCAAGGTCTTGATCTCAGATCTGCAATGATTTCCAGCAACCAGGGAAGATGCGCTACAAACCTGAGCTTTATGGGCAAGTCCTCAGCAGCTCCTGTTTTAATGACTTATTCATGACAATAAATTAGCACATGACAGGCCCTCACCTCTGAAACAGAAAGGTTACTGCTTTAATTAAACTTCTTAATTGGCATGGCCACCTCCTCCCACCCAGAACTGACAGTGAATAAACATAGGATGTCACTGCATCCTTCTTATGAACAGACACAGAGACATTTCAGAAAATCAATGACAATGATTAAGAGAGTTCTCATTCCTTGCTCCTACCTACATTTTAGTTTCCACACCAAGTGTATTGACTAAATGTCTCCTCCCAGAAGGTTATGTATACATGCTTTCTGCAGACAGAACCCACAAAGTTTCTTGTTAGAGGCAGGCAATACTGCTCAAATTCCTAGCAAGCATCTTCCTTTATTGTTTGCAGTACAAACCCGGTGGGGTGTGGGCACTGTAAAAGCCTGGAAAGAGATATTCTGAATTCAGAGATCTTCTGGTCTCCAAAACAGGTAAAAAGTGGCCAGGGAAGAAGTGATGTTAGTTTTTCCTGCATGAAGAGCCTGGCAGTAGAGGGGATATGGCTCCTGGTTCAGGATGGAAACCCCATAGTAGGGTTCCTCTTCATGGTCTTTGTTCCCTGAGAGATCAGGCCAGCGACTGCACCATCCCATAGCTCAGCAGATTTGGCGCTTGGGAGGCCGTCATTGTGGTATTTGAAGAGCAGCCATAAGAAACAGACCAAAGAACACCCTGCCCATAATGTGTAAAGCTCCTAAGAATTGATGAAGGCGTGTTGACCCAGCCTTCCTTGTCTACTCCAGCTGCTCTGCATGGTCCCAGTGATGCTCAGATCTGGGCTTGAGTCACAGCACAATACAAAGCAGATGCAGCTCAGTGGTGAGCCTGGCTCCTGATACTCTACTGCTAAAGAGCTAGCTTCTTGAACAGATTTTTTTTTTTCTTTAAATCCCTAGTTGACCCAGATTAGGAGCTTTTACTGTTGGCAGCAGTGCTTTGCACACTACTGCATTATTAGTCAAAGATATATTTTTGTATCTTAAAAACTTGCATTTATTCATCAGAGTTTTAGATATAATTTTTCCTATAAAGACCTAGGGAGGTGTCACCAGAATTACCTGTGAAACATGGCCCAGCAATTGGCAGAACATGTTTTCTTAAATCGGTTTGAATGTATATCAGGTTAAGTTAACCAAACCTTCTTGACCTCTCCTCATTGCTCCAGTGAACATCAATCACTGCAGTGGGATCCACCTACCAGCAAACCTCAAAAACCTGTTCAGCTTATGACAATGTCACAGGTTCCTTGCGGTGACTGTGCTGCTGTATGTCATGTGAGCCGAGGGAATGTCAGGAAGATGTACCAGGGGAGGTTTAGGTTGGACATTAGGAAAAGGTCCTTCCTCCAGAGGGTGCTGGACACTGGAACAGGCTCCCCAGGGAGGTGTCACAGCCCCAAGCCTGACAGTGTTCAAGAAGAGACTGGACAACGTCCTCAGACACATGGTGTGAACTGTGGGGTTGTCCTGTGCAGGGACAGGAGTTGGACCTGATGATCCTTGTGGGTTCTTCCAACTCAGGACATTCTATGATTCTAGCCCTTCCAGTCCATCTCTGGAGAGAAATAACTTGACTGATGTTTAAACCTCAGTAAAAGAGGTTTTTCTCTCTGTTGCACAGGCAGATACCTGCAGGGGTGTGTGTGAGCTCCACTCTCATCAGCTGATGAATGGTAATTTATTGCGTTTCTGTAATTCAGATGTGTATCCAAGTCCTGGAGCGAGAAGTGTGTGTGTGTGTATGTATGTACGTATGTATCACAGTCACAGAAGAGCTGTGGTTGGAAGGGATCTTTGGAGATCGCCTAGTTCAAAACCCTGCTCAAAACAGGGCCAGATACAGCAGGTCACTCTGGGCTGTCTCTGGTCAGGCTTTTAATGTCTCCAAAGACTGAGGCTTCACAATTTCTCTGAGTGACCAACAGTGATGGCAGAGCAGCACTTGCTTTAATCCAAGCTACAGAGACACTGCAATCCCCTGCTCCCACATACGTGGCCAGGACAATGCCTCTGCCTCTCTCCTCTCCTCCAGGCAAGGGGCAACTCCTTTTGTGGTGTAGATACACTGCTGAAGAGATGTACCCAATACATGAGCAAGCTCTTATCCCCAGAGTTACCAAAATATTTAGGAGCCTTTATGTTTTTTAATTCAATCATGCCTAAAAGACCTTTGTAGGTGCAGAGCCTGTATGTAAGGCTCCCATCACTATAGCCTGAACAGCCCATGATTCTGAGCACATTCTTCCTCATAGTGGCCCAAGATATAGAAAAAAAAAGTAAAAAAGAATTCAAATGGTTTATCCGTCTCTGAGACGCAGCAGGGACAGCAGGTTGTTCCACCTGAGCTCCAGACCTGAACCACTGGTTCACATTCCCTCTCTATTCCAGTATTGCCTGTAACCAATTGGTAGCTTTAAAGTAAGAGAAGTTGGTACATGCACCTGGCTTCAAATTGCAAATATTAGAAATAGATTCAGGCTTTTGGATCCAAATAACCCTGGATCTGGTATGCAGACTTTGCAGTTAATGCCTAAAAAGCATGAGGGATTTGTAAATTGTGTCTCAGAGAGACATCTTGGAGCTACTGACACTCCTACTGGGGGATTTGAATGGTGCTGCTGATTTTGCCTTTTAGGTTGTTAGGTCATGACTAAATAACAGATAAAAACTAAACTATGCAATGTTATGACTGTTGCATATGGGGGCTGAATGATTTGGCTAAAGGCAAATGTCCAAAGAAGCACTGAAACAGAGCAGCTGCTTTATGACCCCTTTCCTTCTCCTCCGCAACAGTTGGGGCTTCTCAACTGCTCCCCAAATCTCTAGGAGACATGTCCCACTGTAAGAGCACAGGAGGCACTGCAGGGCAAAATAATTTGGTTTTGCTGCCTTTTGACATGCAATGACCCTCCTCTGACTTCTCTCACATGGATACAGATTTCCTACCCAGCTACAGGCTTTGTGCTGTATATATATTCTATATCATAGAAAAAACCAAGGGCAGGCCCTACACCTCTGGATTACATTGGAGAGAGGATATACCCATGGATGTGTCCATAGAGGCTGGATGAGCTGGAGTCTGACTGTGCTAGACACTGTATGAACACAGTCCTGCTCACACATGGTTTGAGGGACAGCTGAACTCAGCTATTTGGGGATTTGAACTGCTCTACAACACAGACTTCTGTATAGCAATTATAGGTCTCCGACAAAAGATCTCCTTTTCTTTACTAGTTTTTGCACAACTGCTTACGAGTAGCACAAAAACCTTTCAGGATCTGTAGCCCACAAGTTGAAAAGCACTGATTTAATAAACAAAACACTAACAGCTGAGACAAGCAAGCATGGAAAAATCATAAAGAAGTAAATTGGATGTGAAGAGTTATTAGCCAGAGCAATTATCACAATTTCTTGCCTTCTAAACTATATTCAGGTTGCAGTTCATTGCACATGCTATAGAACTTCCCCCCCCCCCTTTTTTTTTTTCCATGTGCTTTCATTTCTAATAACGTGTGTGAGGCCAAGTCTTTCAGGAAGCAAATATGATCAAGCAGCAACCCAGGGCAAGCACAGCACTTGGCAGTGGTGCATATCGATATCGTAACACCAGTTCCCATTAGCAGCCCTGCCTCAACTAATGTACACAAGGGCTGTGGTCAATGAAAAGAACTCGATGGATGGTGGGAACAGTTAGTCTCAGCATCACTTCTCATGGTCATTATTGGCAGGCTTTCCTATTAATTCTTTAGGAAGAGAAGATGCTGGACTGGGGACCCTCATGGGCTCAGTCTCTACTGTCACAAGCCACCATGTCACACGAGTTCCCAGGTGTGCAGCCATCACCTCCTAAACCAAGCTTCTCCTCTGCCTCCAGTGCTCCTCCCGCAAGGTCACAGCTAAAGAACTCTCCTCCAGTGATTGGAAAACCATGTTTAATTTCCAGCCTAAAGTTATCTGTGTCTGGTTGATAGACATTTGTACTTGTGCCAACAGTTGCCTTTAGCTTACGTGGTTTTTTAAAATTTCTCTGGTGCTTACCTCCTTGATGTATTAACAGAGTGCACAAGTGAATTGCTTCCCAGCTTTTGTTTTGCCAGACTAAACTGGCCAAATTCATTCAATTCCCTCTCACTGGACATGTTTGGGGCTCCATCCAACATCTCTTTGCATGCCAGCCTGCTCCAGTTGGAATGACTTTGGGCTAGAGGAAGCTGTGATGACACATTTTTCCAGAAAAGGTTGTAAGGGAGGAAAAATATGCTTTTGCTCTTTCAGATGTCTCTGGCCTGTTACAAGCTGTGACTGTATTTGCTGCCTTGTGCAAGCACATTGCATAGGTGCTCACAGCACAACGATGTAATTTCTTAAGGCTACGTCTGTGTCAGGCCAGTAAAGCGAGCCAGGGCCTGGCGGCGTGGCATGGCTCTCATCCACACAGCTCCGCTTCATAATCTCTAAATCAGAGTGACCTCATCCAAACAGCCTGCTGGAAGCGATCCCCGGACGGTGCTAATCCCCAAACCGTGCCTGGGCATTGTCTAGCAGGGAGCTGGTCAGCCCCGGTCAAACAGTGCCAGGAGGCACATAAACATTTATCCTCGCCAATAGTCACAGGGAAGTTCATAAACCTGCCCTGACTCGGTTTAATTAATTAGTGGAGAGGGAGTTTTAGTACATGATGGGCGCTTCAGACTTCACTCCAGGCCCACTGTTCCAGCTCTCAAACGTAGAGTGTTTTTCCTTTATGATATTCCCAATTCACTGATGCCTCCTAACTGTCTATTGTCTGCAAGTATCATTAGCCCTCACTTTTTGTTCCAGAAGAAACCTAACTAAATCTGGCTCCAAGGAATTTCACCCACTATGTCCCCCTCGTTCCTATCATTTTCCTTTCAGACAAACCTGTTGTGTTTGTTCTTGGCTATTTCCTGACAGACCTCCAGCTTGAATACCAGTCTCCGCTTCTTCCAACACAAACAATAATTTCCCATGTGGCTCTTTTATCAAAAGCGTTGCTGAAGTCCAGACAGATTAGATCTAAAGCATTTCCCATGTCTAAAAAAGCCTATAGAGTACTTTGTTTGGTCTTCTATTTTTTTTTATTTTATTTTCTTATCACCAAAAGCTATCAAGTGTGCCTGACTCAAGTGACCTTGGTAAAGCCCTGTTATATTTTTATCATACTTTTTCCTTTACTTGCATGTCTTCAGTCCTTCCTTCAAAATTAGTTTACATGTCATTCAAAATTTGTACTGAACTTATCCAGCCCTTATTCTATGAATTCATGTGAATTCGGTCCCCGAGCAGCCCATGTCATGTGCATATCCCAGGCTCAGGAGGTCTGAAATTCTCCCTGTTTCTTGAGCACGATCAATAAATTAGGTGGGTTTAGGAAGTCTATGGTAGGCAGAAACAAACCCAGAGTTGGAGCTAGATCAAGCCTGCTATCCTGAGGCTGCTCACTACCTCCTGGAAATTTCCATTTTTTGATGGCAGCAAATGAGCTGTGTAACATCCCATCGTTCAGCATGCTCAGGAAGAAAGTAATGGATGCATGTGACATTGCAGTGCACATGCAAAGCGGCAAAAAGAAGACAGAAGCGTTCACCATTAGCCATGATTTTACCTTGCCTGTGTTGGTCGATGGCACTGTGGTGCAGCGTGGGAGCACTCAGCCGCACTTTCAGTGAGATAAAGGTCCAGTCAAGGCTGAAATAAACATCAGTTGTAGGGCTAATTCCCTTGGTATTCAGCATTTAGGCAAAGGCCTTCTTGTTTCTCTGTGGGGGTTTTGCAGCCCATCCTGAGCCCTTGGCTGCTGTGCCAGCCATGACAACCTGCTCTGGCCATGCTGACCTGGCCTGGCCGTGCTGCACAGACACACACATCCCCGCACCAAGGGGTCTGCAAAGATGGATGTGTGGGGACGTGCAGGGCCAGCACAGATTATGCTTAAGAGAAAGGACAGTACTTGCTGGTTTGATGTGTGTTTCCTATGAGCCTCCTCTGGAAATACCCCATGTAGGCAGGACCTGTGGTCCCCTTTTCAGAGAATTTGTTTATCAGCCGTGGCAGCTGTGCCAGGTGCTGCAAAGGCTCCTGCTTGATTGATTTCCAGTCCTCTTTACTTCAGGTTTCACCTCCTTTGCTGGCAAACCTGTCCCTCAACTGCCACTATTCCACAGCTTTCTGTGTATGTATATGTACATATGCATACATACAGGGTGTTTAAAAAAGATGGACCCAATTTCAAAGCAATATATTTCATGATGGCAACACCTTACAATTACACAAAAATTCACAAATAGTTTTATGAGAGGCATCTAGGGTAATAATTTGAAACTCTATGCTCCAGCTTTTCAAATGGTAAGAGTTTCATTCATGGGCAGTTCATCCCCTGTGGTTGCAGAGACATAGTGATTTCAAATTGGGCCCATCTTTTTGAAAAGCCCTGTACACATATACGTATATAAAATAAATTTATTTCACGCAATCCTTTCCTTTTCCTCTCAGCCCAATGCAAAAGACCCAGCAGCTGCAGACAAGCTCCTTGTCCACAGTCTCCAGCAGGCTCTGCTCCAAAAGTCTGCTGGTCTTAATCTGGGACAAAGGAGCTCTTTCCCTATTTAGCTGGAGGGTAGCTATGGCAACATGGCACAAAGACATCTCAATAGCTGGCTAAGGCCCTACCGGCCCCCTATGTAGCAGACAGACACTGTTCGCTGGTACTTAAACTCTGCTTCGTTTTGACAAAGGCGTCGTTTATTACCTAGGACTGGGCCCCTGGCTCAAAATGTTCGGTAGCTGGAAGCGAAAGCAAGCACTGCAACCCCCTCGACAAATGGGACATTTCAGGGGATGTCCATGAATAGGTCTTGTAACGGGTAATGAAAGAAGCAGCGGAGAGGGAGGGGAGGAAATGAATGAGCGGAGATTGCAGCAGCTGAAGGGAAGCTCGTTGCAGGAGATGGCGAAAGGCTGCTCTGAGTTATGGCTTGTCTGTCTGGGAAAGCTGCACTGATACAGCTTTCCTTTTTGTCTAGAATGAGCTGCCTGTGGCCACACACGAATTGTTTCGCATGCTTTCAGACTGCCTTTAAATGGAAATGCTGCATTTTTTTGTGTGTGTGAAAGGGCTGTTTCCCTCCTTTGTGTCGTAAAGACGATGGTGCAGCCACAGCAACACTCTCTTTCCTCTACCTACCAGCCTGCACATGTAACCATCATTGTCTCTGGAGCTTATCAGACGCACATTTGGGAGAGCTTTTTGGAAAAATAGCTTACAGACACCTTGCATGTAGCACTGCATCAGGGAGGCCTGCTGGGAAACACCAGCACTGCACTTCTGCGTCTCAACATAAAGCTTCATTCCTGTGTCAACCTGCCATATCTCCTCCTCTCCTCTCCTCTCCTCTCCTCTCCTCTCCTCTCCTCTCCTCTCCTCTCCTCTCCTCTCCTCTCCTCTCCTCTCCTCTCCTCTCCTCTCCTCTCCTCTCCTCTCCTCTCCTCTCCTCTCCTCTCCTCCCCTCTCCTCTCCTCTCCTCTCCTCTCCTCTCCTCTCCTCTCCTCTCCTCTCCTCTCCTCTCCTCTCCTCTCCTCTCCTTCTCTCTTTTCCTTCCTTTTCCTCCTTTTAACTTCTACAGCGTTTTTGGAGATGTTCCAGAAAAAAAAAAATTGACATTGTTTCAACTTCTGAGCAGTGATACCACAGATTTCACCAGATTTCACTCTCTGCTTTTGTCATAGCTCTGGCTGAAGCAATCCTGAAAAATACTAGTCAAGAAGCAAAGGGCTGTGGAGATGCCTGCATTCCTGGCCATGTATTGTCTGATGTAGAGGTCTAAACCAGCAAGCACCTCTTCATTTCTCCTTCATGCCACTGGCAGCATTCCTCTCTGCAAAATCCTGCTGTACCATGGACTACGAAGCTGCCCAGGCTTGTCTGTGCAGCCTGGGGACATGGCTGTGGCACACCTCGCATGGTGCCTCGTGGCCCTGGCCTCATCCAGCACCTACCTCAAGCAACCCCACGCATTGCTCAGGGAATCTTCCGCTCTCTTCTGCCCCAAAGTGTTTCACAGCGGTGGCAGAGCCAGGATGTGCTGCCTTTTTGACCAGCTCCACTGCCTTAATAAGCCCATTTCAGGCAGCCGTCAGTGCTGGCTGATGGCGTTAGCGGTTGTGGTATTGCCACAGATACATGCAGGCACTTTCCTCACCAATTAGTTTCCTTAAAAGCATCACAGACTCTGCAGAGCCACTAGCCCCGGTGCAGGGCCATCTGTCTGGCATTACCAGTCCTGTCACCTCCTGGTGACAAGTACCTTGAGAGCAGCAAGCCAGCTGGTGCACGGCGGTCACCCGTGCTGACAGCGGGGATGTCCTTGGGTGTTCTGCATGCTCGGTGCCTCCACCTGCTCTCCCTGGCCACACATGTAATTGTGAGACCCGAGGGGTGGGAGGTGGATGAGCCTCACCTTCCCACACCCCAGCGCAGCTGCAGGCTTGAAGCACAAGGCAGGGAGGTAGGGAGCTGCCACATGGCCCCATTGAGCCTCACCAAGGTGGGCAGCACCAGCTGGCAAACAGCCTTTGCTGATTACAACCGTGCACCAAGCCTCAACACGTCCAGGGTGTGCAAAACCCTCTCTGCTCGCTTGAAGGAGAGCAGGAGGCATTCAGAAGACGGTTATCATCTCAGAAGGCCACCAGTTCAATTCAGGCTTGTGAGGGTGTAAAGGTGATATAAGGCTTGCTCCAGATCGCTGGGGAACCATGTATGAACGCAGAAGGCTCAGAAAAACCCAAATACGATGCTAGCAAATAGCTCATATTATGTTTGCAGAAGGCTGATGTAGCAGCAAGCTGTTTGCAAGGCAATGGCTATTCATCACTCAAAAATATGCTAATATATTAGACTGGATAGTTTATATTTCATCTGTGCTTCTCTGCATTTCCATATGTAACCTCCTGCTATTGAGCCCAACAGGCTGTAGTCCTATCTGAAGAAATCAAATTAACTCATGGAAAGCTGGCTGCTGCAAAAAGCATGAATCTATCTCACACTCTCTTCCACACCACTTGGCTGGCAGCACCAGCTTTGGGACCAGTGAGGATGCTCGTCGTCTACACCCATGTGAGAGTTGCTGGTACCTGGGCACCCTTCCTGCTTCTCACAGTTGCTGTGGTGGTCCCCAACTCTCTAATTACCAGCTCTCAGGGACTTGCCCTCTGCCTTACCCCAATAACTCACTGCCTCCTGTAGATTCTTGTTCCAGCTTTCAGCACAACCTATCTGAGCTGTTTCAAAGTCTTAATGCCATTTCAAGCTATTGCTTTGTTGGATGACAGTGCTGAGAACTCTGACGTGCCCCAGAGCTGAGGTGGAGGGAAGGAGAGGAGGCAGAGGCAGGAGCAGCACACCCCTGAGACCTGCTCAGGCTGCCATGAACCTGCTGACAGCTGCACCGCAGGCTGAGAATAAGCACCAAAATGACCTCTCCAGATCCTCAACTTGCTGCCTTGCCTCAAGAACATTCCTGCCTGCCATATGGGCAAAGACACATTTTCTGGGCAGCAGCAACATACCTATTATGTTTTTTCTCTTGTTCCCAAAAGGACTAGGATGTACCTTTTTGATACCTTTACCCAGCAGCTTCAGTCAAATTTGGCACAGAGGCACAAGCTCTGAAGTTCTAACTCCCAGCTAACTCCAGGAGAGCAAAGCAGCAGAAGAGGAGGAGAGCAAGCCCTGGAGAAAAATACCACTGAAGTTTCAGTTTGAATGCACACCAGAGAACAGTATGAGGTCAGTGTAGGTGACTACATGTGCATTTGGGGTGGCTGGCACCCATGGAATCATAGAATGTCCTGAGTTGGAAGGACCCACAAGGATCATCAGGTCCAACTCCTGTCCCTGCGCAGGACAACTCCACAGTTCACACCATGTGTCTGAGGATGTTGTCCAGTCTCTTGTTGAACACTGTCAGGCTTGGGGCCGTGACACCTCCCTGGGGAGCCTGTTCCAGTTCTCCAGCACCCTCTGGGTGAAGAACCTTTTCCTGATGTCCAATCTAAACCTCCCCTGGCACATCTTCCTGCCATTCCCTTGGGTTCTGTTGCTGGTTGACAGAGAGAAGAGCTCAGCACCTGCTCCTCCTCCTCCCCTTTGAGGAAGCTGTAGACCATGATGACATCTCCTCTCAGTATCCCCTTCTCCAGGCTGAACAAATCAAGTGATTTTACCCAAAGGGATCCTACAGCCATGCCACATGTGTACCGTCACCCCAGATGTATGGTCCCTGGGGATGTCAGCAGAGATGTCCATGAGCTGTGTGTCAGCCCCTGGGGTTGTCCCAAGTGCCTGTTGGGATGGCAGAAGGACACCTACATGCCACTTTTTGAGCGACCAGAGGTGCCTCCCACCCCTTCCTGGCAGACAGAACTGTTTCCAGCAGCACAACGCCCCCACAGCACAACACCCCCAGGGAGCCCAGGGACAGAGGACGCTCACATTTTTAGCTTTACGCATCAGATGCTCAAGCAATGACATCAGCAGGGCTCTGTGCAGGCGGGAGGGGGCTCGTTCCCAGCCTCCAAACCGCAGCTGGTGAAAAAGCCCAGCACAGCGGGAAAGCAAAGCCGAAAGCTGCAGCTCGCTCCCTGGCACGTCTGGAGTGCAGACCTTTTCCTTTCTGGTGGCCAGAGGCAGGCAAGGCTGTTCTTATCTAAAGGTCAGCAAGGAGACAGCTGAGAAATATCGCTGTCTCTGGTCTGTCAATGTGCACATCGCACAGATATTGAAATAAGACTTGATTGGGGCCGGGGACTGGTTGCAGGGGAGACAAGGGTTGGAGGGGTTACGTTTTGTTCTAGAAAAAGATGCATTAGCTTGTCCTAAATGCTGAAGTTGTTATGGCCTTTTCCTTTGCTGGTTAGATGAAAGCGGGGGAAAAGGAGGTCTGGAACTTGTAGTCCTGAATCATTTAATGGTCATGATCTGTACTTTCAAGCAAGATAATAAAAGACATCTTTTCATGCTGTTCATTTCAGGAGCCTTTGCTCTTCAGCCAGGATTTTTCTGCCTGCTGGGAACAGGCTGATGGAAAAAGTATTAAAACTTTCAGAAATCCTGTCTGAGAATTTTACTTTGTTCTTTACCTCTGAGGTTTACGTAGCATTTGTATGGCCTTATCCATCAGATAGCACAATAAACATCAAGAACCTTCAGGTCACAGAGGAACTAAGTTGCCAACCCAAAGCTCGACTGATTTCTCATAAGTCCCTGATGCTGCACCAGAGCAGTTTGAACACCAGAGAGTTCTAGAAAGCCATGAAGAATTTATCTCTCAGGCTCTGCCTAACTCCTGAAGTTGCCAAAAACCAGGAGGAATGACTGCCATGTCCCACCCAGCAGTATGGGAGGGGGGGAGAGGTGACTCAGATTGGTGTGTCTCCTTGGTTGGAAAGCAGTGTACACAATACTTAAGATCTGTAAACAAAAGGCTTTTATTTTGCAACTTGGCCCAACTGGCAAATGATTTGGTGGCGGAAGGATTGATGTGATTTAAGTTCAACTGGCAAACATAATAGTCTGCAGCACATGTGTGGCTGTAAATCTTATGTTACTATATTACTTATAAAAAGGAAATAAAAAGAATAGAAGTATAGGGAAGAGAGAAAAGAGATTTCACCATCCTTATGGCTCTGCAAGGTGTATGGCAGAGTTCATAGTCTGGGATACAGAGATGTACAGTGTCCTCTGGTGTCTTGTTCAGTTCCTGAGGTGAGACTGGTGGGTGAGGTGGTCCTCAGGGTGGCGGGTGGGCACGATGGGCACCACCCCAGTGCTTACACAGGTGGGCTTTTATAGTCCTCTGGATTGCCTGCTTGCACAATCTTTGGTCTTTTGTGCAGGCATCACGGCTGGGGAAGGGGTGATTGAGAAAGATGGAAAAGTCCTGAAGGGTCTTGAACGGTCAGGGATGTTCTCCCTTAGCGCCATGCTGGGCCTATCAGAAGACAAGGCTACGTGTTCTTCAACACAACTCCCACCTCCTGTAGTAGCCAGCCCACCTTTGTTAGTGTGTTGTTGATATGTAAATCTCAATTCACCTTACCCTGAATGTCCCACTTCCTGCTCCTAGGGATGTCCCACCTCCTGTACCTGGATGAACTGTTTTTGCCACAGTGTTTGAGTCATTACCTTTTTCAGTCTCTGACAATGACCAGCGTGAGTGTCCAACAGCAGACGTTGCTGATGGGCTGCTCATCACTGCTGCCACATGCTACAACATCTGACGTTGGGTTCTGGAGGAGATCTAGGGACCTTACGCATACATGGGAGTGAGAGAGCTGAGTTCTAAAGAGGCATATGAAGTAGCTGCCATGCCCAAGAGACACTGAAATCAGGCATTGTCAGGAATTGTCTTTTAGCTATCAAAGATGAGCAGCATGACCATGTAGATAATTGTCTGACACAGCAGCAACCCTGAGCGCCCTGAGCCAGCTGGGGAGGGCAGGGGCACTTTTGCTGCTTGAATTGCAAGTGGGTTTAGATGTAAGGTGGACTTAGCTCAGGTAAAATCACATATCTAAGCACTCAATTAAGAAGTTCTGGTTCTTCAGAAAATCGGAGGTAAATCCTGAGTTGTCTACCCAGTTCGGTACCTCCACAGAGAGGCAGCAGATGCAGAGATATCTTCATGCCTGCGGGTCTAAACTTGACTAAGACCCAAGTCTGAGTTGGATTTCTACACCTTTTACAGGGATTTTGCCTTATTTTTTTAGTCAGTTGGAGGCTAAATACAGATAATCTCAGCTCTCTTCCAGGTGTATTGCTATACTATGCTGTTAAATTTTTAATGAAGCCAAGATACTGCTTTTCCAAAGAGCTTCTGAAAATCAACAGTGCTCTTTTACAACGATTCATCTTTACAATGGTAGGTCAATGAGGAGGAAAGCCCCAAAGCCTCCGGGGATAAAGCTATGTTCTTACCTGAAGTGCTGAATTTTATGTGACAAAGTTTGGTAAGATTTGTGAACAGGTGAATAATTTAGAGGATGTATCACCACTACGTCACTTGTGTTGTGATGTTTGTTTTTTAGAGCTATCAAATTGATCTTTGGTAGCAATGAATTATTTGGAGGTCAAAGGTGGTTTAGTATTTTAGAATTTTATCACAACAGAATTACTGGTCTGACTTTCATACAGCACTTCTTATACTATTATTTTTAATCATTCTACTTGAAAGCCAAAACTAATTGGTGAATAGGAACACTAAGACATCCTTTAGGTAACCTATTATTAAGTCTGACAATCAATATTCAGACTTACTATGTCAGAATAAGTAACCCTTTGGAAAAAAGTGGAAGTGTCTGGTAAATTAATATCTGTAGTAAATCACCTTTGTTTTATGACCTTAGGAATGCTTTGTTTGATTAAAACATCAACAGCTAGATTAATTTGACTCTACCTTGGGAGTCATATTCATATAAAACTCTTGCAACGTGTCTGCTTCCTTTAACTTCAGTGAGACTGAAAGAAATGCCCAGGGTTTTTCCTAAGTTTGCATACTTTCCTGAGCCGCAGTGTATGTTTGTGAGCTGTCATTGACTCTTGACACCCTCTGCTTGCCATAGGGAGGAAAAACGAAGAGGAAAAGTATATTCATGCTGCCTAAGTTCAGGCACCTCTGCTAGAAGTGATTTCCTGGTGTTCTGCACACATTGATTGGGGAGAGCTTGGGGCTGCTGAGGAGGGATGCAGAAAGCCTGCATCTGGTACCAACCAAACTCCTTTCTCCAGCCATTCCCAACATATTCCTGCAAACTTTGGGATTTTCTCCACTCCTACTATTGAATGGCCTCAGCAGCTGTTGGCAACTTTGACTTGTCTCTGTTTACTTGGTCTGTCCCTGGCTTGGGGAGACACACGACCTTGGACAAAGGTCCCACCCCCACTTCCCTTTGCACCCCCGGATGGATGTTGTCTGCACTTAATGCTTTGTCAATACAGAGAGGCTCGAAGCCTTCACAAGCTATTTTAGGATTTATCTCGCAGACTTCCTTGTTTTCTTCTTTCTCTCTAAATCTTATCACCAGTTTAGGTAAAAGCCTGTTCTCTGCTTCGAAGCCAGATAAACAATGGCCTAATAACTCTGCTATTATTTTTAGTTTATACTTTCCCCCGTTTCTTTCCTGTAAGGAAAAATCACTTCTGTTAATGGTATCAATCATAAGCCTTTTTGGTTGATCCAGCTGTTCTGTGACACTTGCTCTTATTTTTGTAGGTTTTCTTCTTCTATATTATGTAACTTCATTCAAGTTTTATTCTCCTTTTACCTTTCCTGAAAGTTTTTTGTGCAAAAATACCTCTTGCGCTTTCATGGGTCACCCCTGAAACTGAAATGGCATAGTGTGAGAGGCTGAATTGGAGGATAACACTGGAGTTGTGTGCTTTGGATTGTTCTCCGCTTCTGACCGAGTGGGATCAATAGCCAGGAGCAAATCACTCAACAAATCTATCTTGTTTGAGCTGTCTTTGAAATGAAAGGAATGTTTGCCAGTGCCTTATTGCTGGTTGTTTCAAACATAACAACTAGAACACCCCTGGGTGAAGGGCACTGGATAGCTCTTGAATAAAAATGTATCATCTCACCCAGGTAAAACATTATGCAGAGAATAGATCACAGAATCACAGAACGTGAGGGATTGGAAAGGACGATGATGGTGAGATGGATGATGAGAAGGACAATGTGACCTCTCAGGAGAAAGCCCAGGGAAAATCTCTGCTAATACAGCTCGCAGGCACAGATGTGGCAGATATGCCACCAGTGTAGAGAGAAGAATTAATAAAAACAAAAGTAAAGTAAATTGAAATTTCTGGGATGCACTCGTTTTACCCCCAAATAATCGGGTCTTTCCTTGAGGATATTAATATGGGATTTCCTTACTTTAATACAAAGACAATAGCAAAATTGTTTACAATTCAGCTAGTGTCGGCAACCACTTCTAGCTTTAAAAAAAGTGCAATGTTTTCTTTCCAAAGGTTCTTGGGTTTTTTCACTGAGCTTGGGACCAGGCTCCTGGAGATAAAACACTCGCAATGGATGTGGAGCCACATCTGAGTCAGGGATTGTCGCAAGGCTTCCCCAGCAGTACGGCAGGGCAGAAAGGGGGAAGATAAAGAGTTTTATATCCAGGAGAAATCACATTTATCTCAAAGTGACAAGCAAGCGTGAGAACAATGCTCTTTATTTTATTGAACAGCAATCCTTTCTCTTCTCCTTTGCAGAATACTTTCAGTGGCCAACTGGACTGTGTGCTGGAAACCATATTAGCAGAGTAATTAGTAATGCATTTTTAACAAAAGTGTAGAAGACAAGTATAGGAGAGAAAGATCAGACAGTTGAACTGAATTATTATACTTGCATAGTTTTTTACATTGACTACTTTATGCTTTTGATTAAATTATTAAAATTTATGTGTTTTTCAAGCAATAATCTTCTCTGAAAGATTATTTTCTCTTGACCCATCTCCATATAGAATTATTTCCATGGCAACAGTTTGAGTGATATGAAAAAGAAACAAAATTATGAACTTCCATTAACAAAAATGGAAGTTAAAAACCTAGTTTGATTTTAAAGCAAAAATACAGCTGATTTTGGCTTTATAAAAGGTAAGAGTAGCCATTGAAGGAGTCACAGCCGTATAAAGAGGTAATTCAAACTTGATCTTTCATTTTTTATATGTAGCAAATGTATTATTTTCAAAATAGGTTTATTAGCTTACCATTATCATTAGCCCTAATAAATCAAATGTTTATGTCTATTTGAAAGTATCTTTGAAAGCAATGGGATGTAAAAGATCCATTACTTCTCCTGAGTTAGCAGACTGATAAATCAATGCATAACAACCATCATTTGGTATTTCTCTGTAGTTTCCTCAGTGTTGAAATGTTTAGATAAGTTAAATGTTTTAAATGTAAGGCATAAATTAGAGAAATTAGATAAGCCGGGAGGGACAGATGATGTTCAGCCTGGGGTAAGTGAGGGACCAGCTGAAGCACTCCTTGAGACATTAGCAATTATCTCTGAGTGCACAGCGAGGGTGGAAGAGGAGATCCCAGCAGGCTGGTTGAGAGCAAACAAGAGAAGAAAAGGGAGAAGGATGTGGATGGAGAGAAGACAGACCAGTCAGGCTCGCTTTGGTACCCAGAAGGATTCCGTGTGAATTATTCACAACGTTATAAGCACTAGCAGGATAAAATGCAAATATATCAAAAGTAGATTTTTTCAAAAAGAAGACACATGAGTCCAGTCTGACACCTTTCTTTGACAGGACAACTGGTCCCAGTAACAGGGGAAAAGTAGCTGGTGTGTTGCATAATGACTTCAGAAATGCTTTTGTCATGGCCAAATGATGCTCTTATGTGATTAAATCATATCAAGGTAGGTGCTGAACTCCTTGACAAATGACAACCAAAGGCAAGATGTCAACAGTTCACAGTTCACTCTCTAATGAATTTTTCTTCACAAAAGTTTGCAGAGATTTTAGTCAATTTGTTTTTCACTTCAAGTTCAGACAATGGAGCAGAAGATGCACTTTCATTTGTGGAGGGATGAAGTCCCTGAAGGGAAGTTTGCAAACCTGCTGGAGGGATGCAGCAGTACTCAGAGCAATCTGTAAGTCATGGGAAAAACACAGCCAGTGAAGGTGAACACAGTAAAATGTTGAGCTTGGGAAGGAGGGATCAAATGTGTCAATACAAAGCAGGCAGCCTCCTCCACCACCCCAAAAAAACAACCAACCAAACAGACAAAAAACCAACCAACCAAAAAACCCAAAACATCCCCAAACATGAGATTATAACTGATAGATAATTAAATGTTAATTAAAGGGGAAAAAAAGGGAAAACCTGTTCTGGATTGCATTGATAAGTGTGTCACAAGCTGTGATTTTGCTCTGCTTTTTGTTGATGAGTCTTGTGCTTGTGTGTTGAATCCCAGTTTAAAAAAGGCTGACGACTGTCCAGAATGGGCAGCTGTGACAGAAGTTTAAGAAGTGTGAATCAGGAGGAATGGCAGAGAAGTTGCTCTGGAAAAGAGAGGACTGAGGGGAGAGGAGCAGGCAGCAGTCTCTCTGGATGTGGTGGGGAGGACAGCAAGCAGCTGGTTCCACTTGGCAAGGCATATTTGATTGAAGCTGCTGCAAACAGCATTTGGATGAGATAGCAGGAAAATATTTCCAACTGACAAGCAGTGGAAGGAGTGGCCAGGGGAGTTTCTGGGCCTCTTCCACAGGTTCTCTTGAGAGCAGGTTAGACAAGTCTTCACCAGGGGTGGTCTAGTTATGCTTGTTCCTGCCTTGAAATGGCCTGAGAGGAGGTAAGCGCTGTTGCTGTCACCCGTGTTGGATGGTGCGTGCATGGAAGGTCACCAACATGTAGACTGTGGGAGGATGCAGCTGGATGATGGTCTCTTCTCCCATTCAAAAGTTTTCTTCATAGTCAACAGAGGCTTTGTTCTCCATCACTCAGATGTCAGCAGGAGAGTTTTGGAAGCAGGAGAGGTACCAGGAGCATATTTGATGCCCCCAGATTCACACGCTTCCCAGGTGAAATATTCTTGGTGCAGACTCCCTGGCTGCACTGTCAAAGAGCACCTGTGCCTCCTCGCATCTCTTCAGAGCTCAGCTCTTGCACTCGCAGGACACCATCTATCCTGGACACATGCAGGAATGATACCTTGGAAAAGCACAAAACCCCCTGTTCTTTCTCAGATCTGTCATTACCTATCTGCACAGCTTTGAGTATATATTTATGTACTTAAATACTTTGCTGAACAGGGCCCAGAGGGAGAAGAGTAGTGCTAGGAACAAAGTCAAATTTGCCTAAAGGCTTCCTGAGGCAGGATTTACCTGGAGATTCATCAGCAAAAAAACCTCTTCCACCTAGGCAGGCTCTAAGCCTCTAATCTGATCCCATCAATAAACTACAGATTCGGCTATCAAGAATTCTGTATCATGACACTGTAATTGCTCGTTATTGTGCATTTTTATAAGTGCACCGTGGCCCGTGGGCAGAGTGGCTGCTGGGGTGAGCAGGCTTTCCCGCTGTAAGGTAATCAAGGCTCATGCAAAAGGATCGGCTGGGAACGTGCACGCTGTGTAATCCTTGCCGTTAAGCGACTGAAAACAGAACTTCCCACAGAGCCCATTTAATCCAGCAAGATGAAATTCACTTTGGATGGTTTCTGTTTCTCAAATCATAATGGACAAAGGAAGAAGCGTCTTATCAGGTTGTGGGAAACATCAATCTCTTCAACAATTTTTAGAAACAGACGTTACCCTGTCCACAATGGATCTTCTAACATGTTTCTTCCTTTTTTGTAAATTTTCAGGCTTGTCTAGGAACTGCTTTTAAATTCTAATCCTTTAATCTCAGTGTGATAAAGTTTTTTTAAAAGCTAGCATTGGAAGTGCTCTTAAAAGTTACGTGGAATGCACACGGCCTTTCAGAAGAAAATCAAACTCCTGTTTATGTCTTCTCACTAATTTAAATCATGTTTATTACAAGGAGGCTACAGCCAGGATGGCTGTAAGAGAACTGGGGAAGTTTATTCTAACCACTGTTAAACTTTCCTGTTCTGTGGTAACAGCAAGATGAGACCTAAATATTTTGGGGAAACAAAGTTGGCTATGTGGGAGAAATGCAGACAGGATTGTTTTCAATAACAAGAGCTTGTGTTCATACATTATTTTGCACTTTTCAAGGTGCAGAAAAAAAACATTTATAGGTTAATTGCCATCACCAGCAAGATGCAGCTCTGGTCCCATCAAAGTTTGATACGGGCTGAATTCAACAAAGCTTAATGGTTTTGAAAACACTAAAACAATCTTCTACAGGGACATTGACATCCTGGCTGCTGCCTGCTCCGGGTCAGACAACCCCTGGTGCCAGCAGCTTGGGGGACAGGACACCTCCCAAGCTGGGCTGCTTATGGCTTATTACCCAGCTGTTTTCTGGCCTAAGAAGGTTCAGTATTCAAAAAAGGGCTTCTGGGAAGAGGTGGGTGTGTATCAGTGGGATGCACAGACACCGGGATGCTTGCTGGTGGGGGTTTAGGTGTTGCTCAGAGACCAGGGGTGTTTGTGGGTTTTGGTGCCAGGACCTGGCACTTCTCAGCTGGTGGGACACTTGCCTCCCCAGCCTGCTGCTTGAGGTTGCCCATCTCAGCCCTTTACTCAGTAGTTTTCTCTCATGTGTTTACTTTTAGCAGTCCATAGCTATGGGCTTTCCTGTGCACAGGTTTCCTCCTGGGTCTGTGAGATCTGTGGTGTTGCAGTGAATGGCCCTGAAAGCCTTTCTGTGCCTTTCTGCCTACCTCTGCTCCTGGGAATCACCACTTCTACAGAAAAGAGCCTTCTAGAAACAGAGGAAAAAAAAAGTGCTACCAAGCTAAAAGCTCAACTTCTTTTTCTTCCCATTTTCATTAAATAAAAGGAGTCTACTTCAGCCCAGGCTTATCTTTAGAATCTCAACAATGATTTTACCTTAATTTGATTTACTTCTACAGCACAAAGCCCTGGATCTAGACCCGATAACCTGCTCTTCTTTCCCTGGACAGAAGACCAAGTTCAGGGTGAATTAGCCTCTCCTGAGCCTGAAGCTGAAGGACCAGCATAGAAGCCAGAGAGCACTTGCCTCTCTCTTCCCCTCCACACTGTTTTTATAAATCAGCTGGCTGCTGAGGCACCAGCTACCACTGCAGATATGTCAGTATGTGGCACTCCCTAACATCTGGGCCACCTAACAACAAGGCTTAAGGTCTTCAAGGGCCAAAAGATTTCCAGGCCTTTAGTTATTTTTAGGCTTTAAAGTTCAGCGGTGATCCTTTCCTCCTCCTCATGTCTGTGTTGTGTCCTGCTAGGATAAAAGGGAGAGCCTGTGCTTCCTTTGACTTCGGTCATCACCTCCTCATTTTTTATGATAAGAATCTCATAAACAACGTTAGATTCTTGTGTTTCAGTTTCACAGGGAAAATTAGTTCGTATGCTGCAACAGAAGATTGAAGGTGGACCACAATCAAGTCACCATTTAGAAGTGCCCTTACCCATCTTCCCTTTGTTTGCAATACTTAGTTAAGCACATTAATAACTGAATAGAAATCAAAATGCCTTCAGATAAGCTGGGACATCAGTTCAGTAAGAATAAAGTATTTCATTAAAAAGAGCTCAGTAAAATGAAAACACTCACTCTAAAACTGGCTTATAAGATAAAGGGCAACAAACTGCTACCCATGCCAAATGCAAACCAGAAATAACCAGAGTTTGCAAAGATACCGGTTTAATCACTAATTGAAAGGACTATTGTTCTGCAAACCTCGAGGCAGGAACTGTGTTGCTGTGGTGGGATCCAGTCCAGTCCTCAGAAGAGGGGCTAATGCAGCAGTGGGGATGAGCAGATTTCTGTGTGCTGGGTTTTGGGAGGTTGCTTTGAGTTGAGAGGACTCATTCACAAATAGTCACAGGCAATTCAGCCCTTCCAGACCATTTCTGGTAAATGGGACACTGGGTTTTGCATATTCTGAGGAGGTAATTGGAGCACCACGTGGGAAAATGCCAGGCAGCCATGTGCCTTTGTGTCACTTGTGTTTGCTTCAGCAGCGTCCGTCTGGATTTAAATAAGGAGCCTTTCAAAGCCAGAGTTTAAATGCAGCATTTAGGGCTGCTTTGTCCCAGAACAGTAAAATGTCAGGAACCATAGGTCCGTTGCAGCAGTCTGGCTCAGCTGACGGGCTTTCTCTGTGCTGCTCAGATTTATGTGACCCCTGTCCTGAGGTCTTCTATCTATGGCCAACATTTGCCTGTCCCCTGGGACTGTGAAAGGCAATACCGCAACGATTCTGTGTGTACGGACATGGCAGTCGGCTCTTTGTAGATGCTGACAGTGGGATTTTCGTCACCAGTTTAGCTTTGATGCTTTACAAAACTGCCTGTTTTATGTAATATGAAGCTGACTATAGCACATCCCCATGTAGTAATTAATTAGGTAGGCAAGGCTGTGCCCTCTTGGGACACGTTTCATTTTCACTCAAGATAATTGAAGAGGTACTGCAAATTGCCTTGCCAGGAGAGACTTCCCTGCCATTGTCCACCCCGTCCTTGTCCCCATGGACCACAGAGGGACAGCACAACCCACTAAGGAGACAGAGAAAGGCTCTTACCCCACAGCTCTGCCAAGGCAGGTGTTTTCTCATCCATCTCTCTCCAAATTCAGATGGCTGAAGGCCTCCATCATTCACAATCCTGAGCCTTGAGCCTTGTCTCCCAACCTTGTAGCCCCTGTGGGAGTCATGTGGAGTTTTTTATTCACCTGCAACATCCTCATATTTTAGGAGGCTGAAGCATTCTTGCATACAGGAGATGTGGACGCAGGTTTTGGGAAGGAAGGTACAAAGAAGTCAAGAAAATAGGATTTTCCCCAAGGTGAAAGCTCTGAGTGCTGTCATGCAGAAGAAGAACAGCAGCTTTGCTAGCATGTTCCTGAACACAGACATCGCGCTATGCTAAAGCACTACTGACAGTGAAACACCTGGTTTGTGCTGAGCATGCCCAGGTAGCAGCTGCAGGGACCTTGGATTCAGGAGGACATGGAGCAGTGTCAGCAATCTGGGTGTAGTGTGGCACCTGGAAAAGTAGCCTGGTTCCCAAATTCGTTTCTTCTATGAATTTAAGCCCAAAAGTCAGTGTAAATCGCATTTTAGCTGCATTAGTGGCATTTTGCTTACGTCACTTCTCAAGAGTTCTTGTTCTCCCAAATTAGAAATTTTGTTCCCAGGTATTAAAACACCTGTTGATGTGCTTTCTTTTAGTGTGAATTATCTGTGAAATGAGATTATTTTACTGGTGTGGAATAATGCTGGCTGTTTGCTTACATCTCAGCAGACAGCAAGTGCAATAGCAAGGATAATAGTGGTTTGCTCACTGGGTGTTGGCACTTCTGAAAATGGTTGGCAGTGGTTTGCTCAGAAATTGGGAAGGGATCTAATGATCCAGAACTAATCTAATTTGCATGGATATCTTACTTTAAATGCCACCTTGAACCAAATTTGAATTCTGTAGTAATGTTTGGGAAGGTATATGAGACTGAGAAAATAGAGACTAAAAGAAAACAATTATTTATCCTAAGGAGGCTGAATTATTTTCTGTAGGTTTTCAGATGTCGCTGTGGATTATACAGAGAGCCTGGGAGTGTTCAGGTGACCAGCTACGACTCTATACTTATTTTTAGCACTCACTGTGTCAGGCCTACTTCTCTCTGAGCATATAAGTGCCAATTGCTCATCTCCCTCTTGAACCCAGAGGGTGTGATGGTGATGTGCTGGCCATCTCTCAGTTCTGACACTGTCTGATGTTAATAAAGTCTTGGCTTAACAGGCCACTACTAAAAGTTTAAACAGTTCAAGAAGTGGAAATGAGGCAAATTTAAAGGCAGGTAGGAATGTTTGAAAAGTCCCATCAGCAGCAGAAACTTCTAGGTAAGGTAAAGGAACCAAAAGAGCGCATAAAGTGTGTTGAAGTAGAGGGTTATACAAGGCAGTCAAACCACAGTCAACCTGCTGAAGAGATTCGGTCCCTCTTAAAAAAGGATTAGAGAAAGGTTATTTCTGTTATTGCATTCAAGTTAATTGCAAAGCAAGCTCTTACTTGCCTTTAGGTAAGAATGGGATTTGGCTTCACTTCAGCCTGTTCCAATGCCTGACAACCCCTTCCATGAAGAAACTTTTCCTAATATCCAATCTAAATCTCCCCTGGTGCAACTTGAGGCCATTTCCTCTTGTCCTATCACTTGCTACTTGGGAGAAGAGACCAACACCCTCTATGCTACAACCCAGTCTGTACCTATCTATCTATTTTCCTTTCTGTGAGGAAGAAGAAGAGGAGTTAGGAGGTTTAGTATCATCAGAGTCACCCAGGATCAGACTTTATTACTGTAGGTTCTTTTTTCATTTGGTCTGGGATCTCTCCAGTAGCCAGTTGAATCAAACCTTCACAGGAGGATCACAACTGGTCCTGTCCCTTCAGAGAAACAACTGCCTCCACCAGAGCTTCTTCTTAAAAGGGCTGGAGGGAGAGGCAGGAGGCACAGGCAGAGAAGACCATCCCAGGAAGGAGTAGTGGAGACCTCTGATTTAGGGTACACAAAGGTTTTCACCACCCTTCCCTTAGTCAGTCCTTCCTTTCTTCTTCTTGACTATACACCTACAACATCTGAAGGAGCCACATCAGGGAGCAAGATTTGTCCTCCCAGTTTTGGATGACCAAAGTGAAAATAAGACCAGTCTGTGACCTTATAAAGGCAATCCAACAAAAGGTGGTCTATAAGCCTCAGCCGCCCATGTCAGTCCCCCAAGGAGGACCTCATGGCCATTTTACCTGCCCAAAATTGACTGCATCATGCTGGTGGTGCAAGAACAGGTAAGAAAGCATTTAGCAACCTGGGTGAGAGCAGCACAGCCACCCCACCCCTGTTGCAGGAGGGGGATGAACAAGGATGAGTGCTCCTGGGTGGCCTGTGTTCGGGCTGTCCCTATTTACACAGCAGCAAATGTCACCTCTAGCTCATGGCTGAGTCTGGGCTACTCTCCATGTAATGAGAGCATAATATTAGGATCTGGAGAAGGTTTGTGGGCTTGTTCAAACTACAGTATGGACCCTGATCCTGACAAACAGATAGCATTTAAAGTGTTTGTCTCAGTATTTCAGCAAAAGTTCCTTGTTGTGCTTCTTCCTTTTCCTAATTTAGGTGGCTGGAGGGTGCTAACGAGCAGCTCATTGTTTTTCCTGCAGCTCACCAGCTCCAGCTTGCCCAGCATCCTCAGCTTTTGAGCTTCAGGCACTGGCACAGGTGCAAGATATATCCATCACCACTGTGCTGCAGAAAACAAAGGAGATCTCAGCACAGCAGCAGTGAAAGATATCTGAAAAACAGTTGCTCCCTGTTCAAACATGCAGGCTGCATCCATGCAAGAAGTGAAGCCAACCAAGTAGAAAGTCTTGAGAAAGGGAAAGGATCTGTGTTAATCTTCATCTGTTTGTGAGAGAGTCTGATTTATTACAAACTGAAATTCAGTGTTAATTAAATATCTCACCTTCATCCAGAGAAAATAAGTACACTGATAAAAAGTGTGGGATTTGAGTGCAAGTTGGCAGGCAAAACATGGTAGCCTCAGTGCAAAGACCCATGATAATGGGCAGGCTCTCCATCAAGAACAAAGGCATGGGTAATGCAAACTTTGGGGAGCCAGAATGATGTGGAAGCTGCAGCTTCTGTCTTGCTCTCAGTCCTTTCTGACTTCCACAGCAACACTCTGTGGGAGCTGCAGGGAACTCCCAGAGCCATTGCAAGGGTAGTGGCAGGTGAGGGAGGTCCCCTTTCACATGGGAGTGGGTGAGGAGGGTGAGCCAGGATGCAAAGGCAAGGGAAGAGTGATCCTGGGTGGCTGTTAGGCACTGAGTCTTGTGGCAGTTCATCACTCTTCCTCCAGCTCCAAAGTTGGGCTCGTCAGAGCTGGTGACCTCCACAGCGACCACTTTTAACAAAAGCCATCAAAATACCTCAATACGTAACTTTCCTGTTATCATAGGCCATTGCAGAATCACAGAACAGTTGAGATTGGAAGGGACCTCCAGATGTGCTCCAACACCCCTGCTCAACCAAGGCCACCTCGAGCCAGTTGCCCAGGACCATGTCCAGACAACTTTTGAACATCTCCAAGGATGGAGACTCCACAACCTCCCTGGACAACCTGTGCCAGTGCTCAGACACCGTTGCAGTGAAAAAGTGTTTCCTGATATTCAGAGGAACCTCCCATGTTTCATTTTGTGCCCATTCCCTCTTGCCCTGTCACTGGGCATCACCCAAAAGAGCCTGGCTCCATCTTCTTTGCATCCTCCTTCAGGTATTTGTATACATTAATAAGATTCCCTCTGAACCTTCTTATCTCTAGGCTGAACAGTCACAGGTGTCTCAGCCTTTGCTCATATGAGAGATGCTCCAATCTAGCATCTTCATGACGGTTTGCTGCACTCTCTCCAGTATGTCCGTGTACTGGGGAGCCCAGGACTGGACACAGGAGCCAAGTGTGGCATCACCAGTGCTGAAGAAAGGAGAAGGATCGTTTCCCTGGACCTGCTGGCAATATTTTGTCTAATGCAGCCCAGGATGCCATTAGTCTTCTTTCTCTCAAGGCTGCATTGCTGGCTCATGCTCAACTTGGTGTCCACCAGGACCTCCAGATTCCTTTTCTGCCAAGCTGCCTTCCAGCTGGGTGGCCCCCAGCACATACTGGTGCTTGGGGTTGTTCCTCCCCAGGTGCAGGACTTCACACTCCTCCTTGTTGAGCTTCATGAGATTCGTGTTGGTCCATTTTCCAGCCTACTGAGGTCCCTCTGTATGACAGCACAACCTCCTGCTGTATCAGCCCCTCTTTCCAGTCTTGTGTCATCAGCAAATTTGCTAAGGGTACACTCTGCACCATCATCCATCTCCACTAATGAAGATGTTAAACAGGACTGGATCTAGTGTAGACCCCTGAGGTACACTGACCTCCAACTGATCACCACCTTCTGGGCCTGACCATTGAGCCAGTTTTCAATCCACCTCACTGTCACCTGCCTCTCCAGCTCATACACACCAATAGCTTGTCTATGAGGATCTCAGTGTCAAAAGACTTGCTGAAGTCTGCATGGAGAATATCCACTGCTCTTCCCTCATCTACCAGGCCATTTTGTCATACAAGTTTATCAAGTTGGTCAAGCATGATTTCCCCTTAGTGAAGCCATGCTGACTACTTCTGATGACTTCTTTGTCATTCATGTGCCTGGAAATGATTTCCAGGATTAACAGCTTCATCATCTTCCCTTGGATCAAGTTGAGGCCTGTAGTTCCCTGGGTCCTCCTTTCTGTCCTTCTTGAAGACAGGAGTGACATTTGCTTTTCTCCAGGTTTCAGGCACTCAGTCCTCCTACTTAGCTGGAAAATATTCCAGTCCATAAAGAAAGATGTGGTAAAACAGCATCATCACTGAAGAGTTTCCACGCGAGAGAGGGTTTTTTCTGGCCTGGCCTTGCTGGCACCGAACAGGCTTCAGTATTTGCAAACACTTTAGAGATAAAGGGTGTCTCAGGAACCAGGAACAGGACTATTTTGACTCTAGCCTTCTATGTTTTGATTCTATCCATGGATTCACAAACATCTGGCAGTCCTCTGCTCAGACGATCTCATGGGCTATAAAACGTTGTGAGTGCAAAGACAGGAAAAAAGAAGTGGCAGCCTCTGTGGGCATCTCTCCCTAATGATTCACTGCTGGTGTGACACGGAGCTTGGAGCATTTTGATGTGCTCAAAGGTCCTAGCTCTGCAGTGGCCTGTGTCAACCATTCCCCACTTGGCAGAGGAAATGCCTTGTTACTCAACCACACAGTAAACGAAGTGAGAATAACAACAACAAAAAAAAGATAATTAAGGAAAGATATCCAATAGAGATGCAAATTAACCTCCTTGTACAAAGACTTCTGCAGATCCTGGGATTTTGTGTACTTATTACTTCTATTAAATGTGACATATTGAAAGCTTCCCTTTGCCAAAAATGCTCTTCCACTCTTTCTCTCTGACCTCACTTAGCTAGTTCATGAACAAAAGCACAGATTAAAAGAGAGACAAATACAATTTATTAAACACTTTGGACTGTGGGAAAAGATGTCATGTATAAAATCTTCATGAAACATACAATATTTTAAAGTATTTTATTTTGCAGGAGGTTTTGAACTATAATTGCCAGTAACATTCAAAAGTTCAGTGTTCCTCTTACTCAATGTGCATGGTGAGGCACTGGGTGGAGGCCATTAGGGACTGGGTCAGTTAGTGGGAAGCAGGTTTTACAGAGTCTCAGTCATGGGCTAAGCCCATGGGGCAGCAGAACCCATTGCCAGGCTGATTTCTCATTGGCTTCAAACAGGCAAGCGCTTTCCTCCTGCCCACAATAATCTTCTGTGGTTTTGGTGTCATCTCCTAAAATTGTCATTTGCTACTGCAGGGCCCCCTGGGTTTCAGAAGGGACATCTCATTCCTTATTCACTGCTGGGGTTGGATGAAGCTTCTGGTGGTGGAGGTCTCTGAGGAGGCAGTGCCACCAAACAGGGCACCTCCAAGAGGTGCACAGCAATCCCATGTGCCACCCCATGTGCCAACTAGCTCTTTCCATCTGCCATGGCTGGAGACCAGCCATCCCCAGCAGGCATGAATTCACTGACAAAGCTAAACAGCCATGAGACCTTGGTGAGCACTGGGCTCTGGCCCCAGCACGTGGTGTGTCTGTGTTAGGACATGTAGCATGGCTGGAGCCAGCATTGCTGGATGCGAGTGGAGACAACATCCTTAAATAGCCAGGGGCAATGACATGGGCACAGAGAGCATCTCAAGGAACAGGAGGCATGTTCTGCCAGGCAGAAGGTCAGACACATTTGCTCTCATGAGTAGCAGGAGTCGTGATGACTGTCTGGACCAACATTTCAGCCTGCAGGAGATATGAGGTAATTTGGGTGACTGTATCCTCTCTCACTGCAATCTAAATGATGTCAAGCCCAATGTCTGCTGCCAGAGGCTCAGATCACGCTTGGGCACTTGCTGCTGCTGAGGTGCTGTGTGATAACCTGCCAACCTGCTGTCATGTTTCGGAGCCTCTTAACGAGTGCAAATCAGGAACAACTCCATAAAAGTCAATTACATTACACCCCTGCAAAGCATCAGCATAGAGGCCTCTGCACACTTATCAGCAACACTAGGCCCATTAGTCATACGTTACTCAAAAATGTACAGAAGGAAAAAAATATAAGCCTGGCTGGCACTCACTGAAGTTACTGCTTCAAGCTAAGATTTATGAGAAATGGGCTGCGTAATGGGAAACAGATCTTTCCTTCTGAGCTCACGTGCCACTAAACAGTTTTACTATCTTCCACGTGTCCTTGCCAGTCATGTTTCATCATGGTAAGCACATAATTTTTTCTATTAACATCCTTTGGGAAGTCATGGCTAGCTTGGGAATTTCTTTTATTTAGAAAACATCTTCCTTGGGACTGAGTCAATGCAAAAAGCTCATGTAGCACAGCGAGAAAACAGGGCAGTTATGAGAACTGCTGTGCTCTTGCCTCACATTGCAACTTCCACCAAACGTCCCAGCAATGCTACAGTCAACTGTATTTGGGTAACCTGCACCAGTCCCAGGGGCCTGGGCACCAGAAAGACTTTGTCTATGGTGCTGAAGTGGTTGGTGGTCCCTGGCACACGTCTGGCCATGATGGTCTCCCAGGTCTGGGAGTCAGCTCACACCGTGGACTGCTTCTACAATGGCATGGTCCCCCTGTGCCAGCTGGTCTCAGGTCTGGATGTCCTGCAGAGGTTCACCTACCAGTAGGGTTGTAAGGTTCGTTACTCCTGTATCTACCTTTCAGTCTGGAATGACATCTGCTCCCTGACAAGGTAGACTCAGAAGCTGTTCATTAGCAGGTATGGCCTCCTCCTGTTAGTATTAGTAGACTATGATCGGGTTATTTGCCAATGCATGTCCTCTTGTTTCCTTTCCTCTCCAAGTCCTTTCCTTTCTTCTTTGCAGTCCTGAAAACAGATCTTCTCCATGTCCGGGCTTTCAATGTTGTTGTCTCTCAATCAAACACTTTCTCAACAGCAGTGGTGCAGTCTGGCCTTGAAAGGTTCAACCTAAAGAAAGTCTGTGAAGAGAAAAGCACAGCCTGCTCTGGATGGCAGATGTAGGCCAACTGGAATTGCTCAAATGCCACAGCTTATTCTTAAGTGTGACCAGTCCTGAGTGGTTTCCTGACACACTGAGCTGTGCAGGGAGAAGAGGACTAGCAACTGCTCTGCTCTGTGCCATACCTGGCCAGACTCTGGTCAGAAGAGCACAGAACCATCTCTGCTGTGTGCGCCCTGTGTTAGTTGCACATAAAGCCGCTCTGTGTTGTATGGCTGTGGTGCCCAAGGCCAGGACGAGGCACCCCAGAGCTAAAATATTTGTGCTTATAGCAGAAACGTGTCAGTGGTTTTGGAGAGGGCAGCCGTGGCTGTATATACCTCAAGTAAGCTCCTCGGGGTGAATGTCTCATCAGGCAGGGCTGGTTTTGCATGCCAAGACCTGCACCTGACCTCAGCTCATCATCCTGTGCATGTCCCAGGACAGCAGAGAAAGGATGGGAGCAGCATCGCCTGCAGCGAGAAGAGGTTTGGCAGCACTGCCGGAGGCTGGGGGGCAGCACCGTGCTCTCCTTTGTGGGGCTGAACTCAGGACCAGGTGGCATCATAAGGCAATGGCTACCACAGCCTTCAAGCAGGGTGCTTACTGTAAACTAGACAATTTTCCCATCAGGTTATAGCAGTTATGAAGGTAGTGACGTGAAGACCTTAAAACCCAGAGCATCGCTGATAATGAATGTTCTCCCAGTGAATGCAAGTTCATCGCTTACTTTGCAGCCTCCACCGTGCTTGCAGACCACAGATGTACACACAAGAGACTTTTGTGACCATGAGCATCAGAGGGAGGGGGAGGCAGCTCTGTGTGTATGAGCACATTAGTCACCACTGCCCACAGGGTTATTTTTAACTGCCTGTCTTCTCTAGGGAAGTGCTTCCATGCAGCGTTTCTAAAGGGAAAAGAGGGGCTTGACATCATCACACTTCTGTTCTGCATGAGAACAAAGTTCCTACCGAGAAAGACCCAGTCTGCTGCTAAGGCATCTTATGGACAAGCAAATTCAGTTTCGGGAAACCAGCAGCATGAGCCTCGGTGCCACCTCCATGTAGCTGGCTGGTGCAAAGCTGAACATGGCTGCACAGACCTGAGATCTGCCAACAAGGATCTCACCTCAGAACTTCAGTGTTTGGGTCCAGAGTCACTCAAGATGGACAGGCCAAAGCAACAGCGCTTCAGAAGCCAGCCTGCCCTGCAAAGGATTCATCCAACCGGCTGAAGAAGCTCAGGATGTCTCCTGGCTTGATTAGCCTGTAATGAATTAGAAATCTGGCCCTGCTCAGGTAGTGACATGTGTGAGCTCAGGCCGGCGGAGGTGACGCTGCCGTGCAGAGAGGCCTTTTCACACAGGAGAGTTGGTGGCATCCCCTGCTTTTTTCAGTCATGCCGCTTCACTGTCAAGTGTTTGTTGAGGTTATGTAAACTAAATCCAAGGATCAACTCTGGGAGAGGCTTTTCCTGAAGGGACAGACATCCTGGGGCTATAGGGAAGGAGCTCTTTGCTGTTAGCCAAGGGTACCATGACCCCAGGTGTCCTCCTATGGCTGGAACAAAAGGCAAAACTGAGGCAAAGGCACTTTCTGCAGACACTAGTAATAGCAGATTGTTTCACAGAAGAGACAACTGAGGTGCAAACTCTTTCCATGTACCAGTGCCATCCACAGCAGTCCAGCCCCGTGGTCAGAAGCTGGGACATGAGGGTGTCCCCATTCCTGTTCTGCAGGGATGGGGAGGTGGACAGGGCTGCCACAGCTGCTCGCCTGCAACCCCAGGCCAGAGCAAACTCCTGAGCCATTCCAGTGCTCAGTCCCATGTTTGTGTGTCAAAGCAATGATGTCGTCACGCTTCTGGTGTGATAATAGACCAAAAAATTGTTCTCAGTGCAGTGGCCGGGAGGGGTCTGCCTTTGCCAAAAGTGTTTACAGACCAGTGGGGAGTAGAGGCTGGCCAAGAATGGGACACGTGGCTTTAGAAACAAACAATTTCTACTGTATGGAGGGTGACAGGGCAGAGGTAAATCACCTTTGAGGACAGAGAATCACAGAATCATTTCAGTTGGAAGAGACCCTCAGGATCATCAAGTCCAACCATAACCTAACTCCAGCACTAAACCATGTCCCTAAGAACCTCATCTAAATGCCTTTCAAACACCTCCAGGGATGGTGACTCCACCACTTCCCTGTTCTAATGCCTGACAACCCTTTCAGTGAAAGATTTTTTCCTAATATCCAATCTAAACCTCCCCTGGAACAACTTGAGGCCATTTCTTCTTGTCCTATCACTTGCTACTTGGGAGAAGAGACCAACCCCCTCCATGCTACAACCTCCTTTCGGGTAGTTGTAGACAGTGATAAGGTCTCCCCTCAGCCTCCTTTTCTCCAGGCTGAACAGCACCTGCTCCCTCAGCTGCTCCTCATCAGACTTGTGGTCCAGACTCCTCACCAGCTTCATTACCTTCCTCTGCACTCTCTCCAGCACATCAATGTCCTTCTAGCCAGGGCTGGTCTAGAGCATAGCTCTCCATAGACCCACACCTGCCCCACTGGGGCGATGGGGACGTGGGTCAGGAAGCAGCAGCCACAGGAGGGATGCTGAAGGAGAAAGCTCTTCTGCACTGGCTTCTCCACCACAGCCTGTGATTAGGAGGTACCACCCTCAGCACCAGCACCTCTGCTATGACACCCACTGTCATGGTCCGCAGGACGTGGCAGTGGTAGCATTTGCTGTCCCAGGGATGCACCCTAGCTGTTCAGTGCTCCTCAGCTCCAGCTCAATGCATGGTCCCAAGCCAGATGTGGAGCCAAGGGTTTTGTTAGCTTAGGAGAGACCACGTTCACCTCAACCTGACCTTTTGTTTTTAAACTCTGGTGGTAAAGGTGTTACTCAGATTAGGGATATAATTGGCAGAATGCAGCAAAGGTTTCTGAAAGGTTTTGGTATCAACACAAATTTCAGCTTATTGAAGCAATTTCCTGACTTTTAATCTAACCTCTAAATCCAGCAGTTTTATCCTGAAGGGCAGGGAAACATTTTGAAAACTTATTAAATTTTCTACTGCTAGCTGTTTCAGTGGGAAAATGGAAATTGGCAAATATAATATCTATCAAGTCATTCCTTGTCATTTTAATTGCATAATGCTACAAGTCACACAAGTATTGTGTCTGTCTGCTTAGAGCCCAGGGGCTGGACTCTGGCTTTCCCCTCGCCCCTGTGAAGGAGAAATATCTCAGCAGTGGGGAAACCTTTGGAACAGAGATACAGTTCTGCCTCTTTGTTTTTGATTTCACTTCGAAATACTCCAGTTAAGTGACAATCCCTCCTACATGACTTAGCAAATGCAATGTAAAATAGTTGCTTGAGATAGAAAAGCCACATCATAATCCCTTCAAATTCAAAGTATCTGTGGAGATTTTCTTTAAAAGCAGACATGGGTTTCAGGTTCTCTTGATGCTTCTGCTCCCATTTACTGCATTTATTTTGTTGAGGTGTCAGGCTGGTGTCAGAAAGGCAGGAGCTGAGTCTCAGCGCAGCAGCTCATGTTCATGGGTGTTGGACTGAAGTCAAGAAGACAGGTCCTGCTGCCCAGCATGGCATCTCCTCCACTGCTGCATGTCCATGTTCTGCTCATGGGCCATGCCAGCAGCTGCTTATCACCCAGTCACTGGGCTGTGACATCCTGTGCCAGTCGAGGTCCTTTGCTGGAAATCCCGGCATTCCTTAAGCAGAGCACAGAGCACATTTTACTTTTGGCTCCTGTAAGTGCTTCCTTTGGGCTGTCATTATGTTCACTCTTACAGGAGGAATTAGGTGACTGACTGTTAGAGACCTTACCAAAGGCAGTGATGTGCAAGGAAAAAGGGGCCACCCTTTGTACTCAGTTCATGGAGCTTTGCAGCAGACACCCTGAGCTGCTCAGGCCACAGGCAGAACAGCCTTAAAAAGGATGGAGCATTTTACATACTGAAAAGAGTTTAAAAGCCCCAGAATTAGATAAGAAACAAACCTATTTAATGTATGCATTGTCCTGGGTTTGAAGTTCTGCTGCACAATCCCAAAGGCACAACCCTAACAGGTGCATTTTATTTCTAGGGAAATGGAGACTGTGCAGCTTTTTGGATGTTTAGGAACATGTAGCTATCTCTTGTGTTTATCAGCTTCACACACGATCTGCATGCTTCATTATAGCACCATGTTCTTAAAGATGTAAACTGGAATGAGATGAGACAGTGTGGGCAAGGCATAAGCCACCTCCCCTTTTCCCCAGAATCGTCTGTTCGCAGTCCCCAGGGCACCATCACACTTTCCTCATTAAAGACAGAAACCAGTGGGAGCTGGGTATCCTTGTTTTTCTGAGCCCAGACATCCAGATAGACATCAAAAATTTGTCAGATTTCCTTAGAAGCCACTGCCCCAAAGAACAAAATATATATAAATTCGAGAACCTTTTTGGTTGACTTTGATGCACAAAAAGACTCAGGTCACTCTTGGGCTTCTCAAATGCCATTTGAAGGATGTAGCTTCTGAGCTGGACCTTTGAAAACTTATCAGCTGGACGATCCTGGTGCATCTACTGTCTGCAAAACCCTCAGACACTGATCTTTCGGTCCCCCAGGTCAGTGATTTTTCATCCGTGGTTCACAGCTTTCGTGAGTTGGTGTCTACCTCTTCACATTTCAGAGTGGCTGCTGAAAGGCAGGTCCTCTGCCAGCAGCTCATTCTCACCACACAGATGTGGACATCCACCTTGAGGTCTGAGAATCGGCAAAATTAAGTGTCGCGGATTTAAGCATGTTTCTGGGCACACCAAGAAACGCCTCAGCCTTTTCCTTTGCTGAGTAGGAGCAAACAGTGTTTAAACAGGTCTGGGGAGGATGTGGCAAGACCTGTGTTTTATGTTGTAGGTCAGTGATTGGGAAGCTGCTGGGGGAAACGTGCAGACAAGCCCGTGACTCCATGCTAACGGGTAGGTGTTTTGAGTGTCAGGTCAGCAGAGACTCCAGATAGGGCTATAGTTATGTTTTTATTGTGAAAGGTGTTTTGGTTTGTATTCATTGAGATAACAAGGGTGTGAATGCTGGATATTGCTTGGGAGGAGGGAGCCTACTGTCAATACCTGCTTCGTGTAAACATACACATCCTTCCACTCATCTTATGGGGAGTAAAAACCAGATACATACCTTCATGTCTATATTATGGAAACATACTTATTTGAATGCACCTGATGTGCATACAAAAAACATAAAATAATATTTATGTTTAGGGGAACATAAAACTCCAGAAGACTTTTAAAATCAATTCAATCGCAGGGGAGAAATGTACTATGGTCTGCCATGTCTAGAGACATCTTACTAGCCAAGCAGTACATGATGGTGCCTCTTCCAGCCCTACCACAAGGGGAGTAATTAAAGGTCCCTCTGTTCCTTGAGAAATCTGTTTTTGTGTGTGACTCTCCTCCAAGAGGGAAAACCTGAAGACTGCATCACATGCTCAAAAGCAGATCCGTCTTTTTCTCCCAGTTATATCAACGAGGCTATTGATAAATACAGATACAAATCTCACCTTTCTCGTGTCCCTAGGTCACTACTGCAGCAACAACATTGCAGCCAATGCTTCTCATCTGCAAAGCTCAGTCCCATTGGGGTGCATAGTCCGGAGCCGGGACAGAAGCCTTGAGGGGATGTGTCTCAGTGCCAGGCTGCAATCCTTGCAGCAGCTTCAGCCCCCTGCCCCATGTCTGCACACCCCGCCTTGCCTCCTCAAAGGCTCTGCCTGGATTAAACTCATGTTTGAGCCACTCTGTGGCTTTCTCAAGGGCTTGTCTCTGCTTTTACAAGCTGGCCACAGGGTCCCTGGGCTGCAAATTTGCTCCAGACAAACCCTCCCTTGTCACTACAATAATGAGCAGACCATCCCCACGCAGGTAGCAGCAGTGGTGGTCATTAAAAACAGGCAAATAAATAAGAAACCAGTGGTTGCTGCAACAGGTGAGCAAACTGCCAAAGCAGCCCCCATAGTCTTGAAAGCCCTGGGGGAAGCAGGGGCACCCCAAGAGGGAGGGAAGTGCTTGGAATTTGCTAACACTCTTTCAACCTTTTTATAGCAAAATCCGGCACTGCTGTTTTCCATCTTTGTCTGTTTCATGGTGGCACTGTGTTGGTGTTAACAGGAACAGGTACTTTCAATCATCAAAATATTACTTATCTTTTCCTATGTGCAAAGACAACACCCAGCCCTGCAAGTCTGTACCCATATGAGCCTTCCCTCCACAACCAGCAAAGGAGACCTGGGTGCATCTACCTGAGTGTTCTGCCTCAGATCAGCTGTGAACTTTTGAAGAGAATCTCCCTCTTCTCCCCACCTACTACTTCAGTTCACATCAAGGAAAGAACCTGAAGCAAATAATGAGTATTTCAGATGAAACGACTACTTGTCGCAGCTCTGGAGGGCACTCCTGACGGGCCCTTGCTCCATGGGACTTGCGAGGGGTAACCAAGGTAACCCCCACACCATGGAGAGTGAATGGTGGGGCATCAGCATCAGCTTCCACCCACCCACCCTGCTCTCCTCGCCCCACACTGCCTCCCTTTTCTCCCACCTACCCCCCACATTTCCCCTTCTTTGTCAGACAATGCAGATTTGCAGAACTGTCTCTCCAAGCACGTCTCCCATCCCATGGGCAGCAGCTGGAGACAAGGCAGCCGTGGGGCTGGGTCTGTCACCTCCCAGCGACACCAAAGAGGCCCTGGAGGGAGCTGGCAAGAGAAGTGGGGCTCCTCGTTAGCTGCTGTCGGAACAAACCCCACTAATTGATTTCCAGCCTCCCGTGACTCTTTGCGGAAACAGGGCCCCGAACCCGCTGCCAAGAGCTTGTTGCGTTTATTTGACTCAGTTGCTCAAGGCAGTGTCTGGGGATGGGGTTGGGTTGGGTTTCTTTGCACGCACATGCAAAATGGAATAACGGGCCGAGGGCTCCCTCTGTGTCCACCGCCAGGCATGACTTCTGCTCTCCTGGCTCGGGGAGCCAGACTGGCACAACCTGGGTTTGGGCACACGCGTGTGATTTTGTTTAGCCCCTCAGTCCAGCTGCGCCACTGAGAGATGATCTCCAGGGAGCTTTGGAGGCCACCCATGAAGGGCCCAAGCAGGTCAGAGCACCCCAGAGCTGCCTCTGATGTCCCTGCATTTCTTCAAGGAGGGCTCAGAGGTTTTATTTTATAAAGAATCATGGGCTCACTTCAGGTTAGATTCATTTTGGTGTGACAGGAGGCTTGATGGGATATTTTTGCATTGTGTTATTTTCAAAAAAGCTCAATCCCTGCTTGCAGAGGGCCTGAAGCTGCTGTAACAGGCATGATCTTAATTTTACACATACAGCTTTTATGTAGGTGCATGGCCCGTTGGGTAACTCGTCAATGAAATATTGTTTCATCACTGCATGAGATAAGCAGCTCTTATCTTTGGCTGGAAATGCTGACAGCAGTCGCACCTTTTGCAAAATGAGAAAAAGAACCCTTTGGGGGAATGGAAGAGGTGTGGGCACCACTCCCCAGCGCCCGTCTGCACAGGGAAGTCAGGACAAGGCTCATTTTTTGGGTGCAAATGCTACAGTGCAAATCAGAGAGCTTGTCTCCTTAAAATCCCAAAGGCCAGCTGCAGGTACAGTTTTCTTTCATTATTCCTGAAATATTTATAACCCAGGCTTTCCAAAATACACCACTCATCCAACAACTGCAGGAGATTGAACGTTATTTTTCTCCTCAAGTGTACCCCCTTGTGGGTTTTAAAACATTCTTGACTTTGGGTTTGAAAGGAACTTGGAGTGCGTACAAGCTGTGCAGAGGAGCAGGGCAAAAACCCTCTGCGAACATTTTCCCATCACCTTCACGCGAGCTCGAAACAACTGCAGAGCAACATGAACTTTGCACCCCACAACTCAGATGTACCTCCCAGTTGTGCTACCAGCTTATCTCCACTTCCAGACACACAGACACGCTGCCCCGTCTCCTGCTGCTGGCATCTCATCCCCCACACCAGGTCACAGTGATGAGGAAATGCTGGTTGGGTTAATGGCACATAAGGCAACGTGCCTGAGCTCGGGTTCATCCCACCTTCCCAACAGGCACATCATCCACCCACGTCACGCCATGGCCACCGTCTGCCACCTGACGCTGTAAATATTTAATGGCTTCACAGCTAGAGAATGTACCTTTTTTTCCACTGACAGGAGGTCTCAAAGTCCTCTGCTCTTCTGCTTAGGGAGGCAGCTCTTCACACGAGTCCCGAGGAGACAACACTCGGCTCCCTCCTTCCTGCTGAAATGGGGTTTGCAGCCACATCTGTCGGAGGATGCAGCGGCACAGCACAGCCCCGGTCTGCAGCAGGGATGAAAATCACCTCAGTTTTAACACCCAGAAATGAAACTGTATTAAAACAGAGCAGTGTGTCTCTGAATGATCTTCTGGTTTTCAAATTTTTATTTTTTTTTTAAGAGCTGTCACAGTTGTTCACCTACCTCATTCCTGGCTTTTGGTTCAAATTTAAAACTAAATTATGATTTTGTAGTTTTACGGGAAAAGTGATACTCCAGATGAAAAGCTACTTCCATTGTTTCTAATTGGTACTTTCTCTTATTGTTTTGGTGAGGAGATACTGTTGGCAATCCGAAATAGAGATATTTTCTGACACCTTCCGATTTCCCTATGAATAGATCCATGACTCCAACGCTTCCAGCTACAGCTCTCCCAGGATTAACATGTATTAATTTAATTTTTAAAGACTCCCTGTGAAAATACACTTTTGGCGCAAGGCAAGCACATGGCAGAGAGGGTCAGAGCTCTGCTACCCACAGGAGGTGGCCCACCATGGCCTGTGAGGAGACAAGTCCCACCTGGGACAAGCCACCGCCTCTCCATTCTCCCTGCATCAGCTGACACGAACCTCTGCACAAACCCATCACCAGTACATTTTTCTGGCTGGCTTCCTTGATAACAAATGGCCCAAAGCACATGTGCAGCAACAGGCCCAAAATACTGCTGGTGGCACAGCTCCAGCCCATGGGTCCCAGCCTGGAATAGCTTCCCGGCAGCTGGTGGGTGGCAGCGGCCACCTCCTCCACTTACAGCTCAGGGGACACCCAGCAGGACTTTTGGGGAGAAAGCGTCCTCAGGAAGGATCCATTTCACCTAAGTTTATAGATCCCTACAGTCTGCAGCCAAGCATGTTGGCCACTGTCCCCTTCTGAGAAAAACAAGCACTTCCAGAGGGTGTTTCATCTCACCCCAGGTTAGATGAAGGTCAGATGAAGCAGCCTGGAAACATCAGTTGTTTTCACTGACTAAAAAAGGGTTCTCAGCTGCCAGCTGTGATAGGAAACACCGCCCTTGAGGTCTGGTTCCTTTGCCTTGACATGGATGTCTGATATCTGCTTGGCCCGCAGCTGCTAGCCCCCAGAAGTCCTGTAGGTCCACATAGGTAGGTCTTGCAATGTGCCACAGCCCCTTTGGAGGTGGACATGGGCAACCAAGAGATGTGCCTGCTGGGAAAGTCTGGCTCAGCCTCCCCCTGTGCTGGGCTTATGGTGGAGAGAGGTGTCCACGGGCTGGCTGCAGATGGGCACTGCTTCTAATTAATAAGGCAAAAGGCACAGCTGTGAAATCCACATCACTTCTACGTTGGTCATGGGACTACAAAGCCTTCTTACCCACATAGTTATAAGAAAAAATTACATAGACTAGCAGAAGACCTTCACACAGCTTCTTCATCCAAACACTGCTGAACTGTTGGAACTGAAGCTTTCTTAACATCTCAACTGGAGCCAAATAACTGAGCATGTGAAATGTTATCCTGAACAATTAAAATCTGGCAAAGCTTAAGGAACTAAAAGCAGTGTCCTATAAAGGAAATGGCTAGATATATTTATCTGCAGCAAGAATAACTTGTCACTTAACACTAATAATGATCATGTTCCTATTGGTTTAACCAGGTGCCAAATGGGATTATGGTCTCATTTGCGACGTGTAATCAATAACGAATAAAAGGAAGCCTCCAATGAACAGAAAAGACAAACTATGCTTTAATTCATACTCCCAAATCTCCTTGATTGCTGTCCCTGCAGGTCCCCTGCCCGGCGCAGCCACGTTAACAAAGCACAGGGATGGCAGAAAGCCCCACTGGCCTCAGCCCGCTGTGCTTTGCTGACCCGCAAGTTCAATCACTGACCTGGCTTTCTCTTCTTGTGAAGCACGCAGCCGCGCTCCCACGTAGCTGCTCGTTAGTCAGCATTCCATCACTCCTCGAGTATTTTCAGACCTGTGTTTCTAGGAACCCAGGCTGCCGTCAGGACGCTGCTGTCGGGCTGCAACAACAGCATATTCAGCTCTGCCTCGGCGGCGGCTGATGCCATTTCCATTTCAGGCATGGTTACACCCTTGCTGAAGGGGCAGCGATGCTTTCATGTTTTGTTCAGCCCTGGTTCTGGGAAACCATGCAAAAACTCAAATAAAAGGGGCTTATGCCATTTTTGTATTCAGTTCGGGGGAGGGGGAACCACACAGGCTATAGTCCCAGTGCTTAATGCTGGGGAAAGCCACACAGGTGACTTTCTCATTTTCACATCTCTGATGGTTTTTGCTGTGAGGAGTTGACTATGATTTCAAAATATGTTTCCCTTTAAAAAGTTCTGACACAAATCCAGTAAATGCCTCATTCGCACCCATTCTGAGTAGTCCGTAGTGACTGAACTGTGACTGGTTCAGGAATGGGAAAAGGACAGGGAAGAGAAAGGTGATTTTTAAAGGAATTTGCAGTTTGGCCCTGTTTTGCTGATATAATAAAGAAAACAGTTAAGGTTTTCCTCTTCTATTTATGAAGGTTGTTAATTTCCTTCTTATATTTTATTGGGAAAAAATAGGAGGAAACCCAGATTCTCACACCCTTAGTATCGGGAAAACTCATTAGAGATCCTAACAAACATTGTTTTTCTCACATTGTTGTTAGACATTTTAGAATGAAACAAGAACTCAACTAACTTGTAGTACCAAAATATCCTGTCCTTTCTAGTTTTCCCTCCCTTTCATCTCTTGCAATGTCACCAATTCACTGGTTGTCCAGCAGTCAAAGCATCTTCCCGAATTTCTAACAAAACAGATAAAAGGCAGGCAACAAATTTTTCAGAGGTAGAATATTTCAGTTCATCTTTATGCACATCACAGAAAAAGTGAAAACGAATCAGAAAATCCCTTAACCCACAAGATTATTTTGTTTGTATTTTTAGTTTGGCCTTGAGGTTCATGGCCAGGATAGGAAACCAGACAAATCTTTTGCTGGCTGTGCTACAGGCTCCCTATTTAACTGTGGGAAGGTTAATAAGCCTGTTTTTTCCCATGTTCTCATATGGACTATATACACATATATTATCAGAGAGAAACACAGAGCCTATAAATGAGTCCAAAGTCTTAAATCCCAGTCTCTACTGAAGCATCTAAAATAACTGAATATTTTTTCATGAAATGACAGTTCCTGAAATAGCTACAGGAAAAGGAAAGGGAGGCAGCAGGAGCATGGGGCTGTGCCCACTTTGTCACTCCCGTCCAGCACATTTTGAAGTGTCTCTGTCACCTGTGTCATTGTCACAGCAAGGTGAGACAGCAGAGAGCGATACCTGCTATCCTGGCATCTCTTAGTGGATTCTAATGCTGCCCTGTATAACCCACTGTGTGGATGTCTGGTAGAATTAAATGGGGTTTGTTATTTGGACATGGCTCTAGGGAAACAGCTTTATTTCTTTCAATAAACTCCCAGTTTTTCTCTTTATCTTCTTAGCTGGTACATCTGCAGATCAAATAGGAAAAAGAAACACGGGGGGGAAGGGGGAGAAGGAAAAAGGAAAAATAATTTTAAAAACATCAGTAACATAATCTGATCAGTAACAGTAATAGATTAAAAAAGCTGTGATAAATGCAGACATTACAGATGTCACCCACAGTAATTACTGGATGAGCCACTGTAGGTCAGTACCTTGAAGGGGAAGGCAGTGAATCTGGTAATTACTGCATCAAAAGGAAACAGAGCAGTCATGCACAGGCTTGCAAGGATGGGAAAACTGGAGCTTGTAAATCTACTTAGACATGGGAGGTAGCAACGGTGTCTCATAGTGACCCCCAGTCACTGTTTCTTGAGCCAGGCTTAGGACAGGCAGTCTCCGGTCTTGTTGTTTAAGGAAATTTTTATTTCTTCTGATTTTTTTCTTCTGTACTCACCCAGAAGGGGAGAAATGTGGCCTTTCACCTTTCTCAGCCCCAGGGACTTTTGAACCTCCACCTCCCATTTCTCCAGCAAACATAAAGCAAGACAGTGCCCAAGTCACACTTTACCTTCCCTGCTGAAACTGGAAAGAAATAGGATTCCTAGAAGAAGAGACAGGGATTTTATAGCGAGCCATAAAGGACATCTACTTGGGAGCAGTTTTCTCCGCCTGCCACTCCTTTAGTTCAGCCATCTTTGCTTAATGCAAAACTCATCAACAGCCTAAAGAGCAGAGAGAGATGAGCAGAGACTAAGCTGCTGTACTAAGGGCACCTGACTGAGTTTTGGGAAATCAGCCCCAGCATCTGCAGCGCAGGGGACACCTGAACCTCCCTGAGATTTTGCTCCTTCCTCCCTTTGCTCGCTCAGTACAATCCCTCACTGCGAAGGTGGGAACAGGCTGAGGTCAGCTGCACTTTGGGCTCAATGTGCCACCAAACGTGCACTGATGACATCAAGTGCAGCACCACAACGGGGAAGGATTTGTGAAGTGCAACAGCTGGTAGGCAGTACCCACCGTCCACATGGACATGTGTGGTGAAAGTTATTTCTACTTCCTCTGGACCCAAATGTCCAGTTTTTGCTCCGTGGCAGCTCTGTGGTGGGAACCAGCATGTGGCAAGTGGAGCCGATCAGGAGATGTGCTATGAAAGTGCTCCCTTCATCTAAACTGCAACACGGGCAAAGACAGACCCACATTCTTTTTTCATCCCTCACAAAAAAAGATGAATTTTCCACATAATTCCCTGTAGAATTAGGTTTTCTTTTTAAGTAAATCATTGCAACTATAAATGGCCAGCAGTTCTGGACACAAAGAATTCCTTTCACAGACTGTACACAAGATTAAGTATGTAAGCTATTAGAAGTCAAGACATTTGTTTGCATAAGGGGGGAAAGCACCAAGTAGCTGTGCATTCAGCATTCAAGGTAAAGAAATTATTATTTTTGTTCACAGTAAGAACTTGTTAACATTATGAAATGCAGCAATTTCTATAAGCTCCTCTGAGGTGAAATCAGTGGCCTTCACTTATTATTCCCAACAAAATAATCTGAGAAGTTTGTGATCATTAGCACAAATTCCCTGGATGAACTTAGAAAGCAGAGAAAATCAGCTGAGAAGTAAAAAGAGTGTTCAGTAAATACACCAAGAATTTTATTTTGTTTGGTTTTACGTTCATTTGAAAGAAACCACAGCACTTATCGATGAACCATGAAATGAGTTGCTCATTTCAGCTCTACAGCCCGTCTTTCAGGGGACGTGAGAGGCTCTGGAGCTCTGTGGATAAACCAGGCAGACACTCCTCTCACCCTGTCCTCTCTCTGCCATCCCCATGGCTGCTCTCCAAGTTGATCAGGCTTGTCCAGCAGTGTCGCATCCTATTTCTTCACCTCCTCTCCCAAGCATCAGCATCACCGGGCTCCTAGTGATCTGCACGGGATTGTGACAGATTAGATTGACCGCGTACAACTCTTCCCGCAGGCACAGGAAGCAACCCTGCGGTGACATAAATGGCATGGAAACATCGCCTTTGGCAGAAAATGGCCAACTCGCATTCAGAGGGCATTTAAGGAGACACTGGTTTCCATTTTTTTTACCCCAAACCAACAAAATTATGCTTTTCATACGTTGTCCTGATTTGACTGGGTGACTGAAACTCCCACATCAGGGTGGCAGACCGGCCACGATGCTTCCCCATGGCTTTAACAGCTCCAAACCTCCAAATCTGAAACTGTGATTCACCGGTACTTGATAATAAAAACAAAATACTTGAGGGTAACAAACTGTGGTGGCTGTTAACGCAGCAGTGGGCTGTTACGTCTACTTGTGTTCGGTGGTGACTTCAAGCTCTGAGCTTCCTGAGCACCTCACTGAAACATAACATCGGATGTTCTATTGAGTCATTCCACTGAAATTTGCTGAGAGTTTTGATGATGTAATTTGTTGCCTAATTACCCTTGGTAAATCTTTAACTTCCTAGGTAACTCATAGGATCTATTACTCTTACCATTAAAGGTGGGGTCTGGAGGAGCATTTAAGAATAGTTGAAATATTCCTCTGATATCAGTAAGGCTTTTCCTGCTCACTTCAAATATAACACCTACATGTCAAAAGTGGCTTTTGAGAAAGTATATGTTGCAAATCAGAATTTCCACTCCCTCAGAAATCTCTCCTGAGTCAACAGGACAAATGGCTTTGTCATTATAAGGCCAGTGGACAGATCTTATTGAGGGTGCTCAGAAGCAGGATGATAAAGCACTGAGGATGTTCTGTTCTTTTGGCCATCATATCCTCACTGAGTGGCTCATTCAGAGTGAGTTCTGGGTTAGCCCAGTATAGTATTCTTCACAACAGCAAAAGCAGATGACTACAGGGAAATAAAAAAATATTTACTTGTTGAATATTCTCCTCATTTCCAGCAACTTGTAGCTCAAGGACTTCCCAAGCTCTAAGCGGCATCTTTAACAACCCTTGAGAGATTTCTCTTCCATGAGTCAAACCAGTGTCTCCTTGACCCCATATAAACTTTCAGTATTCATAACATGCTGGTATGAATAAAACTTAGTCCCTAAATATCTATGACTAATCAATCCTTTAAGCAGCTTCACTGACTTCTGAGCTTCCACAGCAGCACTTAATTTGGCTATTAATTTAATTTACCTTCACTGCTAGTATTTTTCCTCAAAGCAGTGTACCGCACAGGACACAGTAACACAGGCACATGATTTCCCTTCCCTTGAATTCTTCATTAGGTTCAGTGCACGACATTAAATACCAGTAGTATGTGGAAGGCCATAAAGGAAGATCAGTGATACGGTGAGGCTGAAAGAAAGGTTTTAAAGATAAATCAAGGAAAGAATAGATGCAATACAGAAAGCAAATAAGTGACTTTATTCAGTCCTGTTATTGCTGTTGAGATGAAGAGTAAGAATATAGATAAAACCTCCCAGTAAAACCCCTCTTTCTTCTTGACTTAGAGGTTTAAACTGTCACGAAGGTGTGATCACATCAATCAATAAGAAACATGGTTGATGCACACTCACACAGATTCAAGAGTCCTTTGTGACATCAGCAAGAGTCACATTTTTAAGCGAAATATCAGTGCTTTCTTGTACTCCACATTAAATCTAACAACCACAGGGATTGGTCATTTACAGTCTCCTTTTGTTACCTAACGCCTTAGTGCCCTATGAGCGTGCTGGATTTCTATGACCTTAAATCACAGGCTGACTCATGTATTCTGCTGTAGCAAGTTCAGATTCTTTGCAGAAGCTAACATCTGGGCAAAGATTAGCAGAAAATACCAGTTTCGATTAATACATTTTTTTTAGACTCAACCCAAATTGTCACTGACAGAACTAGGCCTTAAATGCTACGTGGGAATTAGCTTTCCTAAAAAACTAGCAACAGAACAGACCTGAGCAAATGACCGACAGGTCACCTGTGAAATACCCAGCTTGGTGAGATCAGTGTTCTGTGACCCAAATAATGAAGTATATAATGTTGTTAATCAGTGCAGTACCACGTAACAAGAAGAAGGTTATGCAAAACACGAAGCAGCTTCTAAAGCAACAGCGATACCTTTTATGAGTTCTAATCACTAAAGAAAACATCTTTTGCAAGGGTTTAAATATAACTCTCTTGCTTTTCAGACTTTCTGATGAGCTCGCTATTAGTGATGTCAAAAGGTGATGCCTGTCAGCCAAGAACTACATTAGAGCCCGTAATTGAATTTCTAGAGTTGTCAAGAGCAGGCTAATAAAATAGCTGCTACCAGAAGTGGTGTATGAAAAAAGAAATAAAGAAAGTTCTGGTCTGGCAGGATGCAAAGTATGTCGTGTGGTTTCCCTGTGTCATTTCAAATAATACATTCAATTTTTCTGGGCTACATTTCTCTGACATTTTTCTCTTGTATAATAATGATTCATTATATATAATTTATTCAAGGACTGTAATTCACCTCTAAGTGCCTATAAATATTACTGCAGCTAGACATTTGCATTGTAAAACAAATGCATAGCACTGGGATTTATGAAGGATCCTTTTATGTTAGTTCCTTGACAGGAAAGATAGATTTTTTCTGAAGCAAAACATTGACCTTAAAATCATCTTAAAAATCTAGCACAGGAAACAATTAATAGATCTTCCTTCTCTATGTTGTTTACATAATTTGACAATTTTAGAGAGGGCTGGGAGGCAAAGTATTCCTTGGCCATTCAAAACATATAGCTATACTGTTGTTACATCAGGGTTACTGGGAATGTTCCCATGGTTATCATGGTAATATATAATACCTGCCCTCCCGCTGCTTTGCAAAAGCACGAGCCATTTTCAAGTGGGGCTCTTAGAGGTGGTGGAAGGCAGAGAGATGACATTGCTGTGAGGAACAGTAAAAGAAAAACAGAGTCCTGGCTGGAACAAAAGCTGCACATTGTGTCTGCACCAAGTGGTGTCAATGAAAAGGTGAGGAGTGCTGGCATCCTTTGTTGCCCTGGGTACACTGGTATGTGGACATGTAGAAATTCTTCTAAAACCAGGAGAAATCCAATGCAAGATGACAACATTGAACTAGGGTTCACCAAGTCGTGAGAAGCCAGAACCATAGTGATGCCCTGAGCTGTCTTGCTGCCAAACTCACTGGGCAGAGTTTTTCCATCTAGAAAATAGAATGTAAGGAACATTTTTGTTCTCTTTCTGTGGTGATAAGAAATAGAAGTAATGAGCTTCAGTTGCAGGAAGGAACAGTGATGCCAAACAGCAGGAAAACATTTATAATAGGATAGCAAAGGGTGAGTGTCACGAGAATGGAGCCAGGCTCTTCTCGATGACAACCAACAATAAGACAAGGGGCAATGGGTTCAAACTGGAACACAGGAGGCTCCACTTAAATATGAGAAGACACTTCTTCATGGTGAGGGTGAGAGAGCCTGGAACAGGCTGCCCATGGGGGGTTGTGGAGTCTTCTACTCTGGAGACATTCAAACCCGCCTGGACGCCTTCCCATGTAACCTCATCTGGGTGTTCCTGCTCTGGTGATGGGGTTGGACTAGATGATCTTTTGAGGTCCCTTCCGATCCCTAACATTCTGTGAAAGACTTGTCATGGCACAGTCAGAAAGCCTCTGACACCTCCAGTGCTGCTCTTCAGACAAACTTTTACAGACAGGTTAGAAAAATGTCTGTGAGAGATAACACCAGCATAATTACTGCCAGGGTGAGAATGATTCAGTGGCCGTGCTCAGCCTAACTGTGTTCAGCCTCCATGTCCTGCTCTGGCATCTGCCTTCTCTTTCAGCTGCATCCTCACACCAGTAACACCAGGTCCTGGCTAGTAAGATCTGCCACCAGCAGGACACAGGACAGATGTTCCTGCTTAGGGCAGCATGAGTGACAAACTGGACTTCCCAGTCTGCTGCCAGCTCTATTCTTCTATGATTTCTCTGATTTACTTCAAGAAATCTTAATCCTTTTCCTTTGTCGATCCCGCACTAAGGGTGAAGATCTGCACTCGGTCTACTGATCATTAAATCCATGGCCCTTGATATGGTAGTTTTAGCAGTGTTGAGGCCATGTGCTGGGCTGCAGGCCAAAAATACTTCAACACACACATTTTCCCCTAGTAGTGCTGAATAAAGTGGAGATCAAAATTCCTCAAGCCTCCGTTAAATACAGAGTGGTTGTTCATGACACCAGGTAGTGCAACAGGAAGCCTGTCCTGAGTTAATTTCTCCTGCCTGCCATCTTCCACCTGATCTTCGATACATCATTTATTTTCTCCTCAGTGCTTTTTGTTCTCCTTTTGCAGGATGGGGTAAACAGATTTCCTAGTTCCACCAAGGCACCACGTGAACAGACGGGATCAGGTACTCCCCGTGCCCAAATATAGTTTTACCTTCAGCTGCTCTCAAAGGAAATATGAACACAGCTACATTCTTGGTTTCATAACTATTTACACAAGTTTTTATCTGAGTGTGCACTTTAGCACCATGTAACACTCCTCATGTCTTAAATGGAATCCATCCTTTAAATTCAATTTGCTGCTACTGTACAACCTGGGGAACAACAACAACACCTGCAGGTTAGCAAAATATTTTATTATACTGAAACATACTGCACATAGATAAGAGCCAATGGTTATGTTTTATTTGTCCCGCTAAACTAAAATACCCTTACCATATTTTTCATTGTCTTAAAAAGGAAATACTAATAGAGATAATTTCATTATAAAAAAATATATATAATGCTTTCTATTTATTTTGTTCTATATTAGAAAGGCAAATTTGAGGACAGTGATATGGCTTAAATTTATTAATATTCTCCCTCTGGGGAGCTTGTCTCCACATCTGGATAGAACACATGTGGAATGAGTTCAGGAATCTCTTGATTGACAGTTATGAACCTGTGACAGCAGCTATCAACTCACATTAGATGCAAATTCTGCATGTTCAATCAGAGTGCCTGAGCCAGGGAAGAAGAGAGGTAGTTTGGGATGCCTGTTCTACCATGTTTTTCCTGCATATTAAAATTTCTCTCCTCTTTATTCCTCTGGATAATCCCAGTTTTGTCCTCCCTTGTTTTAACCATTGCTATAGTAATGACCAGACCGTAATTTTACCAAAAAGCTGTGATGGCTTCTTCTTTAAGTTTAGGGAGAATGGAAGGAGAGTGACTCCAGAGAGCAATTCGGAGTTCCTCCATGAGGACACCTGCATGGAATCACCTCCTGGAGAAATCTCTTTCTCTCCACTAACTACAGTGCAAGCCCAGGAAGACTTGGCTGGTAAAAAAAATGACATGAGTCCTATAGCATCCAAACCTCTGACACTCTGCAACCTCCACGGATGTCTGGAGCTGTACTCTCGGCTATTTTCAGTCATTTGCTGTTCTCCTCAGGGCCAGAGGTGCACAGTGTCCAGTGTTTGCAGTCCTGCAAGTTGGCATCTGAGCAACAACAAAGCCAGCAGATTGTCAGGCTTAGCTGGAATTTCAGTATCTCTCTGAACTACAGAGGGACTGTTATCTATACTTAACAGTTCCTGGTTATAAATTACTGAAACACCAGTCTGGGAGGAAAGGGCTGCTATAAAAATGCACAGGATAAAAGTCTAAACTGACAGGAACAGCATCTTTTCCTGCCTCAGAGCATTTGTTGGACACTATACACACCTGCCACGTGTGCAACATGCTTACCATTTGCAATTATGACTAAACTGGCCAAAAATGTAACTTTTTGATACTAAAATAGTAGTAGACGATCTGTAGTGTTGTGTCCTTGTCCACATTCCCTGTATAACCTAGAAAATTTAAGGCAACACTATATTGCAACTGCACTGTTTTGAAAACATCATGTTGAGCCTGTGCCAGGCAAACCTGCTGCTCACTATATGACGGTATGTACACAAATGAGCACTGTGACTGCAAAGAAATCTGGTCAGTTCTTGCTACCACCACTTGAGCTCACTGGGAATTTGGGCCAAAAAGACATCCTTGCATTTTAAAAATATATATGTTCAAAAAAGACTTGTATCTTGGTTGTTGATAGATTCATTTTCCTGGATATACTGGAGAATGTCCACTTCACTCATTGTCTGAATGCTGTTTTCCTTCGGCTTTGCCAGTGGAGATGGATTAGTGTTCCTGGGGGCAACTGTTGGCTTCTGAGGCAACGGTGGTTTTGATGGTACCTTAGGTTTTGGTTTGGAGGTTAAATTCAAGAGTTTCTCTAAATCATCTTCAACTCTGGAATGAGAAGAAAACACCAGTAACCTTTAGGGAATTTCTGAACTGCTTCTTTTTTTGTGTGTAAGAAAATGCATTCTTGCAAAACCTAAAACTTTCTGCAGCAAAGGATCAACTTTGATGAATTTCTCTTTTAGGAAGAACTTTCCATAAAAGTTGCAATGATGTTACCAAAATAAGAAGTGTCTTTTTATAATGCGATTTTTCAGTTCACTATGCAAGTTAATTAATTTTACAATATGTTTTCAAATGTTTAAATTAAATGCAATTTGCAATTATCAAAATAAAAATAACTTGATTTTAGTTTGGGGAAAAAAAAAAGCTTTTGATTTATGACAGGATGGTTTGCTTCCCCTTCATCCCCATCCCCCAAGACTAAGACTGAGCATCGTCCATGCTCAATCATGAGAACCTGGAAAATCTAATGGCTTTAAAAATATTATATTCATATTTGCTTCCAAGAAACTGAAGGAGTTTTGCTATCTGTGAACATATACAACAACTATTTTTGGTGACTATTTCACTAGGAAATCCCAAAACACCTGAAACGCTTCAGTATGTCTTCTACCTGGATTGTTTGACCTTATCAAAAGCTACAGCATGCTGTGTGTGTTCAACTCTCTTCCCATCGAAGCTGTTAAAAGATACTGAGAGAGACTTTTAAACTGATAATCTTGTGACTTCAAGAGGTATCTGCCTTTGGAAAGTGAGTATGTGAAGGAAAGGGAAAGAAGGCTGTGACACATCGCATCTCTAAAAGATGTAGCGGAGATGGCAAAGTAAAAGTTACCATAGCTAGAGAAGTCTTTGCAGGCCACAGTAATTTCTGCTCTGAATCAAAATAGCCTCTTGTTTTGGTCCTTTGAGCACAATGGTCAAACAAAGCATCATGAGGAGTAAACACAGTTGTTAATTTCCTAAAGGCTTGATTGATAAATAATTGTTAAGCAGTCAAAACCCAACCAGCAACCCATGCACACCATCAGCTGTGTAATGATGAGCTACAGAAGTGAAGCCCCTGATAAAATGCAAACCTGAAATATGCTTACAAAACACATGGCTTCCAAAGGCTCCAGTCCTAACTGTGGCACACAAAATCAAGAAACCTAAAGCGTAAGAAGTGCAAGCAAAAACTTTTACATGGGGGACCAGGAGCCAAAGATTAAGATGTAATATGTGGGTATCTCCTTGCCAAACCCCAGCTCTAGTGTGACACACTCTATGACCATAGCATCTTAGGCAGTGAAATGATTTAACTGTTTGTTTACAAGCACTGATACAAGAACTGCTTTTATCAAGCTTCATTATCAACTGAATCAGCCCATTAGGCTGTAATGGTGCCAGCTGTCCAACTCCCTCTGCCCCAGCCAAAGGGCAGTCTGAGAGGGAACCTACAAATGAACTAGGAGACAAAATTAAGGTGCAGGAGCTATTCCAAAGGGACTGCAATTTTCTTGAGTGCTAAAATTCCCTTCAAAACTTGTAAGGATAAGAATGTCTGATGAAATGATTCTTAAAAAACCAAAAAGGCACACGTAAAGCCCATCCTCTCCCTCTGTCTCTGCTAGAGCACTCCATCCAGAGGTGGGACAGTCCTTCCATGGTGTGAACTGTGGGGTTGTCCTGTGCAGGGACAGGAGTTGGACTTGATGATCCTTGTGGGTCCCTTCCAACTCAAGATATTCTGTGATTCTATGACATTCTATAATTCAATCCAGGAGGATGGGCTGGATGCTCTCTGTTGGCCACAGCACCCAGAACCATCTCGTGGCAAATGGAGACGTGACTAAGGGAAGAGACAAGAGCTGTTTCTCTCTGGGAGGATTCTATGAAGTTCCTCATTGGAGTCCCTGGAGACTGGAAGGGGTTTGTTGGAGTGGTTCTCCAGCAGCTCCACTCACTGGAACAGGACAACACACAGGGTGTCTAAGGAAGGTGCCTTCTTAGTTTCTTCTTCTACAAGCTCCATAGGTAGGCAGTCCCTGGAGCATGAATGAGTCTCACCTCATTTCATGTCAGGTATTTTCTGGTCCTTCCACTCATCTGTCTTTTGTAATTCATATTTTCCTCACTGCCAGACAATGAGGCTGTCTCGGAGGCATTATCCAGACCCCTGCGAGGCCACTGTTGACTACATGAGACTGTGATTTTTCCCTTTCTCTCTTTTTTTACCAGTAGCCTTAAGAGAGATATTGTAAATACTTCAACCGCACTGGCAGAACAGTTGGTGGGCCCTTCTACAGACAGTTAAACTGGAGTAGGCAGTTAAAGCAAAGCTGAGCTCTTTCATCATTTGGGAAGCAATTCATTAGAGTAACTGGCCAGAAACACGGGGAACATGATCAACAGAAGAATCAGATACTTATTACTCCATACCTAGTGCACTTGGTTTGAATGTTAAAACCACAGGGACTTGAAGAGCTCCAGCACCCTCAGCTGAGGATCCCACTGTTATTAAGAAAAACTGCATGATTTCAAGGGTTTATTTTTTTATGTTCATCCTTATTAAAAGCTGTGAGGAACTTCTGACTGCACCGTCCAAGCTGAAACAAACTATGCTTACCATGAACTGGCCATACAGTGAACAAGGACTACCCTGGAATTTCTGCCGAACGGATGATCAGAACCCTGCAAAACCATTCTTGAAGTCAGAACTTTTTGTGACTCCCAAAGAGAAACTAAAAAAGGATCAGTTTAAACCAAGGTTAATCTTGTAAAATCAAATGACTGAACATTAATATCTAATCCCAGGAAACACCTAAACAGACCAACTGGTGGACAGAGCAGGGTCACTGTTCCACAGCTCTGCACCTTGAACTGTACCTCGTGGGTTTTGTGTTCCTGCAGGCAGCTCCTGCTGTTACCTCAAATTTAATGCCCCAAGTAATTGTGGAAATTATATTCTCTTCCACTTAGATCATAAAATTTCCGATATCTCTTTGTTTCCATGATTCCCTATGTGTGTCACATCCCACTCAACTTACAGAACACCTTGTCTAGTGTATTCCTTTCTCCTGAATTCTTCATCTACATAGAAGAAATGAATTTAATTTAACCCCAGGCATTTTTATTTGCTGCAAACTCTGATATCCAAGAGATATCACACCTGTGATCACATTGCCAAGACATGTTCTTGTTCTCTTTGCTGCGTAATAAACAAAACACGTTAGGGCTGGTATTTCTGAAGCCTAACTTTCTTTAGCTGATCTGATGCCTCCTTTCTTGGCATAAACAAATACTGAATGAATCAGTGTCCATATCATAAAGTTTTGATCATAAATAACAGAAACAATAATAACCAGATGAACGATACACACAGATCATATGAAGGAAACATGATTTTGAACTAGGTCTGCTGCCCGGAAGGGGCAGCAGAAAACACAGCTCATTAACCTGATGGGATCGTAGAGCTTCCCAAATTCTCTACCCCTGTGTGGCTCTATACTAATTTCTCTACTAACCACAGCAACAAAACCACTCAGCACAGTCATAAACACCCCCAAAAATGCAGTCCATTAGGTTGTAGGGTTTTTTTTGAGAGGGGGTGGGTTTTTTTGATAGCGTGCTTTTAGGCCAAAAATTTTACAGATGATTTTTTAAAGTCTGGAAGTTGATCATGTAAACCTCCTTTTTTTTTTTTTTGTCCTGGATTTTTGAAAGACCTTGGTTAGACAGAAGTCCTTTACAGAGAACAGAGCAGATAGCATTTGTTCTTTGTCTTAAAACTCGCTTTTCAGTGCTGCAGTGCTAGGCAAACTGTTTGATCCACTGCCGTTTGATCATATGAGACACAACTGTCTTTGGAAAACTAAAGAGGTAAAATGCAAAATGCCTCAGGCAGAGATAGAAACAAGGACTTCTGTTTCTTAAGAAGCAAATGAATCATTACAATGTGTAACTATCACCATGTTTAACTCCAGACCTGGAGGAGGAAGAAAAAAAATCAAGCAGCTATTCTGAAATAACAAGGAGATTAAAGGAAGAACTTTCCCACCCCCACCCTCCATCTTTTTATAGACAATCAGGCATGGAGTCCATGTAATTAATCATTCTCTAATTAGTCTCCTTCTTTCTCTGTAAAGGAAAAGCAGTGCCACATTGTGTAAAATTCCTGCCATACTGTTGTGCTGATTCAAAAACTCTATTGGTGGAAAATCTCATTGTTTCCAGACACAGAAAGTAATCAAAACCCTTTCTGAAGAAAGGATGTCACAAAGCCCTGTGATATAACTGCTATCATGTGGATTTTGAGAGAGTGAACGAATTCTGACTTGGAGGCAGACGCAGCTGCCATCAGAACATCAGCATTTTAGATGCTGCTTCTCTGAACTCTCTCCTGTCTATCTGGACAAGATCTTTGGGACAGGAATTACTATGGGCATGCATGGCATCTAGCGTGATGGGGACAGTGACCTCTGCTTGCTGGGAATGCTCTAATGAGGAGAATCAGTAATGAAAGGAAGAGACAAAAGACTCCCATAATTTGCTGAACTATCCAAAAGGATCATGCTTGAAGCCAGGTTATGCAACTCACAGCAGTTCTTGTAGAACAGACTTTTATCCTTCCCTATCTTATTATCAGTGTCTTTATTTTGTCTGGTGTTGATTCCAAGTACGAGAGACACCTTAATGAAGCCTTGGGGAGAGGTGTAATGTCACATATATGACTTGGGAAAATACCTGTGTCCAAAACCAGGCAGGAGGCTTTGAAGCATCTGTTGACCATCACTTCTGCTGTGGTCATTACAGACAGCGTGATGTCTAAAAGGGCCATAGAAATTACACAGGCTGGAGTTAACCACAGGAGGGTGAAGCGCAGGGGGCTGTGTGGGAGGTATCTCCCCTCCTGTTCCTGCTTTCCCCTGCCATCCATCACAGGTAAATTCATACTGGTACTTTAACAAGTGCTGGGGAATACGTCTGGACACTGGAACATCAGAGTCTGTACTGCTGAAATGCTAGAAGAACCACTGCCACAGCTTTGGTCTGGGACAGATTAGCCCTCCTCAAAAAGCTCCCAGGCACAACACGGAGCTGGTGCAGGACAAAGACCATTCCCAGCTGTGCGCAGTCACCATGGTCTGCAGCTGGAGAAGGTCTAACAGCATGGACACAGCCCAGCGGGGCTGTCTGGCTGAGCGACAGAGAACAGGCTCATGAGTAGGTAAGTCCTACATGCACATGTCCACGAGAAGCTCTCTGAGGGGAACAGTCTACTGGTTAGATCACGCACCCAGGAAATGAGACAATTCAATTTTTACAATTTGAACCAGACAGCTGGTTCCATTTTTCACCAGTCTGAACAATTTCAAGCCTCTGTCTCTTGCTTCTCTAGAAAGTGTAATTTGGAGGGAGTCCAGTGGTGGGCCACAAAGATGATGAGGGGTCTGGAGCATCTTTCTTATGAGGAGAGCTCTTATGAGAGAGCTGAGTCTGCTCAGCCTAGTGAAAAGAAGCTGAGAGAGGATCTCATCAATGCTTATAGAAATCTCAAGGGTGAGTGTCAAGAGGATGGACCAGACGCTTTTCAGTGGTGACCAACAATAGGATGAGGGGCAACAGGCACAGACTGAAGCACAGGAGGTTCCATTGAGTACGAGAAGAAACTTCTTTCCTTTGAGGTGCCAGAGCCCTGGAACAGGCTGCCCAGAGAGGCTGTGGAGTCTCCTTCTCTGGAGATATTCAAACTCACCTGGACACATTCCTGTGCGATCTGCTCTGGTGAACCTGCTTTGGTAGGTGGGTTGGATGAGGTCATCTCCAGAGGTCCCTTCCAACCCCAACCACTCTCTGATTGCATTCTGTTCCTCAGTCATCAGGCAAAGGCACAGGTGGGACAGGGAGGAGCAGGCAGCTGTTACCCCCAAGCTGAAGATGGCTGTCAAAAATGCAGGTAACCTGGGGCATAACAGTTGAAATCTGGTGACTCTCAAGCCTAGCAAACACATCACTTGCTACACTAGGAGAGACCAGGACTCTGGGTCACTGCATTATTCTGTACAACACATAAGTGTTCCTAGGGGTGGGGCAAAAATTAATGTTTCCTGTCTGGCAAAATCCTTTCTATTCTGTTGGCCAAGTTTACTTTGTAGCTCTTCCATTGTTTGTAAGTAGTGTCCCTACACATCACAGGACAAATGCAATGAACGAAATAAATTATTGGAAACCATAATAGAAAGTGCTCTGGGCAGCAAAGAAAACCCATCAAAAACTGTTAGGAAAAGAAGAATGTATTTGTTTACAGAAAGCCACTGCAGCCAAATCAAGGCTCCTTCCCCAAAGTCAGGTCACAGTAAGCAAGAGAAACTGCCCTGGAGTGGTCAGGAAATGTCTGATTCCATTGTTGCAACCTCCCTTGCCACCTGTCCAACACCCAAACTACCCTCTGCCCAGAAGATCTAAAGTTAAACCCCATGGAGATTCTCAAAGCTCTTCTCCCACCTATGGTGCAGCTCTCACATCCTCAGGACAGCAAATAAAGCATTTGTCATCATTTAGTGCTGGAGATGGTGTCCCATATGACTCCTGGCTAGTCTGAAGATGTAAGTGTTGCTCTCTGAATTCAGCATCCATTAATGGTCTCTTAAATGAAGAACATACAAACTTTTTCTGCTTCAAGAGTAGAAACACGTTCTCGGTAAACCTGAACCTTCTCTAGAAGCTGTATGGACTGAACGGTGTTTAGAAATGGCCATTGTCAGGATGCGGTTTCACAAACAGCTTCAGCTTCTAGTAAGTAACTCCTGAAAGGGTCATCACTTGCATCACTGATGGCACAGCTTGCAGCTGTAAATACAGATAAACCTGCAAATTCAGGCAAAATTCATCTTTTAAGGGTATGGGCAGGATGATGCAGCTGTAGCACAAAGGTAAGAGCTGGACTGTCCCTTTAAAGACCAGAAGTCTTGTAAGCCTGAGAAAGAACACACCAGGTCTGCCATCACAGGGCAGAACTGGGATCCTGCCACTGACACTGGTCTCGGCACTGGAAAAAAGACAAATCTTATGCTGACAGCTGCTTCCTTCCCATTCAACTCCCTATTCATTATCAAAGGTGAAGTTAATTAAATCTCTCCTAAAAAGCTGCTCAGACGACTGCGATAATTATTTCAGGCTAGGATGTGTGATGATTTATGTAATTCTGTGGGCCCACAGAGCTGCTGAAACATTCACAGGATCAATTCTAGCATCGGTTTTCCACAAAAGCCTGATCCATCACACCAAGCAGGCACAATTTAGATTAATGAGGTAGAAGAGGTCGACCACAGTACTGCTGCATGAAAACTTAATTTGCACATCTGTGGCCACTGGGTGGATGGAGATGAGAAAATAAGATGGTATGAGAATGCATGATGAGAGAGTTTGCAGGATAGTGATTTCTGCAGAAGTTGACTTCTGTCTCTAACTTAAATGCGAATCAGACCTGAAGAGAAGCTTTGAGAGTGGGGGTAAATGGCCGAACACATCCAGAAGGCATCTTTATATGGTATGATGTGACCTAGGAAAATGACAGGAGAAAAGAGAAGCTGGTCCCAAGGATAATTCTTTTTAACATCTGGGAAAGGGTTGATCAGCTACCCTTTCATCTCACTGCAGCTGGCCACCTTGCACCTTGGAAAAGTCAAAAGCAATGGTACCCAGGACTTCTCAGAAGAGCCTGCGGTTTCTCCATATCCCTGTGGTGAAAAGATAAGCCAAAAAGACTTTGTTATCTATCCTTCCTTTTCTCAAACCACATCCCATGAAGGAAGAGTATGATGTGTTCCTTTCTTTCTGTAAGCAACATGATGGGGCTTGACCTTGCTGGTTCCTACCACAGCAATTGATCTCTCTTCCAGAGGTTCTGGAAGGACATGCAAGTACAGTGCTCTACAGGCATCTCACTCATATATTATGGCAGACCTAGTGGGAGGAAAGAGTGTCTATATCTACAATGCCAGTGGTTAGAGTGAGGTAGCTCACCTAGTTTCTCCATCACCATGACTTAATATTCGTTGGTAGGCCATGAAATTAGTAACTAGTAAAAGGCTGGTCAATGGTCGGGAAGAGGGAAGGTATTCGTTCGAATGGACATGGGCATTTTGCCATAAATCTTTCATTATTACACTTACAAAGCAATTGGTTCTTCTCACGAGCTCAGCACTTGTCAATGTGAAGTAGGTAATTCTATTTAAAATCGTAATTCTCGTTTCATTTAAGCAGGTACCCACAGAAAGCACAGTCTTCAGTTTGCAATGAGAACATTTATCATATTCTCTTCTCCCTCATGTTGTGACAAGCACAGCCCACGCACATTTTGCAGACTCATTTGTCTCCATAACAGTCTCTTCCTCGGGAGTTACAAGTCACTGCTGGGGATTCTCGGCTGTGCTGACAGCGCTGTGGTGATTCTGCTCTTACAACCACACAGGTACCATAAAGACCATGAAGGACTTGGTTGCTCCTGTGCTGTGCTCTGCTCTGAACGTCACCTTTGTCCCATCTCCCCTTTGGAAGGAGAAGGTTCTGCCTTAGGCTGTGTTCTCCTATCCCTGCCCATGATTCACTGGAAAGCACATTTTCCAGTAAGTCAGACGCTTCTCGGATCTACCACATGCATGTGAGCAGAGCATGTGGCACATGCAGATGCACACTACCTAAGTCAAGAGCTACCACATCTGCATTACTCAGCTAATCCATCTGTGGACAGCACATATATTGACCTACCACAGACCTGCTGGTGCATCAAAGCTCAGGCCGGTCTTAGGTCTTGACAAAATGTGCCCAGGCAATTTACACACAGGTGAGATGAAACAGTCTACTAGGTTAAAACAGCATTGCCTCTGCTCTTCCTCCCTTTAACAGCTGTTAACGAGATTATCCTTGGGAATAGATTTAGGACCAGGCTGCTCTTTTCTCCTGTCATTTTAACAGTAAAGCCCCCAGTCACCTAGTAATTCAGTCCACGAGCTCTCTACGATGTGCAGATAACACCGTGAACTAGGTTTATTCAGGAGATTTCAGAGGGCATTGGGCACCTGAACAGGCCCGTCTGCCTGTACCTCTTGAACAGCCAGGAGCTGCCTCTGCATTCCCACAGCAACTTTTCCATTGGACTGCTGCCATGATTTTCTGCTTCATTATGTGTGTTCATTTCCAATTGGACCTTGATGACTTGTCAACTACTGAAAGCGCTGGGACAATTCAAGAATAAATGAAAACTACTGGAATTGAAAAGAAATGGAAACTTTTTCTCATGGGTTTCTGTTACCATCTGGGTGTGCTGCTAATGCTGATGGCCTCAAACTGATCTAAAAGGATGGTCTATTGGTCTTGGCACAGACTTCAGAGACCTTTCTCTACCACAGTGGAAGAGAAAACATATAATCCAAAGGACATTAACCTGACAGATGGAGAAACTCTCTCCTCTAGTGGATATTAATACAAGGACCGCATTGAAACGGATGCTTCTCTTCTAGCCATATAAACAATCTGGATCAAGCACTATGTGCTGAGATTGCTAGCAGAGGTAAAAGCAAACCCAAAAATACTGCAAGCGCTTACGTGTTTGTTTGCTCCCAATATACCACAGCCCTAAACTAGGTCATGTCCTGCCTCATCAGCTTCTATAAACATCAGGTGGGCTGTCAGGATGAAATGTGAGATGGCACCCAAACCAATTTAACCTCTGTTTAAATTAAGTTAGGCATTACTGCTGAGACATCTAGCACTTCTGCATGCACAGAAAGCAATAGCTGCAAAATTACCAGCTTCAGGAGAGGTCTGAAACCACAGACAGGTTCTCTCTCCTGGGTTTAGTACCTGCTGCAGAAATCATACATCCTAACAGGACCTGGCTGGCGAGAATTAGCCATGGGAGCAGGTTGGCCTCATCATTCAGATGCCAGCCTGAGATCCAGAAGGTATGAATTTGACTTTTTACTGTAGCACAGATTAGCTGGTGATGCTGGTCTCTCTGGTTGATCTCGTAAGCATTACCAGAGCAGGCAAACCAGCCTTCTGGGAGAGATGTCAGGAGTAAAACACATTAAGTGATGATATACTCCAGGGTTACACTAACAAGTGGGCAGGTAAGTGTAAGAAAAAGTACATTATGCATTCCTGTAAGTGTGAGCTCCAATCCTCCTTTCCATTAGATTAAAAATTAAATGCAGTGTGATTAATGAGAGTCTTTTACAACAGTAGAGGTGGGCACAGGATTCCTCCTGAAGTGGGCACTGAGGTTTGTGAGCTACCAGCAGAAAATCATTCCTCTTGTTGCAAGAGGCAAGAGCCCCTGATTTCAGCTTTTAAAGCTGAATTCCTCTGTTTCTGGGCTTTACTTCTCACTTTTCACCATGGAGGTCAGTTTTCACTCCCTGTGTATCACTTGCAGAAAGTCAAAGTGTCATGTTAGAAACCAGGGATTGGATGGCATGCCTTAGGCATTCAAGACCCTTCTTCTGGAGTCACAGAATAATACCTTGCACCCTACTTTTCTCAAGGGGTCTTTCTCATTTCCTTTTTAATGTGTTCGCTTTCCAAGCTTCCTGACACATATCTTACCTCTACTTGTAAGTAAAATTACTGATTCACAGTTAGCATTCAAGGAATTTCAACTTTGCCCTCAAATTCTTTTATTTTGAGGTCTAAATGACTCCTCACATCACCTTCATCCTACAGGACAGACTTGAGATGCATACCTCAGCAGTTCCTCAGTGTCCTCCTCCGGATCTGTGTTCAGCACGGGCTCCCTGTGCTGACAGGCCGCTGGCAGCAGTAGTGAGTCACCCAGTCTCACCGCTCCACCGAGGTCTGGATCTTCAAATAATTTCAGATCTAGAAAGGGGAACCAGAAAATGCTGTAGTTACATCATGCTATGTAACACAATACCTGCATTAACACCAGCTGGTAAATCTGGCTGCTGGGCTGAAAAAAAAGGATCACGTAGACAATTCTTTTTTTTACAAGGAGTTCTAGTCCATGAAGTGAAGTGCTACTCTGCACTCTCAGGACTCGGTAAATCTGCTTTCATCTTGCACTCAAAAGTAGGTCACGTTATTCTTGTTAGTATGGCATGAGTGACTGTGGGACCACCAGCTCCCAAAGAACTATATCCCAGCCCAAAATCTCAACAGCGAACACCTGTGCGAACTACAGGTCTTAGAGATTCTTTCTGAATGATTTTAGATGATTCTTCCTCAGCTGAAGATTTGCCTCGACATTCCCAAGTCATTATTTAGCTGGTATACTCTGTATCGCTACATTTTAAAAGATCATTTATACATATGCTTTAGAGAAAACTATCTGTATATAAAAACATAAACTGGATTTACTCTCTTTCATCTTCTTCCTGGGACCAACTGATGAGAAATCTTTTTCTGGGCCAAAGAGTCCTTCATCTGGATCTACTTCCTCTTCAAAAATGGTTAATTTGGGTTTTTCTTCCTTGGTTGGAGGAGCAGGAGCAGATACCTTCTTTTTTTTTTTAGTTCTGAAAACATGCAAGACAAGAAAGTCAGCTGCAATTCTTCATTTAACGTGGAAGATTTACGGCTAGAAAGTCTCAAAAGTTGAGAATAGATGGAGGTTGGGAAAGGATTAGAGAAAGGTACATGGACATCTTTTAGCTGCTGGCAGGAACAGGATATTGAGCTGGAGGGACTGTTGGTCTGGCATCACCTACCTGTGCTCGTGTTTTGTATTCTTAAGAACTATCAGGGAACCCAATGGGACTGGAAGAGCGGGGCTATCAATACTGTGCTGTGCAAACTACCACCCAATCCCATTTGTTTTAAGCAGTTCTGCTCCTCCAACACAGAAAGCTTAAAATAAGAAAGAAAAAGCCATTCATAGACAGACAGAAAAGGGACGGCTTGAAAAATAAAGTGCAGGTTGGACCATCGTACTGATCCCTTTGGAAAGGTTTTAAAAAATCTTTTGCTCCTTTATTCTGCCAGTGTCTGCTGCTGGTTTTGACTGCTGCATAGTCCTTATATCAAGGTGTTAGACAGTCTCCTCACCGTCCCCAAAGGGACATGATATGAAGACTACATCACCTTTAAGCTGAAGCAAGCAGCGACTGAAAGATATTTGGTTGGACAAACTGCTGTCTGCAGAATTTACAAATGTCACTCAGTTCTTTCTTGAGCCAAGGAGAAGATTAGCTTCCTCTAAATCTGGTCTTCTCTAAAATTTGACAGTGACAAAGTTAATTTTTAGGCTTCTTCCCAACTCGGTAGAAAAAGACATCTCCACAGGACAATTAATCCCATCTATTTTGAACACTGATATTTGGATGCAATTAATCTCTGAAGATCTCCTCTCCTCCCGGCTGGAGAAGGAAGCTAAAAACTAGCTTGGATTAGAGGCCTCATTTGCACATGGTTTAACAAGGAGAGACGAATCCGCTTCCAAGAACAGAGTGAAGAGCCTGTGCCTCATGCTCTCATACCGAGGAGTCACATTCCACCAGCTGAAGCTACAAGGCAGCTCTCGCAGCAGGGCGGCTTAAGTTGTGAGGCAAACCAGATGGCACGAAAAAGAACATTTAAAGAACAGGACAGAACCCTTCAGATGAAAAGTCCAACTCAAACTAAGCTGAAGGAAAAGCATTCCTTAGGACAGCATGTCCTTCCCAGAAATTGCCAAATTTCAGAGATCTTTACTCTTTGCAGTCATGGCCCTGCAATTTCTAAGGCAGCCCCTTTGAGGGCCTCTTACAATACAAGATCTGATTTCCTTTGCAGAGAGCAGGTCAGGTTTCAGCCCAGAGCAAACTCAATTATCAGAACTTAACATGCCATAGTCATCAAAAACTAAGAACAAGGTCAAAAGATTATACATACATTCCAACTACATTAAGGAATCTTGTAAAATCCTCTTCCGATTGCAGCTGCACACAAAAGAGTGGAGTCCAGTTACTTCGAGTTATTTTTACAAGTTTACTATCACCAAAATAGAACTCATGGATGATGTTACCTTGCTACCACCACTTTGTCTCTTAGCAATGGGAAATGCTGCAGTTCAAATGCCAAAGAGGAAGCCTCGTGCAGAAGTTAAATACGGCCTTATTTGGAAATATACCCTATTTGATATACTGCAGTTGTCAGTGACTAATTTACTGTACTATTTATGATACAAACCTTCTTTTTAAAACAGGAGAAACCTTGATGGCTTTCTTTTTTTCACATTAATTTTCATTATGGATGTGATTTCTGAGTTTGAGCTACTTTTGAAATGTCAGCTCTAAGGAACTGTCTCAAACTGAAGCATTTGTGAAAGATCCTTCTTCCAAAACCTGACAAAATCTAAAGTTATAATATGTACGTGCCAGGTTGCTTTCACTTAGGATTTCTACATGAACTCAAATTCATTGCTTTATTAACTGTGCTAAGAAACCTATCACTCAAATCCAGCTAAGTACCAAAAGAAAATTAAAAAAATGAGAGCCATTATATTTAACAACAGCAACAGAAGAACAGTAAGACTGAATCTTTCGCAACAGTCAAATTGATTAAAAATAGAATTAGCAGACACAACTAAACCCCATCTACTAGGGAAGAAGCAACCTTTATTTGTATACTCATCCCTTGTAAATATTCTTTGAGAAGTGAATGATCATACAGATGAGGATTTGCCAACCTACGGAGTGCCAGAAAGCCTTCGACATGATCCCTTGTCCATCCAGAGATGGATGCTTTCCTGATGCATAAGAGCCTGTTATGCCACAGGTACTTATATACGTGAGCCAATACATTCCCAACAACAGCTCTCCACCCCAGTGAAGTTAACAAGGAGTTACTAATAGTTAGCTGAAGTATTTGCAGCAGAGTATCAGAATGGTGGGAAATACTGAGGACAGGGAAGAGAACCGTAAAGGGTGTGATAAAGAACAGCCATGTAAAACAAAATTAACTGAACTGAAAGGTCCTGGTAATAACTTTCTCTTTAGTCTACCCACCAAACCAGCCCACTTACACTGGTTCACTTTCTGTTTTACCAGGAGACTCCATTGGCAGCTACAGGGCACAGGGCCAAACCCCCAGGGCTTGGCTGCTACCAGTAGGAACTTGAAGTTGTTTTTCTGCCTTCAAGTTGTTTCCCCTCACTGCCCTTCTAAGGAAGCCACAGCTATTCTGCCAAGTAATTCCACCAGACCCATACAGGGACTCTGCTGAGGTCGGTCTCCAACTGGGAAAGCGGGTTCCCACGGTTCTGTATTTAGCTGTGCCAGCCCCGGTTGTGCACTGAGCGGAGGTTAATGGGTGAGAAAGGCTGTGCAAGAAGTTTAGGAGCTTGTCTGAGGTTCTGGTTTCCCCATCAGCTTCAGCTGCGCTGTGTGTCTGCCTGCCTGCTCATCCCGTCTGTACTTCTGCCACCTCCCCACGAGCAGGGACCGGGGGCTCAGCTGGAACTGGGCTCATCGTGAAGCCACATGATGGTAGGTGTGCAGAGGAGAAGCTGCAAAGACAGTTAATTCAATGATCACGATGTGCTAGGATGCGGTAAGACGGTGCAGGGATGCAGAGGCTTTGGGGAAGACAAAAATGAAGGAACACCTAGTCTCCCAAAGCACTACTGTACCCAAGACCTGCACTTCATCAGCATCTTCTTCGTACATCACACTCACAACCTTGGCACCTGACATTTTCAAACTACTGGCATCCAGCTGGCAGAAGATGACTCGTGTCACTGCTATTTCTTTATTGCTGAAACAAGTGAACCCTGGAAGACCACTCTAGTGAATTTCAAAAATCTTAACAAAAAACAAACCAGCCCTAAAGATGATGTATCCTTCGTTCAGTTGAACATATTTACTCAGTTGAGCTCACTGACTATACATGAAGCACTATGAGAATGATTCCAAAACACTACCATCTTCTGCTCTGAGTCCAAAAAGGAACCGAACTGCTCATAAATGACTGCAGATAAAGACAAGCCTATGAACTGACATGGACAAAACTGGATGATCAAAAATTAGAGTACATGAATCCACCCAGTCAGGCTGCTGGCGCACTTGACAACCCAGCTGGGATCCCTGGCTCCCAAACGATTCTCAAATCACCCCTGAAAATGTCAACAAACCCCTGTATGCAGAAGGCACTTTCAAACTTAATTCATTTGTGAGCGCCACTCTTTGTGGTTGTTTGCCGACACAATGTAGGTCACTTGTTTGGCAGCCTCCATGTCTCACTGGCCCACCAATAATGCAGATGAACTGTAGAAAACAACCACAAGGATGATTAAGACACTCCAAAGTAAGAACATTTCCAGACCTGCATGTGTGGCAGTTGTATTTTGAAATATTGGACCTCCAGACCTAATGCTTGGTGACACAGAGCTTAAATCAAAGGGCATGTCTACTGTGCTCAATACAGACAGCAATCCTTGATCTCTGCTCACTGGGTTAAAGAGTGTGTGTCATTATTCAGAATAAGTGTAATCCCAGCGCACAGACAAAAATCTTCAGAATTTATTATTCTGAAAATATGACTGTCTCTTTTTTTTATAGAAATAAGATCATGCTCCATGAAAGGAATGTTGAGGTAATATGAAAAGACTTATTCAGAATGGACATATATTTTAGGTGTTCATGGGATTTTACAAGGAAAGAGCTCACTAATACAAATGGACATCCCACCTCCCGCAAATCTACGTTCAGGCTTCAACAAAAGAACTACTGCTCAAACAGCAGCAATATTAGCGCATCTTCTTGAAAACCAATTCTGAAAAAACAAAGGACCCACACACTAGTCCCTGCAGAAAACAAAATGTCATCTGCTGCTTTCTTTTCATCCAACAGCGCTCATTTTCCAAAGCTGCCTGATAACAACAGACAGGACAAAGGGAGTCATTCTCATCCGCTTTGGGCAAGGAAAGCCAAATAGAAATTCTAAGCCCGTCAGCTCCGCGCGGGCTGACTGCTGAGCGCTCAGCAACCGTGACAAGTGCTGGCCGCGGAGATCCTTTACCTCACACAGTAATCTTTGTCTTGTGGACATCACAGTAACTTACAGTGTTTTAAATGGCTCTGGCATATCCCAAAATAGGATAATGCATAATAGATGGAATAAATCTCCTATTAGAAATAATTTGGAAGACAAGCAGTCAATTGCAGGCAAAGTTTCTGCTGCTGCAGCCCATGGATTAGCCCAGCCTTGGACTATTGTTCCACCAGAGCAACAGATGGAAGAAAGGCTGAAGGAACAGATTTCCAAAAGTTCAGCTCCCATCAAAGGACCTGCTTTTGTGGAGAGATTTTTCTGAAGGGGTCAGCACTCAGGAGAACCTGTTCTTCCTAAAAGAAGCCAAGTTGTTTTCATAATCTCCTCAAGCTTTCTGATTACATCCTTTTTCAATATAATTTGAAAACAGATGACAAGACCACAGACGGACGACTTTTGTTTAGTATGCCGCTCATTAGCAATAATCATAGAAACATTTCCTAAAACGTTCTCAACTAAATAACTAATAAATCAGACAGGCACTCTCATGCCTGGCAAGGGAACGACGGTTATGCAGTAGATTGCAAAGAAAGAAAATAAACATAAAGGAGATTTATTTATCATTTTCCTTCGGTTTTCTAGACTAAACCAGAATGTGAGACTTGCTGAAAGAAGTTAAGGACAACAAAAACCAAGCTCCAAAATACAATAATGACTAAATTAAACCACAGTAAGGACACTGGTGCAGAACAAGAAAGGCATAATAAAGTTGCCAATAATGATGTGAAAAAGCCAAAAATACTCACTAGTATTTTAGATTTCATCTGCAAAGCAGCAGAATGGTATTTTCAGACTTTTTGACACCAGTGAAACAGTTCTTATCCTAATACTCCTGTGAATGATGCACATTTTCAAATATGCAATATCAGATAACACGCACTAATGTGTTTTGGAAAAATCTCGCCAAGTATCTTTCTGCACCCTGGATGTAACTACTCAACACATTTTAGAACTTCAGGGAGGTTACAGAGGGCTAAAAATAAAGCTGTTTTAGAAATCAGAAAAGTTAGAAAAGTACAACATGAAGTATGGCCTGGTGAGCATCGCCTTGATGCTTGGTAAAGTTAAAGAAAGGCAGATAATTGCATATAATCAGTAAGTAATTAAAAAAGCATTCATTACTAAAGTCCTGCTGGAATCACACTGCTCTTTCCTTTTTATGAGCCTACAGGCTTGGTTAATAATGGTATCTTATCCAAGGGCTCACATCGCAACCCTGAGACTTCCCACTGTTTTCTTCCCCAGCAGGACCAGCCAACAGCAGCTCCTGTGCTCAGGCTCCTGTGGACGGGGATCCCAATGAAGCATCTCAGGTACCTGATGCTCTGGAGAGAAGGAGTCGGAGCTATTAATACCTCTGCTTTAACCCAGGCACTCAGATGCCTCAAGCAAGGAGGGGGCAAAACCAGAACATTCTCTTTTTGGTTCTTCTCTGCAACTTTGGTGGGACGAGGAGGAGAGAATATTATGTCTTGCTGTTCAGCCTATGAATTAATAAAAGAGTTAAAAGGCACGCATGATGATGGCAGCGTCAGGGCTTAAGGCCTATCAGCTTTTTTATGCCCCCAATTATCTTTCTATATTTGTATTTTGGTAAGACTTGATTTCAAATTGAAAAAAAATGAGAGAAACATTGATTTTTCCTCTGTTTCCCTCTTCTGGGGCACCTTCTGTTTTCCCTGTGACTAGTCCTTGCAATTTCTGCCCAATATTATCCTGTTTCCCCTTTTCATTCAATCCATCTCTCCAAATTTCTGGCCAGTATCAGGCACTTGTTCCACCTCCAGAATCTGCAGCTTTGCCTTATTCTCCAGACTGACAATTATAATAGGTCTCATCATCATCTTCAGCCCTCTTCTCCTCATCTGCATCATCCTCTTACCATCCAGAGCTCTATTCTGGACTCTTTCTGCTTTAACTGTAAAGATTACTATTGTTCATCAAATTGTGCTTTTGAAAAAGACCACAGGCTGCAACTGAAGGAGAAACAAGAAACTGCAATGGGAAAGAGGGAAAATGAGGAAGGGAGGATAAGGAAATAAAAGGGATGAAATTAAGCAGAGGTAACAGCAGACAAGTTAGCAAAGAAAGAGATGAGGTTGAAGGTGATTACAAGGGATAACCAGCTATAACTACTGACCACCAAAAATAAACAAGGTTGTTTACCAGTCAGTTGTCAATAAAAAATAAAATTATTGTTAAATGTTAAATAAACATAAAATCTTTCTGGAGAAAGGAAGCCTTACCAGGAAAAAATTAGGATGAACAGTTTGGACTTAACAAACTCTGCCAGACGTTACTCCTTGATCTGTTTTCTTTAAGCTCACTATCCAAGCCTTTGCTATCAGGCCTAGCTTTATGTTTTGACCCTATAGAAATTACACTCTTAAGAAAAAAATCCATTCCTTACACTAATTAATAATTGTTACAGGTCTGTAGCTCCAAAGAAAACAAATTCTTGGGCAAGTACTGTGTTGCATGCCTATGAAGTGATGTCTACATGCAGTATAACTCAACAATAAAATGTGTGACACAACAAGTATATAAATATGACAACTGTAATTAAATCAACCTCCCAACATTGTCCCTTTACGAGACATTCTTCACAAAATGTCCTGAGCAGCTTCACAATCAAAGTCAACCAGGCTGAAACAAACAGGGTGTGAAAAAATCTAGATAGCAAGCATGTTATGAGCCACACGCTCAACAGTTTCAGGAGCAAACACAAAAAAGAACCCTCACAAATAGGGAACTGATAGTACTGAAAGTATCCAATGTTATGGTAAGAATTCTTAAAACTGGCAAGTAAAATTAAAGTGACAAATGCAAATAGCAACCACTTTGGAGCAGTGATTGGCTTCTTCAACACTGAAATGGAGAAAAAGTCAAACACACACATGGAACATAGCACGGTAGCTTCTTGCTATATGTATTTAAATAATTTCTGGAAAAGCATTGAACACATCAATAGCTGATGCCTCATTTCCAAAACTGCTGGGCACTCACACCTCTAAATCATAGAACCAAAGTCACAGAATGGTTTGGTTTGGAATGGACCTTTGGAGATCATTTAGTCCAACCCCTCTGCCATGGACAGGGACACTTTCCACTATTCCACTAGACCAGGTTGCTCAGAGCCCCGTCCCACCTGGCCTTGAACACTTCCAGGGATGAGTCATCTACAGCTTGTCTGGGCAGCTGTTCCAGTGTCTCACCACCCTTATAATAAAAAAGTTCTTCCTTATGTCCAATCTAAATCTACCGTTTCAGTCTAAAATTTAAAGTTTTAAAGCTGTCCTATCACTACTGGCCTTGGTAAAGTCAAATCAGCAGGACCTGCAATGGCTTGGTGCCTCCTCCCAAGGACAGGCAGCCTGACTGTTCCACATCTACTTTATAAAAAGGTTTCATTTTGTGTTACCTAATCTGGCGAGGGGTCTGGAGCACAAGTCTGATGAGGAGCAGCTGAGGGAACTGGGGCTGTTCAGCCTGGAGAAAAGGAGGCTGAGGGGAGACCTTATCACTGTCTACAACTACCTGAAAGGAGCTTGTAGCATGGAGGGGGTTGGTCTCTTCTCCCAAGTAGCAAGTGATTGGACGAGAGGAAATGGTCTCAAGTTGCACCAGGAGAGGTTTAGATTGGAGATCAGGAAAAAATTCTTCCCGGAAAGGGTTGTCAGGCATTGGAACAGACTGCCCAAGGAAGTGGTGGAGTCACCATCCCTAGAAGGGTTTAAAAGGCATTTAGACGAGGTTCTTAGGACATGGTTTAGTGCTAGAGTTATGTTATGGTTGGTCTCGATGACCCTGAGGGTCTCTTCCAACCAAAATGATTCTGTGATTCTATGATCTTTACCTCCTCGCAAACAGAATGCCATCACATCCAGCACCATCTCCTGCCACCTATGTCTGACAGGCTCCCAGCCTCATGTTGTGGTCCTCAGGAGAAGGGCACTTCACCTGTGGTGCAACCTCATGAGAATTCCTGCATCCAAAAGCAGAATGGGCACAAGAACCCAGACAGTGGGTACAACTCTAGTTTTTATCTGCCTGTGAACAGAAAAGGTTCAAATAAGTAACTTGCACCAAAAAACCTCTGGCCTCTCTAATCCCAGAGGCTCCGTGTAAAACCATCTGCAGGGCATCTTTATTTATTTTTTTGCCTGGTACTTGCACAGACCCACTCCCAACCTACAAATAAACTCAGCAGACTGCCAATGATGTTCCAGTCTAAAATTTTGCCTGACATACCTGTCACACCACATCTAGAGAGCTTATGAAAAGCCAGAGCAGGGCTGGTTACCAAGGCAGTGAGCAGATTCCGGCAGTAAAGCAGGATTTGCACTGAGAGGCAGAACTGCTTCGGAAGTGCAGGTTCTCAACCGCGCCACGATTCAGCTCGAGGAGGGAAGACAGGGCTGAGCCTGGTTCCCCACTGCCTTCCTTCCCCACATCTCGCTGTTCAGAGAGGCCACTTCTTTTCTCTTGGCTGCGCTGTGGGTAAAACAAACCTCTCACTGCAATACAGAGATGGCTCTGCAGGAAATAAGATAGAGAAGGACACACTGAGATGATGTCAGAGCTACATGAAACCGCTGCTGCAGACACAGCCCTGCGCTCCGGCTGCTGCCTGTCCTGCTGATCACGAGATCAAAACCTCTTCCATGAAAAGAAAACGTGGCTTTCCTGCCTAGAGGTTTGTTGTTGTTATTTTTTGCAACAGAGGTAAGAAAAACTTGCTCTGGGTGAAATATTCCCCAGGCCACGGATATGCACATTGCACAAAGCGATTCCACTTCTGATGTTGGAGACGTTGCTGGAGGTCAGGCTGTAGGAACAGTCACACCAGGGAGCACCGGAGACATAAAACTCCCCCCTAAGCAAGGCACCGAGGCTCTGCAGCGCCAGCTGCCAAGGGGCTGCTTTCTGCTTCAAGCAGAAAAAAAGCTGACATAGTTCCGTATTTTTTAAATTGGATTCCTATTTATGTTTTTATCGCTAACTATCCTGACTTCTCAGCACACAAGCTCTTGCAACGTAAGTAATTTCAGGGGCTGGGCACTGAGCTCGGGACACAGAACAGCTGGCTGTCACGTTGAATGGACGGGTTCAGCAGGGGAAGCACTGAGAGCCCCTTGCAGAGCACGGCGAGGTCAGGCGCCGAATCGCAGAAACCTGGTAAATGCAAGAAATCTACAAACACATGACTAAAAGAAGAAGAAATAAGTAATCTTTACAAGTGTTCTGGCTTATGGATGAAATCCAGCTCAGTGCCCGTGTTATTTAACAGCCACGATAATATTCTAAAATCGTAATCAAAATCATTCCCCTCCTACTGGCAAAAAAATCTCTCAGAGTTCAGCTGACCCAGAGCAACACTTGCTATTCCCACAGTGCTCTTCAGAAATGGCAGATGGATGATCTCAGCAAGGCCTCCAACTAGCACCTCGTATCCCCAGAGAATTACAACTTGACACAAGTGACACGAGCCTGCAGATTCACCCAACCGACTCACTGCAGACCCTGCTCCTTGCTCCTGCTTACCCACCTGATGATCCGCGACCAACAGCCATCCCCCTTGGGGCTGGCTGGATTAGAAACACTGAGCATTCTTGTGCTGCAAGGAATGCAGCCGGGAAAGTGGATCAAGGAACACATAGAAATGCTGGTAAACATTTCAGGCTCCCAAATCCCAGACAAAGTGACACCTCAGGCCTCTCTAGGGACAAAAAGCTGCAAGTGGATGGTGCTGTACTAGCTCAAGGAGAGCTCTTTTCAGGCTTAGCTGCTGTTGACTCATGGTGTGAGCTTGGGCAAGTAACCTGATCATTTGGGCCGGTCTGCTGACTCACAAATCCTAAATGGACTCAAAGGATATTAAAGTTACACCACTTTATATCAATGGAGAATCTGGTGAAATTAAGACACGCAATAAATCTGGGAGATGAGAGAAATTAACTGAGGTTGGGTAAGGGAAATCTTTTGTTAATAAACAGGGAGAGCAGGAGTTATTATATATCACTAATCTGTGCCAGTGGGGGGGACTAGTGGAAAAATGATGAAATGATGCTGATGACAGCAGGGGAGTAGCAATTACAAGTAACTGCACAATGTTTTAAGCTTCTGCTCCCTGGTGTTAACAGTGGCTGTGGCAGCGTTAGAGGAAAGAATGATGATTTCACACGGAAAACACACACCCAGGCCATTTCACGATCTGTAACCACAAGGAGAAATGCTACAGCAGACCTTCCATGTGCCACATGCATAAGGCAGAGAACCAACATCACAGCGCCAGTGTGGTTGTAAACATGTAGTGCATCAAACACAGCCCAAATGCCAGGTGTTGATTCATGGAGCTGCCTTGTGCCCCTCATCAACCCCATCCATGCTGCCCACCAAGCTCCTACCTGCAGCTCCTGGTCTCACTTCCATCTCTGTTCATCCTCCTTTGCATACCCAAGGGAGGACTCTGGTACCTGCCTGGGGTGTCTCCAAGGAAGGGAAGGATTCTGAGGCTGCCCAACTTCCCACGGCTGGCAGAATTCCACCACAAAGGTGCCATGAGCACAGGAGGCAGCACACCCCCCCATACCCTGCTGAACAAGAGGGCTGAGGCATGACTGCATCCATATTATGGAACACCTGGCCTTGCTCTTCTCTTGCTCTATATGGTGTCCTGGAGCCACTATTTATTCTCCCTCTGATATTCAGTTCAAAGTGCTTGAAATAATGTGAGGGTTGAGCTAGAGCTCTGCAAAGTCACAGCCTGAAATGGAAGGTGCTTGTGACACGCTTTGGGCACAGAACAAAGGCATGTGGAGGTGTTTGAAGGAGCCAAGTTTGACGAGATTCTGCCAGAGGACTGTGTACGGAGACAAACTTGATACAGTCTTCTCCATGTCACCTTTTGGAAGTGGTCCCTGCGAGCAATCCTGATCTTCCCAAGGAAGATCAGATAAGCAAAGAGCAGAAAGGAGACTGTCCTTTGCCATGCTGTCCACTTGTCTGCAGGGTTTAAGGATACCTTGGCATCCTTTATAATATCCATCAGTAGCATGTGCCTTGGAGCACAACAGCACCATGATGGCTCCCCTTCTGTGGGCAATGGTGCTGTGCTGCCAACAGCTGGCAAACAGCTGGCAGACCAGGCAAGTTCCTCCATAGGAGTAAGGAATATGACTGGGTTACATCTCCCACCACGTCCCAATGGCCACGTAAACAATGCTTATTGCCAACAGACTGAAACGTTTGGATAGACCCCAAACACCCCACAGCCTTTCAGAATTCACTCTCTCCACCTCCACATGGCAGGGCATACTGGAACTCTTCTTTCACAGATCAGGAATGAAACGCGGTTCTGAAAACCAGAAGTGAGCTGCCTGCAGCCTAAACAGGATGTCTCTGAAACGAAGAATTGAAACTAATTCCCCTGAGGCCTTGGCCAGCAGCTCTGGACCACACGCTTCTCCTTCCCGCTTGAGCACCCTGCATTGTGTGGCACTGCCCTTGTCTCCTGGCAGCACCACTGAACAAATAAAAACAACTCCAGTGAGGTCAGGGTTTGCTGTAACAGCCCCCGAGGGGGAAGTGAGAGTAAGACCTCAGGACCCTCCTAAGAACCCATTTGCTTTCTTTTTTTTCATATTACAGGAACAGTGGCGCCATGGCTCTGTCACTCACAGCCAAGACAAGAAAGACGGATGACTCCCAAACAAGTTTCCAGGACAAGACTGTTATACACAGAAACTGCCTACGCTGGCAGATAACCCATCACAGAGATGAAAAATGAGATGTCTTTAGCAAATGGGTCTAGATAATGTTGTAAGGAGGTTTTGAGGGCCTGACACCTTGTTTTGTGTTTAACAATGCCTTGAACAATGCCTCAGATGCTATCACAGACAAAAAGCAATGTAGCAAGGAAGAGCGAAGCTTGGAAATCTTCCACCCAAGCCACTCTGAGCAGTTTGTGTACCATGCCAAATAAGTAGCAGTTATTACAGAAAATCATGTTTCAGAGAGCAGACCTCAGAAAATAACCTATATTAGCAAAAACCCAAGTCAAGACCTTTTCCCAGTCAACTGACGCACCATGGCTCACACCCACATGGCCAAACCCTGTGATATTCCAAAACAGGCTGGCTGCACCCATCCAGACCTGGGCCCATCACCCAAAAGGGTGCTGGCTGATAGGAGCCACAGCACCGGCTACACACTTACTGCAAAATGCCCTTGGTGTTTTATGCTCACGGAGCATCCTTAAGTGCCATACATACACTCAGCACTGTCTGTACCAAGAAAAACCTCATTACAGGGCCCCAATGGCTCCAATCCTGACTCCTAACTGTATAACTTCTTCAGGCTGTCCTGTTGACAACCAAAAGCCAACATCTATAATAGCAAGTAAACACGGTCAGGGCTTGGGCTGAGATTTCAGCACACAATAGCGATCTTGTAGAGGTTTTAGCATGCTTCCTGGCATGAATTCAGCCCAGGCTAATTATTGCTTTCCCAAATGATGCCTGGACATAGTTTAGGGATCAGTGCAAGCTCGGGGCTCTTCCTGTTTTGGACGTGGCCAGCTTGCTTTAGGGACCAGAAGGATGTAGCTGTTGGACAGGAACTACTTCATCCCAGTTGGCACAGAGCAAGACCACAGCTCCTGTCCAGTTTTATTTACTAGTTTAGCCACAGTCAAATCACTTACCACAGCTGTTTATTTCACTGTGATGATAAATCATACTTCCACTTATGATCCAGACATGACTGAGCATCTCAAGCAATATGGAAAGAAAGGTTTGGAGTCTTATCCAAAACTTATGGAAGGTAATAGAAAGCATTTCTTTCACTTCAATGAAAATTGTCATTAACGATGAGCTGAATGCCACATTTCTGTGCAGAGGGAAACTCTTCCCCAGGCAGACCTATAAAATCAGTTTTATTCTTTTTATTGAAGGGGTAATGGAGAGATCTAACTTTTAAGTACTGCGAAGTGACCAGAGAAATTCAAATGCAGAATGAAGAGCTGCTGAATCTCAGATGTCTGTCTGTCCTTAAGGATATTCCTCCTTTCACTGGCACTTCAGATGATCTCAGATCTGGCCAACTGCTGCAAGGGACAGTAGCAAGAGATGTGATCCCCAGGTGTGTTAATTAGTACCAGCCCACAGTTACAATAGCTAATTCATGCATTTTTGGCAAAGTTTTACAGATTGCTTCCAAAAATGGTTTTCTAAAAGCCAGTTCTTTGATCCTTTGAAACAAAGACAGAAACTTCTGCAGCAGATCCATGGGGAAAAGGGAACAATGGTTTTATTAAGTCTGCTGGGTTAGGAACTTGACAGCATCAGATGAAAGGAAAAGTGAGTCTCCCATCTCGATTTAAACTGAGCATGCATTCTGCCCACAGGCAGCTTCTTCTAGAGCAAACAGTTCTGTTATACTTGGTGAACAGAAAAGCAACAGGGCAGCTCTGAATCCATCCCTCATTAGCATTCTGCCTCATCTACAAGCCGTTCCCTGTGTCTGTCGATTAAAGATTTCCTGTGCCTCAGTGAACGGAGTAAGCTAATCGATGAGGTAATGCTTTTTTATTCTCATTAAGAACTTGAGTCATCTTATTATTGTAAAGTCCATGAAACAAAACATGTTTAAATCTGCCCAATTACATAATGTTCAATTCTCTTCCAAAGTAGAAGGGGAAAAAAAAGACACTTTTGATTCTGTGTAGTTGTAAATTTATCCTGTACCCTGTCTAAAGGATCTCCTGCCTCCTATGAATCTGTCTCAGTAAGGACTTGCTTAATATGCCTGCAGAATGGCTCATGGCAGCTTCTGCGTGCCTTCATCACTGTTTGGTTCTGCACTGCTACAAATGACTGCACATCGCTGTTAAACAGGATGGGAAAGAATCAAAAGCTGAGAGTTCACTTGGAGGACTATGGGAATTATTTGAAAGCTGGTGCCAGCTAGTGGCAATGGTATCTCATTCCAGTTCCCTGACATTACTTGGCTCTACAACTCTTCTACATACAGAAAATAGTGTGGTGAGTATTGCTTTAATACATTGTAAACAATCACCAAGGTCTATTAAAAATTCCACAACATCTTTCTTAAAAGCAGATACATCTACTTCAGCGAGCTGGTCAAATTCCAAGCTGGGTATTTACATTTACAGCGGTGCAATTCCCCCTGCATGTCCTGGTGAATTACCTGTTCTTCACTTACAATCTAATGCTGCAATGAGGTGTTGCACAAAGCTATGAAGCCCTTTCTGCACTTCACCCCAGGTGCCGTTACATTTGTGTTCTGCTTGAAAACATTGCTGGATGGCATACACAGCTGCAACGCTACACAGACTACAGAGCTATTTGCAGTCCTTTGTGTTTAGGATGATGGCATAAACATAAATTTACTATTTATAAAGCCCATTAAAGTATATTAAGTGTTCTAATCAGAAAGAAAATGAAGCACATTAAAATAATTACTTAACTCCCTCCCAAAGGATCCTCATGTTCCAGCTGTGTATGTACTGGAATCACTCAAGCCAGCCATGACAGAAACTCATCACTGAAGTTTAACCAAGGCAACTGCTTCAACATGCAGCATAAAACATGGGGAAATAACGACCGCATAATATTTTGGGACCAAAAATCCAACACTAGACCAGGAAATATGAATGCAGATAAGGACAATGCTGGCACACAGGAGGAGTTTTCCATAGGTCAGGGAAGTGGCTATTTCTGGAATAAAATAAAATATAGATCACTCAACTTTAGGTCTGGAAATTACATATTCAGTCCTCTCCAAAGCCCTCTGACAGCCCGAGTGTCCCAGCTCTGATCCCAAGGTGCAGTTCAAGTGGATGTAGCAGGAGGTTTGTTGCAATCATCTGTCAAATATGCTCTCCTGAAGGAATGACTACGGATATAACAGATGTCAAATATAAGCCCAGGAGTACCAGAAAATCTCAGTTTTCCTCAGTATGCTTACAGAATCACACAGATTGACAGAATGTCAGGGATTGGAAGGAAGGGACCTCGAAAGATCATCCAGTCCAATCCCCCTGCCGGAGCAGGAACACCTACATGAGGTTACACAGGAATGTGTCCAGGCACATTTTGAATGTCTCCAGAGTAGGAGACTCCACAACTCCCCTGGGCAGCCTGTTCCAGTGTCTGTCACCCTCACAGAGAAGAAGTTTCTTCTCATATTTAAGTGGAACCTCCTGTGTTCCAGTTTGTACCCACTGCTCCTTGTCCTATCACTGGTTGTCACTGAGAAGAGCCTGGCTCCATCCTCCTGACACTCACTCTTTATATATTTATAAACATTAATGAGGTCACCCCTCAGTCTCCTCCAGGCTAAAGCCCCAGCTCCCTCAGCCTTTCCTCATAAGGGAGATGCTCCACTCCCTTCATCATCTTCATTAACCTCCGCTGGACTCTCTCCAGCCATTAGTGCTACAGTAACAAGAGAAGAGGGCTCAGTCCTTCACACATACAGCTTGACTTGACTTGTTGGAAAGTACATCCAGAAAAGGTTCTCAGTTCCATCACGTGGAGCCACCCAGACCTTGGTAGAGTTTTCCCAAGGAAAGCACATTCCAAGAGCAATCACTCAAAACGCAACACAGAATGAATATGGATGACTCTGTGAGATCCAACAGCTAAACATGGTTTCAATTTCCATTGTTTTCTTTCAGTCACCCTGGGTAACAACAGCAAGATTTGCAGTAAAGAAACGTGGTAAATTGTGCTCAGGGAATGGGACTAGAGGCAAAAAGGAAAGGAAAGCCCATTGCATGGGAAAACGACACTCACAAAGCACCTATGAACATAAAAAAAGTTCAGGACAGTCAAACTGGAGGGACCGAATTTCTGCAAGGAGCATCCCTGCCATCCTGCTTTACTCCCTAGTTAAAACACCTCCAAGGAGAGGCTGTAAGATCACCCCTGGAAAGGGCTGAGAGCAGGTAATTTATGAAAAGTGAGTCTTATCCTTTACCTGGATGAGTAATACACACTTTTTGCTCCTTCTTCTTCTTTTTCCTGTCTTGGATGGGGAAGAATACTACACCAGACTATGTCCTTCGTTTTCAGAAAAATTTCAACCATCGGCAATGTTTCAGTAGAAGATCAACGAGGTTGTTTACTGCGATTTTGCAAGTCGCCAATCTGACAGCAGCTGGACTGGAATTGCGACAAATGCTTGTGTCACTTGGCAAAGTGACGGCCAAGCATGCCTTGCAACCTAAGCTTGTGACTCAACAACTGACAGAAAATAAAGGTCTGCCTGTTTAAATGTCTGAAGGCTTCACAGCTGTGAGCACAGATATACACACTGCTAGGAAAACAAAGCTCTTTCTTTTCTTGTTCATTGTTTCAACTATCTGAATTTCATTAAAGAAAAAATAACCTGTATCTTCTCTCTTCTTTGATGTTTTGACACCTTCGCTGTGTCTCAGCTTATCAGGACAGACAGACAAGTGTTTCTACTGCTGTGTATGAATCCTACTGGATTCAGAGGGAAATCATGGACACACCTGGCTAGAACAAAAAGTAGTTGTGAATTTATGAGTGGTTGAGGAGCAGGAGGATGCCTGAGGAATGGGATCCTGAGGAATGGTGGGAGTACAACCCTGCAGACCAAGGACCAGAAGACACAGCAGCTGAACACACATTTTGACAAGTTTGCTCCAGACCATCTGCCCAGCAGACAGCAGCTGTGTCGTGACATCGCTCCAGACTGCAGAAATTCTCTTCCTTGGAGGTAAAAATCCACTGGCAAACATATTGCCCTCACCTATTACAGCTCTGAGCACTCTGTCAATAAAACCACTCAGAAAGATGCTAAATGTAGGATGCTCTGTTAAGCCAATTTCTGTCTCTTTGTCAGCCATTCTCAGCAGCACAAGGCTACTGTAAAGGAAGCAAGATCAAACATTACCACTTATTTCTCCCCCAAAGACAAAAGGCTGAGGGCATCCTAGGCTGTTCTGCCACAATAGGAAAAAAGAAAAGGGGAAAAGGGGAAAAGGGACAGCTCAGGAGTTAAACTCCAGCCTAGCTGCCACTAAGGGGCTGGGAGACATGAAAGTGAAGGACACAACCCAGAAACAACTGCTGGCTTGTGCACCAACTCACCTCCTCCTGCAGCCAGCCTGGCTCTGCATGGCTCTGGCGAGGCCAGGGCTGCCTGGCTGCTCCTTCCCTGACAATCTGTTGTTCAAAGCCATCTCCCATTTCATCTGCAGCCAGAAAAGGCCTCAAGTCCTTTAATAATCTCCTTATCAACTAAACCCAGCAACAGCAAACCTCTGGCACCAGGACTGGCTGAGCTTGACCTCGGCAGCAACTCGCTACAAGGTTTTAAAAAACTTTTGGCAGAAGGTCCCTAAAAGGTCAGCCCTCACCAGTCCCATCCCTTCCTAACTATTCTCAGGAGTCAGCTGTATCTGTATTTATACACAACAGATGCAAACCTTCTACCTACCCACGTGCCTTTATGCCCCTCTGGGAAGGCACCAATTTGGATGAGAAGCCACGAGGGGAAATCCGCTGAAACAATAGCGAAGGTGGAGAGCAGAGACAGAAACTCTCCAGGAGACGCAAGGAGATAGAAGAGCTCTTGCCTGGGGAATACCCACCTCTGTGCAGTTTGCCAGGAAAAAACTAGGGCTGAGGGAGGATAAGCTGTCCCTGAAAGATTTAGGGAGGCAGAGGAAAAAGGACGGAAGGGAGGGAACGGCGTGCGGAGGAGAGGCTCCTGCAGAGGCTGCGGAGAACTGATGGAGGCAGAAAGGAAATCACAGGAAAAGGTGGGTTCTCCCAAGCTGGTGAGCAACTATTAATTGCAGCTGAAGAAATGAATGCACAGGGCTGCTGCATGCTTTAACCCATGAAGCAACAACACTCCTTCAGGAAAATTGTTGCTGCTTTGTTCAGAGGAGCTGGTTCTGAGTCATTTTAATCAGCTGCCATCTCAGGTTTATTGGAGTAAACTGAATATGAGTACTAAATACTGCTGGTTTAACTACAAAGTGAGCAGAGGTAGATACTAAAGCTCTAGGCTTCAGCCTACAAACAGTAGAACTGCATAGTTCATCCACAGAAGGAGAAGATAAAATCAAATTCAGTTATTGTGATGTAGTTTTTAAACTGTTTTAAGATTCAGAGCTAGAAATGCCTAACTTGGTCCTGCTTGAATCAAGTGAAAAAATCCACAGCCAGTTGCCTGAACTCCCTACAGAAAGCAAAATCCCAGGGAGCCCTCAGGACAGACTGAGAGCAAACCTGGTGGCAGGCACAAAGCTAACCCTGGGGGCAGAGGAGATCAGGGCCATACTATTTTTTTGTAGTGACTCCTTCACACCCTTGGGCCTGACCACAGGAGTTTAGTTCCACAATTCAACTGTTAGGACAGTCCTTGGTGCTCCCCTGGCATGGGACAACCTCCCTGCTCCTAAACCATCTTAATCACAGAATCACAGAATGGTTGGGGTTGGAAGGGACATCTGAGGATCATCCAGTCCAACCCACCTGCTAAAGCAGGTTCACCAGAGCAGATTGCACAGGAATGTGTCCAGGTGGGTCTTGAATGTCTCCAGAGAAGGAGACAGCCCAGGCCAGCAGCCATTCCCACTGGGCATTCTGGACATAGTAAACCTAATCTGGAGGACAGGTGAATGTAATGGTGTAGACATGGCCAGATCCTGCCCTGGCATGGCTGAGCTGATCAGCATTGGTACTGCTCCGGATTCCTGCCCCATGCTGCTCTCTTCACTCCATGCAAATCCTCTCTCGAGCCACTGGCAAATCACACCTTTTTCCATTGCAGAATTTTCAGCAGTCTCATCAAGAATATCGTAGCCATGGATGAATAGCTCCTCCGTCTTGTGGCCACCTTCCATGCCTTTCCCTTCACAGAACTAACCTCTTTTAGATCTTGTGGTTCTTGATTCTTTCATTCCTGAAGGCATTTCAGCTGGAGAAACCCCTGCAACTGTGACTAGCCACACAGTAATATTTTGCAATTTATGAGGAAAATCCTTTAAGAGCCAGCAGTATTAAAAGATACTGCACCTCTAAAAACTCAGCTATATTGTCAAAGCACTGTGGTAGCCTACTAACCACTTAAAAATACGTATCTGCAAATGTCGAGAGAGATATAGACTGATAAAGAAAAGTATAGCATTCACTTTAAGGAGAACAACAGAGACAAAGATAAGTCAATATAACTAATATTGTCCCTACAATGTGGAGTAAAATACATATCTGACTTCCCACGTGTAAAAGAATTAAAACATTTTAATGAAGGGATATTCTAATGATGGCGGCTTACCAGAAAAATTTTTTAAAAAAAAGAAAAAGGAAAATAAAAGAGACTCTAAAAAACTTAAAAGAAAATAATAGTTTGGCTATGACAGCTTTGTGACTTACAAGTCACTGTACACTTACATTGCCAAGCAAAATGAAACAGAGCTAGAAATGTGCTATTGCTACAAAATTGAGTACACTATATTCATTCCCTGCTGCACAGCTGATGTCAAAGGACCATCCTACTCTGTATTAGGAACACTTGTTCTTAGAGGACCTGTACATTTTGTCCAAAGTTGAAAAGATTGCTAGAAATGCCCAGGAAAATTTGCAGAGTAACTGATGACAACACACTGGAATAACAATAGTTCACACTATCAAGAAGGGCAGTGGGTGAAGAGGAGAAAGCGCACACCTAGAAAAACATATTTCAAATGAATTTCAACACTGCACCCCACAAATGTAACCTAATTTTTAGCACCTTTTATTCTAGGAAGAACCAGCTCTGGGGATAAAAATACAGGAGGAGGGGGTTTAAAAGCTGAAAACTTAATTGGAAATATATATTATGGTTTTTGATATGTCCCTGATTTAGACAAGAAAAAAAACAAGTCTTTCTGTTGCTAAGAATTCCAGACATGGTCCAAGATGATTCTGCTAACACAGAAAGCAAGCTTTGGGGCATGAGAATCATACAGCAAGGAAACACAGTTTGGAGACCCCCACTTATATCCGCAAAAGCTGAAGAGCTGAACTGGCAAGTGATTTGCTGACCAGACATGAGAGAGCAACTCAGACACAGTCTTGAATGCAGGGGAGAGAACCAGCACAAGTGGGATGTCTCCTCCAGGCAAAAGGAACCACACCACTGTAAGCTTCCACCTGGATGATCACCAGCAATACAAATCCAGAAAAAAAGACACCCCAGTTGAGCATTTTACCCCTAAGGCCAGTATATTTAACTGGCTATGTGGTGGTTCAGCAGCACAGCAGCAGTGCTGGGCCAAATCCAAGTCACATCCTTCTGGCCTGGGAGGAAAAGTTGTTACCAAATGAAGCGTGATGACAACATATGGAGGCCTGTGCTACTGGAGCGGTTTCATCCTCATCCAGAAAGAAAAAAACCTGTGAGATTATGCCAAACACATGATTCAGTTTAGGTCAGAGCTCTGCTGGCCACTGATGATACTTGGAACGGACAAGCTTGTTTCAGCGCTGACATTACATGTTTTCAAAGGGAAAGGATAATGGATTATTACTTATTTCAACCTGAATTTACTAGGCATTAAGGAGCAGTTTGCTACTAAACATATTTGTCCAGTCTGCATCACCTCCTTTTTCATTCATCCCCATCCCAAAGTAACTTCAGGCACATGTGAAGAACTAAAGCTGTGAGGCCTGCAAGCTCCCTCTTTAAAGCATGTAAGCACCTTAATGTGCATAGAAGACAGCCAAAAATGGTCACCCAAGAAATGCCCATCCACTGAGAGACAGCTCTTGCCATTGGCCTCTTAACCAGACACCTATTACTAGATGGAATAAAGCTGGGATATGATGCTTATGTCCAATCTGATCTCCACTGATTTGAATTGAAAATATCTTCCATGGAAGCAGGATGAGTTACAGGACAACAGAGACAATGTAAAATCAGAGTCAGGATTCTCATTTCCACTGTCACGTTTCTGCCTCAACACTGTACATGTGAGATTTACAAAAATAATAATAAATACATATGGAGGTTTTTTTTAATAGATAGTCTACCACTGATTTAGAGTGAAAAACATATGACTGCATAACATGTCATGCTGCAGGGCCGTACCAGTGAAGATCATACTCCTTATATAAGTGAAGTTATTCTGATTCAGCAAGAATTCTGTCCTCGAAAGGAATGGAAGCAATAAACAAAATGAGGATTAAATACCAGATCTTGTCATCCTTCAATGCATTAAAAGACCAAAATAATACAGACTTTCAAATGCTATGTCAAACTGTGCAGAGCAGAAAAGCAAACTTCTTGCTTGTTTTGGAACGGCAAGTTCTTTACAGCTTATACTCGTTGTAACTCGGAAAATACAACATTGCGTTTGCTAACCCAATATATCATTTTCCTATCCAAAAAAGGACAGCTTCTTTTGTAAACTTACCAACTAAGGACCATTTTGTGGGAAGCACTGCTTTATCTAACTTCTCATTGTAAATAGTTATTTAACTTTTTTAAACTCTTCCTCAGCAAAGGAATAATTTTGATGCTGAGTAATTAAGCACATGCTTTATCAAAAGAATAATATTTAAAGTTTTCTGTTGATATGTAAAGGATTAAACACTTCAAGTAAAAAGGATGATATCTGGACATCAACAGTTACATATGATCATAACAGCAGGAGCAAAGTCCAAATGACGCTTCCAGTATTAATCACTGTAGTTGACCTGACTTAGTGTGAGAGACTCCGGCTTAGAGCCTGGAGCAAATGATCCCCTCGGAAATGATTCAAGGTAATTGGGAAACAGTAAGAGAGGGCTCTGGCCTGTTACTATCAGTTACTGCCTATTGCTGTGAAGAAGCATTGGAAGCACTGAGTCCAAGACAACATTCAGTAGTGGCCGGTGATTGTGGGTGGCTCAAACAATTGAGTTGAGCCAGTCAGTGCTTACTGAAGATCAAGAACAGCTACGTCTTTCCTACTTGGGCATCTAAAGCCTGAGACACCCTAAAAAAAGTAGTCATGACTCATGATCCCAGCCACTGAGAAAATAAATTTGCTTCCAGGCTTCAGTAGTTAAGAAAGTTTTTGGGAACAAGGCAAGAAATTCTACCCTGAAGTGAAAAAAATGTCTGAAAATTATTGGACTGGTAAGCAAACCCAGATACAAACTTTAGCAAGCTTTGATTCAGTTACTGTTTCTCTAGCTGTTTTTGCTTACGCCTCAGCAGCACTTAGCATGTGACACCTTCACATAAGGGTTTCCTGAGGAATGCAGTAAAAAGATGCTACAAAGTCTCTTCCCTCTATCAAAGCACCTTCCTTCATGAACTGCAGAGGCTTCTCCTCTGCGAAATTCAGCTGAAAGTGGTCGACGTTATAAAACGTTGAGATGAGGGGACAGTTTAGAAAACTAGGCTACAAACGAAATAACAACAGCACTATCAGCCATACCTTATTATACCAAGAGGGTCTAAATCTTCTTCCTCTTCTTCCTCTTCTTCCTTTTCTTTTTCTCCCCCTTTCTTGGCATTTTCCACTGATGAAAGCTGTGAGATTAAGTCAGGTGTCTTCTCCTCTTTGAAAAAATCCAATGCTTCATTTTCTTCATCCTCTTTCTCCTTGTCATCAGGAATGTTTTTACCCTTGAAGTCAATGGCACTAGTAGATTTTGTTCCTGCAAAATACAGTAATGGATGCAAAACCAAGTACACAAGATAACTATGTTTTATTTAATACCTTTCACCTGTTCCTGATGGTTTTGCTTGGGGAATGAAGGACATGATAACTTTTTCTGAAACTCTTTCAACATTCCTGACTGTCCCTTCCATCCACTGATGTGTCATTATGTGCCTGATCTGTTTACTGATTCAAAGTAGTTAAGAAAAGACAGAGGAAATGAACTTTATCTGAGACATAACAGCACATGTCTAAGCTGCTTATTTATGTTCCCTCTATAGTCAATAGAAACAATAGAATTTCCACGTGGTGATTCATTCCACCCAAACTAAGTTGTTTGAGGAGGAGTTTCCCTCTGAAGTGCCTGTTTCTCTCCACCGGCTACAGAGTGACCGTAAATACTCTGCTCAGATGTAGTTAGATAAGTTTCACATAGCTACTTGAAATAAACTCCACTTTTTGTTACTATTTTGACTAATTTCGGCTACAATTAAAGCACATTGGACAGCACAAAAAGGTTTCCACAGCAGCTCTTCAATTCAGTCTCAAAAAGAAAGCCTGAAGTTCTAATTCCCTTCAGTATGCAAGATCCATCCAAGTGTGCAAATTCAGCAAACAGACCAAATCTTCTCACCATACTTCTAATGTGCAAAGCCCAGGAGAATGAGGAGAGAACTGTTCCTTGCTGTGGAGTCTCTGGATGCTCAGGAAAGCAGTTTTAGCTACTGAGACTAGCTAAAAATACGCTAGTGAAAACCAGAACGAATAGAATTCCTGGTTTCATCCTTTTGACTGTTAATGTAACACGGCATGAGAGACTCATCACACCCAGCTTTTCATGCTTGCATCTGCCAAACCACCCAAGGCAGACTTCATCAACTAAACGTGTGTGTCTACACCTAGCAAGTCGCCTTACTCTCCTCTTGCAGGGAAATGAGTGCTGGTCAGGGTGGGCAGTGGATGTCTGGATGCTGCTTATCCCCACAGTCATCTGGGTTTTACCACGTTGATTCTTCCTAAACACCTCTGAATGTATCAACTGTGTCTACAGCACCTGTAAGCAAAGTGTACACAACCAGCTTGAGGTTTTGCAGTGTCTGTACCGAATTCCACCTGGTCTGGTTGGGTGAGACTTACATTATTCTAAAGCAGATTGTGATGAACGGGTCACTTTACTTTCACCCAAGCTGTCCACAATATAAAACCAGTCCAAACTAATTCAGCTGTAGACATGTTAGGTTAATAAGAATGCAAAGGTTAATCAACACAAATTCTGAATTCTCCGTGCAAGGGGTCTACTTTCAAGAGAACACTGCCAAGGAAAAAAATACTAAAAAAACACAAACCAAACACTCCAAAACCCTTCTGAACAAAAGGATTTTGCCAAATATTATGCAATTTTGCCCCCTTTCACTTTAGGAAGCTGTCAGTCTCACTGAAGTTCTAATCTGGCCACACTTGACACTTCAGCAAAATGGGCTGTTCACACATGGTGACTTGCCAGCACCTTGCAACCTCCGTTCCTTAAACTAACGTTACCCTGTGAGTGCTGCAGAGCACCAGGCTGCAGTATTCTCTGCTCAGCAGCTCTCAGCTGAACTAAGAACAGACAGCCCATCTGTTCCATTCATTCAATGACTCCCTGCTATGCATGAGGAACATAAGAAAGGAACTATATGAAACCCTGGAAGAGGCAGCAGGATCTGGACATGAGGCTAAGAAAAATTTAACAAAAAAAAAGAAAGGCCAGAGAATGGGTTTAGCTAGCAAAGAATCTGCATTTTATTCAAATCTTTCTCAGGGTTGGTAATTTGCTTTAGGACCCTCTTCAGCAAGGTCCAGCAATTTCATTAGGAATGAAAACTAGACAAAACGTGGAACAGTTGTTCACTAAGGGAAACCCTGCACTGTCCCTTTAGGATCCATCTCTCCACTGATAAGAGATGATTATTTAGCCTTTTGAACTTACGTGTTTTGAATCACAGCTTAGGTAGATGCCCAAGGGAAAGCAGAGACAGTGGGACAGATACTTTCAAAGTGAGCACTGTGCTATCACTACTTCTGAATGAAGCATGTGTCCGCTGAGAAGAGGGGAAAACACCAGCAGATATCACTATGCAGCATCATAGATGTACAAGAGGATATTTTCAGTGGCAGCCTTGATTCTGGCATTCTCTAGTTTCTGACTACCTAATTTAAGAACTTAATAACGCTTTTATCAAGCACATTTGTGGGAGAGGGGACACTCATATCTTTTAGTTACCTAAAAATTCCAGTAATTCAGGACTTGTTGCTAGATCCTCATGTTTTGAGATGAATTTCATGATATCATTGAACATCGCTCTTCGTTCACAGATGTCAGATTCCCCCACAAAGAGAAGTTTTCTAGGCAAAAGTGGAAGAGAAGCCTGTGGATACCGCGTTGTCAGTCTCTGGTAGAGCTCCTCAATCTCGCTGTACTTCTTGGAAACCTGCAATGAAACACGCTGCCCGGGTGAGTTTCTTTACAGGGGATACATGAGGAGCAGTTTAAGCACTGTGAAACACTAACCCTGGAAACTGAAGTGGGAAAACATGTATTACCAAGGATATATACAGCCTATTAAAGCCTGTTATCTACATAGTGAATCCCTGAGCATTGTTGCCAGTCTTCTAATTCTGTTATTAAAATCCTCTCCCTAATGGAATTGAAGTTCATTGCCAGATACCCAATGTTCATTTTTCTGACTCATCAATTAACAAAATACAGGGAAGGTCACTGCTCCAGATACTTTTCTCTGACAGCAAAAATCCTTGTCCACTACAAATGAGCTATATGATGTCCAGCCCTGAGAGAGAGAAGGAAAAGAAGCCCAGCCAGGGAGGGACCCAATAGAGAAAGCAGCCTGAATCTTTTCACCATTGAGCCAGAAGACCCCATTTTTCCTATCAGGTGGGCTCCAGTGCCCTTCTGGCTGCTGAGGCCTGAAAAACTGGCACATTTGCTGCCCTGCAGAACAGCTAATGCAGAAATCAAAGGGCAAAGGCCTCAGCTGACCTCTGACTATTCAGTTTATCCATGAGAAAATGAAAACCAACAACTTGGCCATGCCCCACAGGTTCTCATAGAGGGAGAAGACGATGCCAGCAGTGAATGGAGTCATTGCTTCTGCAGACAAAGACAGGAAGCCTGAGGAGAAACAAGGCCCAAGATATTAGAAGGAAAGAGATAACCATGGGAACAGTGGTTAGAAATGGGGTTGCTTCTATTCCACTTCAAGTTTTAAATTCAATACCTTAAAAAATCAACACAAAAAAAAAATCCCACACAAACAAAACACTGTCTCTAACTGACATTACAGGTATAATGGAGAGTGACTGTCAGCCTCCGTGACAGTGGTGTTACGCAGACAGTATATTCATCATGGTTCTCCACAGCCCCCGAATCTAATAATGTGTTTCAACAAATACAGAGTCAGATTAAAAAAATGCAACCCCCAAAAATAGTGCTAGCGGAGTGTGTATGGGACTGAACGTTTACTGGGGTCCAATTCTGATCCTCTTGTGACACAGGTTGGTGAACTGTAGTGGAGTGAATTCTAATTAATACTGCACCATAAAAGATAGAGAGACTCAAGCATCACATACTGGGATGGGAGAAGTCAGAGTTTTTCTGCCAACACAGTGAAAAAAGAAAGTCAGCCTAACAAAAAGCATAGAAATAGAAGGAAAACAAGGTATAGATTGACCCAGAAGCCATAAGCTGTATCTATACTAGCGAACTAAACAGTATAAGGGCATACTCCCAGGCATTGGAACCTGAGAGTGTCTATTAGTATTATAGAATTATATAGTTTGGAAAAGACCTTAAGATCAAGTCCAACCGTTAACACAGTCAAGTCCACCGCTAAACCATGTCCTTACAAACCTCATTTACACATCTTTTAAACACCTCCAGGGATGGTGACTCAACCACTTCCCTGGGCAGCCTGTTACAATGCCTCACAACATTTTTCATGAAGTTTTTCCTAGTATCCAATCTAAACCTGCCCTGGTGCAACTTGAGGCCATTTCCCCTTGTCCTATCACCTGTTACTTGGGAGAAGAGACCAACAGTGACTACAGGAACCTGACAATGTCTGGCACAGTTTGGACTCTGGGCAGCTGGCACTCCTACAGATATTTTTTCGGCCCAAGATTTATTCCAGTGCAGAGACCACTCAGTAGCCAGTTTGGGTTCTGATGCCCATTGCACGGGGTAAGAAAGTTTCATACCATGGATGCAGCCAGACTGCACCAGCTGTCCTCCAGCCCAGAGAACAGGTCCTGACATTAAGAGACACACCTCAGCTAGTTTCCTAAATTGGACATAAGCATAAAGAGCAATAACCACCTTGGCTTTCATGCATCCCTGCCTTTTGCAGTAATTATCAACAAAGTGAGCTGATTTGAAAAATATTTGCAATTCCGTTGTGCAATGTTCAGTACGGGGTCAGTGACCAGTCACAAAAGGCAAGCAGCTCCATAGGAAAGATCTGAAGCACAAAATCAAACCTGAGTCAAAAGGAGTATGAAAAACATGAATTTTCAACTCATTTCCTGTAAGCAACACAGGTAAGCATGAGCAACAATGTGCAGGGACTGACATGCAATTCAGTTGCCAAGCACAAAAGTGATGTCAATAAAACAGTGTTCCCAGAATAAGACAATCCTCCCTTTGAGAGATACCACAAAAAGAGAGAAGAAGGCATTTCTGGAATTTCTGAATTGCACACTTCTAGTTTGCTAGGTTCTAGTAGCAGTCTGAACAGGGTACAACACCAGAGCCTCTCCCAAAAACACTACATAAGCACAAATGTAAGGTCAGTGAGGAATTCACTGGTATTTTTTCAAAAGAATAAACAATATTACCCTCCACGCAGGAAAAAAAAAATCAAGTCTGATTTGTGAAAATGTTCAACATCTAATTAATTTCAATAATAAATAACAAATTAATGTCTAAAAGCATTACAAGACAGCAGTCAATCAACAAGACTATGCCAAAACAGCTTTAAAATACTCCAAAAGTAACAATGAACTGAGACATACAAACTTATTTCTTTACCCACTTAGTTTTCATTCCTCCTCTCTCAAGCTCTGTAATTTATTCATGAATCTCAATTTATGTCTAATTACACCATTGAACCTAAAGTAAATGCACACCCTCGCATCATATTGGTAATTGAGCCTTTGTGAATCTGCGTGGGCTGTGACCACCACCAGCAACCCTGCCAGACAACACAGTACACAAGTTGCTAACGCTGTGTCCAAAGCACACAAGGTGCTGCCCAACAGCCGCAGCGAACCCTGCGAGCTCATCTCCAGCGGTGTGGGGATGCCCTCTGCTGGGATAACCCACCACACAGGCCAGATCTTAAATCTCCAGCCCAAACCTCGCTTACCTAAGCCTGGTGCTGGCCCCTGCAAGCCCTCGACAGCTGCGGGTCTTGTTCTCCTGTCCCTCTGTCTCAAACCTCAGCTGCTGCTGTCTCCTCTACATCTTCATTCATCTTTACCTTGGTTTTGGTGCTTGAAATGCAGCAGTAAGAATGGCTGAATCCATCAGCCTCAGCCTGATGCATTTAGAATCACAGAATAGTTTGGGTTGGAAGGGACCTCTGAAGATCATCTAGTTCAAGCCCCTGCCATGGATAGAGACATCAACTAGATCAGGTTGCTCAGAGCCCTGTCCAACCTGACCTTGAACACTTCCAGGGATGGGACATCCACAGCTTCTCTGGGCAGCCTGTTTCTGTGTCTCACCACCACCATCATCATAAAAACTTTATTATTTAGGTCTAATCCAAAGTTATCCTCTTTCAGTTTAAAACCATTGCACCCTGTCCTGTCACTACAGGCCCTGGTAAAAAGTCTCTCTCCATCTTTCTTAGGAGTCGTCTTTATATATTGAAAAAGGCTGCAGTAACGTCTCCCCAGAGCCTTCTCCAGGCTCGACAACCCCAACTCTCTCAGCCTGTCCTCACACCAGAGCTGTTCCAGCCCTATGACCATTTTTGTGGCCTCCTCTGGCCCCTCTCCAACAGGTCCCTGTCTGGCTTGCACTATGGTCGCAGGGGTCTCACAGATCGTATTTTCTCAGGTCAAGACCCATGTGTCACTCAAAGCATTCTCACACCTCACCAGTCAGAAAGCACTGATTTGCTGTGATGATTTTGTACCTTGTCAATTTTACATCCTCTGGCAATTTTCCAGGAGAAAGTAGTATCAGCATGTAGCAAAATTAATTTGTGCTCTTCCTGGTTACCACTTACAGGCATTTGAAAAGAGTTGATGAATCCTATGGTCCAAAATGTCAAGATAAAAAAACAAACACTGCTTGAAAAAACATTCCATCAATCCTATTAAGTGTACAAGGTCTCATTTGATTAATATGGAAATATTTTTCTTCTGCTGCCTGTAATCCCTTTAGGTCTTGATTCTGTACTTATCCTCTCCCCCTTCATGTCTCTAACTGAACTCTGTGAACACTGTTCAGCTAAAACCCCAACCACCTGAGTGCACGCACTTCAAGGAGTTCTGTCAAGTCACAATATCAAAGGCTCAATCTACTTCACTTCAAAGGAGTTAATCATGCAAATACAGCAAAGCATGTGCATATTTGCCAGGTCAAGACCCTATCTGCCTGTAACAATTAACATCCAACATAGAACTGAGAGGCAAGGATGGGTTTGAATATTTTTTTACACCAGGAACAAATAAGTAAGTTGAATATGATCAAATATAGCTAGAAGGTTAAGAAAACCACCGGGAAGTTCAAAGTGAAAGCCTGAAGTTTGCTGCTAATCCCTCAAATCTCACACATGTGCCTTGCCCCCTTCTTCAGGAGAAGCTCATGCATGAAAGTACACACACCAGAATGCCTGCAGGATATGAGCCTGCGACTCTCAGATGTGCATAGGAGAATTTGATCTCACTCTATTAATGGGATTTAATGCTTCCTTTTTCCCTAGGCTCCTTTTAATGCCCTATTTCTGACCTCAAACTGGCCTTCATGTGCTTTATAGTTATTTATCTCGAGGATTTCAGGGAAACTGAGATCTCAGAACTAACCCAAGCCCTTTGGTCAGCCAATGCACACTAGTGAAGAGGACTCTTGATCTTACAGTATTTCACAAAATACTTATGGCTACTGTGACTTTCTCTTACCAAGCCCACTTCTTAACACTGTCACAAAGCGGAGGTACAGCAGCATTGTCCTTTATACAGCCACCAGCTTTGGATTCGGGAATCAAAAGCACCCCTTCTCATAGAGAGCACAAACCAACCTTTCACTTGTAGACTCCCTGTTCAAGCCACACCAGAATTCATGTTGTTTGGTGACCTCATGGGTTTGCATTTTGGTGGATTTTAATTACACGACCACATGCTGCTCTCCCCACCTGTTTTACCCAGCAGAAGAGCAAGCACTCTAGTATTTCTTTTTAATTAACATGAATTCTTAGCAGCTCCTGAAACTATCACTACACTGAGCTGGGATTTTTTCTTTTCCTTCTCACAACACAGAGGTTATAATGTGAGGGAATTTATCTTTACAACACACTTGTATGTTCAGGAAATAGCAACTCCAACGCACAGATTTTGAGGCCCACAGAAAGAAGGACAACATATGCAAACAGGCAATGATGAAAACATAGATGATTACATAACCATGTACTCACACACCCTCATAATAAGAGAGGAAGACAGTTCTATAGTAAATTCCTCCCAAAAAAGTGCTGTCTGTCAAACATCGGTAGTTACTTCCTCAGCTTTAAATAAGAAAGATCTTGACTAACAAATGCAATTTGTAAAAAAGCAATTAAACTGGGTACATGTAGAAAGGGAAGGCACTATAGACAGGGTGGATTTTGAATAAGGCTAGGAAGAGAGAAGTTAATTGCTGAAAAAGGTAAGGTGTAGCTAGAAAAAATGCATTTAAGATAAATGAAGCCTTTTCTTCTTCTCACAGAAAATAGCAGATCTACAGGCAAGAATAATGTCTTCCCTCTGCAGTAGAACCTCTGATGCAGCACCAAAGATAAAACAAATTTCACTGTTTCAATAGGGCAAGAGGATTCTGACCTTTGAAAGAAATTCAGCTTTTTCCTTCAATTATCAAATATAACCTCAAGGTTAAGCAGTTCTACAACCTATTTGCTCTGTTTTACAAATGATTTTTTTTTTTAATTAATAAATCCCTCCAGTTCTTAAGTATATAGATCTGAAATTCATCACAGAAGTGAATTTCCTCTTCTGTTAATGCTTCAGAAGCATTTAAATTAGAAACACCATGATAGTGATTTTGCATAGTCCCATTAAGGATAGGGAACAGGGAAGTCTGGATTGCTCATACCTACAGTAAAGGCCAGAGGTCAGATCTGAAATCTGGGGGCTGTTCATTTGGTTTTGGTCATAGGCCCTTACCATGTCTTGATCCAGTGTGGTCTAAATCGCAGCCCAGAGATTACAGCTAGCTTAGAGGATGCTTCTGTCCTGTTCACCACCTTTTTCCAGGGGATACAGAGAAGTTATTTGAGCAATTAATGCTGCTCGGTCACATCGCTACTCGTGTTTGCTCACAGCCTAATGCACAGAAAGCAAGTTTGACTGCTGCCACCTAGGGCCTCAGCATGAAGGGGAGTCACTTCAACTGGAAACAGGTGGAAGAACAGGTAGACAAGAAAAATCAATTTAGCTGATATTGCAGGGAGAGAAAGAGGGGAAGAAAAATAAAAACAAAGGTTCTCAAAACACAGATCTGGCTCCTGAGGTAGCCAAAATCAAATTAACATACCCAGAGGCAATGAAGACCCTATGACATCTACTTGTCTTCTCCAACCTATTTGTCATCTGAGCACTGTGACATCAGCTCCTTCCTTCAGCCTCTCAAATTTGGTTCAACAACAAGTTTCCTCTCCCATTCTGCTTGCATACTTGGGAAGGCAGAACGGGCACACATTGTTCTTTTTCCTCCTTTCAAACAAATTTGACATTTGACCTGCTGCCCAGTGTAACCTCATTCTTCTCTGCTGCTTCCTAGTCACCTGTTTCTCTTAAAAATCACTTGCAAAGTCTCTGGTAAAGGGCTGTGGTTCTTCCTTGTGCTGGTACAACACCCAGTAGAACAGGGCACTACGCAGACACTATGGGTGCAATTTACCTCCCCTGGCAGCCGCAGGGCTGGGGTTTGCCTCCAGGTTAAGAGAGCTGCAGGAGGGGTCTCAGCTCTCATGACAGTCAGATATAGTCACTACATTTTGGCAAGATGTGACTGGAACTCAAGTCACCTGAGCACAGGCAGCTAGTGGTACCTTGGATGGTGTGCCCTGTGTTACCTCGCGCTGTTCCAGGATGGTGCCAAAACTTTCATGTCCTGTCTCACATCTGCCAGCGCCACCTAGGGTAACTTAGGGTTTCTCAAATGATACCAGCCATGTACATTAAGCAAAGTGGATTCCCCACACCAGAGATGCTCAGCTACACTCTTCTCAACATCCCTGACTGGGATGGGAGCTTAGAAATTCACAGCAAATGTAGGCATCTAATCATAGAGAGCAGATTGTTCTGCGTCTCATGCCATCTGAGATGCTTCATGGTATCACAAGAGGCTTGTGTGGTGCGGGCAAATATCACACAGCACCTATGGGAGACCCACAACCTCCTGAGGACCAGATGGAAAATCCCAGAGCACCTCTGGTGGTATAGACAGTGAGCTGTGTGCAATTCAACTGAGCCTTAAGTATTTTAGCCTGGAGTTGAAGCCCCAGCCGTCTAACATGTAGAATGCTTTCCCTTTACAGTCAAAGAAGAGAAGCATTTCCAGAGGATGAGTCAACTCATTCCCTTTATCCCTGTTGACCATAAAAGCAGGGCCAGACTCAGATTAAAATATCCAACTTACAGAGTCAGGATAAGTCAGGACAGGTGAATCCCTCGGTTCCTTCCAGTAATACAGAAAAGACCCAATGGAATGAATAGATGCAAAGCATCCACCCTCCAACCTCCCAGCTCGAGGTTTTAAATTACTTTCACACCCCAACTATATAATGCATCAGGCTTAGTCAGCTAAAAAAAAAATGTATCTGATGAGATGTTATTCCGGGCAGACTACCACAGTTTTCGTCTTCATGAAGAATGAAATGTCAGGAGGCCCGACCAGAAAAGAAATTGTAAAGGTTCATCTCACTTGAGAAGAGCAACTAAGTGCTGAAAATTCTCCTAGAGAGAGCGGACATGAGAACGCACAATCTCAGCAAGCAGGGGGGGCACAGTAGAAAGCCTGTTTCTCCTTTTTACAGAAGAGCTGATTTTATCTATTTTTCCTTAAATGAAGCAGAATGTTAGATGACAATAGGCCAGTTTAACACCTTGGGTTTAGTCTGGTTCTTTCTTGCACAGAGCTGCGTGGATATACTATAGGACATAAGCAGGTCTTGCTATAGAAAAAAAAAAAAGTGATTTCACATCCCCTTCTCTTATCTGCCCATGTCTGGACCTTCCCCTGCCCTAAAACAAACTGTAATGGGGCTGTGCAACTCGCAGGCTCAAGAAACAGGTGTGGATTAGTACTAAATAACATGCCCCTAAATGCTCATTTTTAGCCAGGACTAGTTCCTCAGCCGATGTTACAGAATAGGCACATGACACCAGCACACAGAAGGAAGCACAGCAGGAGCCAGAGCAAGCAGCCAGGGACAAGAAGGGAGAACAGACTCTTACGCCAGCATTGCTGCTTTTACCATGAAGTTATATATAGCATAAGGAGTGTGATAAATATATGCGATCTCCTCACCATGTACCTCTTCAAAACACTGACAGATGTGGCTTTATCTGCAAATCAGACTGTGTAAACATCCATTTATTCAGGTATCTTCTACAGAGTGTGAATTACACAAGGGCTAATGATCTACCAGGTAAACATGCGCTCACATCACTCTGACATTACAGTCATCCCGAAAACACCTGTAAAGTGCAAATCTTCATAGCATGCAACAGAATGCATCCCTTGGAGTCCCTTTACAGTCAACTGACAGAGAAATACATTTCTCGGGACTGGTTCAGCAGGCAGCTAAAGCAGATCAAATGAAATGTACCCTAAATGTACCTTTTTTCATCAACTCAGTTCCAGGTGAGACAGCTTGAATGGACATGCATGTATACAGATGACTTAAAAAAGGTGCTATATTTTCAAATCTTTACTGTGCAAGCATCATGAAAAAGACAATACAACTCAATAATGTTTTATACAGATACTTCCTTATAAAAGTCTCTTACTAAGGATTTTTAAAACCATGTCAAGGCTAATAGGTCAGGGCTAACCTACTCCAAGGCTAATTCCTCTTATTGCCCCACATGATTCTCTCTCCATTCACATACACTATTACATATCTATTTCATGTCTATGTACCGAGTCCCAGTGCTGATACATATATCAGATAAACTAATTTTGCAGGAGAACTTGTAAAAAGTTTAATTGGTTTCTGCTTGTTGACCCACAGTGCAAAATGCCTTAAAGGCAACAAAAACCAGTCAATGTTGCTTTAAGCTCCTGGAATAAAAAATTCAATTAATACACTGTAATATTCCTATTGTGGGAATGATACAGACTGTGTGATGACAAAGTGTCTGCTACATCAGGACCAAAATAATTAAAGCTGATTAAGAAAGAAAAAAACCTGATCACTAACACAATACTGATTAAACATTTACCATAAATTGAACTACATCTTCAGGCTTGTGCTTTGCTGATTTGAAGGCAGCCAGTCGGGTTACAACGACAATGCGATACTCTACATGGCCAGACATCATCTTCCCGTGGATTTCCTGGTATTCTGGCACCGACAAATCCAGTCCCGTGTGCACATTCTGAATTTGCCTAGGGAAGAAAACACAGGCAGAGTTCAGACATTGGCAGGGAGACTTTTAACTGACGCTTCTCAAGGATCCAGTTCAAAGCTCAAGGAAGTCAGTGCAAAGACTCCTGTTTCAACAGGACACCAGACAGACCCTACATGACACTGTTCCTACTCTGCAACAATACAAGTTTGGACATGGCCTGTTTCCGATACTCTATCCCAAAGCACCTGCCATGGGCCACTGCAGACAAAATGCCAGGAATACAGCATTTCTGGGAACAGAAAATAGGGATTCATTCAGAACAGGACTTAATCCATAGGAGCTGAAGGTGCTGTCCTACCCAGCAGGGTAGATGAGAAGATCCCATGATCAATCATCTGGCCTTGTTTTCAAGCAAAGGTCTGTTCACTAGAATTCCCCCCAAGCCCTACCCACCTCTCCTTTGTCTTAGGACATCCCCAGGAATGGCAGAGACAATAGCTGAAGGAGGCCATGAAAGGAAGAATGAGTTTGCTTGAGTGCAGAGACAAAGTTTCTAAGAGCCAACAAAGGAACTAGATTAAAGCCTGAAATAGAAACAGAAGTTGCTGGAGCAGACTCCTGGGCCAATCACACAGTTTCAGTTTTTGGAGGTCCTTGAGGAAAAGCAAATACCTACTAGGACTGAGCAAGTTAAAAGAGTGAGTACATGATCTCTCTGAACTGCCTTCTGGTCTTGACTGACTGACAGTCTTGTTGCCAAATAGCAGAAAAGGTACACTAGCTAAAGTATCACAGAAAATCCCACTGAAAACAAACCCACCTGTCCTTTCAGAACCAGCTGAATTAGGAAAAGAATCAGAGCATTAACCTCTGAGAGCTGCCAACAGTCAGAACCACCCAAGGCTCCTCTTGCAGGAAAAGACAACAAGGGAGCTGCTGCTGCAGTTTACTCAACACGTTGTCTTCTCCTGCCAGCTTCAGATCCACTGAATCATGGCATCAACTTCCCCCTGGATTCCAACCCAAGGAATTACTTACAACATTTCTGCAAGAGGAATGCCAGGATCATGTTATAGAGCTCGCGCATCAAGAGTAAGACTGAGCAGCTGTTGTTGGGGCACCAGAGAATGGTATATTTAACAAAATAAACAGTCTGTTTCAATAGACTGGAAACCAAAACTGATGAGCCACCCTTTCCGCAAAGTTACCCCCATGCCAAGCCATAGTACATTTACTGCTGCTGTCGCTGAAACCAAGTACTCTGAGAGATGCAGAAATTAGTTTATCATCCAGAGCATTGAATACTCTCTGAACACATCTCTGCATGCATCCTTCCTACGTGTGAGTGAGCAATTTTAATTAAATCAAAGGGACTGTTAAAAAAATTTCATTAAACATTTTTCTGCCTTTTTTTTAACCTCAGCTGTATGGGGAATGTCAGGTCTTCCCTGGACTTCCTGTGGATTGCAGAGGTGTCTTGTGGAATTCTTGCCTCTTTCTTTAGGAAGTTTAGATTAATTAACACAGGTGTTCTTCATCTAAGTATGCATGTGGTGTACAATCTTAAAATACACTTTAAAGAGGCTTAAGTAATCTAGTTTCAAACAAAGATTCAAAGCTTCTCTCATCATGTAAAAAATTGACCAGTTCTTTTGAAACTTGAGTTTTCCCAGGAAGGCAGCTTCTGAATCTCCAATGCAAAACGGGAATAAAAAGCTTTTTAAAGAGTATCTCGAGAGTTCTCTATAAATTGGACAGCAACAAACAAGGGCACAGGCCCAATTTTGTACTCAATCCTCTTTGCAAGTCATGTTCAAAACAGTAGGGCTTTAACAACAGCTCTACTGTCACCAAGATTTTGTACTAGGTACCCAATGCTCCAATTTTGTCCTCATTTTCTGCCAGCCAAACCCTTGACTTTACACTAACAGACAAAATTTTGTTCTCGGTTATACGTTGTTGGACTTTGAACATAGAATCAATAGTGCTTATGTATAAATACATAGGTGCCTGACTTTCACCCAGCAGTCTGTTGAACCCGTAAGTAACTGTCACTATCTGGAGTGTTGCCTCCTTCACCGGCAGCCAAAATGCTGATCCAAAGGACACCTGCCAGTAAAATCAGTGGGATCTGGGGTTTTTAAAATATACCTGCATCAGAGGAAATATTCTCCAGATGTGCAGTCACTCAAATGTTGTGACTGCAGCTACAACAGCAAAAAGGTCTGACAGATGGTACTGAGGAGTGACTGACTTCTGTTAACACAAGCACAAATGACAAATTAACCTGCTTTTCGTCTCAGAACGTAAATAAAAGGAAAAAACACCACTAAACCATCCTTCCTGATTGGTCTTATTTGCTTAAAACACCAACCACGTACAGATGTTCTGAAATGACAAAAATTTCACTGCGAGAGCTACTGCATCAAAGAGTGAATTAGTACCTTACCTGCACCCAGGGTTTTTCATTTAAAGTTGTTAAAAGTCTCAGCTAAAATGACTGTAATGGAAAGCGATTAGAGGGAGGGGGAATAGCTATATTTTTGCTTATTTGCTTTACACCTTGTGATCACTTTCATTATCATCCCTTACAGTAAACCTTCCACTATTATTTCTTCCATAGCAACAAGACTATGTGTGTTTTTTAATACAAAAATTATTCTAAACTAATAGAAACCCGCAGGGAGGCTGAGACAGGTACAGCGTAATATCCAAAGCTTACTCTAGTTCTTGTAATGCCTTAGTTTCAAAATAAGCAGCCCCAGTGTTTTAGTTCATTCAATACTGTTATTGTTGTTACTCAAATGGAAGCAGCACCTACAAATCCCAAGATAGAATGTAGTTTCATTGCATTTTTCACATCAGACGCAATGATTTTTACACTAGCAACCTTAAAAAAGGAGAAAGGTGGTTGACTAAATGGGACTCAGAGGTTTATTGTTTCTACTCTTTAATCTAGTTTGTGTATCCCTTAAATTACACTTTTGTCTACAATACAGACAGTTCAGGGGAGCCTTGGGCGCATGGTTAAGTTTGCTAACATGAATGACTTCACCTGAACACAACAGGACCATTCACACCAGTGACCCTGTGCTTGCACAACTGGATCATGTGGGATCCACACGTGACAGCGGAAGGGTCGGCTGAACAGAGCAGTTTCCACAGCTCATGGAAGAGCCACAATATTTCATTCCTGTCTTTTGATCTGCATGTAATGCAAAGGCTTTGTACTTTAGTTCCCCTGCTTTCTGTGCTGAAATGTCAAAACGGGAAAGAAGGGAAAGCAGCCATTGCTAAGCAAGAAAACAATGTAAGGGATGTAAGCACTACGACTAGAGAAACTTTATTCCAGTGTCTGTGTGGTCAGGACAGCGGACTCTGCACTTTCTGCTTGGGTAAAGTCAGCCCTGTCAGCAGCACCAGCTCCAGCAATTCTCCTCCTTCTATGGGTGACCCCAGACAGGACCAAACTCTGATGAGCAAGGTCATAGCAAAAGAAGAAAAAACTTGTACAACTAGTTTATTCATTAAGTGAAGGCAAAATATCAGACACAAATTAGCCAGCAAACATTTTTGTTTCTCTGTATAGTCTAACTACAAGTATACAAATTATTATTTATTTATAATGCCACAGCAACTAGGAATCCTACTCCTAAACCAAAACCAGTACATGTAAAGAGTGAAAAAGGTCACAACTATACAGCTACATAATCTCACAAGCTAGAAAATACACTCAGTTGCTAAAGCCTTAATCCTAAACATACATATATATCCAATTTAATCACTGAAAGCATTCCAATACCAGTGGGACAATTTGCAAGTGGTAAAGTCTATTGACTGTAAAATAAATCCAGGTGTTCGGATTTCCATTTCCAAGCTAACCCTATATACAAAGTCAGCCCTATAAAACACGTGTGAGTTAAGTCAGATGCGTTTGAAGGTCCAAGGTCATTGCTCCAAAGGAAGTCAGGCCCTAATACAGCCAAATATTTAAGGATTAAAACAACGGCTTTGAAGTTAATGTGATTGAAATAGTTTCTAGTTATGTCCTAGGAGGCAGATGTGTGAGGCAAGACCTTGCTGAATCAACACTTGTTTCTCACGACACACCTGATAGGAAACTGCTTTCATGTGGTCTCAAATATCTCACAGGGGTAAAAAAAGGAGAGGTTTTAAAAACTTAAAGCAGTGCCTCTGCACCCACCTAGGACATGGCTTCCAGAAGGTGGGAAAACAGAATAAACACATTTTGCCCACCCCTGGCCTGACTTCGAACCAGAGGAGCTCCCTGCGGCCTGGTGGACACGGGGGTCGGGGCGCAGGGAGCCGAGGGTCAGCTGAAGGCTCTGGTGACACATCTCACAAACGTCCCTTTACACCTCAGGCATCATTTTTAAATCCTTCTGACCTGCCTCAAAATAGTGGCAAAGAAAAGACGTTTCTGGAAGGTGGGTCCCCAGCAGTGTCAGTGTGGAAGGGAAACCACCCCAAGTTACCACAGAATCACGAATGTCCCGGGTTGGAAGAGACCCTGCAGGTTCACGGACTCCACAGCCGGTGTCACAGCACAACTGCGGTCGCTCCCGGCTGCCAAACGCCACGTAACTCGCGGAACCGCACAGATCCCAAGTGTCCCAGGGGCAAATCCACACACCAGCCGCCCACTTCGGCCTCTCCTCAGCTCCGCCACCGCCCCACAGCCTCCCCTCCGCTGCCCCTCGGAGCCCGCCCCGGGCTCCCCGAGCGGCGCCGCCCGCCGCGCTTCTTCCCTGCCCCGGGCGGCTGCGCGGGCCCTGCCCCGCCAAGGGGAGGCCGCGGCGAGCGGCTCCGCAGCTGCAGCGCCCGGGGGTGCTGGAGGAGTTGAGGCGGGCGGCGGAGTCGCTGCCCTGTGCCCTCCCCGGTACCTGGTGGTGACCAGCACGGCGGGCGCCGGGCTGTGCTGCATGGCGCGGGGCGGCGGCGTCGCTCCCGATCGTTGCCGGGCCGAGAGGAGAGGCCGCGTCCGGCTGTCACGGGGTCCCGCCTCCCTTCCCTCGGGCTGGCAGCGGCCGCCCTGCCGGATGTTTGGCTGCCGGGCGGCTTCGGTGCAAAACGGTCACTGGGAAGGGAGGGGGGAAAGGAAAACGTCGGGGCCGGCGGGAAAAAAAGGCATAATTAGACCGTAGTCGGCAGGATTCGAACCTGCGCGGGGAGACCCCAATGGATTTCTAGTCCATCGCCTTAACCACTCGGCCACGACTACACCGATGGATGCCTGTTTTGGCACGGAAGCTCCACTAATTCACCTCCGCGTTTGTTCTTTTTTTCTTTACGGGGCCAAAAAAAAATCCCTAAGTCTCAGTGGCATCTGTGTGCCCTCCTCCTAAGGGCAGACAGCTCGCACGCATCTTTCTGCCTTAAAATAACGGGCAGGATGCTGCTGAAGAGCGTTAAGTTTAATAAAAACCTGCCCGCTGGCTGGGTGCCTCTTCCACGGCAGCTCTGCCCGCCGCAGGGCGCTGCAAACCCCCCGCTGCCCCGGCCACGGGGCTGCCCAGAGGTGCTGTTTGCTCAGCCTTGATTTTGGAACGAAAGCAGCAAGCAGCTGCTCCCTCTGCTGCCCTGCACCCGCACCCACAGCTTCCTTTGCACGCCTCTGGCTGCACCGGGATGTGCACCTGGGTGCTCGGTGCTTCCCTGAACGGGAATCACAGAACTTTAGGGATCGTAAGGGACCTCGAAAGATCATCCAGTCCAATCCCCCTGCCGGAGCAGGAACACCTAGATGAGGTTACACAGATATGGTGTATATGGTGGTGTGAACCGTCGCTGCTCTGTCTCCCAGAACAAGATGAACAGAGGGTCCAGCAGATGTTTGCAAGGTGAAAGAGACAGGGCAGATCCCAGTTCTCTGCTGGTCAGCACTTCAGTTAAGACTTTGTCTCAAAGGCACCATTTGGAGTAACCTAATAGTTGCTTCAGGTGTACCTGGGCTAAACCACATCAAGAGTTGAGGCCATAGTTTGCCCCCTATTGGTACCCTACTCCCTCCCCAGACTTACAGCAACCAGAACTATGACACCAGGGAAAGACTGGCACTAACTCCTGCAGGAGTAGGACAAACAAATTGGAGGGGTTTATATACAGACACCAGCACTAACCAACAGCTCTCACATGTGTGGAGCAGAATGATAAGTTTTTGCAGGGAAGCACCCGGGAAAAAACGCTTGGCACCGGGCACAGCTTGCTGCTGCTGCTCACACCTCAATACCACAGCAAAAATCTAAGGACATGCTGGGAAACAGAAACAGAACCAGAGGCTGCAGATACATCAGTGCAGCTGCCCTAAGAACAGGCTCTGCACCCCGAGTGGGTACCCAGCGGGGCCCAGGGGTGCCCCCAGAGAGGAGCAGCCCCCAAAGGAGAAGCTGGTGAGCGGACTAGGGCTCTTCATCCTAACAAGAAAAGCTGCAGGAGCTGGGGATGCGATGGAAGTCTGTAGAAATCAAGAGAGGTCCAAAGGTGGCAGATACAAAACGATCTTTTGCTGGTTTTGGTTAAAAAAGGAGTCTGATGAAATTCATGAGTCAAAACAAACAAAAAAGGGAGACTTCGTAAGTGGAATTCCTTCCTAAATCCTGGTTGTTTTCTCTCCCTGGTTATTGCCACTGGAAACCTTTTGTTAAGTAGAGTGTAAATATGACCACATGGCTGCAGCCTTCAGCAATTGCCAGAAGTGCTGCAAACCACTGGAAAATGCTTTTGAAATGTGCATTGTTCTCAAGTGGCCTCTGAAGGGTTAAAAAGCCCTGAGCTGGAGTTCCTGAAAGCATAAGTATAACCTAAATAGTTATTTGTCTAAATGAATTACTTCTTTAATGGCAATTTTGCCCCCGGTTGGCTTCCTGGATAATTCAATTTATTCAGATAGTGACAAGGAGTAAGCAACTGGCAGTTTGCCACCTGAGACAGCAAAAATAGAGCAGGACCTGAGCTGCCAGGCCTGGTGGAGGCAATGCCTGTGAAGCTGCTTCGAAAACTGGAGCTTTTCTCCACAAACAGGTGTCTACTCAGCCCTAGTGTGCTGCTGGGCTTTGTCTATGGCCTGGAGAGGCTGTGTGCACTCTATTGGTGTGCATGTGAAGATGTCCAAGCGCTGCTAATTTATCTGATTTCTTAGTAGGTCTCATTGTATGTGGCGTTTTTATAACTCTGCAGCCTGTGTTATCGAAAGTATCACGTAGTTGGAAAATAAACCAAATGTCTTGATGTTGCTAACCTCTGAAGTTGTGGAAAGAGTCAAGTGACTTACCCATAAGGAGTAGGATCTTTCATCAGGGGTTGACTACGCAGAGTGCATTTCTGAGTGAATATTGGCATAAAAGTTGGACAAAACTGAAATCCAGCAGAAGAAATCTGTGATATGCCGATAGAGCTGTTCGCTGGAGCTAAGCAACAATCTTGCCTTTTTCTGAAGCAATATCCCAGAATATTTGAGGTTTGGTTCCCATGTTGCCTTGCATGCTACATAGACAATATCTTCCATAGGACCCTTTTTTTGTGTGTTTTTTGTGTGTTTTTTTTTCTTTTTCTTTTTTTTCTTTTTCTTTTTTGTTTGGTTGGTTGGTTGGTTCGTTGGTTTTGGTTTTGGTTTTGGTTTTGTTTGTTTTTTTTCTTCTGGCAGAAAAGAGCACATAAATGAACGCTGGCCAGACTGTGGCCATCAGGCACAGTGGCACTGGGACTCAGGGCAGCTGATCGTCACCTGGAGATGTGGAGGGGCAGGCCTGTGGGAGACTGTGCAGCAAACCTGAGAACCAATACCAATATAAGAGTTCTTATAAATCTCATTATTTTGGGGCACCCTTTGAATACTGAGGTTCAGTAATACATTTCCACTGATCTGGGAGCACCTGCTATGTAACCACCTGATGGCCTATGTCCTGAGCTGACTTCCATGGGATAAAACCCTTCTTGTCTCTTTGAAGTAGTTTAAGTTTCGACTGTGTCTGGTGGGTTATCACTTTGTGCTATGAAACAAGGACTATCTTGCCTTAGAGCAACTGTGTCTGCACTAGCAGGGCTCTCAGAGCAGAGGGCTCCTGGAATGGCTGGTGAGTTTATATAATAATTTTCCCCCATCTTTTCACAAAATGCCTCTTAGGGACCAAAAAATGTTTCTACTCTTTTTCCACAGTACCTATCTGCTCTTCTACCTGCTCACTGCACATGTGGGAGCAGATCCTGCAGATGTTTCCTTCAACAGAAGGAGAAAGACCGTGTGACGGGGATGGGGTTGGGATGTCACCCTGCAATTCTGTGCCTGAGCTGTTATCAGAGGCATCCGACAAGGCGTACATCCCCCGTGACCCTGCACCACTCCCAGGGTCACAGATCAAGAAGAACCTGCTTGGAACCACATCCCAAAACCCTGCTCCCAGACACCAGCACAGTCCCATGGTGTGTAGATATTACAGACCCAACACCTCAGGCAGCTGTGTGAGGGTGATTTCGGCTCAGGACGGGTGAGCATCAGCCGTGTTTGCGTCTGGACTAATTTTTGTGTCCACTAGAGAGCACTCAAATACAAGCTGTAGATGAGGGCTCGGCTGCTGGTGATGGCTGGAGTCCCAGTCTCTGTCTCAGCCTTGGGGAGCCAACTGCCCAACTCCCGTCCAGCACCGTTTTCTTGCACAGTCAATCCCATTGACTCCAGTCTCTCCCTCAGCTCATGCCCAAAACTTGACTCTGGGACCAGTTCACTGGCATTTTCTACAGAGCTCAAGCCAGTCAGTGGTATGACCACGTTTGCAGTTAGGGCTGATATTTGTCTTTATGTTTTATACATAGTTTTACTCCCTGTTGCTAAACTAAGAACCTTTCACTGACTCATAAGCCAGAGGTGTTTTCTCAGCCACCTGCCTCAACATGAAGCGGGTTGTGAGGAACCAAGTGTTGGGTTTGTGCTTGGACTCAATGACCTTAAGGGTCTTTTCCAACCTAAACGATTCTGTGAGTCTATGATTCTATTCTAAGTGGGCATGGGATGAAAAAAAGGGAGAAAAAAGAAATGCTAAAGGTTAGAAATCAGCAGCCTACAGCTTGTATTCTTCATGACTTCTCCTCATACCTGGCACAGGGCATTTCTGACAGAGAACAGATCATTCTTCATCCACTGAGCTGGAGCAGAGCAGACAGATACAGAGAAAAATGATGCAGATACACCAAGCATCCACCTCCCCAGTGCTTAGAAAGGGGCACAAACACATTTGCTGTCCCTTTCCAGACATGACTCAAAAGTTCTCCCCTTGGCCCACCCTGTGGCAACCTAAAAAACCTGTGGAAGAGGTTTAAAAGGACTTGGGCAAGCTCACATGGCCTGGGGACTGGCAAGCAGCTGGAGAGCTTATGGTCTGGCACCTGTGAGATAGCCAGGTCCTCTGCAGAGCTTATGGTCCAGTGCCTGTGAGATAACTGACAGCCAGGTTCTGGGCCCCGTCTGGACCCATTTGGTAAGCAAGCAATGGGAGACACCAGTGGTGAGGAGTGTGCTGAAGGGCAGCTGTAGCAGACAGTCCAGACCTGAGAGGTGAAGGGGATGGTCCTCCCTGTCCCTTCAGTTCTGGCAGGGGCATGGAAAAAGCAGGTTAGCACCAGGTAGCCTTTCACTATATGTGCTGGAGGACTGCCCACCAGCCATCTTCGTCAGACCCAGCGTGCCCACAAAGGGTTGAAGAGAGGAAAAAAAACTCCTAAAGCCTGTTAAAATATTGAGTGATTTGTGGCTGGGGTCTGTTCACAGTATCACAGTATGTTTGGGATTGGAAGGGACCTCAAAAGATCATCTAGTCCAATCCCCCTGCTGGAGCAGGAACACCTAGGTGAGGTCGCACAGGAACATGTCCAGGCAGGTTTTGAATGTCTCTTCATTCAGCTCAATGCAAACAAACTGAAGCCCTAGAGTTTAATACTTTTCTGTTGCCCATGAGGGTACGAGGGGACTTGGAGTCTCCATCATAGAACAGAATCATTCTGGTTGGAAGAGAACCTCAGGATCATCGAGTCCAACCATAACCTAACTCCAGCACTAAACCATGTCCCTAAGAACCTCGTCTAAATGCCTTTTAAACACCTTCAGGGATGGTGACTCCACCACTTCCCTGGGCAGCCTGTTCCAATGCCTCACAACCCTTTCTGGGAAGAATTTTTTTCCTAATATCCAATCTGAACCTCCCCTGGTGCAACGTGAGGCCATTTCGTCTCATCCTATCACTTGTTACTTGGGAGAAGAGACCAACCCCCTCCATGCTACAACCTCCTTTCAGGTAGTTGTAGAGAGTGAGAAGGTCTCCCCTCAGCCTCCTGTTCTCCAGGCTGAACAGCCCCAGTTCCCTCAGCTGCTCCTCATCACACTTGTGCTCCAGACCCCTCACCAAATTAAGTAACACAAAATGAAACCTTTTTATAAAGTAGATGTGGAACAGTCAGGCTGCCTGTCCTTGGGAGGAGGCACCAAGCCATTGCAGGTCCTGCTGATTTGACTTTACCAAGGCCAGTAGTGATAGGACAGCTTTAAAACTTTAAATTTTAGACTGAAACGGTAGATTTAGATTGGATATAAGGAAGAAATTTTTTATTATAAGGGTGGTGAGACACTGGAACAGCTGCCCAGAGAAGCTGTAGATGCCCCATCCCTGGAAGTGTTCAAGGCCAGGTGGGACGGGGCTCTGAGCAACCTGGTCTAGTGGAATAGTGGAAGGTGTCCCTATCCATGGCAGAGGGGTTGGACTAAATGATCTCCAAAGGTCCCTTCCAAACCAAACCATTCTGTGACTTTGGTTCTATGATTTAGAGGTGTGAGTGCCCAACACTTCTGGAAATGAGGCATCAGCTATTCGTGTGTTCAATGCTTTTCCAGAAATTATTCAAATACATATAGCAAGAAGCTACAATGCTATGTTCCGTGTGTGTGTTTGACTTTTTTCTCCATTTCAGTGTTGAAGAAGCCAATCACTGCTCCAGCTTCTCCTCATCACACTTGTGCTCCAGGCCCCTCACCAGCTTTGTTGCCCTTCTCTGAAATCTCTCCAGCACCTCAAGGTCTTTCCTATAGTGAGGGGCCCAAAACTGAACACAGTATCAGGGCCAAGGTGTGACCCCATGAACTCATCCCAGGGCCACATCTGTCTCCTGTCCACCAAGCAGGGACCAGCTCTCGCAGCTCTGCATCCCTGCCTGGGTCTGATTCTTGGCAGTTCGTGGATTTGCTTTTCATCTCTCCTAAGACAGCAGGTGAACAACAGTGAGTTTATAAACTTCAGGGGAATTGCCCACCTGTTTTTGAATCACTGGCAGAGGACTCTGCTTGTAGCCATGGATGAGGAGAAATCAGCACTTACGGTATAGCAAATTAAATTGGGGAGAAGAAAACAAGAGGAAAAACATGGCTATTAAAACATAGTTCAAAAGCTGAACATGTTTTTTTTTTTTTCAACCTTGATTCATATTGGGAGAAATACAATATTAATTACCGAAAAAGGCTGCACTGGAGTAATAGGATTCCAGTGAAATGACCAGTCAGTTTATCACTGCTACCATTATTTGTTTTCAGATGACAATTACAAAACCCAGATGTGAACCACTAGGAGATTTTACATTAGGGCTGGTGTTATCTGCGAGTTTCAAAGGTAGCCAAAATGGTAGATTTAAAGTTCACTCCTGTTATATGATGTGGTAAGGTTGTTCATAGCCTGTCAAGGCAGTATTTTAATCTACAAACCTCCTAAACTCACTATAGACTTATTCTGTGGAGGAGGGAAGAGAGTTATGTAGCTGTTCTTCATTATGCCTTGTGCTTTCCCCCACCCTTTGAACAGTTAACCTGTAATATGATGAGCCACATGTCAGGAATAATCTAGTAGAAACCATAGGTAATCCCTGCCCAAAGATAAACCTGGCTTTTGAGCTGCTGCAGCCCTGGAATTAAAATTCCACCTCTCTTAAGTTAGGGGGTCATAGGTAAACCATGGATAAATTTCCTAGTAGCCAGTGAGGAAGCAACGATGAGATTTCCTGGTTTGCCTCGGTTTAATAAAGCCAAATCTTAAAATACAGGAAATTTTCTATATTATTCAAAAATCATATTTTCAGTAGATGGATACAATAGATTTTTTTTTCTCTTTCCTTCTTTCCTTTTTTCCTTCTTTCTTTCTTTTTTTTTTTTTTTTTTTCCAAAAGAAAGGATAGATTTGGGGTAGTTGACTCTTTACATAGGTGCAATGAAAAGAGTATATCCCCAAATCAAGAAAAGGTGAAGGAGCAGTCAGTAACTGCACAAGTTTCCAGGTAGACTCTCAAATAAGCTGCTAAATTTTTCAAGTACCTCTTCACCACACACCTGACCTAAGCTGTTGTGCAAAGACTTTACCTTGGTTTCCCTTACACCAAATAAAGCTCTGGAGGTGTTTATGTCCATGCTCATTCATTTGGTTGGTGATAAAGAGGAACCCAAGGTCTGCTTGGCTTTGGTGCTGACTCCTGGTTGTTCTCAGGAGCCAAGTTTTTGGCTTTCTGTAAGCCAAGGTGAAGCGACTGCCATCTGGTGAGAGAAACAATCGGACTGTGGAGAATGGAAATAAAGACTTCTTGAGAAACCACGTTGTTCTAGGTGGTCCTACGACCAGATTTATCCATGCCCTCTTCACATGACTGGAGACTCTGCTGAAATCAGTTCAAAGCTACAATTACAAACCCAGCATGATTAATGCTACCCAAGCATTCCTGTTTAACATTTTTATCGACGATTTAGATGAGGGGATTGAGACCGTCATCAGCAAATTTGCTGATGACATCAAGTTGGGAGGGAGTGTCGACCTGCTGGAAGGCAGGAGGGCTCTGCAGAGGGATCTGGATAGACTGGAAAAGTGGGCTGATTCCAGTGGGATGAAGTTCAGTAAGGCCAAGTGCCGGGTGCTGCACTTTGGTCACAACAACCCCCTGCAGCGCTCCAGGCTGGGCACAGAGTGGCTGGAGAGCAGTCAGGCAGAAAGGGACCTGGGGGTACTAATTGTCAGGAAGCTCAACATGAGCCAACAGTGTGCCCAGGTGGCCAAGAAGGCCAATGGTATCCTGTCCTGTATCAAAAATAGCGTGGTCAGCAGGACAAGGGAAGTGATCCTTCCCCTGTACTCTGCATTGGTGAAGCCACACCTGGAGTACTGTGTTCAGTTCTGGGCCCCTCAGTTCAGGAAAGACATTGAAGTGCTGGAGCGGGTCCAGAGAAGAGCAACACGACTGGTGAAGGGACTTGAACATAAGACCTATGGGGAGAGGCTGAGGGAGCTGGGCTTGTTTAGTCTGGAGAAGAGGAGGCTTAGAGGTGACCTCATCACTCTCTATAACTACCTGAAGGGCAGTTATAGCCAGGTGGGGATTGGTCTCTTCTCCCAGGCAGTCAGCAATAGGACAAGGGGGCATGGGCTTAAACTCTGCCAGGGGAAATTTAGGCTGGATATTAGAAAGAAATTCTTTACAGAGACAGTGGTCAGGCATTGGAATGGCTGCCCAGGGAGGTGGTGGACTCGCCGTCCCTGGAGGTTTTTAAACTCAGATTGGACATGGCACTTAGTGCCATGATCTAATAAACGGACTAGAGTTGGACCAAGGGTTGAACTCGATGATCTCGGAGGTCTTTTCCAGCCCAGTCGATTCTGTGATTCTGTGATTACACAGTCAGGTGAATTGGTCTGATGGTCTGGGCTGTGCTGAGCTGGGGAGCACAAAGGGAGACCCATGAATCATGGAGAAAATGATCGGATAGAAGGTGCACTTCCTTCCCCAGTCTCCATCAGGAATGTCCACACTGACCCTGTGCAAGACTGGAGATTCACCCGTGTATACCCTTTGTCCAATCTGCCTGCAAGAGCAGGCAGGGACCTGTTACTACAGAGAGGGAAAAGCTGAGATGGGAGGGAATGTGGCTGTCCCAAGGCTCTGGCTAGTGCTACCTTAAGTCCATCTTGAGGAGAAAGCACTTCATTGCTCCCACTGCCAACTTCTCAGCTCCCCGTCAAACACCAAAAGTCTGGGCCTTTCCTCAAAAGAAGAGCCTCTGTTTGTTGGATAACTGTGGCTCACTCCAACCCTGCTGAAATAGCTTTTGAAAGAATGAAGCTCTTGACAGTGAGACAGGTTTCAAACACACAAGTTTATCAGCTACCCTGCCCTGATCTCCAGGGTCTCCAGAGCTCCATTTACACAAGCAAATTAAATAATGCCAGGGAGCAATGTCAGCACTGTCACATTGTTAAAAGGATCCCTGGTGTATTTTCAGCCTTGGATTCTGCTGAAAGGTTCCTGGGGGCAATTCTGTTGTTAACTCAGGCCAGGGACCATTCTCAACTGACAGCTTGTACATGCCCTTCAGCCTTGGAGGCTAAGGGAGTTTAGCCATGCAGACAGGGGCTGACCCACAGGACTTGACTTGGTGCCAAAGGGTGGTCCTACAAACATTTAATTTGCCTGTATTAGATGTGGTCTAAGTGTCTACTTACACAATTATATTCACCTGGAGAGTGCATGGGATGAGTCTTTACATTGATAACCTGTCTTAAACATACCGTATCCACAAGCCATCACTGTACAGAGGAAAAACTACTGAGTAGATTCGGAGATGGGTTCACTTGTATTTTCCACTTCACTAAATCATCAAGGCCTAGGAAGAACTTTAACTGTTCTTGTGTGTTTGTCTCTTATTTAAACTGTCAGCCCAGACTTCATGGCATTGCATGGTGAGGTCCTGCAGAAAGGACAGAGGCAAAATTTAACACCTCCTTGTTCCAAGTGCAAAGTGCTTGTAAGCAAACTGGCAGCTGCCTGCTGGGCAATCATTTTGTTTCATACAGGAGCTAGTCATATAAAATAATATTCACCTTCATTTTCCTTCTGGACACAGAGTGAGGAGCCCAAAATGACATATTTTGACTTACTAACCTGGTGGGATCAATGTGTGAACCACAGAGATAGGCAGAGCTCCCCATACACTGCTGAAGTGACCCACACACAGTGGTGTGCTCTTCAAGGATTTCTTTAAGATTGGAAAGTCCCATCTCATATATTTTTGCTACTAAATTCTGATGATCTTCTCATAAGGGAATGTGCTTTCCTCAGGTGTTACAACAGGCACCTGGGGTCTCTCTGCAGGCTGCCAGGCACCCAAGACATCCACATGATGCTGGTAGATGAGGTGGGAGGTGTTAGGACAGCCCTTCTCTTTTCTGATGCAGCAGCTGGAGGTCTGGATGTCTCAGGTGGTACCAGATGCTCATGTTTAAGCATCTGAAATGGTCTCAGGTGCCTGAACCTGCACTTGAGTATTTGGGTGGGTAGGAACAGGCAAGGGCAAGGCAAAGCAAGAATGTTGCCTGAATCAAATATTAAAGGCAGAAATATATGTTACCTAAATACTGATGTCAGCACAGCCTGCACCAGCTTGCAACCTCTGTGGAGAGCTGTGCATAGGCTGTTGTAACGTATTAGGAAAGCAAGGGTATTGCAGATAGGGCATTTGACATCCCACTCAGTAACATATCAAATGCTTCTCCATGTAGCTGTCACTGCCTGGAGGCCTGCCTTTAACTTTAGTGGGAGCACTAAATAACTGTGCGGTGACTGAAGGATTTTACACATTGCGTGTGTCTCCTCTTAATATACCTATCTAGGCAAAGTTATGTGGACAAAAATCTTGCTCTGAGTTCAATAGCAAAACTATGCAAAGGACTCTCAAGTGAGATGTAATTTACGCTTTTTATTAACTCAAGGGCTCTCTCAGACAGAGCCATATAAAATAAAATGGAGCTCCACCTGATGCACCTATAGCAAAAACTCTGCAACAGCTGATCCCGTGACTGACACTCAGAAGTCCATCTGATAACACAGCACAAAGAAAAAGGGATGCGTCCACATAATGTATTGCTCTCCACTGCCAATTTTCTATCTCGCTTTCTTATATATCACAGTATCACAGTATCACAGTATGTTTGGGATTGGAAGGGACCTCAAAAGATCATCTAGTCTAATGCCCCTGCTGGAGCAGGAACGCCTAGGTGAGGTCGCACAGGAACATGTCCAAGTGGGTTTTGAATGTCTCCAGAGAAGGAGACTCCACAACCCCCCTGGGCAGCCTGTTCCAGTGTCTGTCACCCTTACTGAGAAGAAGTTTTTTCTCAAATTTAAGTGGAACCTCTTGTGTTCCAGCTTGATCCCATTACCCCTTGTCCTATCATTGACCTATCATATATGGTACATACTTGCACTGAGCTGCTTTATACATGTTTCACAGCCTAAGGGGAAACCAGAGTGAGTGCCGGGCTGCCAGCGCCTTCGACCCCTTCATCTGTGTTTCCGAAAAACACGCCTGACGGCGGTTTGCTGCTATAAATCCCTTGACCGGGAGATGGTGCTGCTGCCCCGGGAGTGAGCGCTGCCCGCTCCCCGTGCTCCCGGCACCCTGCGGCCGCCGGTCCCGCCGCAGCCGCACAGCTCCGCTGCGGAGGTGCTTCGGGATGGCCCTGTGGGACGGTTTCTACTTCTGTGAGCTTCTCATGATACTCAACAGCTGAAGGAGAAAGAGGGTCAAGGCATGAAAAAGGAAAGCAGAAATTATGGGTTTAAAATGCAGAACTGGACAGGAGGCCAGAAGATGCGCGGTGGTAAAAAGTAGTTTATGAGCTGCTCAGTTTGCCTCGTGGGCTATGTTGGTCTTTGTGGGGCTTTTCAGGTAAGAGGCATCTCTCCTAGTTGCCGGATGCCCAGCCTGAATCACCCATATCCCCTCCATTGTGGAAGGACATACTGCCTTGGCAAGATCAGAGAGATATCATCTTTGAGATAAGTGATCTGGACCATGCAAAGTTGTGAGCAAATAGGAGTTTGGACCTCATCCTGTTCCCCACCCAGACACCCACCTCCCTCCACATCTCCTCCTCCTTGCAGTACAGCAGTGGGCACAGAGGAGTGAAGGGAGGAAGACCATGCTGGAGCACAGGGGGTGGCAGGTCTGCTCTGGCCCTCTGTGTGCCTTGGATGACACCTATGACTTATTGATCTTCCCAGAGTAACCGTCAAGAAAACCTAAGTTGGTACCTCCAACTACTACCTTGCACTTAGTTGCATTTAGATAGGATGGAGCCACCTGTTGATTCCTGCTCAAGGTGATGTTCCCAAAGGGAGAGAAATCAGTTCTTGAGGACAGAACTTTCTTTGCCAGATCTCTGTCACTGTGCAGAACTATGTGGCTGACCTTAAGGTCTTCAGAGCTTATCTCCATTTGGCTGGTCAACAGCAGAAAATAAAAGTAGGGGACTAAGGGCACTGAAATGAATGAGAGAGCAAAAGTAGTTGTGTGGCAAGGAATAAACAATAGCAAAGGATGGGAAGATAATCTGAAGGGGAAAAAAAGAAAAACACCTTCCTTCCGTGTTCATAGTGGTGAAAACCTGCATCCAGGCAGTTAGGAGTGAGCCAGAACTGGAGATATTGGTCAGACTTTGCATTTGGTACAGAGAAATTCTGTCTCAAGTGGCAGAGAAGTGAGAATGACACAACAGCCCTGAGCAGCACTGGCTGGGGAGGGATGGGGAGAGGGCAGAGAAAGGATCTCTTGGGAAGAGCTGGGAACCGGGAAGATGGGGGTGAAGTACTGCGTGCAGTGTTTCCTTTCTGACACTCCCTTGGGTGCCTGCTGGCAGATACTCTCCTTCAGAGCTGCTTTAATACCCCTCAAAACTGAGGAACTTTCACAAAGGGACTGGGAGCTGGAGGACAAGAAGTTGGGGAGAAATGCAGTGATCTGGGGGACAAATGGGAGAAAAAGGGACTTAGTGGAGGTCAGAGTGTGAAATATGTAAAACTAAGGAAGCACAGAGCAGAGCTTGAGGAGCGCTGAAGGAGGGCACTTCCCCTGGTGACATCTCACATGGACAGCCAGGGGTACGGAGATCTTTCTGCACGGGAACACCAAAACCTCCCTAACAACTGTCTCAGATGTACTCTTTTGTTAATGCTGTAGGAATCCCTTTCTGGAGGTACAGCTCTCCCTCTATTAAGTATTAATGGGAGGGAAGCAATTAGCTAGACTGAAAAAGAGGCCAAAATGAAGTAAGGTGAACCCCACTCCTTCTGAGCAGACACTAGCCTGGACTACCACCGTTAGGACACTTGGGATGAGTCATTGCTCCAACCCTGCATCCGTGGCTTGGTGTATTGACAAATTACCTGCTGACTGCTGACTCGGACTCTGCACTTTTCAAAAAGCAAACTGGCTTTTTTTTTTTAGTTTTTGGTTGTTTCTCTTTTAGTTCTTTTTTTAGATTGACTGAGTGTTCAACTCTGTTTTCACTTACTGTCTTCAGGTGGCTTATACCAGACCCTGTTGTCCAGATGCTGCATAGGACAGTTTTCCCTGAGGAGAGTGGAAAATCTAACCCAAGAAGCTTTTATGTTTCCAGGAGGGTTGAACTCTCAGTAAAGCATTTCCATAAGTCTCCTGTCCCTTAGCTAGAGTAAAATGTTCAAATAGAAAGTGTTGTAAAATGAGCACAGCTTTAGACATCAGATTGCAGTGACATAAGGTCACTGTGAAAGCAGCTCTGTGGCTCTTTGAATCCATCTGATGTTTCATGCATGGAGTTTGTACCTTTATTTGTCTTACCTTCCATGGCTATCCCTGCACAGATAATGAGGAAGAATTGCTTGGCTTCGGCTTAAGTAAGTTTTGCAAGGAGTTGCTAGAAGATTTGGAAATAAAATGATGCTAATGCTTGGTTGCTTGCTGAGCTGGCCATGCCATCACGTGTGGCCATCTCACTAGAAGACATTTGCTAAGTGAAGCCACTTGTTAAGTGAAGCCACAAGAGGCTTCTGGTGTGGTCACTACATGAAAACATATTCTTCCCAATAACCACTAGAATCAATACTGTGACCACTCTGAACTTGCTCAAGACTTGCAATTTGGTTGAGCCCCACTGGCTTAGCTGATGGAAACAGCCACAAACACCTCCAGTTTCGAAGCACGCAGGGGGTTTGTCACTGCAGTTTATTTTTGTTCCATCAAAAAGTGCTGATGATGAGAAAAGTGAACATCTGTGGAGGTATAGGGCTCAGGCAATGTGGCTGACACCAGCTACAGAGTTATTGCTTGAGGATTTCCTTTCTGCCTCAGTTTCCTCCTTTGAGAAGTGGTCTTCCACAGCTGGTGGGGTTCTGCTTAAACAAAATACCTGCTTCTTTCCTTTGCTGAAGAGCATCTGTAGGGCAGCCCCTCTCTGGCAGGCAAGAGTCCCAGGATGGGACCTTGCCCACAGTTGCAAAAGAGGATGCAGCTGTGGTAGGAGAGTCCACCCTGCCCAGGACTCAACCCCACAGATGGAAACAAATCAATGCTCCACACACAAAGGCCCCCACCACCACAGGTGATGGAGAAAGGCAAACAGGGAGCAGAGGAAAACTGCAATAGATGGGACAAGCTAGAGTGTCAGCCAGGCAAGAATTATTCCTTCTTGATGCTGAAGAAATCAACATCCAAAAAATGTTTAAAAAAATATATAAATAAATAAATAAATAAATAAATAAATAAATATAAGAGCTTAGTGAGCTGGATGCCCCCTTCTTTCCAAAAACCCACCCAGAAGAGCCTCTTGGTGAACAAAGGGGAAAAACATAGTGGGACATGGTGTAATCGGGAATTGGGATCCCTCCCTGGCATACAGCCATTGGCTTTACATTATTCGGGACAGGTTCTTAGGGATAAGTTAGAGTTTAATATGGCCTCTGTCATGTTTAGATTCTGTCAGACTTGTGGTCCATTTAACAGTGAACAGAGTGATGAGGCAGTCTCAGAACTGCGTTTTTCAGTCTGTGCTGGAGGTACTCAGAGAATTTGTAAGTGTAAGACCAAAGAGAGATGGAGCAAGTGAGGAGGGCTGGAGCAAGCATCACCATGTTGGTTGAGGGCCACCACGGGCATGTCACTGTACCCACAGCACTGAGGAGTGCCCTTGAGAGGAAGAAGTCTATTTGCTGGTGAAGCCAAATGGACATAAAATCTCTCTTGGTTATATGGGTGTTTTTTCTGTATAAACTTGCTAATTGAGTTGTAAAATAGAACTGCAGCCTTTCCTCTCCAATTTCTGCTGCTGCAGCAGCGTGCTAATTTGGTTTTGGAAGGGGGCTGGTAGAGGGTGGCTCTTTGCCAGCGTGAAATTATGTGCAAAAGTTTTGCATTGGGAGAGGAGGGAGCCCATCCTTGCAGCAGGGAAGGGCTGGGGCAGGAGCTGCTGCGCAGGGCTGGGGTGGCTTGGGAAGGTCCTGCAGCTAGGCTGGGCTGGGCTGATGGAAATTGAAGAAAGCCCAAAAGGGTTTAGGCAAATCTGCAATGGAGAACAGATGGGAAACTTAGTGCTCGTGCACCTCGATAGATGTTGTGTAGTTGAAAGGATGGGCCGCAGGATTTTCATGTCTCCCAGCTGGGCAGGATTTGCTTCTTGGGTCTGTGTACCCTCGTGTGTGTGTGCGCCAGCCGATATGGACATGTGTGCCCAGTGCATGCAGACATGTGTATGTGTCGCTCGGGGTTGTGTGGGTATGTGTGTGCCTGTGTTTGGGTCTCCATGCAGATGGTGGGGACAGGGATCTTGCTCTCATCACCCAGCAGCACATGGCTTCACCACAGGGGTGGCTGTGCACTGGGATGAGGATGGTGTGGTGTGAACTGCTGTGGGGGAACTGATCGCTCAGCTGTGCCAGCTTACACCAAGGGTGTATTTGGCTGCTGCCCACAGTGGGGGCTGAGGACTGACTTGGGGGTGAAAAGGTTGGGAGAAAATAAACTACAGAGGGTACAACCTGGCTACTGTTGCATCAATGAAATTATTTTTTTTAAAACATATACAGAAAAAAATGCAGTGACAACTCCTGTCCATGGGAATTTGGCAAAGCCTGGGTGCCCTATGCATCACAGGTACACACACCGCAATATGCAGGAAGGTGTACCTGCATACAGATGCAAGTTGCCTCCAGCAAGGCCCTCGCTCACCTTTTTGTACCTTTCACTGTTTCCCACGAACGTTGCTGCATGAAAGAAATCCAGGCAGGACACTCCAGAACCCATTGCAAGAAGCCTGAAGGTTTGTGGATGGACTTGTCTGCCCATTTTTTAAAGCTTGGGCAATCCTTTGCATCATGTCAATCCATCCTTCCATTGACACCTTTTCTTCTGTGGAGAGTACTGGTTAGGAAGCGCTGCTGGTACCCCAAGGCAGGAGCATGAGGGGAGAAGGGAGTGCCAGTCCAGGGTATGGTTCCAAAGGTGAGATTGGGAGGTGTGGGACAGGACAGTGTTTTTCAGCCTTCCCGTCTTCAGGAAGGACTGTCCTGAGTGCTCAGTGCACTTGCTCCAGTGCTATGGGATCACCCAGCCAGGTCCCAGCACCCTGCCCATGGGGGAGTTGGGTGCTGGGGATGGAAAATCTTGCTGGATGCTTTGTTTTAAAGTGACCTGAACAGCATCAGGCTGGTTTTAATAAGGAGCTGACAGAAGAAAAACAGTTAATGAAGTCTTCCTCTGCTGGCCCTTCCTCTGCCTCCTGCCCCAGCCCGATGAGCATGGAACCATGCAAGGCCCTGTGCATACCAAGCAAAGCGTACAGATGCTGTGCAAGCCATGCAAACACTGTGCAAATGCTGTTCAAGCACCACGTGAACCGTGCAAACCCCATGCAAGGTGCCATGCAAGGTGTGCAAATGGCCTTGGGCCAGGCCATCCCGCACCATGTGGGACAGGGACCTCTCAGGACATTGTCACAGGAGCTGCCTCTGTTGCTTTGTGCTATGTGTACATACAGGGGAATTCCGCTGGTTGGCATTAGAAACCCACTTGCGATACTGTGACGAAGCACCTGTAAAATTACAGCAAAAAGAAATGTGAGAGGCTGTAGTGACAAATGCTTGTGAGAAGCGATTGTTTGGGGTGGGGGGGGAGAGGAAGAAAAAAGCTGTATTTATTTTGGCGAAACACCTACATTCCTTCAAATAAATCATCGCAGCACTTGTTTTTGTATTTGCGGAGAAATCGCAACAGACATAACCAGGGACTTAGGAGACTTGAAATAACATCCTAGTAAATATCCCACTTTGTTATTTTAATCGAGACCCAAGGAAACATCTGAATTTTACCAAGGAAACCCTTCGTGCAAGGGAAAACATTAGATCGCAGCCCGGCCGGTGCTTTGTTTTGCTCCGGTGTCGGTCTCCCGAGGCGGAATTACCGGCGCTGCCGGAGGCGCGGGCAGCGCGTCGCTCCGCGCTCCCCCGGCCGCTCCCGGCCCGGTCCCCTCGCCCGGTGCCAGCCCCGCAGGGTCGTCCATCAGCGGGGGACAGTTCCTCTTCCTAAACAGTGGTGGGGTGTCCCTGTCCCATATGGGGTGAGAGTTCCGGTACAAAACGTGGGGTGGCGGTTCCTCCGTCCGAAACAGAGCCGAGGCTGCCCCGTCTCAAGTATGGGAAAGGGGTCCCCCGCCCCAATTCGTGGTGGAGGGTGACCTCCCCCCCGTTCCAGGACCGGGTGAAGGTTCCCCCTCCAATATGGGATGGTGTGGGGGGGTTTCCCCTCTTCGAAATAGGGCTCCTCTGCACATAGAAGTCGCAGTGTCCTCCCTCCGACCGAGGACCGAAGACTGCCCTCCAAAGTAAGGGTAGGACACCTCATCCCAAAATAAGGCCGGGGTGACCCCCGCGGCACGGGGGCTGGGTGGCGGAGGTCTCCCCTCCAGAGTAGGGTTGCGGGTGCCACACCAGGGGCGCAGGTGCCCCCCACAGGCAGGGCTGGGGGCCAGGGGGGGCCTCACCTGCAGACAGAGGCGGGGCGGGGCCGGAGCGCGGGCGGCGCCTCGGCGGGGGGGCGGAGGGCGGGCGGCCGGCAGGGGGCGCCTCGGCGGCGGCGGGCGGCGGCGGCGGCGGCAGCGGCGGCGGCGGCGGCGTCGGGCGAAGACGATGTTCAAAAGCGGGCGGGGAGCGGCGGCGGCAGCAGCACAGCGCCGAGCACCGGGGCCGCCGCCATGCGCCTCCGCGCCGCCGCCGCCCTCTGCCTCTGCCTGCTGGGCGCCTGCCGCCTCCGCCGCGGGCTGGAGGCCGCCGCCGTGCGCGGCCCGTCGGCGGCCGCTCCCCAGCGACCCTCGGCAGCAGCCGCGCCTTCCTCCTCCTCCGCCTCCTCCTCCTCCTCCGCCGCCGCCTCCCCCTTCTCCTCCCCGCCGCGGAGGGACGGGGCTCTCCGCAACGGCACCGTGGTGCCGCACCACTACATGGTGGCCCTCTACCAGCGCCTGGCCGCCCGCCGCGCACCCGCCGGCCGCCGCGCCGACACGGTGACGGGCTTCGCGGAGCGGGCGCGCAGCGGTGAGTGCGGGACGCGCATCCCTCCAGCCGCAGTGGGACAGGGGAGCTGGGAGGGGTGCCCGGCCGGGACCCCGCCGTCGTGGGTGGGTTCGGGCTTGGAGATGCGGCTTGTGCGTGGGTTTGAAGATCAACACGGGCTTCTGCGTGGGCTTGGGGACGGAGACGGGGTTGTGCGTTACTTTGAGCATGGAATCGAGGACCTGCAACCCACCGAGACGTAGCTCGCACGTTGGTTTGAGCACGGGGTTGTGTCTGGGATGGGGTTGTGCATGGGCTGGGGAGTAGGGTTGTGCGTTGGTTTGAGCACGGGGTGGCTGCATGGGATGGGGTAGTGCATGGAGATGCAGGTGAAGCTTAACGGGGTAGGAGATGTGCATCGGTTGTTTAACGGGGATGCAGCTGTGCTTAAGTTTGAGCATGGGAATGAGGATGAGGACCGGGATGGGAATGGGGCTGTGAGTGGGCATCGGGTTGGGGTCGCGATGGGGATAGCAAAGGGGTTGTACTTGGAGTTGGGGAATAGGGTTGATTATAGTAAGTATGGGGATGTGAGATGCCAGTGGGGTTGCACAGGCAGTCGGGGTCGAGGATAGCTCTCGGGGCTGGAGGAACTGTTGGGGACGGGCGGCGACGTGCGCCCCAGCCGGGACAGTCAGGGAGAAGCCCCACCAGAGCCTCTGCAGCCAGAAAAACTCCGCGGCGGGCCGGGCTGGGAGCGCGGCTGCGCCCGTCGCGGTGCCCGAGGGGGGCGGCTCAGCCCCGGCTGCCGCGGCGCTCCGGAGCCGGCTGAGCTCGGCATCGCTGTCCCCTTCCCCTTCTCCCGCTCCCCGCTCTTTGCCCTGTTCATACCCGCAGATCTAATGATAATAATCAAATACGCACTTAACGATATATTTTTAATATATATATACATATATATTCTATATATATGAAATGCATATACTTCGCGCCCGGCCGATGAAGTTCGTTCTACTGGGGAAGAAAAAAATCCCGATCGAATAAAATGTAAAGACAAACTGAAAAGCAGCCACAGGCGCCCCAAGTGCCCGTCTCCGCCTGCCCCGGAGTGGGAAAGCGGCAGCTGATGGTGCGGAGCCCCCCGCAGCCCCTCAGACCCCATCCCCAAACCCAGCAGGGACCGTATCCTGCCGGCAGCCTTTGCAGGGAGATTTTTTCTGAAAGCTGGTGGGGAAACGGCGGGGGAGTGAGGCGGGACGGGGGGAGGATGCTCCGATGGGAGGGTGGGCAGTGCCCGGCTTGTGGGAGCAGGGGGAAAACTGCGCACAGGTCCTGGGAAATTTCAGCGCAAAATGAAACCAGATGAACTTTTCAAAGGGATCTCCTTATCTGCTCCTCGCCGGAATTTTAGATCTGCTTTTAAAATAATAAGAGTAATAATTACAATAATGATAATGATAATAATAGCAAATGATGGGGAGAAAAGTCTTTTCCCACCCGTGGGCAGTGCAGGCTGCAGCCTGACAGCACTGTCCGTGGGTGGGGGCCACATTGTGGGGTTGTTGGGCACGGCTCTGCCTGCAGCAGGTGGGGGACCTTGGGCACAGCAGCACTGTTTGCAGCGTGCCCAGGTCAGGTTTCTTGTCGGAAAGGGAGAAGATAAAAAACAATCCTCCCAGAACTCATTCATCTTTTTTTTGCAACTCCACCTCCTTTGTTTATCTATTATCTATCTATCTATCTATCTATCTATCTATCTATCTATCTATTTATGTTTAAATTCCATCAAGTATATTTATTCAGTGCCAGAAAGCATGCAAGTCTGTGTTTGGGCTTTGGATCCACCCAATATAGTGACTAATTAAAGCTGGGCTCATTTCAGCTTCTGGAAGTGCCCCTATCAGACACCCTGGGGCACAGCATCTGCATCCCCTATGTGTGTGCCTGTGCCTGCCTGCGAGGGAAATTTTACTTGGCATGGCTGGGGCTGGCAGAGTGGGGACACTTAGGGCAGAAGAAATCGGTGACAACCTGCTGATTCAGGATGGGATTGTGCCGCACAGGTTCATCTGGGGCTTCAGTGCCAAAACAGGATAGTGCAGCAGCTGGGGGCACTGAAACACCTGGGAGAAGGCAGAGGAACCACCTCGGGAAGCAGGGAACATGCTGATGAGGAGCCACATGTTTGAATTGATTCCTCCCTCCCTCTTTGCCATATCCTCCCTGGTTTTTTTCTGGTACCTCCAGCCAGGGTGATGCTCCCACACGCAGGGCACGCAGACTGTGTCCCCACTGGGATGCTCAACGAGCCTTGCTGCAAGGTGATGTGTCCCTTGCGCCTCTATAAAGGGACCTTGGCTTCAGCTTGCTGGGTTTTAATTTTTTTTTCCTTTTTCTATTTTTTTTTTTTAATTATTTGTTTTATCTCTTCCAGATGCCTCCCCATATGCCTACGAGCAGCGATACCTCTTTGATATCTCCAGCCTGCCCGAGGCAGAGGAGGTGACGGGTGCAGAGCTGCGGGTCCTGCGCGCCCTCCCTGAAAACCGGAGCTTGGCCCTGTCCCCCGAAGGCACCTTCCACCATCTCCTCCTCTCCACCTGCCCAAGCCGGGACGGCGAGGAGCCCCGGCTGCTGGACTCCAGGGCTGCAGACATTTTGGACACAGGCTCCTCCAGATGGGAGGTGTTTGATGTCTGGGAAGCCCTGCGGGATCGGAGAGAGAGATCTCCCCCAGGCAAGCTGCTGTGCTTCTTGCTGAGGATCATCTCGGATCAGTCGGGGCGGCTCCTGCCCCCCTGGCAGCTGGGGTTCAGCAAGCCCCGGCCGCAGCCCCACGAGAAAGCCCTGCTTGTGGCCTTCTCCCGCACCCAGAGGAAGGAGAACCTCTTCAAGGAGATCCGGGATAAGATCAAGGCCCTGGGCAGCCCCCCCTTCCTGGAGCCCCCCGATCCCGGCCAGGAGGTGTACCCCAAGCGGAGGAAGAGACGGACCACCATCGCCGCCCGGTCTGGGGGCAGAGGCCAAGGGAAGAAGGCGAAGACCCGCTGCAGCAGGAAGCCCTTGCACGTGAACTTCAAGGAGCTGGGCTGGGACGACTGGATAATCGCCCCCCTGGATTACGAGGCGTATCACTGTGAGGGGGTCTGCGACTTCCCCCTGCGCTCACACCTAGAGCCCACCAACCACGCCATCATCCAGACCCTGATGAACTCCATGGACCCAGAGTCCACACCTCCCAGCTGCTGCGTGCCCTCCAAGCTCAGCCCCATCAGCATCCTCTACATAGACTCCGGAAACAATGTGGTTTACAAACAGTACGAGGACATGGTCGTGGAGACGTGTGGCTGCAGGTAGCAATTTCTGCAGCTTTCCCCCTCCCCACCCCGCCCTGCCCTGCCCTGCCTAGCAGCCCTGTCCCATTTTATATATATAAATATAAATATATATATATATATAAAATATATATATACATACACATTTTGATGTGTGCCTTTCCAAAAACCGAACTCAGAGCGGATGTCCCCTGCCTTCCCAGTGCCACCATGGTCATGAGCCCAGGAAGGGTGGGGGATGCAACCCCAAGACAGCGAGGCTGTAGACTGGCACCCCACCAGGGCCTCTCAAAGAAACAGCGACTCCCACCACCCACAGTGGGATTCCTGGGGCTCAGCTGGGGGTGATGCAGTGCTGTGGGGGCCCAAGCTCCCTGCTCTGAGCTGCCTCCATCTCCGTGCCTTGCTCCCCACCAGGCAGGGGGGCACACAGCCTGGCAGAGCCCCCAGGGGATGTCTGCTCAGCCTCCGAGCTCTGCCTGATCCTTTGGTTTGCCCAAGCTGAGCAGACACCTTCTTTCCCAAAGGTTTTGGAAAATGTCTGGCCAAAATTGTCTCAATGCGGGGGACAAGCTGGGGGTGGACTGGGCGGTGGCTGTGGCAGAGGGGTCAGTCCAGCACCACCCAGCAGTGGAGGGGAGGTGGCAGGGCACGCTCTTTTCTTTGAGTTAAAGGAGTTTTTCTGGCTGCCTTCAAATCCCTACCCTGGGTTTGCCAGGGCACAAAAGAGGGATCCCTGGGGCAAGGTTGGGGGTGGAAAACCTCTGGCCATGAAATCATTTGGCCCAGGCCTGTTTGCAGTGGGGAGAGATTTGAGAATCTGCTGTTGAGGACAGGAAAGGAGGTCCCATAACTGGAGGCTAAAGTGAGAGTCAGAAGTTCATGCTCTCAACAGAGATGGGAATGGCATGGGGAAGGTGTTGGCTGGGGGTGGCTCCATGTGGTCCAAAGCACTTCTACTGTAGCTGATGTCCTGCAGGAGGTACTGGCTGGTGGGTCCCCTCCCTTTCCCACACAAAACCCCATTTCCAAGGCACACTGGGCACCCGACACCAGGCTCACGAGTCACACAGCTGTCCTCGCTGTATCTGGGGAGAAGCAAAGGTCCCGAGTTCCCTGGGGAGGAGCCATTTTGCTTGGGTTCTTCTTTTTCCAAATAATCTCTATGAAAGCGCTAAGCTCTACCCTGCCCTCCTTTGGCACTGATTTCCCAGCGAGCTCTATCCCTTCCCATAGCGTCTGCCACTCCCGTACCATTAAGAGAGCTCAGATCCACTGGGAATGGACATTTCCCACGCAAACAGCTGAATGCCACCTCTGAGACGGCTCCGTGAAGTGCTTTGACCCATGCTGAAAGGGCTGCAGATTTTAGTAACTCAGGAGCTGAGTATAAATTATACCTTAAATCAGAGAAGCCTTGCATCCATGCCAAAACGTGTCTTGGATTCTTGAAAGTGTTTCTGCTGCACCTTGGTGGCTTTTGGTACTGAATTTCGGCTTCATGGCTGGGTTGGCTTAGACCAGAGATATATTTGCACAGATTTTGCTTTTGATGGTTTTTTACTGACTGTCAAGGTGTTGGCATGTAAACGTCAGTGCTCATTAGTGCCAGTAGTTTACTTTTGGAGGAGATAAATCCTTGCTGGAAAACATGCTTTGTTTTTTTTCTATATAGGCAGTTGTCCTCCATCGCAGGGATGTTCTGCTAGGGAGCGCTGAGCTGAGCCAGGGCAGATGGAGCGTCACCATAAGGAGCTCTGCTGCGATCCAAAGTATTCCAAAGGTTAGGAAAGCTTCAGTGAGAATCCAGCAGTCCCCTTTCCCCAATAAAATGGTACATCAGCAGGGAGTAAAGTATGCACATCAATAACAGTGATATATCCATTGGGATAAACCCCCCCAGCCTCCCTCCATCCTTGGCCCAGTGAGGTCTGCTCTGCATCCTCAGGCAGTGGCCTGTGGCAATTCAGGGGAGTGAGTGTGGTACCTGTAAGTCTTTTGTAGCCTCCTTGACACCCATGGAGCTTCTCTGGCTTTATATCTGTGTATCTGACAGGAAAATCCATCTCCTTCCCTCAGAGTGAATGTAAATGTATATTAAGTGTGATGTACCCGTAGCCAGGGGGACATTCAGAGATGGAGGTTAGTGGGGTAGAAGAAGAATCAGGTCCATGCTGGTGGGTTTTCTTGCTCTCAGCATTTTGGGGGCTGAGGTGCAACTAGTGGGTGAGGAGGGGTTGGCAGGAGGGCTCCTGGCTTTCCTCTGGTGTTTGCCTTCAGTGCAGGTGGCTGGGGGAAGGAGATTGGCACGAGCAGCGCTGGAGCTGCTTGCTCTGGAAACACCGCATCATTTATAAAGTTACCCAGCTGTCAAAGTACCAAATTTTTCAATTGCTGTTGGTTGCTCGGTAGGTTTTCTCACTGCAGAGACAGTTTTTTTTAATGTTCTTGTTTCTTTTACCCCTTTCCCTTCCTCCAAATTTTTGCAGTAGAGGTTTGTGGTCAGTTCAAATCCAGGCAAGACACATAAAGCTCTTGGCAGCCTCTGCTGGCCAGTGGCTTTTGTGAGCCTCCTCCGAGCTGGTGGCCTGAGACCTAATCCTGTGGGACATGTCCAAAGGGGTGCTGATGCTCCTGACCCCTGATTTTTGTGGCTCTTGTTCAGCCACAGCTGCAGGGAACAGACAGACAGACAGACATCACCTGCTTAGGTCTGGAGGTGGCTGATGGAGAGCACAGTAATGGGTTGAGTCTCATGATGTTTTCCCCTGACCCCAGTGCTGGGATGCTGTGTGCTGCTGGGGCTCTGCCCTGAACCCCATGATGGCTCCACTAGCCCTGGGGAGAAAAGCTGTGGCTCATTTGCTGCAGTTCTGTAGCCTGGGTTGCTACGATATTGCTCTCTACAAACTGACAGGAGGTTTTAGCATGGAGAGTGTTAGCTGCTTCTCCCAAGTAGCAAGTGATAAGATGAGAAGAAATGGCCTCAAGTTGTACCAGGGCAGGTTTAGATTGGATATTAAGAAAAAATTCTTCATGGAAAGGGTTGTCAGGCATTGGAACAGGCTGCCCAGGGAAGTGGTGGAGGCACCATCCCTGGAGGTGTTTAAAAGACGTGTAGATGAGCTTCTTAGGGATGCGGTTTAGTGCCAGAGTTAGGTTAATGGTTGGACTCAATGACCTTGAAGGTCTCTTTCAACCAAAATGATTCTATGATTCTATGGTAAACCAGGATGGGGAGGATGTGGGGGGAGCACAGAGGCTGCTGTTGGCAGCGATGCCATCCATGGTTTTGCTCACGTGGGAACCAGTCCTGGCTGCAGATACGTCTCCCTAACAGGTATATTTGGCTGGAGAGCAAACTTCAGGCCCTGGGCTGAGCCCAGCGGTGGTGTGGCCCTTTGCGTTCACACCCATGGTGACACCACCGTGCCAGCCACTCTTTTAGGAGAGCATCTGTTCCTTTCCTGGGCAATCTCTGGAAGACAACAGGAGGGTGAAGGATGACGTTGGACCATCTTTCTGCCTGCTCAAAGGGGTAGGGGAGGGCAGCTCCTTGCCTGGGGCTGCTCCAGGGGGTGTGTGTCAGCAGGGGAGTGGGAATTGGGCTCTTGGTGGGTAATGTGCTGCTCCACCCTGGCCAAGCAGATCGGCTGCAGCTTTTGACAGTCACATCGCTCATTGCTCCAGAAGTGTTTCCAGAGCAAAAGCCACCAGTCCTCCCTTTATGAATCTCTGTGTGCTGGCTGCAAGGGCTGCACATCCATCCCCAGGCAGATGCGGAGATTGCACCTGAACAGTGGGATTAGCCTTGCGCAAATGGAGGTGCTGAGCACCCAGAAGGATGCGAAAGCCTTTCCTGGGCAGGGATGTTCCCATGGCTGAGGTGCTGCAGCCCTGACATGTTGGGGAGCAATGTAGGAAATGTCTGTAAAGGGCATGAAGGAGTAAATCCTGCCTTTGGAGGCAGGTAAGTGGGGCATCAGCGGCAGGACGGCAGTAGCCCAGCCCAACACCCCAGCCCCAGAGCTGGTCCTCTGCAGAGCATCACCCTCTAGCACCACAGAAATGGTCCAGGAAAAAAGTATTTCTGATCAGTCACCTCTCGTCTGAGCTGATTTTTGAGCACATGTAAACATTATAAATAGGAGACTAGGGGCTGAACATGGACAAATGTGAATTCAGTAGACTCAGAGTGATTTTAATGGATAATTATAGTTTCTCATTCTGCGGTATTTATACAACCTTTACAGTTAAAAAAAAAAAAACCCACCGCAGTTTCCATGCAGATTATATTCTCCTGGAGAATTTGTTTGACCTTCAGCACCATTTTTATCTGCAGGATATAATTACAGTGAAGCTAGAAATATGAAGCATTTGAAAAGGACTATGTTTCTACGCTTAGCTGGCTCCCTCCCCTCTTACATGGGAATGTAATTGCGCAGGAGGAGGGAACTAAACAGTGCAACCCCGTTGTTTGCATTTGACTTGGAAGCGCTTTGGCTGCGATTCGGGGAGGGACGCCTGGTCGGGACGGGGCTGGTGTGTGTCCCTCGCCTTGGGGCTCCTTGAGCTCTATAAAACTAAAACCTGTGCTCAAGCCACTGCCTGCACTATGTCCTGAAGCCCCCTGTCCCATGTAGTCCCATAGCAGGGACAGTCAGAAGCAAAATGGCTTTACGCCCCGTTTAACTGCCTGATAACCAGGGGTGCTTCTGGCCTCAAAATAATTCCCAGGAAACACATACTTTATCCTTTTAAGGAATAACTGTTTTTTAATTCATTTAAAATAGGGGAATTGTTTAAAATCCACACCACCCCTCCCCACTTTTTTATTGTTTTTTAACATCATACTTCACATCCAGCGGTAGAAGGGGCATGAGCATCCTCTGGCAGGGAGAAGGATGTTCATATGGAAACAGCTTGATCCAGGCTTGCAGCAGGGTCACCCTGGCATAGCTGTGTTGGTCCCAGCAGCCTTACTGCTGGTCAGCACTGGCAGATGGAGCCGTGTCCTCTTTGTGGGTTTGCTGATGCTTGGCATACCTATATGGAAAAGACTGGAAAGGCACTGGATCCAATTAGAAGAAAACCCCAAGGCTTGAGCCTTCTGCACAGGTCTGAGTGCCAGCAACCTCTGTGTCTATTTGCACCACATGGATTGTAGCTCACATCTTGGTTATAAAGCTCTTACTACTGGAGGAAACTGACTAGGTCTGCAGTGATTTATTGGGTCACACTCCTGTTGTAAAACAAGCAGCTCCTTTTCCCCTTTTTTCAGTTTTGAGCCCTTATTCCACAAACCTGAGAGTGTGTGTTTAAGGAGAGTCACCTGTGCTGGCCACCATGTAGCAGCATGCAGTCTCCATCGCGGGGAAGAGATGAGAGAGGCTGGGGCATCGCTTAGGATGTCCTGGGGATGTGAGTCCCATGGGATTGCAGATGGGGAAGTGGAGTGAAGCACCTTGGGGTGCTGGTGGGATGCCTTTGGCTTTGCTCTCCACACTTAACAGGTGTTTTGCCATGAGCTTTGGCTTGATGTGCTTGTTTGCAATAGCAGTACCTGCAGTTATTCACATCAAAAACCACAGGATGTATATTGATGTGATGAGTATGTCATAAATACCAATGCACCAACCAGCTCATACTCACATTGGAGTCAACCTGGTGGGAAATGCCATGGTTTCCTGACGAGCATGTAGCAAGTCCAGAAATACGAGTGCCTTCTCTTTTATCTGTGTTGGGGCGGCATAGCCATGTACTGGGAGGAAAAAATCCTGTGTGGGGTGGCAGCAGTGGCAGTCTGATTATTGCACCGGCACTGGTACCTGGAACAGGGCTGTGCTGCTGGATTTGAAAGATGGTCAGACCGAAAGGCTACCACACGGGCCTTGGCTGGGCAGTTCCACCAAATGGCTTGCTGTGTCCCCTGTCCTGGGTGAAACCGGAGCTGTGGTGTGAATTTTTCACTCTTCACGTCACCCTCTGGGGAGGTGAGTAGTCAGGAAAAACCCACGTGGGCAAAACTGAGCTCTGGTCTTTGAGAGCAGTATGGTTCTTTTCACTCGCCATGACCAGCAGAAGGAGAGACCACGTGTGTCCCACTGGTGTCAGAGCAGCAACCCAGCATCGGGGATCCCTACAGATATGTGGGGTCCAAATGGGGATGGGAGGTGGTGGGAGCAGAGTGTGGCAGTGTTGTCACCATCAGGACTGTGTCCTCCACAAAAAACATGTCAGGGAGAAGAGCGGGGAGTCTGTCCCATGGATGGGGTGTTGCTGATGGTCAGGAGCGTGTGACCTTGCATAGGGGAGGGAGAATTTTTCTCCACCTACTGTCTTTGAATCCATGACTGGTAAAAGAGTGATGTGTTCCACCAGGCTGGTCTCTGTAACACTTTGAATTTTGTTGTAAGCTGTTTTATATCTTCCATGGCAAAAACAGCTGCATTCATGCTCTGTATTCCTCATACAGCATGTTGTGAGATACATAGAGGTGCAAAAACATCTCTGAAAATCAGTTCTGCCCTATCAACAAGTGCTCTGGACCTTTGAAAAATGACCAAAATTTGGAGGTCCCACTAGCACAACCCACTGACCAAGGTCACCACCCTACATCTTGAAGTTTGCAGTATTGCACCTCAAAGCCTGTGTAGTCCATGTGGCTGGTTTTTCCTTTTACTGGCACTGGTATTCAAGCAGCCCCCTGAATTCACCGTTTTGGAGAGGAGCCTGGTGTACGTAGCGCTGGGAAGGGGCACAGCGGCAGGACGGCTGATGCACCGTGCTTAACTTTTGGCTGAGCAGATGAGGGTAGGAAGTGTTGGGCAGCAGATGGTTTTCATGTGGATTGATATTGAAAAATTTTAAACCAAAGTTTGACCCATTCCCAGAAATGGCTGGAAATGAAACTCAGCCATTTTTCAGCAGGTTTTCCTCGTCATTTTTTTCTGTCGTCACGACTTATGAGTTCTTTTGGACATTTTGTGAGCTCGTTTTTCTACTTCGATACTTGTGCTCGTGCCTAAGGTTTTCAGGATGGGGAGTGTGGAGACTCGCTGTGGTGTTTGGAGGGTGAAGAAGGACAGTGAGTGTCAGCAGCATGCAGCTGGGGCACAGTCAGTGCCCTCGAGCAGGGGACGGGACTGCCTGGGTTGAAGCCGATGGGAGGAGAGGACCCACTCATGGTGGGTCACACGCTCAAGAGTTTTCCTGATGGAAGGTGACAGTGTTTGGGTCTCCCCTCCACTTCACTGTGGTGTCAACCTGTGCTGGTGCCACCCAGGTCTCTACCAGCAGAAGAATAATGAGACCGAGATGCTGGGTACAACCTGGCATCCCTGGGAGCTGTGGCGTTGGCTTTGGTCCTGGTCTTTGGGGAGATGGTAGAGTTCCCTATGGTGTTTCATTCATTTTATCCATCCTGCCTTGATGAAGGGAGAGGGAGTGGAGTAGGAGGGAAGAAACAAGAGCCGAAGTTCACGGGTCCCTCACTTCCAAACTGGTCATCCTGGGTAGCTGCATGCCAGCCAAAGGGCTCACAGGAGCTCAACCATCATCATCAGGTAATGAAATATAATAACATCCACAGGCTGGGAAAAGGGGCAGTCACACAAGGAGGGACTAGGCTTTAATTCTTGAAGAGGTGCCAAAGTTAAATGGTTATATAGTTGGTGATGAGCTGGGGATGGGACACTTTGCAGGGGCAGCTTGTCCCCTCCTTGGCCAGGGAAGGGGGGGTGATCACATTGTTTACATTCACCCCATGTACTATGAGTAATTAACCTTTTAAATAGTGCCGAAAAGGAAGAGTCTGAGTTTCTGAGGTGCTGAGCATCCAGCGTTCCCACACACTTCAGTCGAAGCCACGTTCGTGTGGTGCCTTTGCAAATCAAGCTCTTGCAACCTGAGGAATATTTAGGGGCTTTCCCCACCCGGAGTCACCGGCTCCATCTCGCGCTGCGGCTTCTTTGCTGGAAAAGCTGGTGGAGATGCCGCTCGTGAGAACTGAACACGTGTCTGCATGGGAAGGACCTGCTCCGCTCCCCATGCAGGCAGGAGCAGCCTCAGCCCTGCTTGTCGATCCGTTTTGCTAAATCGCTGCACATCCCATCACCGCCTGCTCGTTTGCAGAAGTCATCACTATCTGGAGCTCCTTTGACAAAATGAGCCTCTCTGCTGGTCAGTCGTGGGTTTATTTATATGTTCTTTTCTTTGATTAGAAAGGAAAATAGCAAAAAAGATCATAAAGGACTTGCATTTCCAATAGCCGTATCTCTAGTAGTTATGATTTTTGAAGCAATACTTGTATCCTTGTGTGTGCCTCTAAACTATCCATGTATTTGTTCAGCTTTTTCAGGTCTGAGTGTGTGAAATATCTCTAAAGAAGATGATAGCTCTGTAAGTGATGGTGTAAATGCATTGTTTGTATGTATTCTAAAGTTTAAATAGATTGTACATATGGGATTGTAAATGAACTGTAAACAGCAATCTATATTTTCTTGAATATATTAAATAGCAGTATATATTTGTTAAATAAGTATTCTTGTATGCTCTTCAGTAACCTTTTTAATATTTTGTACAGATAAGTTTATTAAATATTTTATTGATAAATAGATCTCTGCAATATTTCTTTCTTTTGAAGACTTGGGCCTGTGTCCAGAAACCAGATCACTCATTTCGCAGCAGCCTTTGTATGTCACCTTTAATTCTTGGGCTTCCTAAGATGTTAAAACCAATGAAAAAATACCTGGGAAAACGTAGCAGAGAGTTATTTTCCCTCAAATCAGGTCTGGTAGTTTAATTCCTGCTAGGTACCACTGGTATATGTGATACAGCACCTAGTACTCGAGAGATTAGACTATTACTACTGCAGCAAAATTTTTGCCAAAGATTGTTTTTAATTGAATATTGTTTTTTATTTTAATATTTACATTTATTTTACATTCATCCCTCTTCTGATGTCTTTTTTAATTTTAATAGCTAAATAAAGTACCCCGGGACATGAAACCCTTTTGCATTCCTAGTAGGTGATCTTCTAAAGTTATGGGCCATCCAGAAAGCAGAGAATCTGTATGATTAGCTAAATCATTCGGGAAGGGGGGAGACTGTCAAATAGGTGTATGAGGTTTTCTCATCTGCTTTCATTAGGACATTGTAGTGGCAGAAGCAGAGGTTTCAGGGAGGGTGAGTTGCTTTAGCATGTGTTCCTGCAATAGACACCACCAACATGCCTTGGAGACAGCGAGTGAAGGCAATAGGGTTCAGTCTGCCTCTGCCACATCCCAGCTGCACACAAGACTGTGAACGTGGAGACGCGGAGTAGGGCACATTTGGAAACACATCTTCAAGACATCAGGTGTTTCAGTTATGGCAGAGCAGCCGCAGATTTCAAGACCCAGGAGAAACACATGGAGAACTGATGAGGGGTTTGCCTGAAGGACTTAAAAATTAGTTCACAGTATCACAGTGTTTGGGATTGGAAGGGACCACAAAAGATCATCTAGTCCAATCCCCCTGCTGGAGCAGGAACGCCTGGGTGAGGTCTCCAGAGTAGGAGACTCCACAACCCCCCTGGGCAGCCTGTTCCAGTGTCTGTCACCCTTACTGAGAAGAAGTTTTTTCTCAAATTTAAGTGGAACCTCTTGAGTTCCAGCTTGATCCCATTACCCCTTGTCCTATAATTGTTTGCCAAATTATTCTTGCAATACTGGTATTTTCTAGGCTGTCCCTTCATCTTAAGCACACCCACAAACACATGGCTCAGGTGGAGTGACACACGGTGATTTCTGCTCCCAGGGCTACATGGAGTGATGTATCAAGCCACATTTTGGGCAGTATCCTGCATCCTCACGTGCTCGTTTGCGGTCTCCTTAGGTGAGGGGTCTTTTGGCACAAGTTCCCTGGCTAGGCAGGCAGACAGGATGGCGTTTGCCCCTGTGTCCCCTGCCTGCTCTATGTGCAATTTTACAAGGAAGTATCTTAAGAAGTTATTTTCAACAGAACATTGAATGATGAGAGCAAATGGTTATTGACAGGGATACCATCATGTCTGCACTGAGATCAGTGCCGGGTTTGCTTTCAGCAGAGACAGGTTTTTAATTTATAGTACTAACATAGCACTTCACACTACACCATGTGATTTACAACATAAGCTAGTCAATCCTTATATACATACTGAAAGCCAAGCGGTGTCACGATCAGTTTATACTTGAGAGAAGTCAGAGGCACCGCAAAGACAGGTGAGATGCCACAGTCACACACAAAGGAAGAAAATGCAGAGCATTGCTAAAACAAGACACAGTCTCACTTAGACACCCAGTGACTTAACCCTAAACCAGATGCCAAGTCCCTCTTGTAGTAAAAAAATGAGTTGGTGCCTTGCAGGAGCTCCAGATAAAGATCTGGTCCACCTACACTTAGATATTAAGTTAGACCAGATAGGGAATTTAGACATCTAAATTTTTTTGGGAACCTGCTTTATGAATTGGGGGCAAGTTAGGTGAGCCAGGTGTATTTTGCTTGGAGCACCAGTTTTCTTCATAGCACCAAATCCAAAGTCCAGCAAAGTTAACTTCAATGTGTACATTAAGTTCAGTAGGTTTTGGACTGGTCTCTAGCATCTGCTTGAGACTTATCTGAAGCCTCTCATGTTCTATCCCATGTGGTTTTCTGGAATGCAGACCAATTCAGAAGATGCTTGGGGAGATCACTGGGACATGTGTTTGCTGTTGGGAAAAACTGCAGTCCCCAAGGATTCTAGTATGAGAATTTTATCTTATTTTCAGTAACTGATACTAGACGGGCATGTTTTCATTATTACTATGACAGCTTAAATCCTCATTATCACAAAGTGCTAATTCCACAGGAATATTGCTATGTTGGACTGCTGCATCTTGGCACAAATTAATACGAATACGAGGATAAAAGGAAAAGTCCTGTCTCGCAGGTAATTCTTTTGTACTGAGGGTCTTTGTTCATGTCATGTCACCTCTGTTGTCCTAGTCTCAGTCAATCCATCACTTGGGTCTCCCTAAGCCTGTGTGCAATCCTATTGGCTTCACTGAGGCTGTATGGGGGCTGTAATTGGAGTTATACACTCCAGTTCACTCTGGATGCTTAAAATCCTTGGGCTTTTTTGTGGGTAAAAATAGAGGTTCCTTCCTAATAAACACATGACTTGCAGTGCCTCCTGCATCATGAGAGCAGATGATGTCAACGCTTCAAAACCTTTATATTCTGTAAATGGTATTTCTGTCTCTATCTAGTTAGATTGGAACAGCAGGTTCCTTATCAAATTTTAAGGGTGCCTGTCAGGGAAAAGGATTGGCTGAGTCCTGACACTGGGAAAGCCTTGTCTTTCTTTCCCCACTTCCAATCCATCATACATGCTGATTTCTCTTAATATATGAAGCAGTGTATTTTAGAGCTTTGGGGCTCTAAGGTGACTTTGTTGAAGATGTTCGTAAATAGGGAAAATGGGGGGCACCCTCCACTGCCTCTTTCATTGTGAATCACTTCAAATAACATGGCAAAAAAACCTCCTTCGAGCATCTGACTGGCAAACACTGCAATCGGATACAGAGTAAGTCAGAAGTTTCAAGCAACGTTCTGCATTTTATTAGGTACTGCAAACTACTTTCCACAACACAACTACTTTCCTGTAGTAAGCGGAATGGGGAAACCCAGCATTTACCATCAGCTTAAGCATTTAAACGAAGTCTCTAATTAAATCTCTCCTGCCTGGCCCATCTGAGCGTGTGTGTTAGCTTGTTTCATAACTTCTGCATGATGCTACTGCGAGCAATGATCACTTCTGGCAGCTCTATCTGCTGCTTGTACTCAAACCCCATCAGCTGTTCCAGAAGTACACGCTGGTTTAATAGTTCCTGGTCACTCAGAAATGTTCTTTGGATTCTTGTAAATGCGCCAGGAAAGGGAACATTTGCCTGCAAGTAAAGAGCCTCAGAAACTCATTGTAGTTGGGAGTCTGAGTGTGACCCGTGACACAGAGTAGAACAAGTCTCTTGGGTCTGGTAAGTTTATCTAAACCCAGTAATAGTTTCAGCAACTTTATTAATGATAACATTGAACATCTTGTTTAAAGTCTCTGCTGGTAATTAGCTAGACCAAAGAAAGGGAAGGGGAGCGGATGCACATATAAACCCATTTTCTGTAAAATAAATACATAAATGACCTCAGCGGCAAAGAAGAGATTATCTGCCGTGGCTCATGTATGCAATTTGTCTCCTGTGAGTCAAGAAACTGGTATTTAGCTTCGAGTCCAACCCCAAATTCTTCACCATAAACACTGGGCGAGCACTCATCAAGCTTCCTGAAGGGACAAACCTCACTAATCCACACAGTCTATGGCTCATTCAAAGCAGCAAACACAGAGCTGGAGGGAGCAAGAGGAAAAACTTATTATTTTGGAGTGGTTCTGGATAAAAATGCTTAAGCAAGTCAGGTGCCTACTGCCCTCTGATTTTATCTGTACTCAGCAGATGTCTACATCGCATGTGAAATTTGGGGTTTAGCAAGTGTTTTTGTTAAATTTTGCATGGATGAAGTAATGAAGAAGGTGAACTACGACTAAAGAAGTTATCAAAATAAAGAATCAGGTTGCGTTTTACAATAAATGTCTTTATTTTCATTACTGGAGTCGTGTACATTTTCATAAAAGGTATCGATCTAGCAAAACACTTGAACATGAATCAAAGTTCTTGAAGCTAGCAGGGTTACTCGTGTGGTGAGAATTAAGCACAAATGTGAATGGCAGAGATTAGGTGCTACTGCATACAGTCAATCCATTTGTGACATTGGAATTCTAAAACAGTCTAAAACAGGCAAGACCACACTGTGTTTTCATGGTAAGTTGGCACATTTGGACCATAAGCACTTTTGAGACTCTTTGCCTGGGGTCACGGTGAACACCATGGGCTTCAGAGGAGCTGGATTCTCGTTGAGTGAGATCTGCTCCTCTTACAAAATACATCTGTGAAAACTAGACCCGTGTTTGTTTTGCAATGAGTAGAATAGCAAATTTTCGGATTGTAGCCTTACGGTAAGAGCTTCTAGGAGGAAGGTAGCAATTGAATCACTATGGTTTTGATAATCTTAGAGAAAAATCTTTTAAGAAAATCGTAAGGCATTATTCTGCGGTAGATCTGGTCATCACTGACCAGACCTAATCTCAGTTTAGGTCTCAATGCAGTCAGTAGGATTGATTATAACGGATTAACATTTGTATAAAAGGAATACACAAGTCAAGTACAAGTATTGCTAAATTAATTCCTCATACAAAGTATATGAATAATGTACTGTAAACAACTGCTTCTCGTAAGTGCTTCAGTTTCCAGGCTTTAATAGTTGCTTGTCATCTTTGGTTAATGCAAGATTTTTTCTGTCCTCAGGAGATCCACTGCAACAGTGGAGCCTTCACAAACTCAGTCCTTCATTCCATGTACTTTGAAGAACAATTGTTTTGTTCAACCAGATCAACGTGTAAACCAAAACAACCAAGTGAACTGTATTTTTGATGTTGCTAACATACAAACATGTGCATATGCATATATATATATGTGTATGTATATGTATCTCCACCTATGTGAACACCACCCCCCTACTCTGTTCACAGGGAGCACCTTGGCCAACAGATGCATTTAGCATCTGCCCTAAGGCCATCCAAAAGGAATGCCAACATCTGGGGGCTATTTAAACACACACAGACACACAACTATGGATTTCCAATATGAGCACAAGAATTGTTTTGATCATGACCGAATATGGCCCTCCAGAGAGAAGGAAAGTCCCACAACTCTCTGATAAGCAGAATCAGTTGCGCAGTCTCAATCCCTTCACGCTGAACGCATCTGGCTCTTCCCCACGCTGCTGCACCCGTGGTCTCAACGCTCCTGCCTCAAGGTTCAGTATCTGCTTCATTATGTGGCAGTGTAATCTGAAAATCCACTGGCTAGTCTCAAAAACTAAACCAGTTTCTGGTGCGAAGAAGGTCACTTAAGTCCACTGTCTGGCTGGAGGTTTGCAGACTAGTCCAAAATATCCAGAAATTTAACTCTATTACAAATTGGTTTAAATATCGGTGAAAGATTTAAAGGGGATTTGGGAAGTGGAAGGTGTGTACATAATCGTGTAGGAAAAGAAATTAATTGGTCTTTCTGCATTTCAGAGAATGTTCTCCAGCACCATTCTCTCTAGTACCATTTAAAAACTGTTAATAAATCATATAAGTCAGATACCCAATGCATCATCTAAAATCATCTGTTTGCAAGGGCAGGACTTCCCCTGACTATATTCTGTAGTGTTTTATTTATTTAGAAATGTCTCTATGAACTCCATAGGGAGAATACTTCACAGGTTCATGGCTAGAAAGCTTTTCCTGATTACACTTGGCTCTGTTCCCCTTCATTATTTTCATTTCTAACTATCGTTTGTAATGTCTTCTGTTAACAAAACTGGCAGGATATTTTTTTTTTCTATTTTTTTTTTAATATCTATAAAGGAGAGGGATGAACAAATGTGAGGAACAGTGTACTTGTCAGCAATGTGCTTTAGCAAGGATCTGGTTCTCTATAGTAACACTTCATGCCATTTCATGGGTGCAGCCATGGCAGAGTAATAGCCATTTTCTCACAGTGGACTTAGCTAATTTGTGGCTTGGGATAAAATGTCATACTTCAGCCTTTGGAACTGAAATTTAGGCATGCATCAAAACTGGTTTAATTCTTTTAAGTTGCTGAGCAAGTACTGTTCCCATGGACTTCATTAGGACAGTTAGGCCACCTGTAAGTAGTTATATATGAATTCTGCAATTCATTTTAACCTTTTAATACTGGCACTTTTCACTAGGGTCTTTTACCTTCTCTACAGTCAATCAAAAAATGAAATACTTGGCCACGTTCCAGACAAGAGCTCCATGGGTATTCCCTTGCTGAGCAGCCACAGTTACCTCACGGTATTTTTAATACCCTGTGGAGTCCTGGCAGCACCTTAAACCCCTTCTGAGATTTGGAGAAACTGCACACCTGCTCTGCACATCTCCCTTGTACTCATCCAGAACTCAGCCTGACCTCCGATTGACCATCAGCCCCATCTGACCTGGAGGAGACACCATTAGGCTTATCCTGGGGCCTTGGGTTGTTCTGGCTGTCATGTACCAGGGTTACATGGAAGATGAGACATGGGGAGAGGGCCAGGTCTTTCACAGCACACCAGGATCCATCACCAGGATCCATCCACAGGGGGATTTTTATCTATACAGAGCAGCCTGGCATTTCTTACTACAGCAGCCCAGCTGGGCTGCCCCAAATCCACCCCTGACAGTTCTCCAGCAGGTGAGTGAGGTTGTAGTAACTCACGTTCACCTGTAGCCAGTGAATCTACTACCAGTGTTGTATAGAGTGCGGGCAGGCAATAATATTGCACCCTTTGCCAAGTCCTGCAGAGTCCTGAAGACACAGGTTGAAGGTACATCACCACTGAATCATAAAACTATACTTTGGACCAGCCAGTCTCTCTTTAACTTTCTTTAAAACATCTCAATAGAAAACAAGCCATAATCTATAATAAACACAAAAAAAAATAGGACAGACTCTCTCACAAAAAATTACACGTTCACAAAATAATTACATCGTTTTCTTGTTAATCACTAAATCCATGTTTATAATTTGGTCAGATCATCCCGTAACCAGTCTGTAATCATGGCAGCCATCTCCTTGCTGGCATCCAGCACGAAGGCGTGGCGGAGCCCCTTCTCACAAAGCCGAATGTCCCCGTCCGGAAAATCCATTTTGATCTCATCGTAGTAGTGCTGTGGACACCATTTGTCTCCAGTTCCATAGTAAAATATCAGCTAGAAATCAAAGCATATCAAATCATTAATTCGAAAAGTTACTGATGAAGCAAACGGTATTCGAACAAAGAATACTGAATTATTTGGAAATAAGTGATGCTTCATGACCCAAAATATGCTATAAGGAATAGCAAATTGGTAGTTCTTGGTTGTTTCCATGTCTCTAACTATGACGAAGCCAGTTAAATGCTCTATGACTCAGTTTCCTCATCAGTAAAACTGTGGAACACAAGAACCAGAGATCTGCTGATGAAAGCCTGAATGTCTTAAGAAATCTGTTATTATAAATCAAATAATTTAGTTGTCCATGGAATTGACCTCTACCAGGCAAGCTGCTGTGTTTTCCCTAGCTATTAGCTGTTTTCTGTGTTAGCTTTCTACCTATTTAATCAAACAGCAAAACTACCAGTAAACTTGATGCTATGTCCCAGCTGAAGGTGCTAACCATTAAGGCTTTCTTCTGGATCTAAACTAAGAGAAAGCAGGAGGCTACTCCACCATCTGTGAGTAGCTCAGTGTGGCATCCGCTAGGTGTGATCTCAAACCACCTGCCTACTTGGGGCCTCAGGTGGAGCAGTACCTATTTTTCTTAAACTCAGTGTTAGACGTAAAATAGAGGTGATTCACTCAGCCATGTTAGAAGAACAGCAATTATGGTCATTCTCTGAAGCAAAACTTTTTTGTGTGGAGAATTTTATAATCACAGAATCTCAGAATCAGAGAACAGTTTGGGTTGGAAGTGACCTTCAAAGCTCATCCAGTCCAACCCCCTGCAATGAGCAGGGACATCTTCACCCAGATCAGGTTGCTCAGAGCCCCGTCCAGCCTGGCCTTGAATGTCTTCAGGAATGGGGCATCCACCACCTCTCTGGGCAACCTGGGACAGTGTTTCACCACCCTCAGTGTAAAAAATTTCTTCCTTATGTCTAGCCTGAATCTACCTTCTCTAAAACTATCACCCCTTGTCCTATCGCAATAGGCCCTGCTAAAAAGTCTGTCTCCATCTTTCTTATAGGCCTCTTTAAGCACTGAAAGGCCACAATAAGGTCTCTCCAGAGCCTTCTCTTCTCCAGGTTGAACAATCCCAACTTTCTACCTTATTTTTATTAAGTGCTGCCCATGTAGAACACAGACACCTCCCAGAGATCTATAAGCAATTTTCTTTTGGGTTGTAATGTGGAACTAAAATTCTACCACAGTCCATTTTGTTTTGATCTTGACCAAGTAACCTTGTTTAATGACACACATGAAGCAGGTGCTACAGGACCCACCTAAACAAAAAAATGATAAATTCCAGGCAAATATCATATTCAATGAAACGTCTTTTCTCTCTGTTAGAAACACTCAATGTCACTCTTTCCGAAGTCATAATTTCACCTCATTTTCATCTAAGCTTTGCATGCTATATCTATGTTTTTCAGTTTCTATAAAGTATTTGAAGGGATGGTGGTTGTCTTGGAGATGATTAAAGACCTACAGATTAAAAGCTATACAGAAAAAAGATTAATGACGAGGACTCTTTATACTATAACGTTCAAATGCAGGTACCAGAAGGATGTTGATTGCTCAACGTATCACACACACAGCCTGGACCAATTCCATCACTCTCATTTGTTTCATATTTCATTTCTGTACTTCAGTGAATAACTGAGCAATGCTAACATGAATTAGGGGACAAGAAGTTTTCCTTTCATCACAAAAATCTTCAATCCCATGACTTTTTTGAGCCATGTGGAATATTAATAAATGCACCCACTGGGGCAGAGGTGGCCTAAGAGCCCAGATTGCATTTCACAAAATGCTACAAGTTTTTGTCTAACTCGCTTTTCTCTTGTTGAAGTGTACCTAAATCTTGGACATTACTGATTATTCACTGTATGCAAAATACAATATCTCAGTTGCTCAGACACCACCCCAAGTTACACTGTACATATATGCAAAACATAGAACATAAAGCATCCCATGTTAACAAACATTATCGGTTTCCTTTGTCAGTCACTAATTTCTGGAAACAAGGTATGCCGTTTGCTTCCTTTAGCAGAAAATTTAATAGAATCATATAATCGTTTAGGTTGGAAGAGATCTTTGAGATCATCAAGTCCAACTGTTAACAACCTAACACTACCAAGTCCACTTCTAAACCATGTCCCGAAGTGCCACATCTATACATCTTTTAAATAACTCCAGCGATGGTGACTCAACCACTTCCCTGGGCAGCCTGTTCCAATGCCTGACAACCCATTCCGTGAAGAAATTTTTCCTAATATCCAATCTAAACCTCTCCTTGTGCACCTTGAGGCCACTTCCTCTCATCCTATCACTTGTTACTTGGAAGAAGAGTCCAACCCCCTCCATGCTACAACCTCCTTTCAGGTAGTTGCAGACACTGATAAGGTCTCCCCTCAGCCTCCTGTTCTCCAGGCTGAACAGCCCCAGGTCCCTCAGCTGCTCCTCATCAGACTTGTGCTCCAGACCCCTCACCAGCTTCGTTGCCCTTCTCTGAACTATCTCCAGCACCTCAAGGTCTTTCCTGTAGTGAGGGGCCCAAAACTGAACACAGGATTTGAGGTGGGGCCTCAACCAGAGCTGAGTACAGGAGGACGATCACTCCCCTAGTCCTGTTGGCCGCACTATTGCTGATATAAGCCAGGATGCTGTTGGCCTTCTTGGCCACCTGGCCAAAGATCTTTTGATCTTGCCTTCTATTCATAAATCACAGGATGTCACACTAGCAAAAATTCTTAACAAAAGCCAATGTAAAATGGCCAGCTGCATTCAGGCCTTTTGAAAGCCAAACATCTGACTGAATACTGTTTAACCCTGGGCTCTGTTACCAAGAGATACGAAAATAAAGATTATGAAACTTGAGAAAAAAAGAAATGGAGCAACTCCAGTTTAATGGAGTAGTCCTTGAAATTATTAGATATTCTGATAGGCTAATCGTAGAGTCTCATCATATGATCATCTAGAAAAAGATGAAAAGCCATTTACACTTATAAAGGTGGATAAAATACTTGGCTTAGTCTGCATGAACTGTGAAATGGGCTGTTCTCCAGGTAGGGTTGTAAACTCGAGAACTCACAGATTTGGAAATGCCTAAACAAAAGATTTATGTGCATTCTTAGCCTGCATCTGGTATATTTGCATTATAGTTTAATCTTTCATTGCATGATCCAAAGGATCCTTGACTCATTCAATCCACTGACAGGGTGACGTTCAGCTGATGAGCTGCTATTTGATAGTATTTTTTGCTTTAAATTCTGTGTGTGGTCTGAGGATTTATTTATGACATATTTCATGTTTTACAGACAGAATCTAATTTCTTATGTGCATTCCTCTGGCACACACCACAACAGGATTTGCATGCTCACATTTATTAATTTGGTTTTGCAACACCTTAGTGGTAATTTTTTAATCAATTTTGCAGATGGGGAGCACAGAAGTTAATTACATTAATTTGTAAGTATATAGTGTAGTTGAAAACACCTAGAGCTGGTTTTCCAGTGTGAAGAGCATTACACAGTATTGAGTATGTTAAAAGGAGAGCGCTCCTGCACTTCATTTGCGAGTGCTCTGAAACACTGTTTACCTCTCCATAAAACAGTGTTCAGGTCTTAAATGAGATAGGTACAAACTGTGACCACCTATGAAAAATATTAATGACTTCACCACCAGCCCATTCTTGGATGTGAAGTTTGGGTGCACTTACCACGAAGCTATCTATTTTTACATAATATAGTTCACTGTTCCTTTCAACAGGTGTTTTACTGCTTCTGCCACAAAAGAGGTAGTTCTGCATCCCGCTGTCTCCTTCATCACACAGGTCTTTTGGTTAATGAAACAGGAAGAATGAAAAGTGTCGTTTTAGTGAAAGACCAACTCTTAATGCCTCATAAGAGGCATCTGAATTAAGATTGGTGCTCCCTAACTTTGAAATGCTTGGTAATGCAGTATCAACTGGTTGTAGCAGAGCTTGTGCATATACTCTGCTGGACTTCAAGGAGGTGAACCAAAACCCAGGTATTTTACATGGCTCCTACATGTATTGGCAACAGCGTTGGCACCTCTAGTTTTGCTGCTTTAGGCCTCTGTCCCTTAAAGTAACGTGTAACTGGAAGAAGTAGCACTGTCAGCTTCAGGCCAGAGGAACATGGGACACCTTCCTGCTGGGTGTCACACTGGAGGTGTCCAGCACAGAAATTAGTTATTTAGTTTGGATCTATTGCGTGTTTTGGAAGCAAATATCATGTTTGTCCAGAATTGCCAAGCTTTGGTTCACGTTGTGGAGCAGCCTTGGAGCATATGGACTCTTTTCATCTGAAACTAAGGAAAAGATGCTCTTCAGGATCACACTTAGTGAGCTCCAGTCACTAATGGCCATGGGACCACACAGCTGTTGGCTAAAGTAATAACCCTCTAGAGATGCCCACATTGGGAACATCAGGTCTTCACCACTCACTGTTTATCTCTACAAATTCTCTTCTATTGTGTTGCTCCTGTTTTGAAGGCAAATATAGTCAAAGGCACCTGCTGAGAACAGAAACAATAAGATTTTGGAAATTTGAATCCATTCTAAGCAGAAAGGGCAGAATATTTACCAACTACTGGCCCTGCTGCTCAGTTGTTTGTCCAGTCTTTCAAGGTATGACTTCTTCTGTCTTGTCCCTTTGTGGTCTCAGGACTGCTCTACCTGGCTTTGGCTCATTGTTTCAGCTCTGTTCTCCTTACCTAGTGTCCTGGTCTAACCCCAGCTGGCAACTAAGCATCACACAGCTGCTGGCTCACTCCTCTCCACGATGGTGGGATGGGGAGGAGAATTGGAAAAAAAAAGCTAAACTTATGGATTGAGACAAAGACAGTTCAACAGGACAGAAAAGGATGAGAAAATAACAAAAAAAATAATAATAGAATATACAAAACAAGTGATGCTCAACACAATTGCTCATCACTTGCTAATGATGCCCAGTCCATCCCTGAGCAGCAATCTCCTACTTTTTTCCTACTTTATGTACTCAGCATGATACTGTATGGTACGGGATATCTCTCTGGCCAGCTTGCATCAGCTGTCCTGGCTGTGCCCCCTCCCAGCTTCTTGTGCATCTCCAGCCTTCTCCCTGAAAAATCCTTCACTTGGTATGAACACTGCTTGGCAACAACCAAAACATCAGTGTATTATCAACATTCTTCTCACACTAAATCCAAAACACAGCACTATACCAGCTACTACGAAGAAAATTAACTCCATCTCAGCCAAACCCAGGACACCTAGTAATTTCCAGTTTCCTTCTGCTTCTTATTCTAGTCTCAAATTCTTGCCCTGCCAAACTCCACATTTTAGTCTTCTGGTTTCTTTGTTTCATTCTGAGTCTCAATTCCAACCCTAGTTGCCTTTTGCCCCAGGAATTCTCCACATTTTTATCAGTCTAGAACCTCTATTCCCAGCCCTATCCCTCAAATATCTTTTGAACTATCAGTTATTCCTAGTGTTAGGGTTGGGTTCAGTCCAGCAAACTGGACTGAAGCTGCACTTTAGGGTCAACTCAAGTGCCTAAGAGTAGGTACCTACTGCCATTTGACATGCTCTAGATATCTAAGGCATCTGCACAAGACTGGCCGGTATGACCCACAGCTTTCTGGAAGAACAGCTGGAGGCCAGATGGGGATATTCTGCAGTGCCCCAAACTAAACCAGATGTCCACGTTTAAGGGCCAAATTCCACCTTGACTTCTTCAATAGATTTCGACTGACTTTAATGGGGTCATCTGTACCTTAATGCCTACTGCATCTGTAGATTCCTACAAGTAAACACATAAAGCATGATTCAGGTGCCCATACATAAACATTTAGTAGCGTGTTAGGTTAATGGTTACACTGGGTGATCTTAAGGGTCTTCTCCAGCCTACATGACTCTACAATCTCACAAAACTTAAGATCAAAACGGTAGCGTAGTCTGTTTGGTCTCCACTGATGATACAGGTAGCTCGTGTGTCTCATGTGCCAGTCTTGCTCAGGTAGCTCAAATCTACCCCCTCATATAGCACCAGAAGCCTACTCTTGGCCAAAGAAACTGAGCCTTTGTGTCTTCCTGCCTCCTCTTCTTTCTCCTCCCTGTTTACCCCTCACTCACCAGTTCCCTCTACACCAGCTTAGCACGTATTCCCCCTGCACTGGAATAAATAGATTCCTGCTCCAAGCCAAGAATTTTTACCATGAGAAAATGATGCATTTTCCCCTGAGCCTTATTTGTAGACATTGTAGAACCTTTTGGACTGAAATAAAAAATAAACAGTCAAGGCAGGATAAATACTTGTGTCATATATGCAGTTAAAGTTTGGGCACATTATAACCAACTAACAAAGAACAGTGTGGTAACAGGAAGACTTCAGGATCTTTATTTGTTGCTGCAGTTATTTTGTCTGCTTATTTAGTGTGTAGACATTGGTGTGTGCATTCTGTGTGTCCGTGTGTGTATGCCTGCAAATCAAAAACTAACACACACATTTCATAACTAGAAACTGCCAACAGAATTCAGAATTGTTTTCAAAATGCTTCCCTATTAATGGATTATGCAATAAAATCTAAAAGCAGGGTTGCAATTAAGGTGTAAACTTCCAGTGATCCAGATGGTGCTACAGGGCATATGAAACCTGGCAGATACTTGACTGTCGTTTGTGGCACTGAGGGCTTCGGTTGAATGACAAAACATCTGTGCTCTTTGCCTATGGCACACACAGCCACATAATATACAGATGTTAGGATGCTACCTATTTTTCTAATATATCAAGACAGATTCATTTTAAACATATTTAAACAGAAGTTTTCAGAGTCCAAATGTTATCGTCTTCATTTTAACCTCACACATGCAGGCATAATTAACAAACCATGTGTAACCAGAGGCACATGGGATCCTCATTAACGGTACGAAACACTATATGATTTGCATGGATCTGTACAGTACATATTTTCCTGTGGACTGTGCATGGCTGTAAAGACATCCTGAGTCAGCACAACCACTGTACCAGCAATGGAAAGCTGCTGCCAACCAAAGCATTTAAAAATGGTGAGTCAGGCCCCCAAAATAATGAGAGCAGCTTAGAAATAAACAGATTTACCAAACAATAAATAGAATGTTCTTTCTATTTTTCTTCTGGGCTTAGAGTTTTCAATATTTGCATTTTGTAACTTTTCTGCCATAAGGGCGAGAGGATTATTTTTTATTCTTTTGTAACATTGAATACTGATACTTTCAGGTATTCCTGACTCAGAAGGGAAATGGCAGCTACCACTGGACATGACAAAGACTTGACATGAATCCTGATACAACACTCTGCTTGTTACGAGTGACTAAAATGTCCTTTCAGGATCTGACGATGAGGGCAGAGTAAAGGGGATGTGGGTTATCTTTGCCGGCCATTCTAATACCGTGTTTGAGATAGTTATGCAGTTTCTAATTTTCAAATAGTTTTAAAATAACAGTAATGTTCTTGTAAGCTGTTTTAACATTAAATTGCTCAGAAGTGTTTTCTGTCTTAGCTTCTGTAAAATGAAACACAAGTCAGCCTAGTACCCGGTAATATGGTATGTGTACTCAGACACTGCACAATGATGGCAGCTGCTAAGTAAACACCAGAAGAATCTGAGATTCATATCAACAGGATGTTTACATTTTAAACAGTTTCTAAGAAAATAATAAAGATTTCCTGCATTTGACTTCACTGGCACTTGCTTTACCATGTATGACAGTTCACAGAAGTATAAATTACAGAGAGATTTCTTTTATGCTTCTCCTGTAGCTGTCATAGGTCAACACTGAAAAACAAATCCAAAAAGTTAAAAAATATTAATTGAATTTCCTCTATCTTTCTGGAATGTGGTACATGTTATAATAACTTTAGGATCTTATTACACGGGCAGGCACCTCTCCAGCTGATGGCAAAGAGCAAAGGACTGATCTCTATGGATATAAACTAGCGGCACATGTGCAATGGCAAGCAAGACCGCACCAGTGACCTTGCTGAAATCCTTGTCCTCAGATACATTAAATTTTTATCAGTGTTGCTCCCACGTGCATTCACTGGTTGAGACAGCAGCTTCCCTCTGGATGACATCTCTCAACAGTAACCAGCAAACAGTTTCATTGGCTCTCAGATGACAACTAGCTTAAAAGGTATTAGCCCACAATTAATTTTAGCTTCAATCAACGTTTATAGAAAATGACTTAGGTTCTCTGGAATTATGGAAGTGTCTCCACCTTATCCTGCCAAAAGAATAGTATAAACAACATGGGAACAGACTGATTTGGGACACGTGTTTTTTTCTTTGGACTTGCTTCAGTTGTACTTTGGCTTTACTAATCAGCTTCTGGGAAGAATTCAAAGAGCTGGCACTGCCCTAGGAAGCCCTAAATGCTTTGGGATCTGGTTCTCTGAAACACCATCTCTCTCCCCTTGTGATCCTGCCGTGGTTGAGATCAATGGGTTTGATGGCAAAGTCTTTGGAACTTGCTTCTCAGCTTGTTTTACCAGAACTCAGATTTCTCAACTTGCCAAGGGCAGTGTGAAGCTAAACCTTTTCTGCTGGACCCCTTTGAGAAGAGGCAGTTGACAATCTGGGGTACACAATGTTTTTTATAAATACTAACCTGTAGAGGGTGTAGTAAAGGTGTAATGCATAGTTCAGGTACTCGTGGAGATTTTATTTAACATAAGGAGCGTGGCCAGTTTTGTTAAACCAACATAAATAATAAACAAAACCAGTTTCCCTGTCTGGAAAGGGAGTGGAGAAACATTTTAGAAAAAATTAAGATGCAAATCCCGAGACTCAGCCAGGCATAGTGGCTACTTGCGTGTGATTCAAGATGCGCTGCTGCTCTGCCTGGTATCAGGTACGGTGTTCTACCAAAGGGAATTGGTGCTGGCTCCCTGTTTTCATGCTTTTGTCAGTGTTAACTGGAAATCTGGTAGATCGAGGAAGGGGAAGGGGCTGCTATTTAACTTTGCTGCAGTTTGGTAGCAATGCTATGGGCTGACCCAAGAGAGCAAGTGAGGCCACTTCTATATCCACTTTCTCACACAAAGTGAAGAGTCTAACTCAATGCAAAGTAAAAACGCCCTTTTAAAAAGGATGCACAGGATTTATCAACAAATCAGGGTGATTAACTTATTTGTACTATCCGTGTTACTTTTAAAAGCGTTTTGAGGGTATATATTTAGACATATCAGGAACATGCATATTTCGGTCTGTATAAATACCAAAATAAAAACAGACCCGAAACCACTATTTAAGCAATACTATTACCAGGCCAGATTCTTCCAGTCATATTCACTGTCAACGGTATTTCCCTCTGAACATCAGCCTGACAATGTCTACGTTCAGTGAGACTGTACTGAAGGCGAATCAGTCAGATATCTCTTGCAACATCAGGATCAGCATCTGGCCATAAATAGCACTTTTGTTCCCCGCCATACAATGAGCTCTGTGGCATAGGGAGGGAAGGTAAGTGATTACCGGGTAGCAAGGGTCGGGTAGTAACTTCCTAAGCATTCTTCAGAAGGCTGGGGAAATATTGCTGTCTTTGCCCATTGTGTGTAGCACACACCTTATACCCATCCCCAAAACCCTGCAAATTAATGTCATCGCTTATTTATTAGAACACCACACAGCATGAGTAATGTTAGCAGGAGCTCAGTTACAGGAGAAGTGAAATATCACAGATAAGTGTATCATGGTATATTGAAGTTTTTGAATGCTCACTGGGATTCTTTTCCACCGAGGAGAAAAACTCCTGATCCCAAATGAGGCGTATTCTGGTTGCTTCAAAGAGAAGGTTGTTCTTGTGGTTTAATGACACAGGCACCAAAGTCCCCAAGCACATGTGCGATTTCCCTGACTTCGACTCTGCCCCTCCAGAGAGCATGGGCCAAAGAGGATGTGAGAGCAGCCAAAAAAGAGGTGTTGGCTCCAGAGAGCACTTTGCACCTATTCAGAAAGAGTGTTTGGAAGGTTTTTCACAAATGCAGGCAAGCAACTCACTCAAGCGGTGGGCAGGCAAAGTATTTGTAGTATTCTTTCAACCACTTTTCTTCAGATCATGCTCCTCTCACTGGGAATAACTGTTAATACTAAACTCCTGTGGACATCTACAGAGACCCAAATAAAAACACTGGGCAACATCAAAAGAGCTGCTTCAGGGCTCAAAATAGTTCTTCGTTGCTCAGTTTTAAAATTTTTCTCTAGTAAAGACAATTTTTCCAAAAGAGAAATGTAGCACTTTTCAGTGGAAAGGAAATACTTCATTTTGGCATTTTTTACCCTAAATCTCTACATATAACTGTTTAGGTGATACATTTTCTATGGTATTATTGGTGTGACTTAAACTCGTGTTACTTTACATTCTAAATACACCATTGTAATAAGTAGGAAGTGGTAAACATAATTAATTAATTTTTTCAAACTGAATTTCTTATATATATATATATATATAAGTGGTTATAATATATGCGGTTATATATATGTGGTTATAAGCCACCCACAACACAGACTTCCTCAATCTGAGTGAAAACAGGTTCATGTGTCCACAAACTTCCAGTTTATACTTTTTCCCATTTGATTAAATGTTGTTCTTCTTAGACTATAGTTTTGTTTTTTCTTTTCACCTTTGTATCTCTATGTCAGATGTTTCCTGTCTATTTCCTTATACACTTACTGTATGTGCTACACCAGACCACTGGCAAAGCTAAGCTGAAGAAGCATATAAATTTTTTGGGGTTTAACATGCTAACCAAAAGAATAATGATTTTCAGTTGCTGGAGGAGATGATTTATGGTCTTAAGAAATTATGAGCCACTACAGAAAGTTCACTGCCAAAGTGAGCCAAGACTTTCTGAAGTCTGCAGGAGCTCTTCTATTGATTTAGATGAGCTTTGGAGCAGATTTTACACTTAAAAATAGGACTACTGTGCACTATCCATGAAGTAATGGACAAAATATTTCTCAGTAAATATAAAATCTGAGGGGTGATTTTTTTAAAGCAGAATTTCCTCTGTAAGCACCATACTTTTTACCCTTTAATGCAGTATCTTCTTGGTTACAACAGGGTTATAAGTTCACTTGATAGAGTCAATAAGTCTTAAAACAAAGCAAGGAATGTGGCACGGTGCAGATGTAAAAAGTTAAGTGCTATAGAGAGCCCCTTATGTGGAAATATCATTGTCCATTACAGGCATGTTAGTGAATGCCGAACATAACCATCTTCTCCTTCCTTTTACAATTTTTATTCAATTTGTAAAAGCTCCATCATGCTCAATGCTGATCTGTTTTTTAACAATATGGAATTACACCCACTTCCTTTTGTGCAAAAATTACAATAAACTTCCTCAAATACAGTAGTATCTTTGCCTCCAGTTTCTGTTAGGAAAGGGAGTTGGTGTTATTACAGTGGGAGAACGTAGCTCAGCTGGCTTAGACACAACCACCTCATGATAATTAACCATCAAAGCTGAGCTAATCTTACGTCTGTACCCCTTACCTTATTTGTATGGATTTAGTGATTTATCACAAGTCCCTGTGTCATTGCAATAAGAAGCCTACATTCAGGTACTGCTTGTGCCAGACACATAGCTTTAGAGCCAGTATTTGAAATATTCTATGATATATTATTATAATAGAAGACAGGTCTCCATCCTCCTCACACAGCTCCACTGGTATTTAATGTGCATAACTTCTGTCTTTAGAAGATTATAAGTGAAATACCTCACTTAATTATCCAAACAATATTCCAGCTCCCATTCTTTCAACATAAATCTGAGCAATTAGCATTGTTAGACTAGGAATTTGAGGCCTGGAGATAGAGTTTCTCCTGGTCCCTAACTAGTAATAATTACAGTTAAACCTGGGCATGGAAAGACTGGAATAATTTAGTGTCTCTTCTTCTTTCTTCTTCAGATCACAGAATGCAAATAAGATCCAGAAATAACTTTTCTATTCCGCAGCAGCTGGCAAAGTCAGGTGTTAAGATTGGCTTTTAGCATATGCTCACAGCAACTACTAAACAGTATAAATTTTTTGAAGTGACAGCTTGCCAGTTCTATAGCAACTTGGACTACAGTTCCTGTTTTTATAAACTTCCAACCTTTATAAGTTAATCCCGTTTTCATTGTCAATACACTTCAAATTCAACATAATGCCAACTCAAAAATTTTTCCTTAATTCTTACATTCCCAGAAATTACTAGAAGATGAAAAAAGAGAAGCATTTAGCTTCATTTTTAGACCTGCTTTTTCTTCCGTTTGCCAACTGCTTATAAGCTTGCTTCAACTTTTTGTTTTCTTACGTTTGCCACTTTAAAAGTATGAGGAATCAATAAAAGAAAGTTAACAGAGGTTTAAAAAAGCTCCTGCCTGCTGAAGCCATACTTAGATCGACAGAGTCAACAAAAGCACAGATGAAGCAGACTAGGACACCTGCAAACTCTTACTGTTGGCTATGGGCCTTCATTCAGTACAAGAAATAAGTATTTTTGTAATGTGAAGCATCTGAGTAGACCACTTAAAGTCACTGGAGCTGCACCTGATTGCCACCTTTATTGTCCTCATCCAACAGAGAATTTATGTGTAACTTCAAGCATGTGTGCTTGGGATTAAAATTTCCAAATGCACCTCAAGTCCTGATCTTGTAAACTCTTCGCTTTTGTACCCTAACACGGTGACCTGCAGAGTTTTACCCTCAGTTTCAGGGCACTATCAGACCTCACCAGCCTCGCCTGGGACTCTGACCCGCCCATGGGTCCAGGGTCTCCATCTCTGTCCTTTGCCTTTAGTTTCTGCCTCTCAAGTTACGCTGTAGGAGTATCCATCTCCAGTCCTGTGTCCTGTGTCCTAGATTGACACTGGACCTACACTGTACATAGCTTGTCACCTGGATGGACCTCACCTTGCAGCTTGCCTTCCACCATGTCTTTGGTCGTACCTCCTGGATGGATTTTGGACCCACGTTGTAGCCTGGTCTCTAGTCCTGTCTCTGGCCCTATCTCCTTTTGCTCCCAACTGAATTCTCTGGAGGGACACTGGACCTAGTTTATTGCTTTACCTTGTAGCTGATGGAGCCCTGTGTCCAGTTCTGGGCTTCCCAGTTCAAGAAGACCATGGAATTACCGGAGTGAGTCCAATGGAGGGCTCTGAAGATGATGAGTGGCCTAGACCATCTTTCTTATGAGGAAAAGACTGAGAGAGCTGGGTCTGCTCAGCCTGGAGAAGAGAAGGTTGAGAGGGGATCTTATCAATGTTTATAAATATCTCAAGGGTGGGTGTCAAGAGGATGGGATCAGACTCCTTTCAGTGGTGCTCAACGACAGGATGAGGGGCAATGGGCACAGACTGAAGCACAGGAGCTTCCATCTAAAGATGAGGAGAAACAGGAACAGGCTGCCCAGAGAGGTTGTGGAGTCTCCTTCTCTGAAGACATTCAAACCCACCTGGACACATTCCTGTGTGATCTGCTTGGGTGAACCTGCTTTAGCAGGTGGGTTTGACTAGATGATCTCCAGAGGTCCCTTCGAATCCCAGCCATTCTGTGATGGACCCTCTTACCTTGCCCCACCAGGGTGCTGTGAGACTAGACCCCGTGCTGAGGTCACCCTGGGCTCACGGCTCCTTCAGGGAACAGGCAAACTCTGTAGCTCCCTAACAGCTGGAGAGGTGATTCAGTCAGCAAAATCAACTAGTTTCCTTGAGTTCACTGGGCTTTGGATCAACCCATGGAAATTTGTGTTCAAAACAATGAGAATATTTGCAGTCTGCAAGATCAGCCCTTTAGTTTCTTCACTGAGATTCCCCTGAAGTGCAGAGCTCTGAATGCTCTGCAATAAAAATGTGAAAAGCCAGGCATGCCTAGTGCAGTGTAGTGTTCCTTGTTCAGGTCTGCTATTTCAACTCCTTTAAAAAAACTAGATCTGAAACATCTGAACATACCTTTCAAAGTGCACAGAAGGCAAATGGGATAAGTAAAAAACAAACCCATTTTCAGCCAAAAAAAGAAAGACTGATTTATGAATTGAACTTTGTACTATATCTATTTACAAGGCACAAAGTAATCTTACAGAGATCTAGGACCTCTGTCCTAGAAAATTCCATTCTCCAAGGAAAATCTCTGCCAGTGCAAAGTGCTGGAATCATTATTCCAGCAAAAACACAGGGATGATACCAAAAATGTAGGGAAGGAAGAGGACACAGCAGAATAATATGTTATACTGATTATATACTCACAGGGAGGCTACACCAATAGCAGTTTATAAAATGTGACATTTTTTTGGCTCATAAGCCATCTGGAATTGTCTCATCATGGCCATGCTATTAAATTCTCTCAGCCTCCAAAACAGAGTGACCACATCAAAACTACAATTAGGAACAGCTCGTGGCCTGTGCCAACCCCTGAACCGTGCTTGGGAACTGGCTGGGAGAACGCGACCGGTCCAGACCAAAGCTATATCAGGATCTCTTTCAGCAATAAATCTGCACAGACAAGAAAGTTCAGTGCAGGAGAAAGGTCCCCAAAACTACTTGCACTACTTGCAAAGCAGTAGTTCCAGTCCCCAAGGAATGCACTTTCTGTATCTTTCTCTTACAGTTCAATGACTGAAACTGTGGAGCTGTAGTAATTTTGCTGACTCCTCTCCACTATGTTTTGATGTCACGGAAAAATCAAGCCTGTAGAATCCCATGATGTTAACTGACACCACACAACACAGACGGTACATGTTCTGCCTGACCTGTTCATTCAGCAGCAAAGTCGGAGGATTTGGTCAATCAGCCTGTGCTTATGTCCTGGCTGGACACCTGCCTGTCTGACCAGAACCCAGGCAACCACTGGCCTCGCTGGGAACCACATCTCAGGCTTAGCCACAACATGGGCTGTTCCACCTCCACCAAGGAAAACACACCAGATGGGACACCACATCTGATAGTGGTGAACGCTACATCTACAAAGGTATGGATCAATGACACTTCAATTGTCAGTGACCCCTTAATGGCTTCTCCAAAGTCAATGGCATTACACTAATATAAAAGCAGAACCGAGCCTGCTGAAATTCTGGCTTTGCACAAATATAACCAGATATAACATTTCCTCATGCATGTGGGCTTCCTGTGAAAACTCTGAGGATTAAATAGTTACCTTCTTTAAATTTTGCTTTATGGTTGTACTGTCTCTTTCCACAACCTTCATCATTTCTTGGCTTGCCATATACAAGATGTTGGCTGCAGAAAAAAGAAATACGCAATAATGTAAGTACATAGCAAATCTTTTAGAAATAAACAATATGGGCCCAACCCTGCAAAAAGGTAAGGCATGTAGAGTAGTGATCATCTTGACAATTCCACTGAAAAGAAAGGGCAGAATTTATCTCACCTAACTGAATCATTAAAGAGGCATATAGACTAAATCAAGTCACCCCACATGAGTTAATTCCATAATTAATGGAAAGGAAAAGATACATTTGGAACATAACTCTATTAATCTATCTTACAGACTTCTCAATCAGCCCATATGCAAGTAATTCAAATATTCAACATAACAAATAACAAAAATAATAGCAAATATAAGTATCATTGAAATAATATTGCATGATATTGATGGTACTTACCAAGATAGGACTGAACTGGACACCAAATGTCTAAGCCTTACCTTTCCGGAATGTAAAGTATTAAAAGTAGCTCTGTACTATTTATTGTGATTTGGCCTGCAATATACTGTTTCAGAGACAGAAATGATTGAGACTAATGTTTGGACATATAATTAGAAGCAATCTAATTTTATGAGGTGTTGAGTTCTGTCAGGTCCCATGTATGTTAGACAGCAGGAGGAACTAAATACTTCTGAAAAGTGAGTCAGTTTGCCTGAATGCTTAAATAGTCATAGATTTAAACATTTTGACACAGAAGAATCACACTGTGTCCACCTAGTCTGGCTTCTGTTACAACAGAACCTACAGAAGCTCAGCAAGAAATTTCAGCGCAGAGTTCAAACCTTGGCTTCGAACAAACACCTGCCTGTTAGATTATAAGTTTTGCTGCTAGAATGAACCTCATGTGTTCAGTTGCAGAATCAAGAGTTGCTACATGACCATCAATATTGCATGATGTCTGCAGATAGTGAGGGTGATTCAGACTTCCCCAGTTTTAATGGGGGGTATCCATTTCTGACATTTGTGCTGTACTGAATTAGCACTTCTTTTACCCTTTTTTCTGCTCAGTCAGTTTACTGTGCTGGTAAGACAGCCAAGCCTCTCCTGTCCTCACAATCTGAAGCTTCTGTGCTTGTTGGATCACAGAGACATTCATAACCTATATGTGAGAATGAAGGGAAATATTCTTCTCTTTTCTCACCAGTTAGCAAAACCAACGGAAGACACAGAATGGCTAAATTACCTTAAAGCACTTCAATTTCCAGGCCCTAGAATGACTGAAAGTATCCTAAAATATCAAACCCTCTCCTGAAACCAGGAGAAAATGGAAAGACTCTTGACACTTTTTAAAATTCGAACCAACGAAGTTTTGTTAACAAATAGTTAATGACAGTGTTGGATCTGACACTGCCCTGAGCCAGGAGCAATACGTTCTCACAACGTGTGAGAATGGAGGAAATGGCAATCATATAGGTCTTTGGTGGTGACCAAAACACTGAGTTGGTTGAACTCCAGCAGAGCTCTAAGGAAACAGAACAACACCAGAGAGGTGACTGATGGCTCCAGAGATCAAATGTTAAAAGACAAAGCCAGCGCTCTCAAGTGAAAAAAAAATAATCCTAGAAAGTGTTATCTGTGAGCGGCCAAAGAAGATGCAATTCAGTTATAAGCCTGCAGAGCTCTGTCTTTTTCAAATAAAAGGTGAACGCAGGTAGTGCAAGTTCTTCCTTTCCTAAACGAGACGAAAGGGTTGCAGATGTGACATCATACAGATAATTCAGCAAATTTGCTGGTCCCCTCCTATTCTATTGGGCAAAGGAGACTCTGTGTGGTTTTGTGTCTAGCAACCCAGTCACCTAATCCTGTGGTGCAGCTGGCAAAAGTTTGTCCGTTTGTTTGGCATTCTTAAATTAATGCCCTGAGAACAGTCTTCTTTTTCTCAATTCAGCTCCAAACAGTGATGAATGATACACCTTTGTGTTTAGGACACACATCTCAGAATGCGCCATCAAAAATTATCTAGGAAAACATGAAGAGGTATGAAAGACAATGAGGAATTCCATAGGTATTTCACTAATTTCAGTTTGATTCCTGTTTCTAATGTGACAAATATCACTTTAATGCTCAAACTCCTACCTATAAATGCACCTATCTGTCAAAAGCACTGCTCTGTGTCAGAAGGAAGGGCAGAACATGGGGAGCAGCCTTTGCCACCCTAGGTGCTGGTTCTTCAAGTGATGGATGTGGCTTATTATGGATTGGTACGATTTCACTAAGCGCAAGAGCCTGGATTTGGCAGGGTATCTGTGGCCATGGCACCTGTACCCAAGCCATTATATGAGGATTTTAACAGGCCAGGCCTTTTACTTTCCAGTCCAGAATAAGGCTGTTGTCAGTAGGACATGGTGGAGAGCCTAACTGCAGCCAGAACTTTTGTGATTGCCTTGCAGCATCAGCAGTGGATGTAGGCAGGGATGAGAATATGGGTGGCCACCAGTGCAGAACCTGACACATACCAGTTAATTCAGCTTCAATGGGACTCTGCAGGCAGCTCTCCACCTCCAGTTCAGTCATACAGCAAAAGTGGGCACAGACAACACTCCCCTGCTTCTCTTCTCCCATCTTACTGGCTTCTTTGTCCTACCTCTTGTTCTTGGTGTGTTCTGCTCATATTTCTGAGTTCCTCGTGTGTTTTTTTGCAGTAAAAAATTAAGAAATGAAGTGGAATTCACACACTTAGCAAACTTAGATTAATCATAAAGATCCCAAAAGTAAAACTGTGAGACAGTAAAGGCAATAAGGACACTCCTTTAAAAGGAACCGTCTCTGAAGATTTGTGTCCTGTGCAAGGAAGGGAACCAGGAAGGCTGGATTAAGCACAACCGGATGAATGGCAGGGTTCAAGAGTCTATTTCAACCAAACAGAAATCCTTCGAATTTTGGAAACATGATCCTAGGGAAGCCAATAAACAGGAACTTAAACTTCAGCAGGCACTAAGTAAGAGGAAATTGCAAAGAGCAAAAGTAGGTTTCCAAGAACAAACATTAAAAGATTTAAAAATAAACAATAAAATATTCCTTAGGTATATCAGAAACAAGAGGCCTACAGCAGAATTTCTACAGGCTAAGGGAGTTGCTAAAGAAGATAATTACACTGATTGGAAGCCCAATGATTTTGCTTTTGTTTTGCACGCACCTTTCTTGTTCAAAACATTCAGGAGGTCTCTGCTCTCTGTAATCTTTTTCTGGCCATACTACTCTTTGGGTGGTGAGGTATCAAGAAGCAGCAACAGTGGAGAATTCAGAACATATCAGGCCTAGAAGGTACATTTAAGAGTTTGGAAGAACCTGAAATACAGAATTGCTGAGCTAATAAGAATCCTGGTAGGTAAGAATCACCCTGTCCAGTGGTTTGGGGAGTTAAAGATAGTGTCTAATCACTACTGATTTTATAAAGCAAAATGGCGTTTTACTGATCTGTAATTTCTTGAACATTTCAATAAGCTCAACCAAATGACAAAAATGATTGGTTTTCTAAAAGCTCTCTGTTACATTTCAGACAATAACCTTTGGTTGAAACTAAACAGTTGTAAATGAAAGGTTGCAACGTGTTAAGCAATAGTCTGGAAGCAAGAAAAAAGATTAGGATTAGATTAGCTGGTTTTCATCACAGCACGGAATAAGGTCTAGATTCACCACAAATACAAAAAAAGTATAATTTCTAGGGTAGGTTAGATCACCTCTCAAGATTACTTTCTTTTCAGTGATAAGGCCTTTAAATCTTAACTGGAATTTAATGCCTAAACTGAGGTGGGATTAATCCTAGCCTAATATACTAGTCTGGCTTTATATAATAAAATAATGGCTAACTTATTTCTTAATGATCTGGTCAACGGGTAAGTAGTTTATTGATAGCAATTGCACAGGACACAATGTTAGTCAGTTTATGAGGACCAGGTAGTGGGAAATGTTAGAGAGATCTAAAGAAGAGAGAAAACAATCAACGTGCTAGCAAAGGAAATTCAAATTGAATAAATGGTAAGCAACATACATGCAGAAAACCCCCTAAATATTATTTTCCCTTACAAGCTTCTAAATTATTGCAAGCAAGGGAATCAGAAACCCAAAGACCCCTAAGATGACTGTTGCCCACTGTGCCCATTTACTCAAAATTCCAATGAAATCATACATTACGTTTCATAAATCATAGGAGGATGATGATACAGAATTCTGCAATGCCATTATATAAATCACACAACACGACCACACCTGAAGAACCGTGTGTGCCGAGAGTCACAGCCTCTGTAAAACTGACACTGCAAATCTAAGAACGGTGGTGAACAGTCAAAGAAGTACAATTACAGATGTGCTCCTCGTGTTCATGATACTTCATGATACACTATTTTTCCCTCTCTTACAGCATAATACATTACAATGCAAAACAATAAAAGGAAGTACTTTTTAATGTAATATGCAATTAACTGTGAACCTTAGTGCCATAGGAAACTATACGCATATGTATTTGCCACATTCACATCTAAGCATGTTGCCCTGAGCTTCTCTAATCATAAATACAGCTCATGCAATTAATCTTAGAGCAAATACCTACAAAGACCAGATAACTTAAACCTCCAACAGTCTCTCCTTCCAGATACTATCCTCTATGTCTTGCTTGATTTCCTCTGGATACATTCAGTGTCTCATTTCTCTCTTGAATTTTACTGATAGAGTATTTTAGCTTATGCTGGAGAGTGTCTCTCTTCAGCAGCAGAGCTGTGGTTCTTTCAGCCCATGTACCTCTTCTTATGTACGAAAATCATATCTCACTTTACGGCACAACATATTAACCCACAGAAGCTTACGACCCACGATATTCCCAGTTTGTTTGTTTGTTTGTTTGTTTTCCTGCAGAACTACTGCTTAATCAGCGATTTACCATCCTTGTATTTAATTTACATACAGAACAAGTCGGCTCTTTGAGGAATGACAGACAGCATTCTCCCCTCCTTGCCAGACCCCTTTGCTTAGCTCATGAAGGTAATTTTGATCCTATCCCTCTCAGCATCTCTGCAGCATATTCTAGCATGGAACTACCTGTAAACTCAGTAAACACGCACTGTATTCTGCCAGTTGCATCCCTAACACAACTACTGAATAGTAAAGGAATGAAGATAAAACTGTTATAAAACCCTACCAGCTACATCTTTCCAGTTTCAAAAATCCTCCTAAATCCCATTTTCCAAACAATAACACATCTGTGTAGTAGTTGTTTCAGGTATGTCAGATTTCCCAAACTTTGTTATAAGAACAAAACAGGAGACACTGTAAAAATCTTTATTAAGATCAAAATATCCGAAATCTGCTGCTGCCCTCTAATCCACACGACACTGTAAGATGCTTAGCGTCTGTGGGAAGCTATACTGAAAGAGATACCATTACAGAGCAGGAACAGCCACATTCTCTCTCGCTGCTGTGGAATGTCAACCCGGGCTTCTTCGGAAAAGCTATGTTTCTCAAAAGCTAAATCACAAGTTCAGGGAGAAATCTCTCTGCTATTTCCTAATGCTATACTCTGGTAACCTTGGCATTTTTTGAATATTTAGTTCTTTCCTTTTCAAAAAAACTCATTCTGTTTCCTTATTTCACAAATACTGAGCTGCTTTTTCAAAGGAAATAACTCAGAAGAATTCACTCGCTTTTTGTGTGTAATTGGAAAATAATCTCGAAAGGCTCCCAGGGACTGTTACTATGAGCATTTCAGCAGCTCTGAAAATCAGGTTGTGAACCGGGCACAACCAGAAGCTGACGCATACCAAACAAATGGCCTCTGAAATCTTTCATTAGGCTATACAGAGGAAGGTCGTCTTGTCAGATCACTTTGTCAGCGCTTGCTACCCAGTGCTACAGTCTCTGGAAAGACTTCCAACCTGTGCTAACACTTGCTTGACCTGAAAAGCTCCAAACATTCCCAGAATCATTACCAAGAGTCGTTGAAAAATATTTATTGGTTTTGCTTGTCATTGTTTCATGTAATATACAAAACGCAACCTGGAGCCCAGGTGCTGAACGTCCTGAGTGACGAAGCTGTCCTGTCAAAATCTGCACAATTAGTCACTGCACAAAATAAAGCGCATCCAGGGGTTTGCAGGACCCTGGTTCAAAATGCAAATGTAGGGAATACCCATAACGGGCTATGTGGAAGTTCTGTCGGAGTTGTGACCTTGGTGTCCATGCTGAAGTTAAGCAGAACATGTAGCTTCAATCTGTTTGGTATTCACCACTAGATTGCACTACTCACTGAAGAAAGGAACTTCTGGGGTTTAGTAAAGACAAAATAAGATTGAAATCAGCATTTTGAAAAATCATTGCACGTGAAAGGTAAGGAATTTTCCTGAACTACCACTGAGGTCCTGCGAAACTCTGTGCAGATTACAAAATCTGTGTGTTTCAGTTTCCTCATTTGAAAAACATGCTTCAGGCTGCTATGACAATGAAGTGGTTTTTGTAGACTGTCTTAAAAATACTTGAAGTGAAAAGCACTGTGTAAACATAGTGACTATTAATTAGTCCTTGAAAATTATATTTCTTTAACAATAATGAAATTTACAGAGCCAAATTGATCATGTCCCTTTAGAATTGCCCGGTACTACCTTGAATGTTGTATTTTAGACTGAGGAAATAACAAAAACTTCAAAGCTATCCAATGAAGAATACATCAAAACCAGAGACAAGGGCTGGCCTGTAAGTACCCAAAGTCAAGATGTGTCTCTGTGAGAAAACTTTACTTATTGAACTTCAAATCTTTCTCTCAACTGGCTTAGTGAAGCCAGCGCAAAAGACTTGGAGGACACGATTCTGTGCACACATACACTTCTGCATATGACCTGCTGCCTCTTTGCTTTTAACAGGAATGCTTGAATTGATAACATTAAACACTTGAAGGATGAGAACTGTCCTGTAGTTTGAAATAGGTATCATAGAATCATAGAATGTCTTGAGTTGGAAGGCACCCACAAGGATCATCAAGTCCAACTCATGTATGTTTTCCATCAATCCTTGATATTTGGTTCAAATGAAGTAAGCTGATTTGTCATAAAATGAAGGTGTATGCAGTGTTTGAATGAGCTTTATGAAAAGTTGTGCAGTTGATAGAGTTTTCTACTGAAAGCAAACCAGCTCTACCTGCTTGCTGAAGGAGGAATTAACCAGTGATAAATCAGTGATAAATTCAGCATCTGAAGGACCCCACCACAGCACAGCTGTGATGAGACGTATAAATGAGATGAACACCAAATATATCGGTTCCTTTGGTAACTTCAATATTCAGACCCCAAAATGATAAAGGAGTTCTCATGGACATGAATGCGAGCACCACAGAACTCCTGTCAGAGACCCACACAATGACTTGAGAGCACTTTACTTGGAACAGACAGTTTGCTACATCAAGCCTGGTGCTGAATCCTAAATCCTGGTTTGCAGAGATTTGTCTCAAGAAGACTTCTCTATCCACTGAGGACACACAGACTGCAGTCCTCTCCCAAAAAGACTTTGGAAGAAAGGAACAACATTTATTCTTCCCTCATCCTGTATGGCACAAGCCCAGTACCTCTGTGCTCTCGATTCCCATCTGGGAAACATGCTCCTAAAGATTTGGTCTTGAATCAGCCTAGGATTTCTAGGAAAGGAATGTTTAGAAGCTCTTTAGCTTTTCCTGTCAATGCACTTTTGCTTATTCAACTTGTTTATCTGGTTAAACAACCTAAAGTCAATTTCAGCTGTTTTTCTTAATTTTTATTGTCTAGTCCCATTCCTTTAAATCTGTACTTATGCATATGGTGGGCTGACACATTATGAGTTGGCCTGGGTTAGTGGGATAATCCAAAGCAAAGAAAGAGAAGCTTCTAACATGAATCTTTGCAGCATTGTGGCCTCTGTAAATATTCCTTCACATAGCAACTAGGAAAGGAAAAGTACTTCTCAAAAAAAAAACAACTGGCCAATGTACCTGGTGACAGCAGGAGAACTCCAAAGCATTTTTATTACATTTTATTCCATCTCAAGTTGCTGATACCCCTTGTAATTTATAACCAGGTCATCAGAGTTTAATGATGAAAAAAATCTATTGTTAATTATATAATTATCATAAACAATAAAGCCTTAGAGCTTAAAAGTGAAATCAAAGTTTTAACAGACAAATATCATGTTTATCATGCTTTTTAACACATAAATGCCTTCTTAAACATCCTAACTTTTTATATGCAGATCTTTTATACACCCAGAAGCCCTTTATTTATTCCCAGGTCAGGCTTATGAAATTAACTGCCAACTTACTTTCTCCCCATGATCCTGCCAATGACCTTTCTCTTGCCCTGGTAGGATCATTCCCTCTCCATGGATTAAAGGTGATTAAGGATCAGTGTCAGTTTAGTCTCACACATTTGCTAAGCAGAGACGACAAACTGTGCCAAAATGTGTTTGATTTATTTGTGGTGGTTTTGTGATGGAGGAACCCTGATTGGACTCAAATCAAGGATCCAGAAAAGAAAGGAGTGCTTTATATCATTGGTAGCTCTTTAACCTAAAGTGTCACAGCAAGGACTTAATATCTTTCAGCTAAATTATTAGTTTGCACAAACAATAATGACTTAAATCCATCAAGCTTTTCAGAGCTTAGGGTTATTTAACCACCAATTCAATTAGCCAGTTGTTAGATTAATACCTGTATCTATTGAGCTGAACTTCAAACACATTGATAAATCCACAATGCAGACAAGTAAATAACATATACAATAGCATATTTCCTGATTTTGAAGAAAGACATGTCTTGCAGAGTTATTATTACTTTCTACAGATTTTAAAGCTATATCCTACACCAGTACATTGTCAGTTGACTCTATGGATATCAACAGGTCTCTGCTGGACCTTGGAAAGCTGTGTTCATTTCAGGGAAGAAACAAGATTCTAACTCGGGACAGATAAACTTTCTCTTTATACTTGATTCTTGAAGCAATACAGAGGTTTCCTGTACTTGGACTGAAGTATGTGTTTTTCTGAAGTCTTTAAACTTCTTGCTTTATTATTGAATATCCAAAGATCATTTGCGTGCTTATTTGCAAGGAAAAAGATTAGATTAGGGCTAAATCAATGGCAAACTAACACTAGAAACCGATTATGTTGCCTGTGGAAATTCAAGATGAGATGGATCTATGTCTGTATGGAAAGAAAGCTTAAAAAATAGGACTTACACATGGTGCACATATTCATAAAATATAAAAGAGGGCTAAGTATTTCCAACTTAATGCTGATAAACTTTGAGAGATATACATGACCTTGGTTAATTGAAAAATCAACTCTGTGTTGTGGTGCCATGACTAGATCTTGTTCTGTGTGGTTTTGCTCTGTAGTCGGTATCTTAATTATGTAAAAACAATATTGTATTCTCTGCTGGGCTAAGGAGATGAATTTACTGTGACAGAAAGAATAGACAGAACGAGATGCCATACTAATGAAACAACAGAGACAATAAGAAAGAAAGAAAAAAATCTTTTCAACTTCATTGGCTAATGAATTTCAGGAAATAATCATAATAGTTCCTTTTCCAACAAAAATGAGTGGTTGTGAAGATAGCCCCAATCTGGACACTTTAATGGATGCACACACACATTCTTTAATAGCTTGTTCATCAGACTAAAATAAACATACGACTACAAAGGGTTACCCGAACCCACTTCATTTCCCCACTGCTGTTGGCTTCAGATTATGTTGACTCTATCAACAAGATTGTGGCTCTACGTGCAAATTTATTAAGTCCCACACATCAAAATATTGCTCTATTTTGTAAGTTAGTAGGAGTTATGCACTGGAATGGGTACAGGGAGAAACACGAAGCCAAATTTTTACTTCAAGGTCCAGGCAGCACAATTTCAACAGCACTAACCTTGGAAGAACACACCATATGATTTTCCAGAGTGGACAAATCCAGAGGAAAAGGAGACCACAGCTCTACCTTCATCATGCCTCCCAAATGCAAATCTGGTGCCACTACCCACCATATTTTGTCCAACCGATCCCCTGAGCAGATGAATACAGAGAGTGGAGAGATTTCTTATGCTGTCTCACTAAGCCCACCATATACTAAGGCATTGTCATTTTTTCCAAATGAAACAAAATTAAGAAACTATCTTTAGCTAGAACTGGAGGAGGTCATAAGAAACCTGTGATCCTTTTGTGACTGTGCTGCAGGCTCTGGGTATTTTCTGTACTTTCAGATAGTTTCAGATAGTAATCATGCTCCTCATGATTAAAACCCACAAATCTGAAGTGCAACCAGGCCCAGAAGAGATCCTTTCAGTTCTTCAAAAATCTTTTGCCACTCATTTATAATATAAAGGAGCATTAACAGGTAGAAATATCAGAACCCATAAAAGGAAATCTATTTTACAGCACATATGACACAGCACATAGGATAGAGCCTTTTCTAGTAAGAACATCTGAAGGCAAATAAATTAGCAATTGATAGCAAAGACACTGAAGTCAACAGGTATTTAGAACTCTCTTAACAAACCACAACCAAATTTAGAGCTACAGACTTTTACAAAAGCCTCAGGTCTTAGAGCCTTTACCCCTAAGAACAATTAATTGGGAGACTTTTCTATAGCAGAGTTTTTTTTCCTTTCTTGGAAGATTTTTGTTCTGACTATTGTTGGAAATGAGGGACTGGACAGGATGGGTTTTAGATCTCATTTCCAGATATTAGTTCCTATGTAACTTAATAGTGTACTTCAATTACAATAATAATAATAATAATAACAACAACAACAATAATAACAACAATAATAACAATTATAACAATTATTATTATTGTTATTGTTGTTATTATTATTATTATTCATCCAATCTTGAACTAATTTTTGAGCAATAGTTGTCACCATCTCTAAGAAAATATCCTGCTAGGTTAGTACTGTACTATCAGGGTTGCAAGCACTGAACATCAGTTCTGCTTAATTCAGGTAAAAAAACTGAAGAGTCGCTACAGCTTGTTTAGTTAGTCCACATTTCTTACATAAAACTTTCCTCTTAAACTCATCCTCAAGCCTTCTTTACTAAATCTTTCAATGTTAACCCCCTTTTCATGGTTAAGGAAGCCAAAGCCCGCATGACATTGGTCTGACTGATCGTTCTCCAACCTCCGTACACCCGTGCATACCAGCAAATATTCTTTCGAGGAAATACAGAGTTTTAATAACCCTGTGAAAAATATGCAAACTCATTATGCTGTCATTAGTTTCTCACTCTCTATAGCTTGTTTCCATACATCTTTAGTTCCCACATTGATATTGCAGTTTCCCAGGACAGTTCTGATGCTCTGCCTTGCAAACCCATCATTTACTGTCACGTTTTTCGCAGAACGCATCTGCTATTTCACCATTTGCCATTTAACTGCTATTATTGCTGTTACTTTAGATTGTTGTGTGTGTTGGCTGAGGACCACAGTAGAGACTGGGGACACATTTCATAAGGTATTGCACATAGAAAAGCTTGAAATGATGCTTTCTTCTGTCACAAAAGGGACTCCCAGAGAACCTCCACAAATTCTTAATCTCCTTCTCTCAGAAGTCTTCACTGACGCCTCCCTTAGTAAAACTGCCTGTCAGAAGGATAATTTCACAATAATTTGATGTTACAAAATGCTTGAGAAATATTTTAAAATAAGCAAAACACTGGAAAATTTTAATTCCTATTCCTGGCCTCTGTAAAGGTAAATTGGACAACACAGAAATAAATGACAATTTGATGGTTATCGTAGCAAAAGGGAAGAGTCCTAACTGATTGCCTGGTTGGATAATTTTGTAACTAAGGATTAGTTATAGTGTGTGGGAGTGCTAAAGGTTCCAGTCAGGGGTTGGCTTCAGTGTCAGGCTATTCAAATTATCAGAAAAACCCATAATTTCTGCTCCACAGATTTTACGGTCTATTTCTGTATCCATAACTGCTCAACATTGAGTTGTAGAAGCGTTTTGCTCATCCTTCTGAGGGGCTACAAGCAGAGAGCAGAGGCAGGAAACAATTTGACTTCAATGGGACAATTACTTCCAAAGACTACTCTGTTTCCCTGAAAATAAGATACTGTCTTATATTAATTTTTGCTCCACAGCTTATTACTTTTTTACATGTATAGCTGCCTGGACACTATTTAAATTGATATATTTTTTTAATGAACTGTAACTAGGGCTTATTTTTGAAGTAGGGTTTATATTTTGAGCAGCCTGAAAAATCATGCTGGGGCTTATTTTCGGGGTAAACCTTATCTTCCGGGAAACAGGTACTACTTTCATGTGAAACAGAGCTCACCTGTACTTTGACATGCTGTAATATGACTCTTTCAGAACTCTAAAGCAAAATTGCTCGATTGCAAAGTGATGAATCAATTCTAGGTTGGATTCCCATGCTAAGTTGAAATGCTCTGCAAAGAGTAGGTTGAACTTTTAAAAACAGGTTTTCCTCAGGGAATGTACAACTATCATCTGGTCAGATTTTTCTTCCTGGCAAGTTGCCCTTCTTGTTGTAGGGTTCCTCAAAGGAGTGTAACACTAGTTTCCTTTCCAGTTTATCCTTCGCTCTGTAGGAAGACATCTCTGTCACTCCTCAGAAAGAGTCAGAAAACAGTTCTAAAAACTAATAATACCAAACAGCAGTGTAATTTCCTATGGGGAAAACATATTTTCTACCGGTAACTATTGCCAACAGCAATCTTGGAAATATTGTATAACTTATTGTTTCAAACATCAAACAGAAGGAACTCCTCAGTACCAAGGATGACTAATGCAGGAACAAGTGCTTCCACACAGGCACATACACATTAGATAAAATGTTGATGTTTAGAGGTTTACAAGATATAAACATTGACTTTGGGTTCTGCTTAAGTTTACACTTGAATTGAGAATGAAAACATACCGATTAATATATAACCATGATCATCACAAATAAGCAGAAATAGCTGCAATTGTTAGGACAGACTTCTCCAATCTGCCTGGTATTAAAGTTGCAGGAAGATCAGAACTATACAAGAAAGTCAGTCAGCGGGGCTTGGGAAAGCACAGTAGAGGCTGAAGGTAAAAATAAAAAGGTATTTGACAATTATACCCAGCTGTTGTACAAACAATAGATGCTTTGTTGAGGAGTGTGAAAAAGCCTCATTTACTTTGTGTGAGGAACCATGGGCAGGTGAAGTGAGGTGTGCGATGGAAACTGAAATGTCTGTGGACTTAATCCTGCCCTAAGTTGTTTCGGAACAACTCCCATCACCTTCAAATGACATAACTACCCCTTAGCTGGAGAAATTCATCTCCAATTTAATTTCTCACAAACCCTCGCAGATGGCTGTGATGATGTGATTGCTACTAGGGTCCAGATTTTTGGTTGTGAAAGGCATCTGCTCTCCTGCTTGGGGGTATGAGATGCTGGAGAGCAGCTCTGTGGAGAGGGATCTGTGGGTTTGGGTCGATGGCAAGTTGAACATGAGCCAACAGTGTCCCTGGCAGCCAGGAGGGCAACTGTGTCCTGGGTGCATCCAGCACAGCATCGCCAGCTGGGCAGGGAGGGGATTGTCCTGCTCTGCTCTGCTCTGGTGCGGCCTCACCTGGAGCACTGTGTGCAGGGCTGGGTGACACAGGATAAAAAAGATATAAAGCTACTGGAGACTGTCCAGAAGAGGGCTATGAAGTTGGTGAAGGGTTTGGAGAGGAAGCCGTCTGAGGAGTGGCTAAAGTCACTTGGTTTGCTCAGCCTGGAGGAGACTGAGAGGAGAACTCATCACAGTCTACAGCTTCCTCACAAGGGGAGGAGGAAGGGCAGGTGCTGATCTCTTCTCTTTAGTGACCAATGACAGAACCTGAGGGAATGGCAGGAAGATGTGCCAGGGGAGGTTTAGGTTGGGCATGAGGAAAAGGTTCTTCACCCAGAGGGTGCTGGACACTGGAACAGGCTCCCCAGGGAGGTGTCACGGCCCCAAGCCTGACAGTGTTCAAGAAGAGACTGGACAGTGCCCTCAGACACATGGTGTGAACTGTGGGGTTGTCCTGTGCAGGGACAGGAGTTGGACTCGACGGTCCTTGTCCTTCCAGCTCAGGACATTCTATGATTCTATGACTCCCCCCTGTAGCGGGGCACAGAAGGGGCTGGTGCAGGTTGTGCTCAGTCCTTCCAGGAGCAGCAAGGACAGACTGTGTCTGCAGCCATTTAGCATCTCTGCACTGTGGTTCCTGCCTGAGCTGTACCGGGAATTCATACGCTCTTCTAGAGAAGAGCTGATGCACGTAAGTGGCCATAGGGAGGTTAGTTTAAGTGCTTTTCTGGATTAGAACCTGATGCTGACTCTTTCTTGAGGAACCCTGATGAAATTCAGCAAGTGGATTACCCCTTCTTTGAATGAGGTACATTCCTCTCAGGTGAAGTGACTTTGGTATGAAAGGTGAACATTACACCACCCTTCATTAAACATAAACCACTATTAATAAAGCTCATTTTAAATACATCTGACCATTGCACTAACCTGCAAGCAATCTCCTACACCACTGGGTTTGCTCAAGATAACACCAGCACTTCTTCCACAAATCCATGAAGAATCTGTAGGCATTTTCTTCTTCTCAATATTGTCATGTTTAAGAATTAGGCAAGGGAGATGGTGACTGCTGGTGGACATTTTCATGACAAGAAGTAGCAGCAAAGCTGGCTGCAATATTGTTTTAGATGACTGTAGGAATTACATCCAGACTGGTGTCCCCTTAGGGTGCATCAAATGACAGCTATTGCATAGCTAGCAGCTTTGTAAATGTCATTTTTCAAAAAAAAATCCTTATTCTGAGACACAAATGCCTATAGTTTACTCATGGGTATGGATTTGGTGAGCGTTTAAGTGCTTTGCTGTGACTGCATGATGAAGGAGCTCGATGAATCAAATTAAATTCCCAACCAGTAAATATAAGTTATGACAAGAGCCACAAGCTCTGCTTCACATATTCCTCGGGGGAGTCTGGACAGACACCTGAGACAAAAGAAATGAGCCTCCTGCAGAAGGGAATCCTTCCTCTGCATCCAGGGCGCTTTGTATTGGGCCTAGGAAAAATAAAGTGCCAATGTGCAGATGACTATCTGGCCCTGGTAACATGAAACAACTATAGCTGCTAGCACTTAACTGGCGTACACTTATTTTCAACATCCTTTCTGCTTTGTTGATGTTACTCCTTCCTTTTTCGTGCCATTCACAACACATCATAAGACTTGCTGCAAATTTGTGGGAGTAAATCGTATCCCTGGGGATGAAACCCCACCAGGGGTGAATAAACAATCTCCCGTTCCCCAACCAAATCCCAACTGTGCCTCACATTTCATGGAAATGATCAGAAGTTCCACTATCAAAACATTCACACCTTATGAGTAATATTTATGATGGGAGTTTTTTGTGTTGGGTTTTCCCCCCAAGAAGAAAAAGAGGAATAATTAACAGAAATAAACCCAATGAGAAATTTCCACATTATTACTATTATTTTCACAAGCCTTCCACAGGAAAGCAAAAGTTTTTGCAAGTAATAAAAGTCCTTGTTAAACATCTTTCTTTCATTTGGAAATGGGGTAAATTATGAAGCAGATTGACTTTAAAAAATAAATAGGGCTATAAATACATAAAAGTTGTTGCCTTCCGCCAGTAATTTAATATGAGCATCCTACTCTGAACTAAGGAAAAGTTTAGTTCACTCACAAAAAGAATAAAGCAGATGTGAGGTTTTTCCGTCAGCTTAAGTGCTGCCTTGGTACAGCGAGTTGTCCGGCTACATAAAACAAACATTTTAGTCAGGCATCACACAGGAAAATAAACAGTAGCAGAGGAAACATGAAAATATTAAAGACTGTTATTCTTTGGCCCCTTTTCCTGCGAAGCAGGTGATAAAATATTACTGTGTTTCCACAGGTAAGGAAACACGCTCTTAAACACTTTGCAGAAATACATATTACGATCATCACTTAAAATGTCAGCAGTGGATGGGAGTCAGCAGTGATGGCCCAGAGGAGCCAGCCCAGAAACGCTGCAGGAGCAGAGGGTTTAGCACGGCGGGGCAGGCTGCTGGGCTACCAAACACAGCCTCTGACCCCCGGCAATATCTGGCAGTAGCAAATTCAGATACAGGCCAAAAACATCTTGTAAGAGACAGCTGTAGAGTTACCTGGTTTCAGTAAAGATGACTCCTCTTGAATCCTAACTGGATGGTAGTGAGAGGGAGGGAGATGGGAGATTTTCTGCTACACCATTTTAACCTCTTTCTGCCCCATTGAGTAGCAAAGAATGCACATAAGAATCACAGAATCATAGATTCATTTTGTCTGGAAGACACCCTTAGGATCATCAAGTCCAACCATAACCTAACTCTAGCACTAAACCATGTCCCTAAGAACCTCATCTACCTGTCTTTTAAATCCCTCCGGGGATGGTGACTCCACCATTGCCCTGGGCAGCCTGTTCCAATGCCTGACAACCCTTTCTGAGAAGAATTTTTTTCCTAATATGCAATCTGAACCTCCCCTGGTGCTACTTGAGGCTCTTTCCTCTTGTCCTATCACTTGTTACTTGGGAGAAGAGACCAACCCTCTCCATGCTACAACCTCTTTCAGGTAGTTGTAGACAGTGAGAAGGTCTCCCCTCAGCCTCCTTTTCTCCAGGCTGAACTCTCTCAGGTCCCTCAACTGCTCGTCATAAGGGAGGTGACCTGTTCAGCTTCATCCTTCCTGCCCACCTGTGATATATTATACTACACTGTCCAGATTTAACATTATTTAGTTTATGTAGATGTAATTGACGTACCATGTCAGTCATTTCTGTTCTCCATTAAATTTTGCCTAGCTATATACCATGTCTGAAATTCTATACATATTTAAATATAAAAGTAGAAAAACATCCTTGAAATGTTTTCTGTATTATAGCCAGAAAATATCTAAATTTAACATTTATCAGAAGAAACAAAGCAATCACTTTTTACTGCCAGAGCTTTCATTTCAGGAAAATCAACTTGAAAATTTGCTGGTCTGTGTTCAAAGATCTGCACCATTGCCTATTGTCGAGGTGGGAGGGAAAGCTTTTATTCTCCTGCCCATGATGAAAAATGTAGGTGTGAGATTGCAAGGTGCCACCGAAATCCTTTGTGGTAGCAGTTTCTGCCAAAGAATCATAGAATGGTTTGGGTTGGAAGGGACCTTCAAAAGTCATCTTGTCCACCACCCTGTGCAATAAGCAGGGACATCTTCAACTAGATCAGGTTGCTCAGAGCCCCATCCAGCCTGGCCTGGGATGTCTCCAGGGATGGGGCATCCACCACCTCTCTGGGCAACCTGGGCCAGTGTTTCACCACCCTCAGTGTTAAAAATTTCTTCCTCATGTCTAAACTGGATCTACCCTCCTTTAGTTTAAAACCATCACCCCTTGTTCTTATCACAACAGGCTCTGCTAAAAAGTCTGCCCCTCCTCATCTCTATTTTAAAATATATGGCATAGATGTCAGCCTGTCCAGCCACTGTGGTTTGTGGAAGCTGCATATATATATATATATATATGTTTTATAAGGTTATATATATATATAACCATATATATATATGGTTAAGCAGGTTCAGTAGATTAACTGTTGCCCTGGGATGTAGATCTATGTACAGTTCTGCTGCTGACCAGCTATGTGATGCTGGCAACAGGCCCTTGCTTGCCTTGAATGCCAAGTTCTTTTGTGAATGTGCTACTACAGTGTTTGAAATAATAAGACCTAGATGAGAATAAAATGGGCAATGCCCCCTAGGCCTTACATGCCTCAATGGAGAGTTTTAGTTCCATAGAACAAAATGAAAGCCTCCCATCCTGAATTTAGAGATGCTCATCGTATCTTCTGTTACTTTTAGATGTTAAGTTTTTAATTTCAGTGCAAGAAAAGAGCACAGTTTTAATTTAAAAACAAACAAAGAAAAATAAACTAAATTTTAGCTATGTGGTTATATAGCTTTTTGTTAAATACTCTTTAGGGGCAAAGCACTCTTATTTCACCAATTCAGGTGAATTCGTTTATGAAGTGCTTACCTGATACATTAAACACTGTTTTTTAACTCTGAAAAATATGAGCCGAACAGGTGGAGGGGACATTGAGTGCCAAGAACACAACAGCACACACTGTCCTTAGCCAAGTGTTTCAATTAGATGGGTATTTCTACAGCATTTTAGTCCTCCAAAAAAAAAGAGAACTCTCCCAAAATTTCCCATCTTACTTGTCAGGAAATGGAAGTGAGATGTAAAATGAATTTTCAAAGACAGCAGGAAACAAACAGGATTCACTAGAAACCAGCTGTAAATTCAACAGAGCCAAAGCATGGGACATCTGACTGTCCTGGCAGCAAGGGTAAAGGCTGTATGGATAATCCAGATCACATCGTTTTCTGATGTCTACAGCAAAACAAGCAGCCAGTAGACACAGAATGTGTCTCCTCTGATTTTTGTTATCTAATAGAGCATGTCCTTTTGCGGTCAGTAAAGACAAACAGTCATCTGCAGGGAGGATTCACCTGTTGTGCTTTAGATGCTAGTTGCTCAGACAATATGATGTCTGCAGTGGTCAGATGAAGACCACCCATAATGTCATATTTAAAATCTCACTGACTAAGAAGAGAGAACTGGAACAGAAACAGATCTCAAGACACGACAACTCCCAAGGTTGGGATAATTCAAACCCAGAAGGAAACTTTCCAGTTGCTTCCCTGGAGATAAAATTTTTAAATAACTTAGTCAATGTAAAAGCTTGCATTTAATTTTCATAGCAACTGGAAGGCTACGTTTCACTGGCTTTTGATACGAATTTATCTCCCAGATGCTATTTGACAGTTCTGCAAATTTTATCCCACAGGAAAGCTTTTTACTCTATGGCACTTCAGGGATGTAATTTTGCCATCCTGTACGGCCAACAGAGAGAAGTAGCTTCCTGTACAGTCCTGTGGGCATAAGAGCGGAACGCCTGGAACTGCTTTAGCCTTTTTTTCTCTGTAAAATGAGGAAATGTAGACACTCCACATGAAATGTGAATGTCTCCATGCTTGGAACAAGATAAAATTTGAATCCAAGTTTAATCTTCGTTTTTTGTCTTCTTATAACATCTCCTGGACGCTTTACATAACCTAGAAATCTACTGTCTCCAGCCTGTATTTGTGGGTCAGCATAAACCCATCCAAAACCCTTGTTTCAGGTTTCTGAGTTCCCTCCTGCACAACCAGCCTGAACTGCACAAAACAGACCCTCCCCTGCCCCTGGTCGCCCTGCTCCCCAAATAGGTTAAACAAACAGGGAGATTCCTCCAGGGAAGTCACAGGTTCAAGATCACAAAGGACTCAACCGAGTTTGGGCCAGTTGGAGGTTTTTCTTGCTATTGTGCTTATCTGTATCTTCACTGTCATCCAGACGTTAACCTCTGACCTGCCAGCCCGTCTCTTGAAACAGCCTTGCGGTGTTTACCCATTGTGTAATGTCTGTGCTTTTGTGGAAATTCTACAGAAACAAATGGAGGAAGTTTGCCAGTCAAACGGCTGGACAATAAATCCTGTCCCGTGTAGATAGAATAGTTTACTGTCACTGTGAGTCTGCTACTGGCATCTGTCACCGAAGAAATGTTTACAAATTTCAATGTGCTGGAGTGCCAAAGTATTCCAGCATTGCAGGACTGTACAAGATTTGTAGAACAACCACCACTGTGCTAGATAGGGGTATCCTTGTTTTGCTAGCCTGAATAAACAGAGTGACAATGTTTCAGATAACTCAAGGTCACTAATGTCCAATTTTTCTGTCTACTAATCTCCTACATTCATGACTACAAGTACCCAAATGCTAGTTTGTCCACTGCAATTCTTTTTCTGCCATACAATATCTTAGCTAGAAGTTAAACCCAGGTAGGCAAACTGTCTTCAGACCCCTTTGCTTTTTTCTAATACGTCCTTTATTATTTATGCCTTCCTTTTATTATCTATGTCTTCCCATCCTTCCTTATGATCCATTTTCTTTACAGTCCCTGCTGTCTCTCCTCTTTCTGCTCTCTGTCCTTTGGGACAGATGTTATGTTATCTTACCCTTCTGCACAGTGTCATCGCAATGCCTTCTGCTGTGTTCCTTCTACATACCATCAGCTATAAGGTTAGGACAATGGAAAGATGAGTTTGGATAAGCAGCAGAAGCAAACAGAATTTGCAACAGTGGGATAGATAGGTAATAAAATTCTTCCTTCACTGACTCCTTTAACCAAGGGCCTGATTCTGCTGCTGCTGAATGGAGCTTTTCATTCTTGATGTCAATGGGAGCAGCACCCAGCCTTACATTGCTGCTATAATTAAGTTTTCAAATCTCATTTCCTTTCAGACGAGAGAAAACATTGTTGTGACTAAGCTTTGGATGTGGTAACAAATCCCTGGCAGGTTGGTTTGTTTTAACGGAGGTATTAGTTTTAAGGAAGCTTTAACCATCTTTTCTGCCCTTAATCATGGCTTTTATTACAATTACAGTAATGCAACACGTGTACATGCCAAAGGCAATATGTGTATTTTTAATGAGTTGACATGCAACCTTCATGAAGAGGAGAAACAATTTCATTTGCTGAATGTTTCTGAACCATATTTAGCAGTTAATTAAGGGACAAGGAATCAATCAGAAAAGCATTTACTGCAAACCAGGGGCTTCGGTAACTCAGAAGACAGACTCAGTAGTTGTGCTAGGTTTAGTAAATTTTTGCTGAATGGTAACATTTTCTATTGTCCGCAAACAATACAAGAGAGGTTAACAAGCAGTATCCGGAAAGCCCTAAGATTATTAATCCACACATGTGGTCCTGAGTCACTGGGCTGTAAAACATCACCAGTTTCCAAAGAATAAACCAAAGGGGAATTCTGCTTGAGAGAGATGTTATCACAAGTGCAAAGGAACTAGTTGCATCAATAAGGCCTATTTATGCAAGTTTTACAAGACATTGGCTCACAGGGCTTTTCATTCTGGTATAATTAATTCAGTCAACAAATTGAACATAGACAGAGATCACATCCTATGAATAAAGAGCTTCTGGTCTGCTTTTCTTGCTTCAGTTTACCTTACAGCTTGGACATGGATCAGGCGCTGGTGCACATAGAAAATTACAATGGGCCGACATGCACACAGCAACTGGGCTCATCTACCTGGGGACTAACGAGCTCCGAGAGTCAGGATCTAGCAGCAGAACACAAAACCCATCCTGTTCAATTATTCCTGCCGCTGCTGCGGTCTGGGCCAAACAGCGCTCACAAACAATGGCTGGCCACATGTTTTTTGGAGGTTATTGCAGGCCAAGGACCATTTCCAATACAACCCTGGATGTGGATAACCTGTTTTGAGATGTAAAAGTTTATCTGTGGGGACCAGAGAAGGATTCCTGGCTTGTGGAGATGTGATCTCCACAGACCTTCACATACCTTTCTCTGAGACTAAATTATCAAAGGAAGAAGCCCAAAAGCCTAGTGTGTGTATGACTGCAGGCTTGCCTTCTCCTCGGTCATCATAAAACTGACAAAAATTAATATGAACAGACCATATAACTCCTATCAGAAGTTTACATTATCAACCAGAAGCCTGATTTTGTCAGGCACAGGGTACTTCAGTGCAGCAACTGTCTTCATGGCAGGTTTGTACAACATAAACGGGGCTCTCTCGGTTTGTCAGCAAGAACAATCACTGCCCATCCTGTTTTTGGTCTCTATCCGGTCCCAGAGCAAGCCCCCAGTACAGACCAGCACATCCACAGAGATCCACCAAAGCTATAGGACCCTGCTGCAACCACAGTTATTCTGGCACATCTGTTTGGATGATTAGTAGGTAAAATTTAACTGATAGAAGACAGAGCACAACTGGAAATGTAGGAATGTGTTTTTACAACTATTAATGCAATCCAAACTTCCTTCTTGCTATTATTACTGTGTTAGCACGTCAGTTCTAGTCCAAATTGTTTTCAACTGCTAACTTACCAAAATACCTGGAGTATAGCACAATCCACGTTCTGGTTGTCATTCTAAACCTAACATAATTTATCTGAAATTACTCCCTTTCTTAAAGCTGTTTCTCTTGCTAGAATGTGCAAAATATGCGTACAATAAGGAACGTCAATCTTCTTTCTTCATATGCCCCAAAAAGCACTGAAATTCTTCTGTGCATAAAATAACTTTTATGTGTCTTTGTAGGCTGAAGGCTCTTTTCTGAATTTACCAATATTCTCATTCAGATGACAAAATCTATACAGCTGTTTAAATCATAACTTTAAAAAGAGATGCAAAAAACCCTTTGTGAAACGTGTTCTGAATTATTTTCACCATCCAACATGAATGAAATGCAAAAAGTAAGTAGACACAAACTACATTGCAAACTGGTGTTTTAATCATACTATTGTTAGTAGTATAGGTCAGTTCTCTGTACATATTCTTCGGGGAAATATTTTACTTGCTGTTTTCCCCTTAAGACATTTTTTTTTACCAAACTGACTAATTTGAGATTTTCCTGTACCCACGGTCTTAAGATTAAACCTGTTCTTCAAAATGCATTCATGCTTTAGTACTAAACTTTTGCCCACAAAACTACATTGACATTTACCAAATGCGAACAATAGAACAGTTGATAACAAAAGAGAAAAATAAAGGGTGCTCACCAATGCAGTCCAGGCTGAAGAGATTCACAGAGGTTGTTATGGAAGATTCATCACAGGTCTTCATTCCTCGCAGAGCAAACCGCACCAGGGAGGCTTTGACTCCCTCTGGCAGAAAGGACAGCAGGTAGACGGGCATGTACAGCACGTAACGAAGTTTGCAGAGCAAAGGGGTCATGAGCTTTCCTTGAGGGGACTGAGCCATCCGCTCGATCGTCGGAAAGAGCAGCACAGAGCGAAGAACCTGTTGGGCCATGAGGAAACGACTGTCAGCAAAGCCCTGCAGCACATCCCAGCCTGGGAGACTTAATTTTTAAATGAGCCTCCACTGGAAACGAATTTGAGTTTCCAGGCGCGCTGCACCTCAAAAACGTACCCAGGCTTCCTGAGGTGGTCTGGTTAAATTTTATAAAAGACAAAGCAAAGAAGAATGTGGTTATGAAATGCTCAGTTGTATCGGGTTTGAACCAAGTGTCCAGGAGGGTGAGCACAGCCCCTTGCTCGGGGATGGGGACCCCAGCAGAGGGCAGCAGGCAGGAACCCTCCGCTCAGTCCAGGCAGATTTTTGATGTTAGCAAGAGTATGCAGCTTTTTATGGCATTTGGTGAACTATTCTAAGTAAATCAACCAAGAAAATTACAAAATGTCAGCCACTGTGTCAGTAACCTTACAGTTTGACAACACACAGAGTTTTACATTTGCAGTTCAATATAGGTAAATGTGTTCAGAACAAGAGTCTGAGCACGCGTCCCCTTCAGTGACATGTGTACAGTGGTGCACAATATTGATTTTTATATGTTCACAGAATCACAAAATGTTAGGGATTGGAAGAGACCTCAAAAGATCATCTAGTTCAATCCCTCAATGAATGAAACAAACATATTATGGAGCTGGTAATTATGTTATGATAACACAGGGTGTTTCAAAAAGATGGACCCAATTTGTTATTATACTGCTTTGAAACTGGGGCCATCTTTTTGAAACACTGTAGAATACACTGTAACCTTAAAAAATAATGGAATAATTAATTAAAACCCACCCATACTAACTAAAAGTGAATTAATATCCCTACTCTCAATTATATTTCAATGTTAAGATCAAACAAATATTCTAAAACGATATCTGCTGTTTTTTCCTGGAAGTAAAAACATACTATAAGAATTCATATAGGAAAAACCCTGAAAGACACACGACTACGGCACCTGACAGAAGTATCAAAAAAGTAAAGTAAGAGAGAATGTGGACATGGCATTTGAAGACAATTAGGTATAAATCTCTGTGTTTCTTTTGTCACTCAGTGTAAATCAAATACATGTACTTATGTATGTCTGCCTACTGCACATGGCGCTCTACGTATTGCACAAATAATGTAAAAAATATTAAAAAATAATTGTTTTTACTATCAGATGAGACTCAGCTAATGTATGTCACTGCATCTGTGTGCAGAGCCCCTGGTCTCAGCAGCTCCAGCAGAAGGCAGGACACCCCACCAAGGGATGCTCACAAGGTCTGTGCATTATACCACAGCAAATAGGAGAAATTTAGGAAATATCAATAACTTGCCATACTGTACTTTCTACAGTATTTAAAAACCAGACTTGGAAAGTGCTATTTATACCGAATACAGAACTATTTTAAGAAATGCTTCAACTTTGCAGTTGATACTACTTTGGTTTTAGACAAAGAAAAATACATTCTCAGGGAAATCAATCCTGGGCCTCTTTTTATTAAAGGCAACCAGCAGCTGAAGTACAGGAATGCAAGACTTGTACTAAATTATATGGTAGTTTCGTGATATTTCAGCGAGTTGCTGAACTCAAACTGTTGTGATCAAAAGCAGATTTGACCTGCGTTCCCAGGCACACATTAATCCTTTGACATCACAGTTTATAGATACAGGATTAGTTGCTTGGAGTGCTGCACTAACCGCTGAGGGAAGTTGCTAAACCTTGGAGGAAAGAGGACAAACCAAGAAAGCTGTTCCAGTCTCCCGTGCATTCCTGCACTTTTTAATGGCACACAAATTAAAAAGATGGTGGTAAGGTGAAGGGCAATTTTATATAATTTCTTTCTCTTTATAATCTTTTGCAGACAATAACATAGAAATGTAAATTTCACATTTTTCAGATACTGATCAACTATTTCTTAGTTTACTGCTAGTTTCCCAAGATGGGACTTTGTAATGTGCATTTGACTGCAGAATTGCTTAAAGGTGTACTTCAACATCTTTGAAATACAATTGCAGATACAACAGATTTAACGTGTTTTATTATCATCTCACTCATGTTCTTAGAAGTATGTCATGAAATAAGAGAACTAGAAATATACAGGTAAAATGAAGGAAATTAATGAGATTCAAATGCTCAACGCCAGTTAATACACTTCTTACTTTTCAAATGCCAGGATCTTATCTATTAATACATGCAATTTACACTAGCTGAAAACAAGCAGATGGCACAGAACTGTACTGGAGTTATAACTTTAAGAATTATTATAAGAGCAGTCATTCTGAAGATGAAAGGACATTAACTACCATAAGCACCAGCTATTGGTGTACCTATGAATGCCACAGTATATACCATTAAGTAATGTGTGAAGGTTGATGACACCTTTATTTAGGGAAACCATTCTCATACTTAATGATAGAAGTTTCTTGTGGTAACAATCAGTCAAAATACAAACAATATTACACATAATGAGAGAGAGAAATTCAGATTTACCTGGCTTAAATTACCCCCAATTCAAAGTCCAGTTATTTTTATCGGTTAAGTACAGGGCAAAGCTGGGAGCTGGGTAACTAGAGACAGCAGTCACAGAGACCTGAGCAACACTGGGGATTTCTGGAAGTTGGCCAGTGAATCTACAGAAGGCAAAAACGCCTCATTGCCACGAATTGCTGAGAGCTGTGGTCGTATCACCTACCCTTGCTGTGCTTCGGTCAACATGATAAAAATACGACATGTATTCCTACATGTTACTGGAATTGTCACTGTTGATTGTTGTGACAATAAACAGTATTTGTAAAACTGTAATTTAACTTATTTAACAGTTATTAATTTAATATCATATTAAACTGCAAGATTTCAACATTCAGGATGACGCACACATTAAATTTTGATGTGTAAGGAATAGATAACTCTTCAGGTTAGTCACCAGGTAGCTGCTTCTACTTTCATCATCAGTTTTTAACTCTTTAAATTACATACAACTCGAGATCTGAATGGTTCAAGGGACTGTAAACTACCTACATAAAGAACATATATATGTTCCTGTACATCTGGGCTTTCCATCCAGCTTGTAATCTACCTAAAACAAGATGACAAGGTGACAGCTGAGTACCTTCAAGTCTTCACTAGATAATGGTTATATCAGCATGCTTTTGGATTCACAGAAACAGTTGAAAGCTTTTTTGCTTGGAATAAAATCAGAACAGAGTACAAAAAGACAAATAAGGTTACAACAAATTGTTGTTTATCACCGCACAATTTAACAGCCTCAACTACACCAGCAAAGGACTTTAAAAAATGTTTAAGTGGTTTCTTTATCAATACGCTAAAAGTATGTAAATCAGATCAAGAAAAAAAAACCAAAACACATTAGTATTTTTCATTAACGGCTTCTACCAAAAGTGTTGAAAGACATTTGTCAGCTATGATTTGAAGTTTGAGTGGGTAATACTACTTGTTACAAGGACTGGTAAACAACAGTGCTGAGGGGGTAACATCACACCTAAAAACTGGATGCCACCTACAAGCAGTATTCAAAAAAATGACTTGATTTTCAGAGCTGTTAATTCCTGTGATGCCAACGAGAGGAGCTTAATACCTTTGAAATCAAGCAGTTTTGATTATGCACCAGAAATGCTGGTTACACCCTCCTGTGGCCACAGACACCAGCCAAGGGCCCGGGAGGCCTGTCACACAAAGCTGCTGGTTCTTAATACAGAGTGATGCTCTGCTCAGAGAAACAAAATGGGAGAGAAAAGCCATCAGGATGTGAAAAGGCAGATGCTGACTGACAGAAAGGAGTAGGAGCCATTTTAAAGATTAGTTTCAGAAGAGACCCCAAGTAGGTGAATTCATTAATTACAGCCAGGCTGTGTCAGTCCCGCATCTTGGCTTGCAGGCACCGTTCGATCTCTGTACCATAGTCATAAACCAACAAGACTCTGACCTACTTAAGAAAATACCCCTTCTACATCACCAGAAAGCAAACCTCCTCAGAAATAACCTGCTAGTTCACTCCACTTCAGTGGCAGCAGTGGTTGCTGGAGGTTCACACTGACTCTTGAGTAGGGAAGGTTTTGGGAAATATTCACTCCGGCTGAATGATGTGTTCTTAATCACCGGGGGTGTAAAAAAGGTTAATATAATAGTCACGAACAAAAAGAATCACACAGAATCACAGACTGATTTGGGTTGGAAGGGACCTCTGGAGATCATCCAGTCCAACCCACCTGCTACAGCAGGTTCACCAGAGCAGATCACACAGGAATGTGTCCAGGTGGGTTTGAATGTCTCCAGAAGAGACTCCACAGCCTCTCTGGGCAGCCTGTTCAGGGCTCTGGCACCTCAAAGGAAAGAAGTTTCTCCTCATATTCAGATGGAACCTCCTGTGCTTCAATCTGTGCCCACTGCTCCTCATCCTATCGTTGGGCACCACTGAAAGAAGTCTGGTCCATCCTCTCGACATACAGCCTTGAGATATTTATAAACATTGATGAGATGCCTTCTCAACCTTCTCTTCTCCAGGCTGAACAGACTCAGGTCTCTCAGTCTCTCCTCATAAGATGCTTCAGAGCCCTCATCATCTTTGTAGCCCGTCGCTGGACTCCCTCCAGGTATTCCTTGTCCTTCTTAAACTGGGGAGCCCAGAACTGGGCCCAGTACTCCAGATGTGGCCCCACTAGGGCAGAGTAGAGGGAGAGGAGAACTTCCCTCGACCTGCTGATCACACTCTTCTTAATGCACCCCAAGATACCATTGGTCTTCTTGGCCACAAGGGCACATTGCTGGCTCATGGTCAACCTGTTGTCAACCAGGACTCCCAGGTCCCTCTCCACAATGCTGCTTTCCAGCTGGTCAACTTACTTCTCACCTGTACATGGGAACATAAAGCTCAGATCCTGCACCCGTTGTGCAACACTGAGCCCACAAAGAACCCCAGAGACCAGAAGCAGACACAAGGAGGTGATTGTTTACACTTGATAACAGACCCATTGCAGCGACTGATGCTCGGTGAGGAGCATCCCAGCCCAGCTCCACAGCCACGCAGTCCTATTCTGCAGCAGCAGCATCACTATCTGCACAGCTTCAAATCACAGGCTGGAATGGGTGAGGAAGTTTTATTCAAAATTCCTTCAAAACCCTACAGAAAACAAAAGCTCTTTGCCTGTCAAAAGTAACACTTCTTTTAATATATACTAGTCCATCCCATAAATTAGCTTGTTATTCCTCTATTGTTTTGGCAGAGTAAAAGCTATTATCTGTCAGGTGAAAACTTGTAAATTTTTCAGAGATAACATAATGATGCACTTAATGGTAATCTAGAGTCTACCCTTGACATGGAGTGCCACATTAATCACAACATCTTTTACTCAGTATGCAGAAATCTGCCAGCAAAACAAGGAGGGTCAGGGAAGTATTCCCTGCTTTATTATCACAGCTGTGCTGAGCAGATTTCCAAGAAAACGCACAGGACAAACCAGTCAGAGTTGGCTTGGGCTTTCCTCTCACCAAAGATGGACTTTCTGGACTTGACCATTCACTTTGCTCAGTCATTAATTTAGATATATAAAAGATTATGTCTATACTACATTATATAAGATATAGTTATATAATGTATAATTATATATAATGAAATATAAAATGCAATTTAAATAACTTTTAATAATTTAGTCTTCTGCTGCTCAAGATGCCATTTGTTTTGTTGTCAGCAAGTTGTCTGTCACAGGTCAATATGAACAAAACCTCACTACTGCACAACAGCAAAAGAACGAAATAATGAACACAAGTGACAAAATAAGAACATACTGTGTGTACTTTTTTCTATTTTATCTTATGGATCTCCTGTGATCCTAAATAAATGTTTGAGCATATTAAATGGGCAACAGAACAAATATTTCAAACACAGTTAGTAGACAATCTTACCACTGAAAATTCCAAAGTTCTTTATAAGAATTAAGTCCCACAGAGAAGTCTCACCATACTTATTTCAAGGATCAATAAACGTAAATTCAGGAAGTTACATGACTACACATGAAGATACACATTGTGAAAATAGAAAGATTTAAAACAACTGTATGGTAATTCACAATTCTCTGCTCTAACCAAAGCTTACTTTTCTGGGTAACCAAAGCGTTTCTGTAAAACAAAGTGGTAAAACAAATGTAAATAACCGACATTTTGTAGAAAAGTTTGCATTTTTTTACCATGGACATCACGGTTTGTTAGTGGCTGCTTAGTCCAAGAAAGTCTGTTACCATCTTCTAAAGCCCCCTCTCAAAATGCTGCTGCCAGGCAGCAGCATCTGCACTTCACACTTTCAAAACAGATTTTCTACATTTCCTAGTTATTGGTGCCCCAATTTTCACTTTGGCACCAGAATAATTTATTTCTTTCTGTTCCTTTAATTCCCAACTTGTCATTATATTACGTATAGTCTATAAAACTAAGTGACAGGAAGGATTTTTTTTTTAAAATTTTTCTAAGAAAACTTTTGTATGTCAGGAGTATAATTTGCTCCCTGAAGAGCTTAATTTGTTTTCCAAGCAAAATCGTAGTTAGTGTACGCAACCTTGTGAATGTGCAGTTAAAATTCTAAATAACAGACTTACATTTTCTCCGATGGGCAGAAGGAATTCTTGCTCCCTGGGAAAAGCAAACTTTCTGAGTGCCACTGACAGGATCACGGCAATGTCTGCCAGCTCGACTTTACTAAGGGGTATTTGAGTTTTCATAGTTTGAGACTGGACTGGATCAAGACTCTTGAACACAGGACCTCCTGTGAGGTCCTCCTTCCCCTCTACTCTGCCCTGTGAGACCACATCTGGAACATTGTGTCCAGTTCTGGGCCCCTCAGTTCCAGAAGGACAGGGAACTGCTGGAGAGGGTCCAGCGCAGGGCAATGAAGATGATGAAGGGAGTGGAGCATCTCTCTTATGAAGAAAGGCTGAGGGAGCTGGGGCTCTTTAGTTTGGAGAAGAGGAGACTGAGTGGTGACCTTATTAATGTTTATAAATATATAAAGGGTGAGTGCCATGAGGATGGAGCCAGGCTCTTCTCGGTGGCAAACAACGATAGAACAAGGGGTAATGGGATCAAGCTGGAACACAAGAGGTTCCACTTAAATTTGAGAAGAAACTTCTTCTCAGTAAGGGTGACAGACACTGGAACAGGCTGCCCAGGGGGGTTGTGGAGTCTCCTTCTCTGGAGATGTTCAAAACCCGCCTGGACATGTTCCTGTGCGACCTCACTCAGGCGTTCCTGCTCCAGCAGGGGGATTGGACTGGATGATCTTTTGAGGTCCATTCCAATCCCAAACATACTGTGATACTTTGATACCTCCTGGTAGAGTTTTCCCAGGCACACTGAGACTAAGATAAGGATGGAGTTCTTCAAGGAACCGACTCGTGCAGGGCTGTGAAGGCACGTGGAGGACGTGCAGATCTTCATGGGCAGAATTTCTCTCACAGTGTCTGAGGAAATTACGATTCAGTTGAGCAGAAGTACTTAATGCCATATTTAAGCATGCAATGACCACATCAGCCTTTTTATGTAGGTGAGGGCACAGTAGCATAAATGCAACAAGATAACAGCACAGAGCAATGTCTTTAAAGATAAATACTATTTTAAAAGTCAGGATTTTTTTTTTTTTGCTTTTATACAGACATATGTGAATGCAAATAGTAGTACTCAAGATAAAAACTGTTAGCATATAAATGTCAATATAATGCTAAGGACTAAACACAAAAGCATGCAAGCAGCCCACAAAATCCATTAGCCAAATAAACTATGGTTTGAGTTTTGCTTGACAACTTCTGTGCGGTTACCACACACACACACTGCCCAGGTACATGCTTCCAATTCTTTGCTTAGTAAATACAGCAAAACCATCCAGTACACTTGTTACATGAATATTAAGGACATCGTATGCTAAAAAAGTGAATTCATGATACAGAGTAATGAAAAATACAGAACACGCTGATATACATCTTGTGAAGTTGTACATCATCTCCACAACTTCACAGTATTCTTCTGTGGTGTTAACTGTTGCAAAATATAAGGTCGTATTAAGATTTTATTTTTTTTTTAAAGGGAAAATTAAGCAGTTGTACTGTCAATGTTGTCCTCAGTGATATTAGAGAAAGTCACTATTCATAAATGGCACACAAATACATGTAAGACAAGCAACAGTTAATGAAATTTAAGGGGAAAGTTCCTTTTTGTGTATGCTGGTTCATTAACCACCAGTTTTCTTGTGCCTTCCTTTGATGTAATCAAATGCAATGCGATGGATCACAACAAACTGAATTGTTATCTCTCCCCACTCTACAGGCTCTTTCACAATGTCAAAACTTTTTCCTTAGTTTTCATGACTTAATCAGAGAAATGTTATTTAAAAAAACATTAAGGAGCATGTCCTGCTATCATACTCTGCCCCTGCTATATCCTTTGCCTATGTCACCATTTCTGGGACAAGTTAGTTGAAGGCATTCTTTTAGCTGTGGCACATAGAGCAGCAACAAACAGCCATGCTATTCCTTACTAATGAAATGCAGAAGTAAAATTAATATGCCAAACCACCTCACAAGCAGCTAAGCTGTGCTGTAGTTTTTACAGACTGTCTTGATAAAAGAAGACAGGAGTAATTTAAGATACAAGCAGACATTAACTTTTAGCTGATTCTATTCAATGCCAGGAAAGCAAAAAAAACAACGTCCCAGCTGATGGACTCCCTTATGTAAACCAACAGAACTACAATGAATTCTTGTCAGCAGCAAAGAGTCTCCTTAATTGAGCTGTGTATCTAGAACAGCTTTGCTTCTGTTCTGTCTGGTAAAAGTAAGAATTTAGCAGAAAAAGCAATTAGTAGGATGCCTTGAAAATAAAAGTTAATGTACCTGTTCCACAGCGTTTTAAAAATTATACTTTCTCCCAGTCTGTCCATTTATCACTCATAGTAACATACAGTTTCTTATATTCAATATATCCAATATTATCATATAAATTATACCTCCTTCAACATCTGAATTTGACTCACTATATTCAAATATATATAAACCACATATTTTTCAAACGAATGAAAACTTTGGTTTATTTTTTTTTACTATTTTCTTGCAGATTCTCCCTGATGATATTCTCATCTGTTCAAAATGCTCTACAGTGATCACGAAGCTTTTCCCTGTCCTGGCACCCTCTTTATTTAACATACATTATCCAATTTTATTTGAAGTACATCTTAATTGCCCCAAGCCTCCAGTGCTTCCTGGCAGTTCCACTTGGATGGAAACAACATTCAAGGACCAGCATTTTTTTAATGTATTTGTATTTTGAACTGTAGTCTTCAGTGTAACAACGAATACAGTGCTGGATTCAATGATTACGACCTTAGGCATGTAGGCTCGAGTGTCACTTGCACCAAGGTGAGGTGTGACTAAATTTATGTCTACTTTAAGGCCACTTTGCACTGACTTAGAATAAATTTGATTCTGAGCCTTATATGTTGGAATACTGTACCCAAACTCATCGGACCAGTCATATGAAGAGTCCTTTTAAAATGTGAATCAGATTTCTGCAGTGGTAACTTTGCTTAATGTTATCAGGAGTACACTAAAACTCATTCTGCAGAGTTTAATTACAGAAGAACTAAAATGGGATGACAATACCAAGTGAGAGACATGAAAATCTTGGTAGTATCTAACTTCAGCTTCCAAGAGTAAGAAATTACTTTGCCAAAGATGTGGCTGGTCGCTGGCAGAATAAACAAAAAGGCAGAGGCCGCGGTCGATATCCTGCTGAACGCTTCTGGATTCCACCCACTGTCCAACTGGGTGTGTGATCTTGCTCCTGTTGAAACTCGTCACAAAATCTCCATCAATGTGGTGGCCTTAATTCTGCCCCATGAATAAATTCTAGTGAAATTACTTACTTTTCAGTCATTAAGAATGGCGGTCTATAGTCAATTCAGATCTCACCAAAGACACAATATTGCCTGCTCTAGAGACCACGATTCTCTTATCTATTCTTGGACAGACAGATCAAGACCTTGGCTGCCGTTAAACACTTACCGTGGTAGTTACAGAACAACTTCTTGCATTGAGAAGTAAATGGAGACCTTTCACAATTCCCTGTGAAATCAATGTGCTTTCAATCACATCTTTCAAGAGATTGTCAGTATCTTCTGCAATACCTGACTTCCAATGCTGGAAACTGTTTAATGGCAACAGGAGAGGGACCATCCCGACCTCACCTTACAAGTGGGTCACAGCACAGGAAAAAATAATCTGTTGTTTTATATTACTTGAAATATTTTCCAGTAAGAAGTACTTCCAGATGAAGCCTAGGATTCTGCTAAACCTACAAAAGGCTAGAATCCAGAAGTGTTCTCTACAGACACTGCAGACCATTTCTTAGCAGGTCAGCTCTACATACTGAACTATTTGCGAATTATTAAAAATATTAGAAATATTAAACACACAGACTGTTCATTACATTTACTAGTCTCACAGGGCTGAAATGCAAATTACTCTGTACTACAAATATTTAGGTAACTGAAGACTTGCCCAAAATGTTTGGGAAAAAAAAAAAGCCTTTTTATGGGTTAAGGTAATAATGAGAAAACTGTTCTCCCAAAAATCTGTATCTTATTGTTGGCCTGGAAATAGTTTAATAGAGAAAATATTCATTGACAGAGCAGTATTTTACATAGAGAATTAAGCCCCATCAAAGTGGGCAATATCATTCCATCTACAAGGAAAGTGCCAGAGAAGACGGCCAAAATTTGCAACGGTGTGATAATACCAGCAGGGATGGATTTGTTGCTATTATGATTAAAGCATATAAACAGAAGAAGATTAGGAGGGGTGAGAGTGAAAAGAGAGGAAGAATAGTTTATTGGTTGGAAGAAGGGCAGGGAGAAGCTTATGTTGGAATGCTGTGTCACAGTTACACACCATAAAGCTTTCAGTTGCTCCCATTACATGAATGTCAGAAAGCAGCTGCCACTTTCCAGGATAAATTCTTTCCATTTTCATTTTGGAAGTACATGGTGGGATTTTTTTTTTCAGTGTAGCACTCCCATGAGATCACTGCATTGCATCTGCAGGTACCCTTATGGTACGCAGACTGGTAAATGCGCTCCTTGTAGATGTGATCTGAGACACCACCTATGATGAACCACAGAATCATAGAATCGTTTTGGTTGGAAAAGTTCCTCAGGATCATCGAGTCCAACCATTAACACTGGTACTGAACCATGTCCCTAAGAACCTCATCTACGCGTCTTTTAAATATGTCCAGGGATGGTGACTCCGCCACTTCCCTGGGCAGCCTGTTCCAATGCCTGACAACCCTTTTTGTGAAGAAATTTTTCCAAATATCCAATCTAAACCTCCCTTGGTGCAACTTGAGGCTATTTCCTCTTGTCCTATCACTTGCTGCTTGGGAGAAGAGACCAACCCCCTCCATGCTACAACCTCCTTTCAGGTAGTTGTAGAGAGTGAGAAGGTCTCCCCTCAGCCTCCTTTTCTCCAGGTTGAACAGCCCCAGTTCCCTCAGCAGTCTGGTGCTCCAGATCCCTCACCAGCTTTGTTGCCCTTCTCTGAACTCTCTCCAGCACCTCAAGGTCTTTACTGTCCTGAGGGGCCCAAAACTGAACAGAGGATTCAAGTTGGGGCCTCACCAGTGCAGGACCTGGCACTTGGCCTTGTTGAACCTCAGACAATTGGCCTTGGCCCAAAAGTGACCAGTAACATGCCCTTAAAGTGGAGAGACGGCTCAGCAAGAAAATAAGTATTAAGAATCGGACTTTCTGCTGTCTTGAACCAACTGCTTTCACAGTCATTAATGTACAGCCATACCTAGCATACAACAACAACTCATTCTGTTTGAGGAAAAGCGGCTGAAGAAAGTGAATGAGAAACCAGCCCTGCGATTATAATCTCATTTTGCTGATGAAAAGGGAAGGTCATGATTTTCCATCAGTGCCTCGAGATCCTTGGACTTGTATTTTTAAGGGCTCCATGTAAGACATTTTGAAAGGCACCCAGTCAAGACAACCCCACAGCCCTGCTTGGCTAGAAGGCTTAGTAGACATATAAGAAAAGCTGAACTGACAGATGATGTCAGGAGTTCTGTCCATTCACATTTTAACCATTTTAAGTGGCTTATTTAATGACAACGTCTGAAGAAGAAGAGTAGAACAAGTCTGACTCATGATATCAGTGAGGAACAGATGGATGAGTGAGCCAGGAACGATACACTGGGAAGAAATGGAACTCATCAGCTAAACTCTGTATTTTTGTGAAAGGAAGAAAAGATAAAAGTAATATTTGAGGTTCAAGATAGAACTTATACCCCAAAATCTTGTCAGAAGAAGAGAAAAAGAGAGGAGAGAGTGAGGAATTCTCTCAGTCAGCTCATTTTTCCATACTTTCCTTACATTTCCCAGAACTATAAGCAATTTAAATAATAGGGAAAACTGCAAAATTCCTTGCTTTGCAATACTACAGACTGCTCCTAGCCTTAATTATTATGACAAATGGAATATAAGTAGGAATCTGCTAAAAGAGCAAAATTATCATATCTAATTTATCATACAAATAAAACTGGTCATGAGGTAGAAATGCTTTTAGTGCGACTGGGAACAGGAATTCGGAGAATATCTTTCTATTACCAATGCCAGATAAAAAGTCTGAACTCTGCCAGATTCCATTAAATGTCATAATTCAAATTATATTTATTGAGATTTGGGGTTTGTACCCTTCATTTCAGTAAAATAGACTTACAGTAGTCACACTGCTGCTTTAAAATAAAGGAGCAGAAATTTAATGTTTTCAAGAACAATTAGGCCACAGTGAATTCTACTCCTTATACAAAATTATGCTTCATTTTGGAATTTGAAATGGAGTGGAACGTTCTTACAATTTTCCAGTGACTAGAAATGTTGTAACAAAGTTATTAGAAGCATATTTCCGTTAACATTAATTGAAATTTCTTACAGGACTCCAAAGGTAACAAGTTTATTAAATATATTTGTGGTTCCTGGACTTCCACTTAAATGTATACTTCATACTGAATTCCACATGAAAGACCAAACTCCAAAGATTTTCTTTTTAATTTCACAGTTAAATAGACTTGCATCCAAACAACAGAAATCAAGCATTTCAAATATTTATATCTTGAAATAAAAGGAAAAGGAAGCGGACTTCTATTACATTTAATTTTGAAGATAACATCATAAGAGCATAGAGGGTGATTCTGAGGAAGAAATCTAGGGCTCGATTTGGTTCTCTAAACACAGCTGTACAGTCACTCAACACATCCTCAAGTTCCTGCTACATTGTGGCACTGGCAAAAATTCCCCTAAAATAATCAGTAATCAAAAAAAATATTAAAAAGACAGGGAAAAGAAAAATCTCTTTTCTCTAGTATTTATCTGAACTTTAGAAACAGCCTAAATGCAGTGAATGTGTGATTTAAGGTCAAGATCTTATAACTGTTCTGTATAAATTTTGTGTATTTTTCCAATTCCTCCCACTCCAGCAGTGAACCCTTCAAATGGGACGTAGCATTTGCCAAGGCAGAGGGACACATTTTTCCACTCTAGCTTCTAAAGCGAGCATCCCTAGACTCCACTGTAAACCACGGAGAATGAACAAATTAACAATATGCTGGAGCAGGAAATATTTGTTAGTTAAAGCACTGTCCATTCTAGGTAATCTCTTCTAACCAGGATATCCAAGCCAATTCCTTCCCCTACTAGATGATCACACACAATGAGAGGCAAGAGCTGATCAACTTCTTTGTTAAGGGTTCAGGATTGCCAGTGAAATTACATTTTAATATAGCACTTCTAGGAACAGATATTGGGTACTAGAGTAATAGCCATGCTCAAAGTTTAACTACATGCTTGCAAAGTCTGTGTTCAAAAATTCCACTTTGTCCCTTCACATGCTCCTTTCATGAACAATTCTTTAATTCTCTGCTTTCCCGTTTTTTCTACTCGATTTTGAATGAGCATGAAAACTGCTGATTTCTAGCTGTATTGTCTTCTGTAAAGGCATATTAATTGCTGTAGAAAAACAAAACAAATTTAAGCTCTGTATGACGTATCTTGATACTGAATTTTGATTGTTTAGTCCAGTTTTCTAAATAGCGGATCTCTGATTTTCAAGTATTGCGCATACACATCTGCAGCCAGGAGTTCAGAAGATCCCACCCTTCAGCATAAAAAGTGCTCTGGGAAATCGGGCTTTCAAAAGGGTGTTGAGCTCTTCTGAAAACATGAGCTATAAATCCTAATTGTTTTTGAAATTCACTTCTTGTTATATGCTTATGAATCCCTCACTTTTATAGAATCATTTCACTCTGTTATTACGACATGAATCCAAATTTTTAGAGATTCAAAATAACAAGATTTTATGAACAAATCTGTAAAAATCCACAGTACTTAATAAATCCTGTTATTCTGCCATTTACCGTTCTAGCCATCTTTTTCTTTTTAGTCCTTAATTTCCTCTTCATTCTCATGTTTGACTTTGGATTCTTGATGAATGATCACAGAGTCCGTTTTTCAGTTTATTTTTCTTCCTTTTCTGTTTGTACATTTGGCTACTTTAATGTCTTTTAACTTCCTAGAAAAAACAATTTTTATAGGCTTATTTGAATTCTGACTGCATACATCTGAAATCAGATGTTTCATTAGCAGTGGAATAAACACACACAATGTTATTAAAAAAATTCAATCAAAATTATTATACTTATGTTTTCCTATTTGCAATTATCACAGACCGAAATCTTGATTTTTCATATTGTTTCCATATTCAACTGAGCTGTAAAATAAATACATCAAAGAAGGTGACAAGTTGAACTGAACATTACGAACAAAATACGATTTTCTTCAGAAAGTCTTGGGAATTCATTTTTTCCTCAGGCCTTATGACAAGGTGATGAGCTAAACAAGCTAATCTTGATGCAATGGCACTATTGACTCCGAATCCTCACTCTTAAAAATGTGATCCATGTGAAAACCTGAAACATGTATTCATATGTTAGGTAATTACGTTCTGATGAATATACTGCTGCTGAGTTTGTCAAGCCTGTCTTTCAATTGCAACAGATACAAATTTTAATTAAATTTGCACTTGTGCTTTTAATTATCACTCTACTATTTACCAATCTCATCTGACCTTATCATAGAACCACAGAATCATTGCGGTTGGAACAGACCCTCAGGATCATCAAGTCCAACCATAATCTTGAACATTTCTGGACTGTAAATTTTGCCGACTCTGCAAAGTACTGAATTATATGTAATCCAGTATTTCCCATAAAGTTCTAGGCCTGAGCAGGTGGCATCTACCTACTTCACCCACCTCAAAAACACACAAGCTATGCTATGTATACACATAGCAGCACTGTTCAGAAATGAGTTATTTGTTTTCAAAATACATATAAGGCAGTATTAAGAATGAATTATATTTCAAAAGACTTCACTAGAAGGCAAAGCAGAGCTTTAATACTTACTGTACCTTATCTTTCTGGTATCTGCATTTCTGTTTTTAGGAGAGATATTTAGGAATGAAATGATAAGACAAACTGTCAGTCTTTGGCATTTATTTGGTAGATACAAAAAGAGCAGATTTAAAAAAGAGTTTTGTTTAATCTAACATATAACCCTTTTTTATCTACTCCTAAGCTTGTCACATTGCAATCTTTAAGCTTTTTCTTTTCTAAACTGACTTTCTATACTGACGTTTTTCGGTCTGACACCCAACTCAACTAGGCAAACCCACAACTCAGCCACCCCTTCTCGAGTGTTGACAGTATGATGAACCACAGCTTCCATGTGGCTGAGAGGAGCTGAGCCATGGTGTACTAACACAATATAACAGAAACATGGCACAAAATACCAGTGAGCAGAATAAAACAAAGCAGTTGAAGTCAAAGTTAATTTCAAAAAGCTTTCTTTGGACCAGATAATTAGGCATGAGCTTTGGCCCAGTAGGCTGAACAAGCACCATAAGCCTAACCCAACGCTTCCATTCATGTGTTCTTGCAGTACTCTAGGTTTTGGTTGACAAGTTTAAGATCTCAATCACAAAGAAGATCTTGAAAAGGGGCATAGTTCAACAGGTAATCCTTCCCAACAGGGAACTTTAAAATTTTGCATGTTCCTGATCTTAAAGCTTTGTTGCCAAAAAATCAAGAATTTTATCATTATTCGCTGGTAACTTGACACTCACCTTTCGTTGTTTCTTGCTTGCTACCTCTACAGTTACAAGGAAGAACAAGTCTGGTTTGCAGACAGGGCAGATATATAAAGTAGAGCCCTCTGGAAATCTCTTTTACTTTTAGTATGTCCCCCTTTTTTGTGGGGAGGGGAGATAACTTCAAAGCATAAATCTTATTATCTCATTCTAGAGGGGATTGGACTGTTAACTAGCAGACAGTTATATACTGTTGACTACAAGATATTTGGTTAATATAAGAGTCTGAAGAAGGCATCATGTGTAACAGATGACACAACGTATGGTTACAAGCTAATTTCTCTGCTTAAGAAAGCAGAGAACAGAAAAGCAGGCAGACACAAGGCCACAATGGCCAGGTATGTTCATACCATGACCAAAGGCTCAAGTTCTTAATCACATTTCAGTTCCTGATAGGCTTAGTTATTGGCTTATAATTGATAGTACATGGCACTTCGGCTCATTTAATTTGCCCTCAGGCATTTTTACAAATGAAGACGTACCACCTTCAACAGTTTATCGCTCATGACAGTTTAACTTTACTAAATTTTTTTTGTACCTTTGAGATATTTCACATTCTTTTGTCCACTAAATTATAAGGTGGGTTGTTTGTCTGTGAAGGGAAGAGTAACGTCAGGCAGACCTGTGCAGCACATGGCAACCTGGACAGTGCCTGCTCCTATTTACAAAGGTGCCATCCAGTGAAGGTTATACAAAAAATCCCATCTGCCTGTTGATTTCTGCCTTTTCTTACAGTTTACATTTTTAATGCTTTATTTTGGTGGCGACATGCAGAACATAATATGACTGGGACTGTTAGGACTAGAGAGTCTGTCATCAAGCCAGAGAAAATAATGGTTGCTAATGGTCTCCTGGGTGAGCTGACACTCTCAAGCCTATTCCAGAACTATCAGCCTTATGCCAATGATGTTCTAGACTTTTGTTGAGCTTTTAAATTCAGGCCAGGGGCCTTTCATGAGTGTCTCAGTCAAAAGTCAGTACCTCTCTAATAAATCTTTGTTTGCCATGAACTCACCCGCTATTGCTCTTTGCTTTGCAGACTCCCACCCCAAAGAGAGATTTTATGTTTGTCTTCACCTTTCACATGATGGTTGTTTCCATTTTTAACTCTTTTTTAAAAAATCTCCCCATAAATCTTTGTAGAAAATTCCTTGATGCTTCAAAACCACAATATCTTATTTATTTTATTTGGTCAGGTTTAATAAATCATCTGCATTACATCTTGCTTTGTCCAAATAGGAGAGCTGCACAATGTTTGCACATGCATCAAGTTCACATTGCTTACTTTTACTGGCTATTCCACTAGATTTACTGATATTGCCTGAGGTGTCACTGAGAGAATGTACCTGTCAGAACTTTTTGTCATCTGTTGCAAGGTGGATTATGCAGCCTCTGTAAAGTGTATATCACCAGCTCTGCCCTGGTGAGACTGCACCAGGAATATTGTGTCCAGTTCTGGGCCCCTCAGTACCAGAAGGACAAGGAACTGCTGGAGAGAGTCCAGTGCAGAGCAACAAAGATGATTAAGGGAGTGGAGCATCTCCCTTATGAGGAAAGGCTGAGGGAGCTGGGGCTCTTTAGCTTGGAGAAGAGGAGACTGAGGGGTGACCTTATTAATGTTTACAAATATATAAAGGGTGAGTGCCATGAGGATGGAGCCAGGCTCTTCTCAGTGACAACCAATGGTAGGACAAGGGGTAATGGGTACAAACTGAAACACAAGAGGTTCCACTTAAATTTGAGAAGAAACTTCTTCTCAGTGAGGGTGACAGACACTTGAACAGGCTGCCCAGGGGGGTTGTTGTCGCGGTTGAGACGGACAAGTGACATGGACCAGGTTCTTTCAAGATGAAAGTAATAGATGCCATTTATTGCTACAAGTGCATTTTTATACAATTCTGCCAGTTCATGTGTCTTTTCACTATTGGTTACAAGTTACAGCACTAACATCTCATTGGTTAATTTTGCTATCATCCATGTTATTCTTCTATCCCCTTCTCTCTCATGGGTACATCTCTCCTCTCTCCGGATACTCCTTTACTCCCATCCTCCTCAAGGGTAAATCTTAATATCTCAAGGCTGATCTCTACTCTCATATTTTCTGCCAAGGATTCCACAGACTTGCTGCAGTTTCCCACAGGTTGTGGAGTCTCCTTCTCTGGAGACATTGAAAACCCGCCTGGACACATTTCTGTGTAGCCTCATCTGGGTGTTCCTGCTCTGGCAGGGGAATTGGACTGGATGATCTTTTGAGGTCCATTCCAATCCCAAACATTCTGTGATTCTGTGAACTAAATCAAATTTTAGAGTAACTGCTGGCTCAGACCACCTGTGCTTCTTTGTATATGGTCTCAAAGGCTTCCTTTCTATCAAGAACTGATAGAACTGTCAAAAATGCATGTTTATTATAGAAATAGTCCAGTTCAGTGACCACCTTAAGTTGGTCATCTGTAAAGTTAAATTAACACACGTCTCACTGAAGGCAAAACTGTGTTAGATTCCTTCTTTTTTTACTCCCTCAACACTTAAAGGGGGATGAAGGTAGGTGTGTTTCAGCCCAACGTTGTTTGCTTATTTTTTTAATATGCAGCTCATTTACCTGGAATGGACAGACTGAAGGAGAAGAAAAATACATCAGACTTAGTTTAGTTTTATATTATGGTGTAGAAATGTGCAGCTCTCTTCACAAGACACACATTTCTTTGAAATGTGTACCAATTCCCTTCTGAGGTCTGCTAAATATAGCCATCTATTTTTTTCCTGCATAATAATTTTGCGAATGTTGTCATTGGGTTTGTGTTACGGTAAGTCTTTTACCTATTTTATTTTTTATGTTGGTTTTTGGTTTTGTTTTGTTTTGGTTTTTTTTTTCCACTTTATTATTTAAGCTTGCAAGTAACATTAAATTCATGCAAAAATAGCATTTCTCTATTCAGTTTCTCCAGATCATGATCCTTACTGCTACACATAACCACATTTCCATATTCCACTCATCACTGCAATCCATTAAGGAACCAAGAGCAAATGGTTCTCAGCAAGGACAGATCAACACAAGGCTGCACAAACCAAGGATATTCATTCAAGCTTCTACTGTGCTGTTGGTTACACCACATCCTGGCACACAGGTATACAAAGCATAATCCCCTACATGAGAGAAGACATCTTCTCTCTTCAGAAATTTTCTAGTGATTTTTGTATTTTATGCAGTCTCACTATCCTCTTCAAAAGATCTGAGACCACCTTACTTTTGTAAGAGAGCATGCAAGGTGGTAAAAAATATATTTGTATATTTTAAACGTTATAATCATCAGTTGAGGTCATCAGAAGTGAATTTACCCAAACAACAACTATGTAAACTGACTTTGTTAAAAGTACCGTGACATAATTTAGGTAATCAGCATTTGAATTAGATGCCATTATATTAAATAGAACTTTCAAAAAAAGGGACAAAAACTTATATTCTTGTTTATCTCAAATACTTTTATAATTTAATTTTCTTTCTATTTTCAAACACACTACAGCTTCTAAGGAGTCAGAATCTGCTAAATTAGTGTCCTTTCAGAAGATATTTTCTGTAATGATGACACCACCACTGTTGAATCACATACTTACCTTCTAATCTCAGCAAAACAGGAACGGAACAAATGTCATTGCCTTCACACAGCCTTTCCCTCATCCATTCATGCTGCTGAAAAGATTCCCCTATTATCGCAAAGGTCAGACATGCTTAGCAGTTCCTGTACCATTAAAAAATCTCCCTCTTTTAATCTTGTAGTCCCTGTGGATTTCCAGTGATTTTATACTAAAGAATTTTGTTTTCTTATAGAAATGCCCATGTTCAAGATCATGGTGACTTCACTCTTTCCTGACATTATGAAAGCGCTTCCCAAATTCATAATCAGACTTTCAACATAAATGAAAACAAATTATTCACATAAAGGGTCACTGCATTGAATTCTGTATCACAATAAATCACTTAGCAGAGTAATTATAGGATGGAGCAATGCTGGGCAAGACTCTAAATGGAGAGAAGAGTGGATGGAGAGCAGTCCTGCAGAAAGGGAGCTGGGGGTGCTGGTCAAGAGCTGCTCAACAGGAGCCAGCAGTGTGTGTCCTGGTAGCCAAGAGGGCAAAACCCATCCTAGGATGCATCAGAGTGGTGTTGTGGCCTTACCTTGAGTGCTGTGTGCAGTTCTGGGCCACACCATTTAGCAGCTGAGGATTTTGTGTTTGCCTAGTTTGGAGAAAAGGAGGCTGAGGAGCGACCTCATTGCTCTCTACAGCTTCCAGAGGAGGCAACATGGACAGGACATGTGGGAATGGTTCAAAGCTGCACCAGAGGAGGTTTAGACTGGACAATAGGAAGCATTTCCTCACTGAGAGAATGGTCAAACATTCAAACAACCTTCCTAGAGAGTTTGCTGATGCCCCAAGCCTGTTGGTGTTTAAGAAACATTTGGGCAAAGACTTTAATAACATGTTTAAAGTTCTGGTCAGCCCTGAACTGGTCAGGCAGTTGGACTAGGTGATCATTGTAGGTCCCTTCCAACTGAAATATTCTACTCTACTCTACTCTAATTCCATTCTCTTCTCTTCTCTTCTCTTCTCTTCTCTTCTCTTCTCTTCTCTTCTCTTCTCTTCTCTTCTCTTCTCTTCTCTTCTCTTCTCCTCTCCTCTCCTCTCCTCTCCTCTCCTCTCCTCTCCTCTCCTCTCCTCTCCTCTCCTCTCCTCTCCTCTCCTCTCCTCTCTTCTCTTCTCTTCTCTTCTCTTCTCTTCTCTTCTCTTCTTTTCTCTTCTCTTCTCTCCTCTCCTCTCCTCTCCTCTCCTCTTCTCTTCTTTCTCTTCTCCTCTCCTCTCCTCTCCTCTCCTCTCCTCTCCTCTCCTCTCCTCTCCTCTCCTCTCCTCTCCTCTCCTCTCCTCTTCTCTTCTCTTCCGTTCCATTCTATTCCCATTCCATTCCATTCCATTCCATTCCACTTCATTCCATTCTGACATGTTTCTCCCTCTTATGGCCTAACCCTACTTGCACTAAAGTTAGAGGGAACTTTCCCAGTATTTCATAAGAGTGTTAACCAGAGACAAAAGAAGCAACTTTATTTAAGGCAGAAAGGCAGCAGTAAGACAACCTAATATTTGTTCAAGTGAGATTTTAAACCATTACAAAACAATTTACACACTCCTTCCTCCCTCTCCATAAGTAACTATTCTCATCACATAAAAAGATGGGAAACCAACTGACTTAGAAGGTGGGATCTCTTTGCTATGATGGCTGATTATGCATTTGCTAACACTGGCAAAATAAAATTATCTCCTTGTCTAGTTTAGCTGTTGGGAGAACCGATAGATCTAAAAAAGACAAAGAAAAAAAGACACCTACTTGAACCTTCTGTCTCTAGGAAACCTGTATTTCACAAAATTATCTGTGCCAATAAACTTAAGGAAAAGCTTTGATAATTTACAGAACTGATGCTGACCAAGAGACTTGGTAACTTAAAGACTAAGTAAAGAACATCTAAATGTGAAAATATTCCACAATAACTTCTTGTGTGAATGCTCTTGTCCAGAATGAATCTAGAATACATTCAAAACCATTTCCATAATATATTTTGAAAATAGATTTAGCTATATCAGAAAAAGACATCTGGTTTAGAATCAGAAGGCTTTAACATGACTTATCTAGGAATAGTTAATTTGCTTTACACTTCACAATGTCTTACTGCAAAACAGTATTTATGGATAAATGTTCACACATTAAGACACATTTCTTTCATTTCTTCTGCAAGTAAATACTTATTTCTTGCATTTTATGTTGCATACAAAGATACATTGCACTGCAAACTATATATTGCCATTTTTCACTGTTTTAGTAAAGCTTCTTTTAAAACTAACTGCTTTCATAGGTAAAGGTTATTTCTGAAAATAGGCAAACCCTGGCCAAGAGATGGCAAAGAAAAGAGAATTTCTGAAATTTCAAAACCCAGTCAATGTCTATGGCAGAAGGGTCATGTGCAGAGATATCTTTTCCCACTAAGCTGTGCTGCAAAGGGCTGCAGGCAATTGAGAAGAAGCAGATTTCTAGACAACAGAACAAAAAATAGCTAAAAATGTCATGACATCTGTCATTCTGTTGTGTACCTGTGGGCCATCAGTATTTCCAAGCAAGCTGTTCACAACAGATGGAGCACGGCCTTTTGATTCAAGTATGAAAGCACAAAATGAGGGCTACATGTGTCCTGCTAAAGGTGTATGTGATTTAGAGGAGACTCCATTACTAACAATGCAACAACAGAAACTTTGGAAAGACAGAAGACCATTACCAGCTAAATTTCAAAAAGAATGATAAAATGTATTTCTGTCTTTTTCTGACAACAGAAGTAACAACAATAATGCTTTGTAGATTAAATCTCTTGCGCTTTTTAACTAAATAATTTGAAAAAAATTAAATAAGCAGAAAGAAATGAAACTACCATGCACATATAGGAGCATCATCTAAAATAACTATATTCAAAAAGCTCCAACAAAACGCTTCCCATTCAGGTCATTCAATCCCTAATAATAATAATAATAATAATAACAATAATAATGAGATAAACATTTTTATATGGATTAGAAACTGCCTAAACAGACAGAAAACCAAGAGCATAGATATACAGCCAACTGCAGTAATTCAAGACGTTAACAAAAAATGCCTAGTACCTCCTGTTAGGCATGTTTAATTTATTTATAAAAGGGAATGAATAACACCAACATTTTATAAACCATAAAATAATTTAGAATAGTCATCGATAAATAAACATTTGCTTAACTCAAGAAAGGTTGTTTAGTGGATGCTTTATGCAAGCATCCACCAATGATCCTGACAGGTTAAAGTCAGTAGCAGCTTAGGAAGAATAAGACACATTGCAGAAACCTTCTAAGCTACATACATTACCAGATCCTGAACAAGCTGTAGCTCCTCAAGTGAAAGACCTGAATGCAATTCATTTATGGACAAAAGAAAAAACATGAAAATATGGTTATGCTACTGTTTAAGTTTGTGGAATAGTTAAATGTGAACTGTTATTTTGTTATGCTTATCAGATTTCTTGAAAAAAAAGTACAGACCAAAATATTTCTCGTTGGAAGAGAACACAGTGAAGGGAAGATAAGGCAGATGCACATGATCGTGTGCATGGAAATGTGACAAGGTTTGAAGGTAGGAACTGGTTTTATGCACAACTATTCCAACTTATGTTTTGTTAGCTATTATTTATGAAATCAACCAAGTTCTAGCAATACCCGATATTCTGAGACATAATAGCAATGCATGATTTTGAATTACATATTACAGAGATTTTATTTGCTTAAACTGATACACACTCAGGGGTTTTGAATTCTTCCTCCTCAATGAGTTTCATGGGAAGACCAATGTTTACATTGTATGATAGTTTTGCTCATTAATAAGTGTTAATTTATTACCACAAAAGTCCTGGCATTTCAAAAGCATGGTTGCAAATGAAAGACTAATGCTGTAACAGATTGAATTTCATTAGCAAGGAAATGTGTCAATCTTTGGATAAAACTAATGATCAAAAGGAGTGTTTTAGGAAACACTCAGTAGTGTTGCCAGCAAAGCAAAAGGAAATCCTCCAAGTAAGGATTCGTATTTTAGAAGAGAATGCCTGGAGGATGTAGCATATTTATGACTTAGGCTCAAGCTCCAACAACTGAGAAAATAATTTTATCACTCAGCTTCATTTTTCAGCTCTGCTGGCTGAGCAAAGAGCAAAAAAGATTATGAGGTTAATACCGAGTATCAACTGCGCATTATTGTATTTTTCCATCTCTACAGAGTAAGGCTGATTAACATTTTTCCTTCTCAGTGACAAAAGTTTTTAGCAGTCTGACAAACCCTGGATGCTCCACTTCCCACAAAGGGGTGAATGTTGTTATGATTTGATTCCCACCATGACAATTCAGAAGTGTTCATGGTTACACGTGTGCCAGCAAACAGACCAGCCAGGAACTACTGCCTGGTCCTGTCACTGAAGAGGATGGCATGGGGTGGTCTGTGTCCACATGGCTGAATTTCCCCCTGCCTCAAAACAGGATGTCTGCATCCAAACTAACTACTAGGAATGGTCTTGGGCCTCTACCAAGGCCAGAACCATGCCAGGGTCTTCTGGGAGTCACTGGTTCCTTTGGGCCAAAGACTCTTAAAGACTAGGCCAAAAACTGCACAGTTGGCCCATGTAGCAGCCCCACAAGTATGGATGTAACCTGCGTGGCCCTTCTCTACTAATCAGATTTAGCGAAAGACATCAACCTAAGACTAAGTTTGTGTTAAGGGTTCTCCTGATGAAACCGTTAACAGAAACTTCCCTGAGAGTCAACAGGAAAATAGGGATGTGGTCCTGGGGTAAACCAGTAATTCCTGTTTCATTTCTCTTTAAATGAAATAAGAAAACATTATTTCACAGGGGTTTAAGAAAAAAAAATACAGTAGCCTGTTAACCTGCAGAGCACGAGGGGCCAATAAATTAACAACATGCAAAACTGACAGCTGAAGAACAACCAAGAAAGAGAGATAAAGAGATGACTTTCTACTTTCCACACATGCCAGCTTGAGTTCATTAGGTTCCCTCATCATCGTACGAGAGAGGGACAGTCTAATCTACTATATATTTCGTTAGATTATGAAAGGGCTTTAAATTGGGTAACAAAAATCAAACCTGCTAGACATACACTTCAAATATATATACGTTTACTGAATTATTTGAACAATAAATACATTAACCTCTACCTCAGAATAATAAACTCTAAGCAATCAAAGGCTCTTAAAGCAGAGAATTTAAGACCAAAACCCATGTAATAAAAAAAATCACATAAGAACTACACAAAAATAAAATCAAATGATCTAGCTACTAAAATACACATATGTGCTCAAAATCTTGTGGGAATCAAATATTCCAGTAAAAACAAAGGGAGAGATGGAAACACAAGTTTCTTATTATCACACTTCATATGTTATAAAACCTAGCAGTTAACTTATTTTTGGCAAAAGGACAAAGGTTGCACAACACTCTGGCTTACACAAATATTTTCTATTGTTAAATGCATCTTAAATGTAGCTTGTCATATATTTCCTTCAGGCACACAGTGCACCATGCAGTCTAAGGGTGTCCCAAAGACACCTACATTTCAAAACACTGATGAATAGCAAGCTGCCAGCGTCCAGTGAGCCAGGTGTAAAAAAGTTACTCAACAATTCATAGTTTAATTGAAACTAGATAAAATAATCTGTGTAAAAAAAAGATTGTACAGACGTTGACCAAAAAAAAGTTGATATTTTTTTGACAAATTATTGCATATGATATTTTCTAGAACATTCCCTCTTGAAAAGATAAAACAGTAAAAGTTTCTCAGAAAAATGCCTTTGTTTATAATCACATAGTGAAATAGGCATGTGGAAATATACCAGGTTAACCTCATGTTTCAAGTTTTTAGTTGCTGTTTCCTTTAAAGGAAAAAAAAAATGTGCAGTGGAAATGGTTATGAAGAAGCAGAACCTACTCATGCATATATTAAACACAGCCTTTATGCTAACATTGAACTTCCTTCCATTAAGATTGTACGATACAAAGGAAGAGGCAAGGATTTAGCAAAAGTGAATGTTTAAGAATAAAAATTCAGAATTTTTCATTCATCACCACTGGTAGAGCGAGTTATTACTGAGCACCGTTTGCCACTTCCAGAGTTACAAGGACACGGTCCTGCCTCAGCCTCCTTGTTGCTGACACACACAAACATGCAGTAACATGTCTCACTCTCCTCAGCTCACACAAACCAAGACTAAGCTGCAGAAGCAATGATATATGCATAGGTATTAAATTTTAGAAGCAACATCCTTCACAACATACTATTATTTTCTGTACATTTCGCCATGTATGGTCAGCAATCTGCTTGCCCTAAGAAGCTGTTATTAAAATCATAACCAGTCTCAAGTTTGGGTGTAGCAACATAATGTAATTGCCAAACACCTAGTGATCTGTTTATAAATTATTTAAAGATGTGAAGAGAACAAGAAAGTCCTAAATATATTTATCACCATTCCTAATTATTTATAAGGGTATTTAAACATCCAAATTCAGAGTCAGAACTTTATTTTACATCAAACTACTTTGTTACATGTGATGAGGATTACTCATTAAAGTTTTTATTGCACTTTAACTGAAGGTTTGTGTATAGCAGCATAGAGCTTCCACAGGAAAGACATGACATTACCCATAGGCCAAGTATATGCACTGCTTTGGTAAAAATATAACCCCCATTCTATACAGTTAAAGTACCTGAAGTTCTGATGCTCGCTTCATCATCTCCAGTGTGATGTAGCAACCAATAGAATGAGCAATCAGTACCAGCTTTATATCTTTTGATACGTTCTTTTTGAGGAAGTTCAGCTTATGCTCTACTTGTCCGTTAAGTCCAAAAACATCCTCTAGCTCTTTGATATCTGTGTCTGAAATATAAAAGAAAAAAAGTCCTTCATTTTAATGATAGAAATTTCAAGTATCTCTTTTTTTTTCTACTCCTTTGGAAAATTTTGAAACAAATAAACTTATTAATTAAAAAAAATAACCCACAACACCAAGCTTAAAAATTAATTTTAACTTAACACCACTAGTAAATATAGAATGATGAATCAGATGTACAGGATGTGAAGCCTTACGTGTAGCTGGGAAACAGGGAAGGATATGAAAACACATGGAGATTCATAGTCAATCATTTAGCACTGTGATCCCCTTCATTCAGAACAAGATCAAACTCAAGGCATTGGATCAGCTTAAATCAATACAACTTTACATCGAAAGATCAGGACCTACAATAGCAATACTGCCCAGGAACAAGAGTTCCTTCACTCAAGACAAGCTACCATATGTTACCATTCACTAAGAACCTTCAGATATCTAAAATCTCCTGTCTCAAAATAAAGATGCACAAAAAGTCCCATGGAATGAGGAAAAAAGGAAAATGCATATGTGTCAACAAGGAGCACTAGCACTTAGATAAACTACCCCTATTTATAAGTTCTTCTCATTGTCAATCCAGCTACAAAAAGGAAGATCAAGTCAGAGCTTCGTGGTTCTAAATTAGTGGGTAATTTCACTCCTATTTTGCCAGGGATCTCCCAAAGGAGCTTGGGCAACCACTTACGATGAGGACATTGCTACTCATCTTCTGGACAGTCAACATGACAAGGATGATCTGGTGCCTGTAAGGATCTACAGCAATTTGGGCATCTTCAGCTCTTGCTCATGATGTGGGTGACCTGGCTCTCAAGTTCCCCCATCTAAGGGGGTCCACAGCTCTTTCATCTGCTGGAAGAGTGCTCTGTCCACTACACTAAAACCTATACCAAGGATACATCACTGCAGTTTAAGCTGGACAACTCGATGGAAAAGACTAAGAAGAAATACTGAAAAAGAGAATGAAAGAAAAGAAGCAGAAAGGATGAAGGAATGTATTCCTATAGCTTATTTGAAAGAGATGCACTGGTAATAATATCACTTAATCTCTTAAATCCATGCTATTATCTCAGGGCTCAATTTCATACTCCAGTTTAAAGCTCTGGTCTTTTACACTCCTTACATGTTGACTTGCAATGAAGCTTGAGACCGAAATAAGCTACAAGTCCTGGCAGCAGGGTTCAGACAAATGATGGGGACCAGCTCATTACTGCGCTGTGTTCCTACAGACAGTATACAGATGCCTGCCAAAGGCCACACACCTCTAACAACTCCGGAGTAGCTAGCAGAGGTAGTACACACACAGCCCTAACCAGCCCACCAAGTATTAGGTGTTTAACTTCCCACTTGGTTTCTTCTGCATCAGTTCCCTGTGTGAGAAATAGATGTGGAAGAAAGTATCTACCAGGCAGAGATACCATAAAGATATACATACATTAAAATGACTGAAATGCATTGAAAAACTAGTGTAAGAGAAAGTCAGATAGCACCACACATTCATCTCAGATACAGCTGGTTTTGTGCCTGCTTGGAGAAAGTGTTAACTATGGAGTTAACTGCCTATAACTGTGAACACTGTCAAATTATGATAGCCGACTGGTTTTTTAATCCACTTGTAATAAATTTGATGGGAATTGGTCAGCAATCTCAAATGCTAAAAATTACTAACGCCAAAGCAGTGAAGTTATCAGGGGTTTGACAGCGATGGTATTAAATGTTAGTCTAAGTGGGCTGGCACTGTGTTGCCTTTTTGATCGTCTGTATGAAACATAACCTTTCAAAGGAAAATAACTGCTCAAGAATGTGTTCTGATGGCTTTTTTCTGAGCTCAAACTGTTACCACTGAGGTCACAACAAAGTTCTTCAGTTAAACTAATATTTCTACTAAAACTACTAATGATCATATCCCAGCATAATTTATAGCAGTTTATCCTAAATGAAAAACATACTCAATAAACAAAACACACTCAAGGAATGCAAAATTATATGAAAATTAATATTTTGCTTTTAGGTTTTCTACATCTAATGGAAAAGGAAAAGCTTATTCTGTTTTCCGAAACCCCAAATAAAAACCTAAGGCCAAAACATTGTTTTTAAGCTTAGTTTCTATTTTTAGTCAAAGCTGTCTTTCCTGCTTTTTATTTATTTACACAGCAGCTTAACTTCATGCAGGAGTGGGCTGTCTAAATCTCAAGTTTAATTAGGAGTATATATATCACACATACAACACTGAATACTGGAAATACGACAGCCCACTGGATACAGCAACAAATGAAAGAGCCTGTTATGTTGAGTATTTACCATGTGTTGGATTGAGCAGGTCAGTTTTCCCTTGTAAACATTTGCTATCATTTCTATACTGTCTTATTAAAGCATTGCCACCTGCAGTAATTTATCAGTGCATGTTTTAATGTTTGACATTCCATTCATAGCTTTAATTCTTGAAAATAAGTGATTTTACAAGAATTTCAGTTTATTTCCAGGTTAGAATAGGGAAAAGGAGATAAAACAGGTGTGTAAATCTTTCAGAGAACTTCTCGTGGTTCACAAGACCCAAGAAACCAAGCAAGAAGCAAACCAAATTTTTAGTTGTCTTGTTCAGTCTCATGAGGTTAATGGTTGCTTTTCACTACCCAAATTCAATATCTGCTACAGAGATGCTGAACATTGCTGCAATGCAATTAATAAACACTACAGCAAATACAGCCTAGCCCAGTCTCAATATTTTCCAAGTTAAGGTAGATAACTATGTTAGACAAATACATTTAATTATTTTAGCTAGTAAGACATTAGCTATCTAATTTAATTTTTAGTTACCTAATAAACATCAGCGTAGAGATTCAGGGTAATGTATTCATAGCTATTACTGATTCCAGCAGAGAGGCGCCTATTCAGAAGCAGTTCTGTTACCAAAGCAAGAACCTCAAGGAAGGATATGGGTGAGGATTAAGAGCAGAGTGAAAATAAGGGCATTTTTCTCCTGGTATTTGCCCAGAATTGAGCTTAGGTCTTGGGCATACTCAACTGAAGCCTGTGCACTAGAGTTTCTTAGAGAGCAGGGGACAGCAGAGCTTGCAGAAGTGGTTTTTAATTGGGTGGGTTAATCAGGATTGATCATGGTACCCATTCTACTGCGCTGGGCCAAAGCCTCCGCAGCACAGTCCTGCTGAGCACTACTCCGAGTGAGGCCGCTCAGGTTCACAGGTCTACTGGCCTGTGTTACACACACATTCAAGTCTCTTTCAGACTGAAAGTGAGTCCAACGCTGACTCCAGGGAATTGTTTCAGCTGTGTAATAGTTTTCCTTTTCTTCTGAAATACTGATTTGTTGCCAAAACCAAATCACATTGGCTCTACTCCTAGAGAAGCCACACCGGAGGATGAGTGTGCAGCGTGGGGTCGTCAATACACACGCGGAACTCTCCTCATCCCCGAATGACCCTGCCCTCATGTCAGGTGAAACCCCAACATCACGTCACCATGTGTTGAAATATTCATCCTATTTTACTTCTGGACAAACACAAAATTGCCCACGCCCCGTGTCAGTTCATGTTTCCCCAACACAAACGCTACAGTTCCAACGGTCCAAACTATGTGAGAGCTGGGCCGCGTCACAGGTTTGGAAGATTTATTTATTTATTTTACAGAACAAAATCGCCCGGGGATTATCCAAAATCAACATGAATTTTTTGGGTGGAGAAGCTTAAATGGATTCTTTATATAAGCAAACAGACTTGCACAAACATACTGGCAGTCAGCTCACCGATGGCTCTACATCAGAGAAGGGGCCTGAGTTACTTCACCTCAGGTGTGGAATAAATGGCACGGCTGAAGGAGAGCTCATTTACACAGATTTCAGATAGCAGAAATTATACGACTTGTACCTTATGCTGCAAACACCTCATCCGGGCCAAGGCATATGATTTTAAGACTTTATTTAGCTGAAGTGTATTAAAAGAAATACTGTATTTCTTTATTTTCTTTAGCAAAGCATTAATCTTATTATGTGCTTTTGGAAAAAACAAATGCACCATCACTCTAATGAATCTCTTTTTTTCTGACCTCTGCTAAACCCACAGGCAGAAAACAATGATAGATTAAAATAAAGTGTTTGCTCTCAGATTAGTCGACAAGTTAATCTTGCTCGGAAAGTGGACTTGGGTTTTCATGGAAATAACAAGAGAACTGTGTTTGTTTGTTTTTCTGCTGTGTATGCAAGGGAAATTCTTAGGCAGAAAAATAAAGCATATCAGTTATACAAGCAGACTTGAGACTGCAGATTCATAAAACTTAGCCTTTCGTTAAAAATTTTCCAAAAATCATAAACTCCTTTTTACTGGACGATTCAAAAAGATACTGGAGGCCAGATTGCCCAACACCGCCCTCAAATTTGTGCATATGTCCCGAATTTCACAAGGGAATGTTTGCACATCCAAACTCCCAACTACTCTCGTCACAACAGGTGACTGAACGTTTGAGCTCAGTGCATACGGACACTTGTCCACCTGTCACAGAGTGATTTAAAGTCTGTCCCAGGATCCGCTCATATATAAGGGCTCCAAATTACTCATGAACAAGTAAGGAACTGTGTGAAGAAGTGACTTGTAATTATATGCCACGAAGGAAAGGGAGGTAAAAACCACTGCCCTACCTGCACTGTATCCTCTTCTCTGGGTCATTTACTCTACAGGGTAGAACTAGGACATCTAAGGACAAACTCTAACAAACCACCTGTATAAACTCTTGTGGTGAAGAATTTTCAGAACTGGACCTTTTACATGACAAGGACAAGAATCTGGAGCCTGAACCAGGGGACTGGAAAAAGATTCACCTTTTCCTCTGAAGACGCTGCTCATTTCAGCTGAGTGACACATCGCCCTACTGCTCAATGTTAACAGTGAGGAGAAGTAACAAGTTTAAGCATAGGAAAATGCAATAACATCACAAGAAAGTATCAAGAGGAAGAAAAACAAAGGGAGAGTAGATATGGAAAGGTCAGTGATGATATCAAAACGTATGGAAAGGGAAGGCACAAAGCAGTGAGTATGGCCAAACAGCTCAGGAAAGCTAGTGCAGGGTCACGTTAAGTCCACTGCATCTCCATCTAGTATCATAAATGTGACCAACATATATACGGCGAAATGTTTCAGACTTTATGTGCCACCTCCTTTTCCCACTACAAATACATTAGAAACACTGGTGGGGAAAGCAGCAGCTGTGAATGAGTAAATAGTATTTAGATGGAGTGACCTATGGAATGTTTTATCTTTGCCTTCATGCAGTGACAGGCAGAAAACAACCCCACAACTACATGACTTAGAAGGATTATCGGTTAAACTGGCATGCATAGTCAAAAGTCTAATTCTGCAGTTTAAACAAATAATTTGATTGTGTTTGTTCTTATAGCAAAAAAAAAAAAAAATTCTTTAGAATTGAATTATGCCATCTGAAAATGTTTAAATAGAACTGTAAGCTTAAAAACTGAGATTTCAGGTTTGTAGGTTTAGTATGGGTAAATGTGTTAGAAAATACATCCCCTAAAGATATATTGCTTGGAGCCTGAATGCCTCATTCGGTCTTCCATTTGATTATTGAACCCTGGGTAATTTGTATCAGCAAGCAATAAAATGCCAAAGAAATGAGATGGAAACAGTGAAAGAATGCTCAATAAATACTGAAGAACTCCTCCTGACACCAGGAACCAGGTCTTAAAGCATTGTGTTTTAGATTAACCCTTAGACCTTTATCTGGCCCTAGTACCCTCAGGAACTGTTCATGCAACTTTTAAGATAAACACACCACTCACTAGTGTTTATTGGAGCAATTACTTTTTGTAAAGGTATCCTCCACAAATAAATTACCATTACACAGGATACTAAAGTCGTCATATGTATTATTTGCTTTATTAGAAAAATAACAAGGCCTTAATTTACAAATTGAACTACTGATTTCCTTTGCTATCTACAGAGCTATTGCTGGGACACTTGTTTAACACCTAATCTGTTTTTCAAAGGAAGTTGTATTATAATTAAATTAGTTCAAGTATAGTCTGACAGAATGAACTAATAAACATGACAAACACTAAATCCATTTTTTTTATTAAAAGCATACAGGAGCACACTGAACTTATTAAATTAAGATATCTATGAGAGGCTTCTTTTCATTTTGCATTTCCAGTCTTACTTTCCTCTAACCAATTAGTGTAACTACAACCAGCATATGATGAGGTAACAGTGCAAACTTTGAGGTAGAGTTTTTTTGGTTGCCTCCAATGTTGGCACGGCAAACACCATTAAACAGTGTTTTATTCTGCAGTTCTACACCAATCTATGCCTCCAGAATCACTTTAACATGCATGAAGCAAATCTAATATATGTAATATGGGTGTGTTACAGAACGCAGAGGGAAAGGTTTTCTGTGCTTGAATGACTGCATTTTTCAGTCAGTAAGCTGAATAACCACAGTGCAATTTATAAGAATTTTCAATATCATATTATTTAAAAAAAATAACAAAATGAAAAAATTCTTGGTAGGGTAGAGATCAGAGAACCATCACTGTATAAGAGCAGATCTAAATTTCCATTGTCAAGTGACCTCAAGGAGCAAAAGCAAATAGGTCTGAGCCTTTGGGATGCTGATTGTTCATATTACATTTGCTGAAGCCAAGTGAAAGGCTCTGTGAATTCCCTTCTTCACTTGCCCACACCAACACAACTGGAAGGGCCTTCCATGCTGAGGCTGATCGCTATGTAAAATGTATCTCGATACACAAACAAGTATAAAACTAATTGTGACATTTTTAGTCTCATACTTTCTCACTTGTAAGCTGCGCCTTGGATGGCAGCACGCTACTCGCACTATTAAGGACTGCTTTTCAGTGGACCTCGTCATTTTGAAGAAAAAGACCTGCAACACCATACTCATGTATGTGAGTTGGTTGTAAAACTTGATTAAGGTCATTCCAACACACCAGATATCCCACTCGGCACACCTTTTTACTTTGCAGAATACCCTCTATGAGACAAGTAACTACTGTGCAGAAGAAAAAATGCTATGCCTTTACTTTATGAGAAGGTAGGCTTTTATCTACGCCTTACTCATTTTTTCCCAGTGTCAAAGCCATTTCATGTCTAGGTGAGTAGGTCTACCCTTGTGAAATAACCAATAATCTCAGTACTGGCAAACCTTCAAAATCTTCCAGCAGTTTTCCCCTCTTCCAGTAATCCCAGAATGAATCAGCTCTACCACAGCTTATTAAGGAAGAATCACTGAATGTGGCCTGAAACAGTTGGAACTGTATACAAGTATATCGGTACCAAACAAAACCAACACCACCAGTGTAGTGGGAACACCTGAACACTGTTCCTGAGGTGCTGAGGTCCCTGGACATTCCAGAGTAACAGCAAAAACAGGTCACCACAGCAGCTTTGGACACAACTGGGCTCAGCCTTCCCATACCAGGCACACACCTTTTTGGCATTTCAGGAAAAAGTAAGATAAAAAGAGAGATTAGGAAGAAAACAATGAAGTAGTCTTGCATTGGCAGAGACTTCATAAACACTGAGATGAAAAATAGCTCATGTACTTTACAACTACTTGAAAGGAGATTGTAGCATGGAGGGTGTTGGTCTCCTCTCATGAGTAACAAGTGATAGGATAAGGGGAAATGGTCTCAATTTGCACCAGGGAGGTTCAGGTAGGATATTCGGAAAAACTTCTTCCCAGAAAGGGTTGTCAGGCATTGGAACAGGCTGCCCAGGGAAGTGGTGGAGTCACCATCCTTGGAGGTGTTTAAAAGATGTGCAGATGTGGTGCTTAGGGACATGGTTTAGTGGTGGACTTGGCAGTGCTAGATTAACAGGTTTTTTTGATGATCGTTAGGGTTTTTTCCAACCTAAATGATTCTATGATTCTACTTGAAGATCTGGTGGTTGAGCAAATGAAGTCAACAACAAGACCTGAAGGAAAAAGTGAGCACCTAGGTCTGTGCTTCTACCTGAACAGGCTCCACATTCAGTCTGGATGGGATCATTGTACCAACAATGACTGTCCAAGCAACACGGAGAAGATCTTGCACCTTCCATTGCCTTGTTGGTTTGCTGAGCTTATGGCACAAAAAAGGGCTAGGTTGTAAAAATCAGTCTAGGCCCCCCAAAACCCAATTTGACTCTCAAAAAAGTCTATTTATCTTGCTTTGCCTAGCAAGTGGTACTCCTGAAATGTCTGCATTGCGTGTTTCCCTCACAAATACTAATTTTACATATAATCTGAGATAGTATAACCCAGCTTTTCAAGGGCAAATGGGCTTCACAGGTCCTTGAGTTATCTTGAACCATCAGGCCGAGGCATGTGTCTCTCCAGAAATAATGCACACAGAGTATACTGTTCCTGAAAGTAATTCTTTACTGAAAAGCGTATCAGTATCAAGACCTCTTCATGTTTGGCCAGATGTAATGTCTTCCAGTTTAACACGGGGAAAATTCAGTCTTGAAATTGAGGCACAGAACTTTCTTACTGGATGAAGTGACTAAAAACAACTTCAGGAAATATCGTATTTTAACAACAACCTGCACTTTTACACGTTAACAATGGAAGAAAAACAAAATAAGGATATTCTGCACATCACCAAGACTGGGTAGATACAGCAAGACTGGGTAGATACCTTACTGGAGGTAAAGAAAGGACAGTGGCAATTGTATGAGTGTTGAAGGGAACAAACCAGATGAATATCACTCCACGGGAATTTATCCAGTCAGTGTGTGATAAATGAGGTGCTGCGCTGCAGTCTGACAGTCACACCTATTGGAAACAGCACTTCAAAACTTTGGGAAGTTTAAACAGACACAAATAGAGAAAGAGGGACTGAAAGCAAATAAGGGAGAACTGAAGTTTAGAGAAGACAGCTGGCCAAGGAAGACAACACACGTTATTCTGCAGGCAGGGAATAAAAGCAGTTATTTTAAAAGTAGGAGAAAATGACAAAAGTGCTGGGGGGGAAAGGTGAAAAAGCTGGAGAGGCACATAAACAGTAGCACAAGTAACAAGACAGAATTTGTACTTCACAGTGACTGGACAGATCAATGGGTGACACTTTCTGAAGTGCTTGATGCTTGTAAAGAATCCAAGCTAAAACTTCAAACTTAATTTGTTAGACAAGTCCTGTTTTCTCTTGAAAATTCATACAAAAAAATTATTTACGACTGTGATATAGACCGTGAGGGGTGACCATATTAATGTTTACAAATATATAAAGGGTGAGTGTCAGGAGGATGGAGCCAGGCTCTTCTCGGTGACAAACAATGGTAAGACAAGGGGTAATGGGTTCAAACTGGAACACAAGGGGTTCCACTTAAATTTGAGAAGAAACTTCTTCTCAGTGAGGGTGACAGACACTGGAACAGGCTGCCCAGGGTGGTTGTGGAGTCTCCTACTCTGGAGACATTCAAAACCCACCTGGACACATTCCTGTGTAACCTCATCTGGGTGTTCCTGCTCCGGCAGGGGAATTGGACTGGATGATCTTTTGAGGTCCCTTCCAATCTCTGACATTCTGTGATTCTGTGACTGAAACGTTCAAATAAGTACAACTCTTCAGAATAATACTAAAATAACACCTGTCTTTAGAGTAACACTAAAGTAACACTAATGCATTTCCTATTTCAGTAGCTACTATGATGGCATTAGGATGGCATTCCCTATAACTTTGTCCTTTTTCTTTACTCTTGTGTGTATTCACGATGGATGATACTATTTTAATAGAAGTGTAAAGGAAAGTGTAGGCTTCTGCCTTCATTTGTCCACGGAAGTGTCAAATTTAATATCTAGAATAACTACCTGCAGTAAACATGTCCAAATTATTTAACCACACTGTCCAGAATCCTTTTTATTTTAAGGAGTAAACAACCCGCTTAGGCAAACGTAGTATTTTTCTGTCTTTCATCTGCACCCTTAAAAATTGATGGATTATAAGAAATTTTCCAAATTATTATCTTAGATCCTCTGAGGCTGTAAAGCAGTGCCACACCGCTGACTGCAGAGACCTGTGTCAGTGTGTTCCAGCAGAGAACACGACCCCGTGCTACCTCTGCAAAACATACGCAAATATTTTGCAACGCAGTGCTACCTCCCAGCGCTCAATCAACGCTTCTAATTGCTACCTGTCTTAACGAGCCTTGGACATCTCTATTGGGCTCGGCTGCTCTCAGGGTTCGCTGCTGCCTGACGTGACACGAAGAGAATCCAGCGGCCGGGAGAACCGAGTTCTCTGTGTGACACTCACCACTGAGTTACGCTTTCTGCCATCATGGGAAAAGGCCATGATTTGGATTGAGGAGAGGTCCATACTCCATCTTTCGTTATTTGCACAGCATAAGGCAAATGATAATTGGACAAAGGAGTATATGTAAAATAAGCAGCAAAACTGAGGAAAGGAAATACAATTTCGCCTTTTACTTTCTTTAAATATAACAGGTTTCTTTATCAGTTGTTGATGCTTTAAATAACCATCTGCACGCACTGTATAGCACAAATGTTATATCTTTGAGTATGAAACACATATTTGTCAGATTCACAACTTAAAATTATGATTTATACCTTCTCCAGTATTCTGTTACACCATTTAAAAATTAATTGGCAGATTTATTCCCTATTACCAAGAAAGCAGTTTCCTTTTTAACTTCACTGAAGAAAATGCTGAAGGTTCCATTCTTAGTCGCCTTGCTGAACTGCCTCGCATAGCAAGGATGGCAACATGCCAACGATACTGTGATGGCTTTATTTCTCTTGAAGTTTTGCATTTTAGCTGGAACAGAGACTAAAGTGCCACCGCTACAAAGCCGATGTGTCACTATGGGTGAATAAGGGATTTTTTTGGTCTCCATTTTTATGCAGGTGAGATGTGCTGCATAGAAAGCAAACTAATTCACCTGTGACCCAGAAGCAGTGCCGAAGGTCACAGCTGGGCAAAGGTTGATTTTCTCATTCATTTACATTAGCAGACATCAAAGCCATGGCTCGCTACAAACTCTTTGAAGCTGCCTGCGGCTTCACAATATAATTTATAGAAAAAGATAGCAACCGAATTTGACCTGCACTCTACACATAAACAGATCCAATTATGATTATGTAAAGTTCACTACATAGTAAAGTGCCTTCAGAAATATTGAAATTGTTTTCTTCATTCTTTAATTGCAGATAATACTTCTTTCTCCAATTATGTAGACATTAGTACAGAAGTCAGTGGAGTCTCTGACAGCAAAGACTCAGTGGTAATACGTTCCAAACCACAATTTTGTTCTGAAAAAAATGACACAATGGCAATCCCAGAGAATTTTAGTAATGTGCTATAATATTTAACCCAACAGGGATTGATTTCGCAACTAAGCAGTCATCTGACCACACCAGTAATTGGATAGCTGTAGTAGATTAGATTATTTTAATAACTGTATTCACGCACAAAATACAAGATTCAACCTTTAGAAAGATAAGAATATGTCTAACTTGAAGAAAAAGAATAGTCCCATGCAGTACCAAGAGGAGGGAAAAAAAACCCCTTCATCCAGCAAGGATCAATGAGACGCATTGAACCCGAGTGCACAGGACTGTATCATGTTCTCCTCTGCCATTTCTCAAAGTGCTCAGCCCTTACTCAGATCTTGCTGAGAGAAGCAGATGCACTGGAGGTAGGAATAATTAATTAATAGAGCTGATTATATAAGAATGAGGTCATTTACAGCTACTTCTTCCTGCATGGTCCTGCCTTACAGTTTCCTGCATTTCCCTGAGACACCTACATCGCTCCTTAAAGAAAGGGAAAATCCTAAAACCAAAGCGAACAGAAAGACTCCATATTCCAAACCTGATTATACTTAGAATCTGGAATTATGTTGTGCATTGCTCATGGTCTCTCAGTCTTACAACTGCAGGTCACTGCGAATCAAAAATAAAACTGCTGTTAAATGCTGGATTGACACCAACCAGATCTGTACTATTTGTTGCAAGCTTTGTGGGTATCAAAATTAAATTGAAAGCCTGTTATCATTAAGTAGAAGTTCTTACTAATAAATAAAAGTACCAATCAGCTTTCTTCCTATAGTTAACCTATGCAGGGACTAAACTTTTTGACTCAACTGTCTAAACCAAACCCAGACCTGTTACACCTTCAGACAGAAGGGATTGTTCTCTGCTGCAGGGATGGTTTGTTTTCATTCTGTTAGCAGATGCAAATATATCTTTCAAACTGACTTGGATTAAGAGATTCCTAAGCATTCTCCCTGGGGAAAAGAACCTGGATCATCTCAATATTTTATTAGATTGGTTTACTTTTTTACCTTCCCTACAATAGTATGGTAAACACTCCGAAGAGTTACTCTGCATCATCACAGCACTGCTCATCTTAGTGAACTGCGACATGTCTTCTGAAGTCAAGACACCAAAAGATATAAATGTTACCTTTCCATAGGGTTCACATTCTTAAACACTTTCCCCCCCCCCACTAACAGCCATCTGCATCTAATTAGAAGTGATGGTATCAGCTGGAGAACATACCTATGTCATGGGGTGAAAGGCGGAAAATGATCCATAAACAATCTCAAAACTTACATCCAAAGTTTCCTGGAATGCACTAAAGACATTACAGTGTTCAATGGGTGAATGTAAATTTTTAAAAAATGTGTTGTTTTCTGGATAAGCATCCAGAGGACTGTATCAGGTTTCAAAAGCTGTTACTTTAGAACACATCTTTAAAAACAGAATTATATTTGCAGACATGGATGAAAGATTCTCATTCTTTTAACAGGGGAATTAGTTGAATAAAGTACCGGAATGGATTAGAAACCTATTCATGGACAATATGCCTACAGGTATTATGTTGACAGACTCAGTGGAAAACCTTGAAAGAAACAGAGACTATAGAGAACCTATTTTTCATACAGCTATAAGAAATTTAAAGAAAAAGTCCTCTTCTTAGTAACACTAGCACAAATTGGCTACTACTCCATCAAAGTCAATGGAATATAAAGCTATGCGTTAAGTGGTACCAGAATCAGCTTAACAGCGTTTAAGTGATCATTACAAATAAATACATGGCTGTTAAGGTATGATGCTATGAGCACTTCAAATTGATATCATTTTGGTTGGCCAGAAAAGAAAACAACAGAGTAACTTAGAAATACTTCACATATGGCAAAATTTTATTTTCTTAGTTTTGATTTTGAATGGAACAAGATTTTTAAACACATGCTTAAAATTAAGCAGAACTGATAAAGTCAGTGCTGGATGCCAAGATTTCACTCAAAGGATCCATTTGCATAATTATAGGCATGATTATAAGACCTCAATGAATAATTAACTGCTTGTGGTTCAAAGGAAAGAAGTAAGCGGAGCACTGCAGCATCCCCAGGGCTGCTTATTTCTCACACATTTAGATCTGAAACATTCCAGTGGGTTCATAACATGAAATGATAATTTGTTTCCTTAAAATAGACACCTAGCACTAAAACCCTACAGTAAAATGCAGATCTTACCAGGCAAAGACAAAAACCTCATTATTTAAATGCCTCATTAATAACTTTTACATACACACACCCCCTTTCTTAAGCTGCCGTTTCCAAAGCCAAGGAAGGAATCAGGTTCCTGGGCAGCAGGACTGAGCTGGTGCTCCCTGTCCCATCCTGTTCCTCTGCACACTCCCTGATGAGGACCCCATGCTGTTGACAAATACCATGTAAAGAGCTCAATGTGATCAATCAGTGCCCAGGCCAGCTTTGTAAATGGGAAGCTTCTCCTCCCTATACATTAAAAGAAAAAAAAAATCACACTTTGATATGAAACGATCCTAATTCTACCTGGATGGCATGCTTACAACTTGGTTTTTTATCTGTTTACAGTGTGATACCACTGGACTGGGAGACACCTTGACATACAATTCTGCACTAAAATTCAGTAGTGCCATGTGTTGCGGGACACAAAAATGAATACAAAGTTCTCTGGGTCTATGATATTTAAACATGACACGTCTCTGGAGACATCCCAGGCCAGGCTGGACGGGGCTCTGAGCAACCTGATCTGGGTGAAGATGTCCCTGCTCATGGCAGGGGTGGCACTGGATGAGCTTTGGAGGTCCCCTCCAACCCAAACCATTCTCTGATTCTGTGATTCTATAACTGACCAAACCTTGAAAGAATTTGTATTAAAGATAATCCATTTTTCAATATTTTAGCCTATATGCCTAGGAAGCAAAAAAAAATATTGTTGAAATATAAATTGATGTGAAATAAATGTGGGTAATGTGAATTAAATGTGTACATGCATAAGCTTTAAGTATGCACGTGAGATGCTAGCTCAGCTGCCTTTCTTCTGCTTTTCTACCTTTATTTGTATAATACAAGAGATAAATGTCTTTTAAGCATTGCTATCACTGTGTACCTGAATGTGGACAGATTCCTATCACTAATACAGCGGTTTGATATCTCAATGAACAGTGTGGATGCTCAGATAAGGATTCGCTGGTCAAAACACTTCTAAGCACTACAGACACTAATTCTGAGGCGTTTTAGTACTGTTTAGTACAAACAGATTTCCAGTAGCTCTGATTCACCTGATTCAGCAGGGCACGTATCCTCCAACATCAGCAATCATTAAAACATCCGTACTTCTTAAAATAAATGAAAGTCACAAGTTAGCTAAAATTACCAAACACGTACTGACTCCCTGTGCCTTTGTGTAACTCCTCTCCTTTGGGGTTACACACAACAACAAGGACAGAGGCTGTTAGCTGAGGATGAGTCCCTATTTTTAGGAGCTCAGTTCTTGGAACATTTGACTTCCATGAAGGCCACAGTCCCACTGCCTCCATCCCCACACATCCATGGTTGCACATCATCTCCAAGGGCACCGCAGCAAATGCTTACACAAAAAAAGGGTTATTGGAAAAGTATTCTTAGCTACCGTTCATTCCGCTTAGCAAGTGGAAACCGGTGAGAGAGCCAACCCCATCTGATCAGCCAGTTCTTCCTGGACCACAAGCAAGTGTCCTGGGAATCACTGGTGGCCCACAGACCACAGACTGGGAATCATTGTCCTAAATAACTCACAACCCTCTTATTATAGCACACTATGCTCCTTGTCTTGCTCAGACTACTATTTTAGGCTTTTTCCTGCCAGGACAGCATATCGTGATGGTAGAAACTTAGGGCTCATATCTGCTAATCCTGCAGACACTTATATCTGGTTTTTTTGGGGATTGGACTAGATGATCTTTTGAGGTCCCTTCCAATCTCAAACATACTGTGATACTGTGATCTGTCACTTGGTGGACAACTATCTATCAATCACCAAGATGATTAACTTGCTGAAATATAAATTGAGTATAACCCTAATGATTCTAGACTATTTTTTTTCTTTAGTAGATTTATATCAGTTTATCTAGAGGCAGAATCTCTCTCACAGTCAATTCTGCAGTTTCATTGGAAGTCAGAGGGCTGGAAAAGCAAACTCCATTCAGATGAACTGTAAAAACAGTTAAAAAACAATATATCAAATAAATTCAAGCTGCACATGGCTTCCAATTTTCCTGTAACACTAAAATACTTTATTTTTTTTAATAGAAAACTTCATTTCATTTCAAAAATTCACACTGATAGTACATTAACATTTTGGCATGACATAATCAATGTCTTCATAGGTAATTTATTATCTCTCCACCACTTTTGTGCTTTTTCCCACTTTGCTTCTTAAGGATATAATTCAGTTTCAAAATGGTCTGAAGGTCCTAATCTCCCTGCATAAAGAAAAAGCAATGGAAACACTCTTTTGATGGGCTATAAATCAATGCTTATCTACCTCTTTTTATCATGGAAAATGAACTAAGGATAGTTTAACAGATTTTAAGGACAAACTGTTATCTTCCACAGTCCATGGGATATAAAAGAATCAAACTAGAATTTTTATCTTGTAACTTGGCTATTAAGAATATCACTCGGATTTCTCTGTCATTCAGAAGTTACCTAGTATTGATTCAGAAATGAAAGAACAGAAAATCCAGCAGACAATCTGCTCCAAAGGATAAACACACCTTGCTAAAACAATAAAAAATATTTGTAGTATGATTGCATATAGATCAATACTCATCTGTAATTTAGAAACTACAACAGATTTATCTTTTATATAATTTATCATGTGATCCTATGTTTTTTCATTAAGACTCAGCATCATAGATTGATGACCAGCCATTTGGTTAGGTATGCATTTCAATGCATCAGTCGTGTCTCTTTAATCAATTAAGATACAAATCACACTATTCAATATTTCTATAGCACTTGGCACATACAGAATATGACGAAAAAACCAGTAAATAATTTAATTCTGATTTATTTTTTTACTTCTCAATCTTACTTTGCTACAGAGAAAAGTATCTTAGTGGTCCTGAGAGGAAACAAAACCAAATCTGTGGCCTTCTATTCTTATTTCTTTCTGAGTCGTTACATTTCTTACCAGAATTAGACCATTTTAAGACCTGGCTATGGATGTACACCTGCTGTCTACACAGCCTGTACTGGCAAAAGCCAAGCAGGGTGCTAAAAGGAGGTGAGGGATGTGTCAGAGGGACTGAGTATCAACGGTTTCCTATCTAATCTCCTATTTTCCACAGCTTTTAAAGACATTTTGGGTGAGGTTGAGTCTTTCAATCTTTATTTTAAAGTGGGATATTCATAACACAGCATTTGAATTAGCAATGCATATAGCTACTATTCGTTACCATCAGAGAAGCTAATCCTAAACACGGGTCTTTAGTCCTCCTGGAGTACTCAAGCATTTTTACTCAACTGGATTTCCTAATATAAAATACAGAGCTTCAGCCTCCACAATTCATAATGTATTGTAATGCCGACCCCCACAAGCTGAGCAGCTACTGGTGTTTTGAGATAATAATTTGAGTGTGAATAAATATGGAATATTTTTAATCTTAATTTTATTTTTCAATTTTACCCTTATGTATTTTTTTTAATCAAGATGTTTACCAAGTATCACAGTATCACAATATGTTTGGGATTGGAAGGGACCTCAAAAGATCATCTAGTCCAATCCCCCTGCTGGAGCAGGAACACCTGGGTGAGGTCGCACAGGAACATGTCCAGGCGGGTTTTGAAGCTTCTTCTCAAATTTAAGTGGAACCTCTCGTGTCCCAGCTTGATCCCATTACCCCTTGTCCTATCATTGTTTGCCACTGAGAAGAGCCTGGCTCCATCCTCGTGGCACTCACCCTTTATATATTTATAAACATTAATAAGGTCACCCCTCAGTCTCCTCTTTGTTAAATAATTTAACTTATTTAAAGCCACAAAAGTACTTTTTCATTCTTTCCATAAACTGGTTCCTGTTTAAGGGAAATCATGTTTAGGAGAGAGCAATGCAACACAATTCATTTTCTTCTGATTTCACTACCTATAAAATGAAACATTAAGAGATGGCTACATACCATGAAAACATGACCTGCCTTTAGTCTTGCAACTAAGACAAAAGACCATCCATTTAATCCCCAGGTAAATACTAATTTACAGATACTAGTGTTCAGGCAGTAGTCTCTGTTATGGCAGCAGGGGCGCTGAGCTACAGAGTATTTCTAACACATTCTTACAGGAAATAATAACTTGCACTTTAAATAAACCCGCAAAACATCTAATAAGTTACTTGGTTAGATGTAGGAGAATATCTTATGAGATCAGAAATCTCAAAAGAAGTGTCATGCAAATTCTCCAATGGAGTGACACATTAAAAGAAGCTCCAGAACGTAAAAGAATAAATCAACTGTGGGTATGTCTGCCTTTTACTTTTAGTTTTACAGAAAAAAATGCCATATCTTAATTATGATCTATTTGCACACAATTTTCCTTGCTTATTAATATCTTTGTAAGGTAGCGATTAACCAAATGATGTGCAAATACCTGCTCCTTAAAAAGACTTACAATCATAAAATATATGGGATGGTAAACTATCAGAGTAAGTGGTAGGCAGGGTTTTGATATCATAAAAGAGTCTATAGGTAGCATCTGTTCTAGAGGCATGAACACCTTCATCATTAGGAAAACTACGCATCAAAGTCTCAGTATCAGGCACTGAAGAGAAAAAAAGCAACACTTTTAAGACTATATGAGCATTTATAAAGCACATATAGATTATGCCAGTTTTAAACAAAATAACTAAGAAAGAGCTAGAAAACTACTCTCCTTCTGGTAATTTTCCTACACCTAAGGACTAATGTTGGCCTGTTTTACAGTCACAAGAGTGTTCAAAACAACGGCTTTTTTAAAAGCTAAGGAGGAGGATAAAGTTCTTGAAATTGAGACAAAACTTTTTAAATGCATTCATCGAGTAAGAATAAGTTTCCAATCTTCTTGCGCAGTGGATTGCTCGCTAGGAGCAGAATTACAGCAATGAAATGTCCAATTAACACTGTGTGTCTCTGTGGAGCACAGCTTGCGAGAGCTCTCTGAATAGAAAGACACCAGACAGAAGTCAAAATGAAGGGTGTAGCTTTGTTCGGTTCTCTGCTCGCTATGTGATGTGTCTCTGGTAAATTAGGCAGCAGTCTGTGATTGATGGCTGCTGTTGGAAAACTTGCTTTAGTCTTTCTGACAGCTTTAAAATCTACTTGATCTAAATATAACCAGTCGTATTATTCCAGCATAGTTTCTTTCATTTAAAACCCTTTATTACTTTATATACAGCATTATTTATATATTAAGTGTACTATATATTTATATAGTTGTACGCTCTAAATCAGTGGTCTCCAAATTGGCGTGTACACGCATTGGGGAGCAGAAAGAAAATATTAGGAATTCAGTAACACATGTATACAATTCATATTAATTTTTAAAAAGACATATTGGGGGTATATGATGAAAAGCTTTGTGCTGATAGAAATTATTTATTGATAGGAGTGCTCGATCAAAAACGTGTGCAGACCACTGTTCCGAATGAATCAGTATGAACTAGTCTTTCACAGTAGCTTCCCCCCTTATTTTTTCATTTGTTAGATTCCAAACAGAAAAAAACCCAAGAATCAATGGTGCCAGATAGTAAAATGTTGTATTTGTCAATTCATGCCCTCATCCTTCTTATCAAGAAATCCTGAACTTCCTCTGAGGATTTACAGGTTATTTCAAATGAAGAATTATGAAATGCCCATCAGAAAGATGAAAGAATACGTGGAATTTTTACAATACCAGTTGCATGATTAGTTCTTTGCCAAAATATCTCCTTTTTCTGGTTTTGTGCAGCATATTAATAACTGATGTGGTTTTCACAATCCTATCTAGTGGTCCTTGACACAGGAATTTTGCCTTAGAAATCCAGAACCTAGAAGCCAATGAAGAGCTGCAGAAAAATTTGTCCCTATGAATGTGCTTCTGTTGGTCCTTGGAGTTCTGGGGTATTTTGCAGTAATGCCACAAAACATCAATTAAGAACTCCTGTGGGATGCAGGAGAAGAACAGCAACAGTGAGTCCCTGACACCCTGTTCTTTTCACTCAGTCACTTGGGAAATTGCAAAGATGCTCAAGCTTTTGTTTAGTAATTCGGATCACACCTTTATAGTCAGTTAATGAAAATTACATGTTTCAAATAAATAAGAGAAAATGAATCAGCTTCTAATATTTAGAAGTTTTTTCTTATTTCTTTTGTGTCATAAAGATGAGGGAGAATTACCCCAAATCTCCTCTCCCACTGCAGACAACCTACATTGTCATAAAATGGCAAAACATAAAGCCTTCTAGCCACTTTGTGCCTTCCCTTGAGTTTGTATCAGACAAACCGTATTTCTTTTGCTACATTCAGGTGCAAGTTTTGCTACTGAAATCAGAGGGGGTACAAATATTTGTATGTACAATTACAGTATTGTACCTTCTATCATTTCCATCCCACTGGGAGGCTTACAATGTCCGGCATGGCTCACAACCCACACGGGATACTGCTGATTCAGCCCACAGTATAAGGCCTGGATAAAGGTCCTGTAATAACCTGCCAGTCCAGGGTTACCTGCCAAAAAACAAAACATACAAGCACAGAGTCAATATTAACCTTCCAACAGTAAGCAATCTGCTTCAAATGGCATCATTCAGCAATTTGTTAATTTATTTTCTCTAGCACACTTCCAGTCTTTATTTTCCCAAGTGCAGGGTCTACACCACTGAACTGGTTTAATTCCATTGATCAAAGGCACCCATGAGAAGCATTTTAAAGAATTACTTTGACATTGCAGAATCTAAAATTGAGGCCCAACACAAGAGAGTATCTTTTCCATCAGAGGTCAGCCAGCTTGCTTATCTATGCTGTTAAATTACAGATACGGGAACACTGGGCAAAGCAGCCCCCAGATCTTACAAAAATATCACAAAGACTACAGCGTGTAACACTTGATCCAGATGTGTGCCCGCCAGAATATCTCAGTATTACCACTTCAAAATAGGTATCTGGTATCCTGACAATACAAAGGTTTGTACTGACCCTAAAACAGAGGATTATTTTATTTTAAACTCATTGGGCTGGTTTTTTTCTGCATGCAACATCATATTATCTCTGTCCTCTTCCATGTCTCTTGAGAAGCTCTTTCTTTTTCAACCCCTGTGCTCTACAACCACAGAAGAATCTCCTGTCCCTCCTGCATCCCATCAGCTTTAGAGAGACCTTCTCAAAAGAGGGTGGTGTCTGCATGAATCTGGCTTGCTCGAAATCCATTGATTAACAGTGACAGTATCAGCAGTCAGGCACCACTGCTGAAGTGGAGACTGAGATACTGTCCCAAAGAGAAAAATATATATCTGGTAGGGATTTCAGGATTTCCAACCAAAACTCTAATCTCTGTTACTCCTTGTTTTCTTTCGTCTGGGTATCAGTAGTGAGAGTGTCAAGGGACTTCAGTTGCAGAGTAAATCCATATGAAGATGAAGGAGATTTTGTTAGGATGCATAAAAATTCCACACAAACACAAAACCATACAATTCATCTCTAGTTATTTATTAATTTTCCAGGGTAGTTCCACTGATTCCTTATTAACATTTATACACCAGGAAAGCCCTCCATCATGGTCAGAATCACTCAGTTACATGTCCTTCACTCGCATACTTGGCAATACTTAGTTTGCGAATCATCAACAGCGAAAGGTGGCAAGAGCAGTAATGTGTAAAAAGGCATTCACTTTTTGAGACAAAGGCATCCCAACATAACACAAATGTATTACCGAAAGGGAATGAGAGGAAAACAAAACAGAAACCAAACCCGGAATCACAGTGTCACAGAATTATTAGGGTTGGAAGGCACGTCTGGAGGTCATCCAGTTCAATCCACATGCTAAAGCAGGTTCACCAGAGCAGATTACACAGGGATGTGTCCAGGTAGGTTTGAATGTCTCCAGAAGAGACTTCACAGCCTCTCTGGGCAGCCTGTTCCAGGGCTCTGGCACCTCAAAGGAAAGAAGTTTCTCCTCATGTTCAGATGGAACCTCCTGTGCTTCAGTCTGTGCCCACTGCCCCTCATCCTGTCATTGGGCATCACTGAAAGGAGTCTGGTCCATCCTCTTGACAACCACCCTTGAGATATTTATAAACATTGATGAGATCCCCTCTCAGCTTCTCTTCTCCAGGCTGAGCAGACCCAGCTCCCTCTGTCTCTCCTCATAAGAAATCTGCTCCAGACCCCTCATCATTTTCATAGTCCTCCACTGGACTCCCTCCAGTAATTCCTTGTCCTTCTTAAACTGGGAAGCCCAGAACTAGACACAGTAAAAACAACTCACTAAAATTGTGTAAACTCCTTTATATCAGCCTGAGTGTAATACAGGCTGAGCCATGTAAGTAGTGATAGTGAAAGAGAAGAAGAATCAGAGCTGTAATCGAATTAGTAGTTGTAGAAATGGTGCATGGAGATAAAACCTCAGTTCCTTGCTCTCCCAAGAGACATTCGTTCCCCTGGCCAGGGCTCCCGGTCCCCAACCTGCCCAGCACAGGCAACCTCCAGTGCAGGAGCTGCTGCTGCTGCTCACACCAGTGATGAGAGATGGGCAGAGCAGGCAAGCCTTCTGCTCCAGGTCGTACATCACACATGCTTCATCCCTCACTGATGCTTAAAAAGTGTCTCTGATGGTTTTTAAACCTTAATAAAATTACAACAGTATTTTTACTAGAGTGCACAGATTTGGAAAACAAAACAAAACAAAACACAAAACCAAAACAACCAAAAAGCCAAACCAAACAAACCCCACCAAATCCCATACCCCACAATATCAGTTATTAAAAGTTTTTAAGCATCCCTTCGTAAGCTCGACATTTATATTTTTTTAAAAAAAAAGCTGTTGTTTATATAAAATCTAGAATGCATGATCTAATTTTTGCAAACTGATTTTTAGAAAATAAACAGTTTAAAATTCACAAGGGTCACACATCCGTACAATTGCACCACACTTTCATACGGCAAAAGTAATATAGAGGGCCCTGGAGACAATAACATTAAATCTAGATGTCATCTGTCAAGCTCCTTGGATTGATGCTGCATGGAGGAAACGTGTCTTTCAGGAAGGCTGAAGATGAAAGTAGCAGCAATCCAAAAAAAGTGTGTCTTTTCTAGTACAGATGATCATGATGTTTTGGCACTATGTTTCATCCTGGAATATAACGCAATTAGGTACTCTGAGATCAAGGAATCACAAAATTAACCTTAAAATCAGCCTTTTTTCTTTAAATTTTTCTCTCCTTTAGTAATGCAGAACTAGGAAAGGGAGAGAAATGGCAAGAGCTGTCTCAGACGTTTTGGCGCTATTTCCCATCATCAGCCTCACATGTACATATTCTGCTTACTAACAGTGAGGCTTTGCATTAAGTACTATGCAAAGCTCAAGGCACTCTAGTATTTTATTTGAAGGAAAGGGGATTTTTATCCTGTGATAAATGGGATCTGTATTTTAGGGGAGGCAAAAGAGAAGTTCCATTAATGCGAAGGAAACCCATCTTCCCATTCTTCATAAGCATCTGCTTGTGGTAAAAGACATTCTGAGGGGTCAGCTTTTAGAGCTGCTACTCATATTATACTTCAAAATGCCCTGAAGGAGTTTGAATGAGAAGCGCTGGAACAAATGGAAAGGAAAATCAACAAAGATTTTAACAGCAAAGATTTTTATAGATAAATCACTATGTATAAAGCAGGTATAAATTTATTCTTTATGGAGATTTCAGTTTCAGTGCAGTTATTCCAGAGTTGCACTGACTTCAGTAAATGCAGATTAATAGCCCCTGCTCTTGAAAGCTTGCATCTACAATATTTATAAGTGGAAAATGTTTATCCTTTAATATAGTTTAAACTCACATCTCTGCAACTTCAGTCATTTTATATGTTTTTACTTCAGCTGCTATCTGTCAAAATGCATTTAGGGGAAGCAAATAAAAAACCTGAACAGATAAAGATTTATTTTCACACAACAAAGTTAGAGTAACGGCTAATGGAAATAACTAGGGTTTAATATGCACAGCAGTCTGTGAACAACAACATTCTGTGCTCATCTAGTGCAGTTGAAATATTGTTCAATTAGGCTATTTTATTTAATAGAAACAAGAACCACCAGGACCACCACAAAGGCAGCCGGGCTATGCAGGGCTCATTTGTGCATTTTAAGGATTTCCCAGTGCATCAAACCAAAACTGTCTACGCTGTTTAACTCAGCAACCAAGTGTCAAAAAATGGAAACCATAAGTAAATGCAAAGTTAAAGCACCATGTTTGAAAGTTACTCCAGTTGTGTGAATGCCACATCAATCCTCAGACACCTCAGGGTACCTGAACCATTCCTGCATCCAGCACATCTCAAGTTGCAGATCTGAACCGAGAAGCACATCTTAAGCAGTTGCTTCATTTTCATCTTTTAAACAATAGCTGTAAATAGTGACAGTAAAGGAAAAAGGCACAAATCTACAATACATTGTATATTAGTTTAATTTGCAAAAGTTTTCTAAGCATTTCATGGGACGAGTGTGTCAAACGGACAATTTGCACAGTGAATTAGAACACAGGGGGGTCACTTTATTTGGTGTGCCCATAAGTTGCAATAATTAAAGGACTCCAGCCACCTCCGTTCTTCTCCATAATACACACATTTCGTCCAGCTACTCTACATTAAGCCAAAAGTTTTTCCATTTTTAACTTGAAGATGGGAATCCACATCTTTGTTTTCCGATCCATTCCACCCACTGCTAAAGCAAAACAGTAGAGAGTGACTGAATGTGCAAAGATGTGACTCTGAGCTATATTAGGAGGTAAATATTCTCCACATATATCTACTGCAGAAACAGGCTTTCACAAACAGGAACCACTACTCTATATTCACCCACACATTTAAAAACATGAAACTTACTTATAAACACGCTTTTGTGTGCCTTTCACTTTCAAACACTTTTTTCTTTAATGCTTTTTCCAGCAAATCAAAAATTTAATTACCAAATACTTCCTTCTTATGAAGACAGCTAGTAGTGCAAAAAGAACAGTTTGTACAAACTACGTATCTGTCCCAGGACATCACTGACAAACAACTTTTACCCTGTTTTCACATGATTTCCTATGCAAAGTGTCATGAAGTCAAACTTGGCCTGTCTCAAAATACGTGTTTGAGATGCTACACTTCCAAAAAAGAAGTTACTCAGACTGCGGAAGTTTGAAGTCAGATACAGTGTGCCATCCATGTAATTCAATCAAACTGCTTAATTCTGAATGCAAAACACAAACATTTAACGCTCATTTTAAAAGTCACGGAGCACAGATACTCCCCACAAGCAAGAACAGCTTTTGTGGCTTACAAATTGTCAAGCATTTTAAATTCTTCTGCAAGTGAAAATATTAATGTGAAATGTAAACTATAATTGAGAGGGCACTAGCATCGGATAACCCTGTGCAAAAATAATTCCCAGACCTACTGGGTTTACTTACAATGTAAACCACAACAGCAACATGTTTCAGGTTAGAAACAAAGACTAAACTAAACTAAACACACTAAAACACACAGGAAAAGTCTATGAACAAAACAGAGAAATGAAATTGAAACTCAAGTGAAACTGAGACTAAAACACAAAATGAAAATAATTCTTAGCAGTCCTGGAAGGGAGATCTAAATTAAAAGGATTTATTTAAGCAGCCTACAGTAAATGCCAAGAGTCATGGGAAGTGTAGAAGAAATTTATGTGCAGCTAAACCACCCCAAACTGCAACGGGGTTCCTTGCAACTTGTTTTGAACCAAGATTTGGGTTCTGTGCACTGTCCTGTGACAGGTTCCCCGGTGTTTTCAGTCGTGTCTCCAGAATCCTGACCATGCTGCTCAGCTCTGCTGCTTCACGTCTCCTCCCACCAACATGACTCTATGATTCTATGCACTTCTCCAGCAAGTTGCTTTCTGCCTGCTCTGGGACCTCAGCAGGACCAAAAAGAATAAGGGCAGCTACACGAATAGAAGAAGGGAAATACACAGCCAAGAGTGGGTTTACAGAGAACTTTAAGGAACTGGAAAATACGCCAGCAATTACCATGAGTTTAATTTTAGAAATAATCCAGTTTCAGAATTATGTATGCTGCAGTATTTACACAATTATCTCTTGCAACAAAACCAAATGAAGACTTTTTTTTTTTTTTTAAATGAGCAGCCATAAATCAAATATGAAATCCAGGGGTGCACAGCAGGACCACACAAAAGTCATTTCTGTGGCAAGGATCCTCATCGCCTCTTCACAGAGCTGCCAAAGCTCCAGCTCCAAGAGTCCCAATGACAAGCTCCTCGCTCAAGGAAACTTAATCGGCCTTTGGCGCCTGACCAGCCACCATGGAAGAAGATGCAAGTCCCCTATGTTAATGAATGGAAAGCAGCCCACGCAGATGTCAGAAGGATTTAAATGGAGCATGTAAAAAAACACAATGATGTTCTCACACTTGGGAGCAAACTGCAGGAACCGGCTGATGCTTCGGTCTTAAAAGGAAACACACAGGTTTCTGCCATGAGCAAGGTTAATGGATTTCAAATAAAACAGGTTAAATAAAGCTTGAACGATCATCATAAAGCCACGTCAATTAAGCTTTCACCTGTTTGCACATCCAGGGGACTGGCATCCTTTGCGCTATATTCCATATATAGCCCATACACCAGGGGAGCAGCATCAGCCAAAGAGCAAAACAATTACATGGATGTTGTGCAGAAACACATGTGAGAATGCTGTTTGATCACCCCTAACTGTGGAATCATGAATTTGGCTGGAAAGCACCTTAATATATTTCCTTGGGTTGTGAAAATAGGGAATCTCAGAAGGATTCAGCCAGGTGCCTGTAACACAGTTTATTAGAGAGGTTTTTCGAGAACATTTCACATTTTTTCCCTATATATGTGTATATACATACACACAGCTTTTACCTTGATACAGCTATAAAACTTAAACATAGGATTTTATAATACACATTCTTTACATGCATTCTGCAAAGCAAATAAGCTTGCCTGCTGTTCTCTAACAACGTTTCACCTTTAGGACAAATGTGGGTTCATTTACCTCTAAAGAAATCTCATGTGGAGCCTGATAAACCTAAATTAACCCAACACAGATAGTTTGGCTGAACAGACAATCGAGCCTGAAGCCTGTGAATTAAAAATTCCCTGCTAGAAATTGTGACAGGACAGCACGTGCCTCTCTCCTCATATGAATGATTAACAGCATTGTGATACAAAGCCTGAAATCCTCATTTTGCCCACTGCAAACCTACTGGACTTTGTGATTAAGTGATATTGAAAAGGTCATAAAGTCCATAGATCTATTTCAACGGTTACCTCTAATGTCTCAATCAAGTAAGACAAGTACATAAATACAAAAAAGCCTTGATTTTACTAATGATTTTTAATTTGCCTGTAAACTAATGGTTCATAGAAGGGAGCTAAGACTGAGTCCATTACGGAAGAGTGGTTTTTTCACTACATTTTTTAAAGGTAGAAACCAGGATTACAATTAAATAACTTTGTCCCATTTTCTCCACAGCAAATGAATAATTTACACAACTAATTGGGTTTCCTGGTACATACCTACACATACAGAGTCTCTTAAGCATCTGCTTATGTAGATGAAGACAGATATAACTACTTCTAGCACCCCAGATGAGTTTTGCCTCTCAGATCCAACCCGTACTACAAGCGATGCTGGCAGAGGCTGCACTGAGCTTGGCACCGGCTCCAGAATTCCCAGCAGGAATTTTTCCATCAGCTTCAGGGGCTGAGGCAGAATTGGAGCAGCAGCAAACAAACCTCCTTCGCAAAGAAAAGGGGCGAACAAAGGAAGGGTGCGCGAGAGGAACATCAGGCTTGGTGTCAAACGGGTTCACAAGAAAGCATATGAAACACATCTGAATAACAACAACCCTGACGGGACAACACCAGCAGGAAAAAGACAAAAAAATAATAAACAATTCAAAACCAAGATAACCGCAGATTATTTGTTTTGTGCAGATAAACAGCTCTGCAGAGTTGATCACTTCTGAATAATATACAAGGAGAAGGCAAACAATACATTCAAGAGGCACCAGAAAGTACATTTTCAAATCCGTATCAGAGATTTTTCTATGCTGCACCATTGGTGAGAATTACGAAAAATAAAAGCATAAGTTTGGGGGATTTGGGGTTATTAGCTTTTTGGGTTTGTTTTTAAGTTTTTAGAAGAAAATAACAGATGGGGAAATAAAACAACAGGGAACATGAAGACAGCTCATTTCAGAAAAAAAAGACTAAAAATGTGTTTCTGCAATTTTTGTGCATCAAGTCTGTTAAGGGAATGTAATACTTGAAACAAACAGTCCAAGGTGATTTTGCAAACTATTTTTGCATTTGCATTTATTATCAGTCTTCAAAAACACAAGATAAAAGAACAAACTGTCCTGCATATGGATAAACCAAGATTTACCAATCCACAGCCCTAGGAGAAAAAATACTTGCATTGACATCACTGTATGTCTAATTAAGAAAAAAGGCCCTATAGTAAGGATATAAGTCCTGGTGCTGAGTAGACGCTCCATGAAGACTTCAACCCAAATGCTTCATTCAAGTGAACTTTCTTCATTCATAAACACAAGTCACTTCACAAGCACAAATCTTCAGCCATTTAAGACTTACTGTGAAGAGCTTCTGCCTCTTCAGAGAAGGTTTCAATATAAGATATAAAAGATCTAAATCTTTAACGTGGAAGGCAGTATGTAAGTATGTATTAATACATATTTATTTATGCATTTAGTTATTTATTCTTAGGGGAGTTTCTAAATCCATCAAGAATAACCAAGGATTTTATTTCAAAACTAGAAATCAGGACAGTGATCAAAATCTTCCATTATGCCCATAACAGGAAAACGAGAGCAAGAGCTATGACTTACTGAATTTTTGGCTCTACTGTTTTCCATAGATATTGAACGTAACAGGTCAAATATATTTCTAATATAGCTTCAGTGTTCCACAGGAGTTACTATTGGGTTATAAACAAGGCTGTGTGTTAACTAGAATCTGAAAGGAGGTATTTATTTTCTATTATTTCAGTGTTAACTAGGTCAAAATATTTAATATCAAAGCAAGGCTGATTCCAATGGGATGAAGTTCAATAAGGCCAAGTGCCGGGTGCTGCACTTTGGTCACAACAACCCCCTGCAGCGCTCCAGGCTGGGCGCAGAGTGGCTGGAGAGCAGTCAGGCAGAAAGGGACCTGGGGGTACTAACTGACAGGAAGCTCAACATGAGCCATCAGTGTGCCCAGGTGGCCAAGAAGGCCAACGGTATCCTGTCCTGTATCCAAAATAGCGTGGTCAGCAGGACAAGGGCAGTGATCCTTCCCCTGTACTCTGCATTGGGGAGGTCATATCTGGAGTGTTGTGTTCAGTTCTGGGCTCCTCAGTTCAGGAAAGACATTGAAGTGCTGGAGCGGGTCCAGAGAAGAGCAACACGACTGGTGAAGGGACTTGAACACAAGACCTATGGGGAGAGGCTGAGGGAGCTGGGGTTGTTTAGTCTGGAGAAGAGGAGGCTTAGAGGTGATCTCATCACTCTCTATAACTACCTGAAGGGCAGTTATAGCCAGGTGGGGATTGGTCTCTTCTCCCGGGCAGTCAGCAATAGGACAAGGGGGCATGGGCTTAAACTCTGCCAGGGGAAATTTAGGCTGGATATTAGAAAGAAATTCTTTACAGAGACAGTGGTCAGGCGTTGGAATGGCTGCCCAGGGAGGTGGTGGACTCGCCGTCCCTGGAGGTTTTTAAACTCAGATTGGACATGGCACTTAGTGCCATGATCTAGTAAACGGACTAGAGTTGGACCAAGGGTTGGACTCGATGATCTCTGAAGTCTTTTCCAACCCAGTCGATTCTGTGATTCTGTGAAATCCATAGCAGCTCAGGTATTTCAAGCAGTAGCTTCCAGAAAGGAAGAATTCCATTATACACTGGTTCTGTAGCTTTAAACATTTTAATTGTGTTATTTGTACATGATGCACATAGAAACACTGGATTTCCTTCATAAGTAGGTTGTTCAGCAGCTACTTTCTTCTTCCCTTCCACCTCAGACATCATGTGAAGAGAAACAGATCCTTTGTTAAACGGTCAAATCAAGCAAAGTAACATAGAACACAACTTTTCCATAACTCCGGCCAACTGAGGGAGGTGGGAGAGGAATCACCTCCTCCCTGAACGCGCTGCGGCGGCCGGGCAGGGAGGATGCGCTGGAAATGAGCCACGGCAGCGGGGACAGGACACCAAGAGACAGACGAGAATTGAGAAATTTCAGTAAGTCACTTCAGCAAGTCACATCTGCCACCCAGATTTAGTGGAGGGAAACACTGTCAAGCACAGTTGGACGTTCAACCATCCTGTCATTACTCTGCCTCTTCAAACTTAACAAGCTCCAATGTGCCAAGCCCCCACCGGAGGTACTTGTGGAGCACTGGGAAATCCAACAAAAGTGGCATATTTCAAGCCTAGATCTGACATACAGGCTCCTCTTTGCAGGAGGAAGTTTTTCTTTTTAATGAAAGATTTTTTTCTTCTCTGAAGACAATGGAAGCTGGTGGGCTGACCCAGTAAACAAAGCACGACTGTCAACTATTTTAAAATATTAGTCACAAACAAACAGCCCATAAGCAGTAAAAATAATGGAGAGTAGTGTCCTAAGAGCTGAATTTTCTAATATATAATATACGATAGAAAACACACCTTTCCTTCGGGGTGTACTCTATCAGTGTGCAAGCCTTTTAGCCAAACTCTTATTTATTTGGTATCATTTTGAGACCTCTATCTCTCAGAAAAAAATGGGGAAAATTGACCAACGTACTCAAAGCTTTATGGGGGTTAAAAACAGAAATCAAATAAGTATGGACGAATTAGTGTTATCCCCCAAGAATAATATTCTTAGGAAGGCCCTCAAAGAACCTTGGCCTGAGTTGCGACAACAGATCTCGTTGATAAGTCCTCAAGAACTTGCCTAAGGGAGATTTATTTCCATTTTATGAATGAGGAATAAATGGACCAAATAATATATGCATGAAAATGAAAGCATTAGTAACCACTGAGAACTCCACCAGTTAACAGTACCTTATGTCCATTGCCATCTGAGAAAATACATGGACAGTTTAAAATGAGACTGATCTCATAATTAAGGCATGAATATTCATGCTAGAGATAATGAAGTGGGTAGAAAAGCTGGAAGAAGCTTCGGATGTATCAGGAAGATGGGGTTTTTGTGTTTTGTTGGGTTTTTTCCCCCCTTTTTTGGTGTGCTTTTACTTCTGTGCAAATGCAAATTTAAAAAGCATAGTCATGTATAATACATATCCCATGCAAGCATGTGAATCAAAAGTGTTCTGCTGTGTTTATGTCTCACTGAAATAGAAAGCTCTGCTTTTACTGCTTTATCCACTTATAAGACCACTGGTCATCACAGGGAAAGGGGACAACATGACATGTTGTGCTATTGTAGACCCTTTAACCTGAATGGCTACACTGCACTAACTTTGAACTCTACAGTGTAGTCTGTTCTCATTGATTGCTTTTGCATCATGGATACTAGTTACTGGAGAGTAGCAAAGCTCCTTTCCCACTGGCAATTTTTTTTATTCAGAAAAAAAAAAAATCAAAACAATGTAAAATACAAATTCATCATTTCAAAATCCGAGAACTCAGGGTCAAATGCAAAGAACTGGCAGCTTCATCTGGAGCTGCAGTGTAAACAAAGGCAGAAGCCTCGAGGGAGAAGCATCATTCTCAGCGAATCATGACCACCTGGGGCACCAATGTCTTCCAGAGAAGGCTCGAGACTGAGCGTGTGAACCCACATATATGCACTGTATGTTCTGGACTGACACCCTAATTTAACGACAAAGTTCTGCAGTAAGTCCAGCTGAAGGAACTCCCACCTTCTCTCTCGTCCATCATTCCCACCCCCCTGCCATGGCTCACAAGCCCCTGAATTACACTGGCACAGCTCTGTGGGGCCACGCTGTGAACTCAACCAGGGAAAACTCTGCCAGCTTTAAAAAGACCCCAGAAATAAATGTATGCATTTATTTAATTCACAGCATGGTCTCTCAAACTATTGTTCTGGCATAACCGAGGCGTGGAGTGGCACAGTGTGGTGGGAACAGAAATACCTTATGCCAGTATTGTTGACAAACATCTTGGATTGTGAAATAGTGGCCTTAGTTCTAAGTGCTCCAAACACTAAGCTCTTAGATTTCCAGTGCCTGATGGGTCTTACTGTACTCTCCACAAACAGTTTCTAACTTCCACACTACTTTAGACTTAGTAACATCTGTTTTATACCTGATTTGATGGTTCTAAAAGCTACCTGGAGGTGAGCACTCTATGAATAGCCCAGTCCTGACACCCAGTCTCCTTACAGGCTGGCCAATCCAAACAGGTTCAATTAGTTAAGTCTCACCTGCTTAAAAGGCAGGGAATGTAGAAAAGCAAAGACTTTCCAGGAAGACTCTGATCATGCGATGCTGATCACATAAGGTCATAACACAGACAGGTGGGATACAGGGAAAGATGCTCTTGAAAATTTTAGGAACACCAGCTAGCTTTTCCAGAGCCGGTCTGAAGAGCAGCCCTGCAGGCAGGTAATACATCCATATCGTCAAGTGGTTGCTTCCAAAGTCCTGTGCTGTAGCTGTGCAGGAAAAGTCCTCATAAAAGAGCAAAGCGTTTCTCTTCCTCTCTCCACAAAAGGGCTGCAGGTTCACTGCCATTCTCCCCTGGGTAACTCGCAGTCAGGCAAGATGTCCTACAGTTAATACTCTGCTCAAGTGTAGTATCTTCAAGGTTATTTTCAAGTACTACAAATACCACAGAACTGATGAATGTTGATGCTAAGCTGATACCTAAAACAGGAACCTTTCTTAAATAAATAAATAGAGTCTCTGTGTACAGACAGAGGGGATCCAGCTCAGCTGTTTAGATGTAAACATCTACGTCAGGAAAGAATTTTAGATGCAAAATCGAGACTTTTTTGGTTCCTGCTGATTAGATGCCTCTCACTCAACTGTGCCAGCTGGACTTGATGCCATTTCTGAGCTGCATAATCCTCCACATGCCTTGTCAAGGGAGCCAAGACTGCAACCAAACAAGGTTCTTAAGTTGATTCCCTGGACCAGGTGTGTTAAATAGCATCACCTTCATTTCTGAGCACCTATATTTCCCTTCTCTGCTCTATTGCCTCAGCTGAGGAGGGACACAGCAGCACTGCTCTACATGTGGTCAGAATAAACACAGCTATTAGAACCTGTGCAACTTCTTGTATCTTACACTAGTAGACGTAAGTGAAGATAAACACATTGTTAATATGATGGTAAACACACATCCACAGAAAAAAAACAGCTTTTCAGCTTCAGGTCATCAAAAATATCTGATACAGGATTAAGAAAAACAAAGTGCAAGTTAGTGTGTAAACAGGAGTCCTATATCGCCTATGTAGCCATTATACTCTATGACTTTAACCCAAAAATTCTCATTGCATCTAAAAGGACTACTTAATTCAAACCACCAAAATCCAAAGTTAAATGAGTGATTCCTTTAATAAAGACGTGAGGTACCTGATTATGATTAGTTATTTTCAGCAATGTACTTTGGGTATTTACTGCTGTACAATCAGACAATGATATACATCCTGGCATCAGAATTTCACACCATCAGTAAGAGTGGAGCTGCCCATGGAGTTGGTCAATGATTTAAACATTCCAGGAGGGGAAGTGTTTGTTGTCTCACTCTAGGCAGCTAGGCTTTTATTGTTGATTTATTGCTGATTGTAACTGAATGCTAGTTTAGATACTTGGATGACAGATTATATACATTTTGCAAATGTGAACGAAGATTTGTTTGGTGGTTTGGTACAGAATTTGTGAGGATGACTGTGCATATCCTGAATAGCAACCCAGTGGAAAGGCTGGGAACAGAAGTCCCAGCAGTCCAGTCCTTATATTTGCTACAAGATTTAACTGGACTTCCCTTATTTCACTCCTTTTAATGCAAGTAAAAGGCATTTTTATGATCCCAAACAATCAACATGACCAACCAATCACTGTCACATGAATGGTGTTATAAAACTACTGGGGTTTTTTGCGATGTGCATACAGTAGAGGAACAGTCAGTGCTTACCTATGCATACAGATGTGAGCCTGAAGCCTGCTAGTACATGGTATACATATACATGACTACTACAGCAACAAGCTTTCCAAAAAATCTCTATATTTTTTTGTGTTCTTTAAAACAGCTCCCTCTTCTGGCATACTCTTTCCATACTATGTTTAAGTAATATAATTCATTCCTCACCAATTTTTAACTCTATTTGGTTCCTAACACCCAGCAGACCCAATTTCATTGTTAAGGCACTTGCCATGCAGTATGGCTGTGACGGTAAGGAGATGGTAACTCAAATTACAGAACTTGAAATAGTGGCTAATTCTCAAGTATTTCTCTAAGTTTATCCACATACTTATCTTTACTATCTTTTGAGGGTACTCCAGAATCGATCCAGGTCAGAATCCACACCTGGACAAGGAGCCTGGATGTTCAGTTCCTGGGTCACACTGGCAGGATCACTGAGGTCAGAAGGGATCACCTGAGATCTCCCAGCCCAGCCCCTGCCCACACAGAGTCAGCTCCAGCAGGTCACCCAGGGCTGCACCCAGACAAGCTTTGATTGTCCCCACAGCTGGAGACTTCATAACATCTCAGGGCAACCTAATCCCTCAGCAGGCAGAAATGCTCACAGCAGTGCCCATCCCTAGGACCAGTTACACAAAGTACCTAGGAATTTAGGTTCCTTACTTCAACATCTTAATTAGGTGGTTAATATTAGGTTGAATGAAATTGGGCCTTAGAGTCTCTTTCTGAATTAGGTGACATGGACCTAGCCTGACCCTCAAAAAACAAAACGAAACAAAAAACACAAAACAGAAAACACACACAAAAAACCAAACCAAACCAAAACAGCAACAACAAAAAAAACACCACCAACAAAAAAACCTAAAACCCTAACTTAAAACCACCAAACACCATGCCAAACCAAAACCCCACAGGACAGCTCTCATAACCAGGCTCACAGTGACAAAACCGCAGAGGTAAAGATGAGGTGAGGCTGGACAAACATTTTTTTCCTACTGCTGATGCTCTGGTGCTCTTCAGTCCAAAAAAAAACCAACCAAAAACCCCCACCAAAAACAACTCACAAAACCAGAAAAAGGAAAAAAGCAGCTTTTACTGCCTAACACATTCAGATAGAACAGGTTCTTGCCTTTGTTCATAGAGTCGTTGCTGAAGCTCAGTCAGTGACTGTGAGCACAACAGGTATGGAAAGACCTTCCTTGAGTAATTCGGTGGTGTCTACACCAAAATCACCGAAACCACTTCATATCAACACTTCTGATCTACCTTCTTTTTTATTGGTTTAATTACACATTAAGTACCAAGATTAATATATAGGATTCTTGATTGCATTCTCACCAAGATTGCTAGAAACTACATACAGCAACCTATTCTGCCGATATGACCCACAGAATCACAGAATCATTTTGGTTGGAAGAGACCCTTAAAATCATCTAATCCAACTATAACCTAACTCTGGCATTAAACCATGTCCCTAAAAACCTCATCTACACATCTTTTAAACCCCTCCAGGAATGGTGACTCCACCACTTCCCTGGGCAGCCTGTTCCAATGCCTGACAACTCTTCCTGGGAAGAAATTTTTCCTCATATCCAATCTAAACCTCTCCTGGTGCAACTTGAGGCCATTTCCTCTCATCCTGTCACTTGCTACTTGGGAGAAGAGACCAACCACCTCCATGCTACAACCTCCTTTCAGGTAGTTGCAGACAGTGATAAGGTCTCCCCTCAGCCTCCTTTTCTCCAGGCTGAACAGCCCCAGTTCCCTCAGCTGCTCCTCATCAGACTTGTGCTCCAGACCCCTCACCAGCTTTGTTGCCCTTCTCTGCACAATCTCCAGCACCTCAGTGTGTTTCTTGTAGTGAGGGTCCCAAAACACTCCAGGATTCGAGGTGGGGCCTCACCAGTGCCAAGTACAGGGGGACAATCACTGCTCTGGTCCTGCTGGCCATGCTAGTGCTGATACAAGCCAGGATGCTGTTGGCCTTCTTGGCCACCTGGGCACACTGCTGCCTCATGTTCAACACCCCCAGATCCCTCTCTGCCAGGCAACTTTCCAGCCACTCTTCCCCAGCCTGTAGCGCTGCCTGGGGTTGTTGTGACCCAAGTGCAGGACCCGGCACCTGGGCTTGTTGAACCTCATATAATTGGCCTCAGCCCAATGATCCAACCGGTCCAGATCCCTCTGTATGGCCTTCCTACCCTCCAGCAGATCAACACTTTCACCCAACTTGGTGGCATCTGCAAATTTACTAAGGGTTCACTCAATCCCCTCATCTAGGTCATTGATAACAAGATTAAACAGAACTGGCCCCAATACTGAGCCCTGGGGAACACCACTTGTGACTGAGTGCAAACTGGATTTGGCTCCATTCCCCACAACTCCTTGGGCCCACCACCCCAGCCAGTTCTTTACTCAGTGAAGAGTACCCCCATCCAGGCCTTCAGCTGCCAGTTTCTCCAGGAGAATGCTGTGGGATATAGTGTTAAAGGCTTTACTGAAATCCAAGTACACAACATTCACAGCCTTTCCCTCATCCACTAAGCAGGTGACCTTGTCGTAGGAGACAGGTTGCTCAAGCAGGACCTGCGTTTCAAAAACCCATGTTGACTTGGTCTGATCGCTTGGTTATCTTATATTATATGCGGCACATGATGTCACTGAGGATGATCTATTCCACGACCTTTCCCGGCACTGAGATCAGACTGACAGGCCTGTAGCTCCCTGGATCCTCCTTCCAACCCTTCTTGTAGATGGGAGTCATGTTAGCAAACTTCCAGTCAACTGGGACCTCCCCAGTTAGCCAAGATTGCTGATAGATAATGGAAAATGGCTCAGTGATCACCTCCACCAGCTCCCTTGGCACCCCTGGGTAGATCCCATCTGACCCACACTTGTGGGTGTCTAAATGGTATAGCAGGTCCCTACCATTTCCCCTTGGATTATTGGGGCTTCATATTACTATCCAATGCAGTTCTTGCAAAGGGATGGTTGCAACATACAGACTATGTTCTAGCAAGTACATTTTATCACAATTTTTGTATAAATCGAAACACATTCTAAAACATAATTGAAGAGAATTGGAGTAAATATGTTTTACACAATTTGTACAATAAGGAAATAGATTATTTTAGTATTACGCAAACCCCTCAGTCTCGGTGGGAACAGAAGATCTCTGAAAAACTTTTCATTCCAGGGAATGCTGAGCAGAGTGACTGATTAACAGCTTATAAAATATGTTTTAATGGGAGCCAATAAAACCAAAACACAGCAGAATTAAGCTTCAGGGCTATACAATTAGTTTAAGTCCAAAGTATTATTATATAGCGATTCTTAATACAACCTTTCTTATGCAAATGTTGAGGGTGATGACTTTTAAATATCAAAACAGCAGACGAAGACAAAGCCAGAAAATGTATGAAAAGCTTTTCAGAGTCCCTACATTACAGTCAAAAATAGAACTTCAGAGACTTTGAAGTTAACAGGCAGTCTCACTTTAAGGGAGAACACATTAAAGACTTGTCATAATCCATGCAAATTGTTTGCACTATTTTTACTGCTGAAAAATATTTAAGTACTCTTTAAGTGACAACAGTCTTGCTGAAGTAAGTACGTATAACTACTCCTAGGAGAAGATTAGAATCCAAATCCTCACCGTCTGTTGTGCAGAAAATCATGAGCAACTCATGACACACAGCATTACCTCAGGAGATTAAATCTTTATACTTCAAAAAAGTGTCTGGTTAAGTCCTCATAGGCCTTAAACATGAGCAAGTCACTGCATGAGTTGGTAAAACAATAAGATGATCCAATAACCCAGCAGCAATCCAACTGTAAGCAGGCAGCTCAAGAAACATGGCAAGCACAGGGAGTACTCTTTACAGAGGCAAAAGAACATTATTCCTGACATTATTTCTGTATATTAATGAATAAAACTTGTACAGCATGCCTTACCACAAAAATGTTATTTACTTTATACATTATCAATCATGAACTAAGCTTCAAAACTGCCTAGTTTACAGTAATGGTAACAGAAATTATGAAGCCTGGAATTACGGTATTACAATGCACTCCTGCAATGAAAACGTGGTGAAGAGCTAAACTTCATAAATTCAACAGCACGGTGGTTTTAAAATTTGCACTGTATTTATTTACAAAGTTAAATGTTTCATAAATACACAGACACAAATAGACAGATGCTCTTAAAACAGTAAAAAAATATTCCATTACACTTTGTGGATCCTGGTTTCCAATGAACCCAAGCAATGTTAAATATTGCTGTAGTAGATTTTATACTTCACTGCTAATTTTACACTAAACAAACACTGCAAAAGGGAAAACAGACCTTCATGACACAAGAGGAAAAAAAGTAATTCCTGTCCTTTCCATAACGCCTACATTTCCAGAAAACCATGGACCTGATCCTTCAACTGTACACATTTAATTTTACACTCATGAGTAAATTTCATCTATTTTAATAGAAAATAATTCATATTAAGAAATGCAAACAAGTATACACATATATTCTGGACTGTCGAAAAACTGGGCTTTTTACTCAGTAATTACTACAGTAAACCCCTTATTACTCCTATACAGAGGTTTTGCTCACACAAGGAAAAAATGTTACAGAACAAAAAGTGCACATTTCAATTAATATAGTAAAACTTTATTAAAATCATCAGTTTTCACAGGCTGCCATTAATAAAAACATTAGCTTGTTGTAAGTAAATGAGATTGAACTCTGCTGTATGTTCTGTATTCCAGCTGCTTCAAGCACAGTGACCGTTCAGGAGGCAGAATCCTGCCTCATTTAATGGGAATCATCACAGAATCATAATAGTTTGGGCTGGAAGGGACCTTAAAGCTCATCTAGTCCAAGTCCCTGCCATGAGCAGGGACATCTTCGCCCAGATCAGGTTGCTCAGAGCCCCGTCCAGCCTGGCCTGGGATGTCTCCAGAGATGGGGCATCCACCACCTCTCTGGGCAACCTGGGACAGTGCTTCACCACCCTTATGGTGATGAAACCCTTGTTGCCATTGGTTTCAGAGTAGAAGAATGGTTTGGAGCCAGCTTCCTCCCTCTCTCTCCTTTTCCAAAAAAATCAGTCAGACCAGAGAGAAATCCTCCCCATTGTGAAAAAATTTGACTAAAAACCAAAAAGAAAATAAGTATATGGGATTTATTTTGAACTCGCTTGCAACAATTAGATTCTAGCAGAAGCTGAGAATTTTATCTCTATTTCTCTTCGATATCCACCTCCCCAACCCCATTTTGTTTGACCACATATAAACAAAATCATAGGCATGAATTCATTAAGTAAAAATAGTCTGTACCAGAGGAGTTTAATACACAGAACAATATATGACATGTAGGAAAACCACGTTCAGTTCAGGTCACTGAACACTTTGGCTGTGCATCCTCTCCTTTTTGAGCGAGAGTTGCCCTTGTCTGGATACTTCTTTCCTTGACCTGTACCACACTATCCTTTTGCCCATCTTTATTTCATTCCATAAAGAATCTCATCCAGGGATACATGCCTTTCAAGTGTGAAAATTGCTGGACTCCAGAAGGGCTCCACATTTCCTACTGGGGCAGTTACAAAAGCATGAGGGGAATGCTATCTAATCCTAACTGCTTAGGTACACGAACATGTTGCCAGATGAGCCAAATGTCCAGATCTCTTTTAAGGCTGTGTTTTTTATGTTGGCAGACAGAATTTCCCCTGAAGGCTAAAAATGAGGCATATACCGGTAGGGGGAAAAAAAAAAAAAGTATTTATGAGAAGCAAAACTGCATTATGTTATGCCAGGTCCTTGTCAGCTTCCTGTCAGTCACAGCTAAGAGCTTGGGTAACTCGATTCACTACTGAATTTGGGTACTTAAAAATGAAGATACCATTATTGTGGTTACTGTGTCTTTTAAATTGTTTTCCCAGTGAGAGAACTTGCAGTTTGTTACCACCATAATCCTGAAAAAGAAGCAAAACCATACATCGGGTGTTTGCAAAAGCTTGCACACTATGACAGAAACACTCTGAATATTTCACTGTTGGCTGTTTCTGGACACCTGTGTAGTTAATGTGAGATGCTGTTAAGAAGTCTCCACAGAACCGTTCTGCTGCAAATAAGCTCCATGCAGCCCTGCCACTACATTTTCTCACATGGAAAGTTTCCTATGGTGAATATAGAGCCCATTAAGTCTGTGCAACCCAGTATACTCCAAGCAGACTAACTTGCATGCCTCGCAGAGGTACCTTGCCTTGGATGCTAATGTTTTACTTTTGTGTTCTTCCCCTACAATTCTTTCTACTGATTTAAGTCAGCTTTACATATTTACCCTGGTTACAGGCTCTACCACCAACCCAAACGCAAGGGCATCACAACCTGAAGGCAGATGAAAGCTCCAGAAGTTGGAGGAAAAAACCACTTAACTCAGCTGTTCATTTAAGCCTTCCAGAAATGCCTTCACTGGAAGAAAGCAGCAATTGAAAAGCATCAAATCAGGCTTGTACACCTGGAAAACTGCTGGAGGATTTGGATCCATACATATAGTCTCACTAACAAGTAACTTTATATGGGATCTGGCTTAAAAAGTTGTTCCCACAAAACAGCAGCAAGATGTAATCATAGGACACTTATTTCTTCAGTTCAGGAAAGAATTTAAACTTCACTGTCACTGGTTTAAAAGTTACACTATTATTCAGCTCCAGGAGACAAGGGCATAAAATTAGTGTGCCCAAAGAAACAACCATAAAATATTTCATGGGCCTTTCAAAACCCTGCAAAAAACCTGAAAACCAGAACCTGTGCTCTCTTTCACCACTAAGGACCAAGCTACATATTGGCCTGTAAACAGCAACGGAATGTACTTGAACAGAAACAGTAAGTCAAAAATCTGGATAATCAGAAGAGTCATTATTCACACCATTAATTTTCGGGAAGAAACAGTAGTCTCTGAAACATTCAAATAAACTATGGGAAGCATTAGAAATCTGCAAACTCTAAGACAGTGAAAGAGTCAAAATATCTGTGCTTGAGTGGGTTCAAGCTCTACTTTTGCTAATGGCAGAACTCCTACAGTTCACTGGCAGACTTCAATGAATTCAGGGCTTCTCCATTAATTTTAACATATGCTAAATGAAAGCTTAGAGCTTTCGCTTTAAGATGACCAGATTTAAATACAATTTAGAACTATATGACACTGCTTGAGTTCCAGAGGCTTAATGTACAAAGATGTACAAAATTAATGTACAAACATCTAAGTTAAAAACCATTTACTATAAAAAACCCTTCCAACTTTAAAAAAACTACTGTATCCAGAATTTTCCCCTCAAATATTGTAAATTTCATCTTTCATTTGGCACACAGTTGACATTGCAGCACCACTTAAACACGCATGAAACAAATGGAAAGAGAGTAATGGAGGAAAAAGATCCTGCAATGCTATAATTAAACCATCAACACAGAGTAAATGAGGAAGACATCCTAAGTTCTCACTTTTACCTTACAGCAGTGTTATGAATGCGGATAACAGTAGTAATCAAATATAACACAGACATTTCACCATTGCAATGCTGTTGATTTTTTGGCCGTACGCACAGGCCAAATTCTACCACTTAACTATTTTTTAAACTGAATATCTACTTTCCAGTCATGGCATTTTTAGACTTAAACAAAAAAAGACCCTTACCAGGAATAATCATGAATAAGAGCCTGGGCAGATTTTTACTTTCATCTTTTGAGAGGTCTTTCCAGGGTCCACACTTTAAGACATGGGTAGCAGCTCCACAACAATAGATAAATTCTTCATGTAATGGGACTGGCTCTTCTGACGCAGACCTCATGTTTGCTGTTAGACAGAATAAGATACTGTTACAATGGATCAGCCAATATTTACATAGCTTATTCTTTGCTATTGTAACTTCCCATAGAATAGTTGTAAAAAAACCCCAAACTGCCGTCCCCCAAGAGCTGTTATCTCCAATAAACAGAGGCCCAACTCCATATTTGATGTTTGAATAGGTTATAAAAGTTGATACATGTTACTATTATATGTGGTAAAGCATCTCTCAGGTTTCGTCACAGAAATCTATAGTGAGGAACTGGACAATAAGATCTATTCTACCTTAGACACAAATGATTTTAAATTTCTTATTTACACTGAAAAGATCCAGTTGAAACCTATCCGAAGGCAAACAAATGAAAAAAAATACCAAACAAACAAAACTACTTTATTAATGCCTTTGTAATTCTGTGCACCTCAACTACGGGAGCACAGCATCGCTTAAAAACTACCACCAAAAAAGCCCAACAACAAACAACCAAAATAAAACCCCAAAGAAAATACCAAAGGCCAAAACGAACATGCTAATTACTATACTGCCTTCCAGCACGAGGTGGGCTCCTCATTTTGAGTGCAGCATAACCTACTTCTCTAGAAGTTTTCAAAGGATTAGAGGAGCCTTTGTCAGTCAAAGCTAATCAAGATTCCACCAGCTATGCAAATATTTATGCTAACCTTTATAACTTCTTAAATTATTTCATTATCTGAATACAGTAATGGGAAATAAAACAGTATGTTGCCAAATAAACAAGGCATTTTCACCAGTTCATTTATTTATCTCATATGTAATCATCATGCCCTAATAGGCCAGCACTTTGGAACTGGCTGATTGACCCAACGCCCTTATCTTTCCTTCAGTAAAAAAAAGCCCACTTCATCAGGTGATTACATACGGATTAAAATGTCATCAAGATGAACTACAACGCACACAAGCATGTGGCAAAAATAACCATTCCCCATGCGCAACCACAGGTGCAGTTTCCAAATGCAGAATCAGAGGCCTGTCCTTGTCAGAGCATGAACACACACGGGCAAACCCTGGAACACGGACCAGGGCTTGGTAAGTCCGCAAAGCTGCTTCTATCAACCTCAAGGGCTACTGAAGCTCTACAAAATATTAACAGTCTTATAAGAACCACATTTCAGGCTTCTGAAGCAAAATATCTGTCTTAAACAGTTCAAAACCTTGTTAAATTATTATGGGAATGACTATGCATTCTTGAACCAATACATGGCCATCTATAATGAAAAAGGCTGCCCAGCTTAACTGTTTCAAACGTAATAAAATTCTAATTAAAGTCACACACAAGTGGGGGAAAAAATGAAAAGATTAAGTCTAATGACTAATCTAAAAGATTAGTCTTTAGTGTCGCTATCTAGTACACCCTGAAAGTTGACTGAAATATATTATGCAAAGAAAAAAGTATAAGGAGATAGTAAACAAAAAAATCCCAATATTTTAGGCCAGCAATTTGCAAAAATAACTCTCAAGGACTTCACACTCAGCCAGAGCAGGAAAACTTTTTAGTAAGCCTCATCTTGAAATTAACTGACAAAAATGCAACGACCTTTAATGTTATTTAAGATGATCTTTCCCAAGCTCAAAAAATCACTATTTTGTGCATAATGTAAATAGCAGCAATCCATCAGCACACAGAATAAGGGTAAATAATTCAAACAAAATGAACATATGATCAAATAACATGCAAAAAAATATAACATTACAATAAAACTGAATATTTTTGCATACCACCGCTATCTTTAAAATATCAAAAGCGTCTAGTTAAGGATGACATTAGACCTTTCAAATGTTTTTGCTAGGTGAAAAAGAACCATTCATTTCTGGGTACAAGGGTCCAAATTCTATTTCCTATTCAGTTTGTGAAGTTTAAGGCATGTACACTAGAGCCTAAGATCTACCAGGTTTGCAGGACCATGAGGTGGGGCAGCACCACCTTCACATATAGTCACTGGGAAATTCTGGACAACTTGAACAGCTCCAAATGAAGCTGTCACATGAAGTTAAAACAACAGGCAATCCAGAATACACAGATCATGCTCTATTTTGAACTAACAAAGGGTACATTAAAAAAAATCTACTATCATGCAAATGGAAAATGCTTCTGGAGAGAAGGGAGAAATGTTGTTTAATACTTTCAGAACAGTTCTCTGGATAAAGCTTTTTTCCCTAGCTCCCTACTTCACCCCTGGAAAAAGTACATGTAATGCCAAAGTAGACATCTTTACTACCTCTTTATTCATCACATTATCACCTTTAATTTACAGTGACTGGAACATAAGTAATTGAAGTAATGACAACTGAATATTGTGGAACTATAATTAGGTATATTTTGCAACGCATTATTCCTTCATTATTCAAAGCTGAAAGAGCTCAAGAACAGCTCTGACAGAGAAACCCAGTTACATCAACAACTAAAGTAAACATTTTGCATGTCATCCTTTTTCTGAGGTGTTTACAATCCAAAAAGCAAAAGTTAACAAGTTCTTACCCGGTTTTATACAAAGTTTCTGATCAGGAACCAATAAAATCAGTTGTAAAGTATCATTTTGAATTGATTTCACTGAACAACTCCAAAAGGAAATCCCACTGACATATCTTCATTCCAAGCAGCAACTGCAATGGTAGGCTTTTCGGGTTCAAACAGACTCTTGTAGAAGCTTTTGTCCAGCTTTCAGTTTATCTTAACTTCTAATTTCTAATATGCACAATGTTGCAGTACTTGAAAAGCAGGACTGCACACTAGAGAACAAAAGGTTTTCTGAAAAGCTGCCTGAGACAATCCTAAAAAGTTTCCTAGTACTAACTCTATATAATATCTGAGGGATTTTATTTATTGTTGAGGTTTTAATTTATAACTTTATAGCCGTTAGTAAGAAAAATGGACTGAAAAAACAGAGAAGGGGGATATACTCCTAGGATACTATTCAGACCTGTTTCAAGACGAAATCAATAACACCCAAAAATACCTCTGAATCTCCTTCCCTCTTCATACACGAAGCATTGAAGAACTGTATTTCCATTACTGCATCTATCTTTGGCATGAATTGTCTGCATCTCCTGTAGAAATATCTTAAGAAAGGCTTTCAATTTCCAAACACATTTGAGGGACAAGGCTCTTGAGAGATGAGACTTTGACCAGCTCAGCCAGCTGGCGGGAGGGCACAGTTTGCACCACTGGTGCAAGAAGCCGAGCAGAAGACAGAACCACAAGCCTGAGCAGTGGGAGTTTCATCACAAAGTAATACAGCGAGAGATGCATCTATGTAGGAAATCAGGCCTTGTTACATCCCACGCAATATTTTCTTTGTTCTCTGCAGCCCCTACCCATTAATTCTCTAAAACATAGGTAGAAAAATATTATGAGAAAGGCAGCTTCTGTCAACAGCAATTAATGTAGTAACAAAACTTCTGCTAGAATGCTTAAACTTAGAGCATAGGGCTTTAGCACTAGATTAACACACCCTTACTGTAGGTGTCTACCTGAAAGCAAATTGCTATTACAGGATACCAAGGTCTTGGCAACAGCAGATGGACTGATTGGTGAGTAACTGTGGGACCAGTCAGTAGGTTTCTAACCCCCGGATGAGACAAATCACCCCCCAGTTAGCAAAGCCTGTAATGAGACCTTAGACATACACTTGCACTTACAAACCAACACATATATTTAGGCTTCATATTACTAATCTGGACTCCACCTACTGTCATTGTTTCAGATAAGAATATTTGGAAACAGAGTTACCCACAGCGAGCAGATTACTTCTGCCATGAGATTAAGTCTCATGAACCTTTGGTTCAACTGACTCCAAAGTAAAATGCTGAGAGTAAAACAAAGATTCCTTTGCATATGTTGTGCTTAATTATTTATGCAGCTGTTCTGATAGGGTATTAACTGCTCCATCCTACACTATTCCTTGGACTTGACATTTTATTTGAAAGATAACTTGGGAATGGCAAAATTTGTGATTTGCATCCAAAATAGTGTTTAATGAAAGAATTGTCATAAACTCAGTCTAGCACCACATAATGTAATCAGAGTCAGTCAGTTGAGGCTCAGTCTACAAACTATCCAATCACCAGACAGGCCGAAGAAGTTGGCGCACCCAATCTACAGCAAGAGATGCAATGGTAACCACAAAGGCAAAGATCATTTGCATAAAACAGTGGTGGAACCAAAGTAAAAGCAAAAGGACCACTGAAGCTCATGACCAGGGTCACTGTCAGGCCACTCTGTCCTTTTTGATGTGTCACAATGACTGGGGAATGTGCCTGCAAACTGCAAAATGCCAATGGTAGTGCACATGTTCAAGATGGAGTGTCCAAGGAGCTACAGGCCAGTCAGCCTCATCTCTGCTCTCTGCTTTCTTTCTATCAAAGAAAATCCCCCCCAAAGTTGTACCCAAGGACATGAAAGCAACTAGGAGCACACCCTGCATGGATTTGGTGAGGGCACATCATGCACAAATAACCTCATTTCCTTCAGTGATGAGATGAATGGCTCAGGGGATGAGGGGAGAACACTAGATGCTGTTTAGCTTCACTTGAGCAAAGCTTTCTACATTGTCTCCTGTAGTATTCTTATAGCTAAGCTGGGGAGAAACGGACTATAAGGTGCTCTTGGTGAACAAAAAAAAAAAAGAAACAACACAAAAAAAGACTACAAACAAACCACAACAAAACAACCCCATTAACTTACCAGCAATATCTTTCAAGGATCAATATTGGGCCAATACTGCTCAATGTCTCCATTAAACACCTGGACAATGGGTTTACACGCTAAGCAGGTTGATGCATAATACCAGCTTGAGTGGAGGAGAAAGACAGACCAACTGAAACACTGGACGGCAGGGCTGCTACCCAAAGGGACCTCGACAGGCTGGAAAAACAGGAACCACATGAAATCCAAGGGCAAATGGAAAGTTCTGCACCTAGAGTTCAGTAGCCCAATGGGCCTGAAGGCTAGGAAGTGGCTTTGCAAAGAAGATGTTAGTGGATAACAAGTGGAAAATGAGTCAGCAGCGTGCACTTGCAACCACAAAGGCCAAGTGTATACAGGCTGCATTAGCAGGAGTAGCCAGCAAGCTGAGGGGTGTGATTATCTCCCTCTTGTTGGCATTGGAGAGACTGCATCTGGAGTGCTGTGTCCAGTTTGAACTCTTCAGCATAAGGAACACATCTACCTATTCAAAAGAGTCAATTAGATAATAAGGATGCTGAAGCATGGGATATAGGTCCAAAGAACAAGGTCCAACAGTCAAAAGTTGCAATGAAGGAAATTCCAAAGACAAAAAGCATATTGAGTATTATTAAATGACGGAAGATATTGCCCAGAGAGGCTGTGCAATCTCCAGCCTTGGTGATACGCAATGCTGGACTGGACAATGCTTTCTGCAAACTAACACAGTTCGCTATTTTTGAGAAAGGAGCTGGACTACAGTTTAGGGATGACCTACAGAAGATGGATGTATGTGAATTCATGAGACTGGACTAGATATGCCTGAAAATGCCAAAAGAATTGGCTGATGCAGTTGCAAGGCTGTTGCTTATCAACGAATCTCCATTTTCATGGAGAAAAAAAAAAATAGGAAAAAATACTATCTAAAATCATAGCCCTTTTGAATCAAAAAAGGTGAGGAGTACCAAAGTTACTACTGGCTGATCTGGCTCAGCTGAGTCCTCAAAAGAATTGTGGGAGCATGTGTTCTTCTAATCACATCAAGCAAAAGACATTAACCCAGAAGCGGAAACCAATTTCCCAATGGTAAATCATGCTCAAGCCATGCAATTGCCTGCAGTGATAAAATACCCAGCTAACAGAAAGAAAGAAAAGACGTAGATACAATGCATATTGCCTTTTGAAGACTTTTGGCACTGTCTTCCACTGCACTTTCCTTTAGGCAAAGAAAATGCAAGCTGAATAAACTGACTCGCACTGTTTGAAACCAAATGAACAAGCTTAAAAGACAGTCAACTACCAGCTGTCAGCTGAATGTCAAACAAGTCAAGTCATCTTGGGTCAATACAGGAGGCCTATGAAGCTCAACATCATCATCAGAAACCTAGATAATGAGACAAAAAATGCAAACAATGCTGAATCATCTGGGATGTTAGATACACTCAGAGCAGAACTTCAGAGGGTTGTTTCCTTGAGAATCTTTAGGACTGGGCCAACAAATCCCTTATGATGCTCAACAGTGGCAAGCACAAAGATCTGCACCTGGAGCAGAAGACCACACTTCAGAAGCAGCTCAGAAGTAATTGGCTGAGTAACAGCCCTGCTAAAAAGATGTTGTCACACTGGATGCCAAACTGAAAGACAACAATGCATTCTCACCACTGAATTTCAGACTGAAACTGGAGAGGTCTGGCCAGCAGTTTGAGGGAAGTTACTCTTCCCTTCTATTAAACAGAACTGAGGACATTTCTGCAATACTGAGCCCAGTTTTGTTCACCCCACCAGGTCAAGAAGGACATAGGGAAACCCAGGAAGGTCAAGTAGATGAGCAGCCAGAGAGTGAGCAACCTAGAGCACATGAGCTCTAAGGAAAAGCTTTAGGAACTCTGCTTTTTTCCAGTCTACCAAAAACTAAGCATATAGGTCAGAGAAAAGGAATCTAAACTAGATAACCCCCAAACACATAGGAAACTGAAGCAGATGTATTCCATGGATTGGCTGTACCAGCTTAAATATAAAAGAAACATCGACCTAATTGGTGAGCTTATGTGATTGAACTCAAGATCACAATGCAAAAGAAGAACTGAAAAAATAGAAAGTGAGATCCCTTCACTTGCCTGCTATGCTAAGGTTGTAACAACTTCTGCAATATTATCCCCAGAAGAGAATCATCCAGACCTGACAGAAGCTCCTTGACTCACAGACTGGAAGGAACATGTTCATAGCTAAGAACTAGCAGGGACAAACTGACCGACCTGGTAGAAAACCTGCAAAGATGAACAAGGGGTGGGAGGAACAACACAGGTTGCCTAGATCTCATCGAGGATTTCTTTAGACAAACTACAGCCAAACAGCGGATGCCAGATTCTGTACAGAAAAAAAACAAATGTAGGCCGAAGACTCTGCAGGCTGTTGTGACACTAGTCACAAATCCCGACCAATTCCGTACAAGAAAAGTAGGAGCAGCAGGCAACAGCACATAAAATGTAAATATTTCTTCATTGCACTTTACAGTACAATTCTCTGTCAAAGTCATGCAATGGCAAGAACCTGCCAATGCCTTTCATATTAGTTCTGAATTAGGAAAACTGTTGGGTATTAGTTGTAAAAACAAGAAAAGCTAAAAAGTTATCACTATAGACACATCAAACAAAGTAATGTAGTTACATGAAATAACCCAAGAAAACCCAAACATCTATACCCAAGGCAGCTCGACCAGCAGGCTGGTTTTGTCTAAAACAAGTAAAGCAACTCTGCACCATTCTTTTCAGTCATCACTCAATGACCTAGCAATCTGATGCCTGCAATTTGTTTTGTTTTGTTTTTTCCTGTGTCATTCTGCCCATGCCACTCCCTCAAGCAGTAAAACAGCCAGGAGAATGTCACTAATGACTGGGCAAAAATATCTGTGAACTGCATGGAAATGCGGTACAGCTTATCCACGCTTAGAGCTGTAAAGATAAAAGCCTCAAGTACAGAATGAAAACCGGAATCAGTTTGCATTTCTGGACCTTGTACAGAGATACCATACAGGGGACTGTGCACAGACCTAAGCAGGAAGAAATCTAGTTTTAAGAACTAGACCTACAGTATCATCCCCAAACTTTCATTACTGCTAACAATGCTGTGGCAATCACCAAGAAAGTGTGTACTGTCCTGGTAGAATGGAAACAGGGAAAATAACTTCTGGGTATCAATTTTGTACTGGACAAGTGGTCAGCGCCAAATATTATAAAATCATATACTGAGACAGTTTTTCAGTAAAGCAGCATAGGACTTGCAAGTCAAAAAAGCGTTATCTTGCAAAGGTCCAGATTTTGTGGATTCACATCAGGAAGAGATGGATATCCCATTGACTTTGTGCCAACACAGGCGCTTTGCTCTGATATGAACTATTTGAAAGAGCTTTGGGATAAGGAAACAAGAAATCAGAGAATATTTTCAGATCCCACAATGATACATGTCTACATTAGTCTCGTACAAAATTACTTAACAGAAAGGGTGGTCAAAACCCTGTGGAAATATATTAGGAAGGCCCATCATAACTTTTAACCAATCTTTACATCTGAGTGGTTTGGCTTTAAAAAGTTCAGCGTATACTAATGGCTACAAAAGTAAAAGGGAGCTCTTGTTAATTATCATAATAGAACTATTAGAGCACTCTTGGTCTTTATTTACAAATTACTCTCAAGAGCATGAAACAGCAAATGAAAGACTTCCATGGAAATCAGGCACAATGGCAACCTTTAGGAAAGCAGTCACAAGCTTGGAGGCATCAGCTATTGCTCTACAGCACTCAACATAGTCAGTAAGGGGATCTGACATTTCATCATAGTTCCGGCATCAAGACACCAAGTTTTATGCCTGCCCGTTTGCCTTTGGCAATCACACACCTCAGTTTTCGTTTATGCTGATGCTCCTCTCACAAAGGTCTCAAAAGACCAAGTACTCAAATAGCAGAGCCCACATCCCTCGTTACTGTGTCGATCAAATGGTCCTTTATTACCATTGCAGCTTTAACACTCAGAAACACGTAGCGCTGGAGCCATCGCAAGCATGAGCAAATCATGAGAAGTTACCCTGGTGTGGCTGAGGGTCCCCTGAGGCTTCATACAACACCAGCAACTATAAATGTACCCAAAAGAATAAAAAGTCATGACATTCTTTCTAAAAGTGGAATATGTTTTATCAAACACATTTCAATATACAGTGGAAGAGGTCCTACATAGCATGTTCTGTCAATCTTACTTAATCATACCCAGAAGGTAATTTCCACTTTGTCAAATGAGCTAAAACATCACAAACTGGTTGTGAACTTGTTCAGAGCTATCAGCAAGAAAATCGCCCCAAAAGAGTTGCCTGGGTTTGTTTGGCTTTAGTTTTTCTTAAGGTAACTTCATAAACACAATTAAAGTGGGTAATCCCACAGATTACAAGAAATTGATAGCTACACGCCTAGCAACTCCCTCATTTCCCAATTAATACAAAAGCCTGATGACAAAGCTAATCACGTTGATGACCTAAAAAGAAATTAGCAAGAAAACTGCTGCTTAAACAAGTAAGGATGGTTTAATTTGCATGAAAACAAATAGGATGGTTTATTTTGGTGTAATATCGGGTAATTTCCAGAACAGAAAATGGAATTTTGGAAAACTTTATAGTCCCAAAGGAAAAAAAAATTGTTCATATATGCACATAGTATTAAGATCTACTAGACAAATGAAGTAACTTTCAAACACAGCTTTCCCTTCAAATAAAGTATTGCACCCAGAGGAAATCTTGAGGAGATTAAAACTGAACTCTTATGGAGGAATAAACAGAAGGCGGTGGGTCTGAATAACAGGTGGGTATAATAAATATACTTTAAATATATGTTCTGAGATTAGATTGCAATGCTAGCAAAACCTCAGTCAAGTAAAGAGAGAATTTCTATAAATATTAAAAGCTGCTGTTGCAGTACAATATCTTCATGCTAAAAAAGGTTTCCAGGGAGAAAACTATGCCAGGTCTCTTCTAACCAGCAAATTTCATAGAAAGAGCAGACTCCTGTCAAGATAATATTGTAAATTAACTTTCCCAGCTGCCTGCAGGAAAATAAAGCAAAAAGCAACAATTCTCCGCTAGAAAATCAAAGGGAAAAATCACAGTTTGGAGTGGACAGCATGAGAAAACACTCACAAATACAGTAAAGTCTGCAAAGCATGCAATTCAGTTAATTGTTTATTTCAATGTGTATTCCGTTAAGTATTTCAGGAGCCACTGGGCAAAACTGAAATGCAACACCAGGATTATAGACTGGGTTAAAATCCTGATGGTGTCAGAGGTGGGAATGTTACACTTCACAAACAGGAGCCCATCACACTTATGTATGGATACAGGTTAAAAAAAAACACTAGAGGCCTTCAAACTTCAGCACATACCACCATTCAAAACAGAACATGTTCAAAGTTGAACAAGTATGTGAATTACATGGGAGAAAAATTAACATACATGGCCTTTCACAGGGTATTGCTTCAACAGCAAGGAGAGAAATAGTCGAATACAGTGCAAAAAGTGAAAGAACCCGAAAATCAAGGATAGATGTACAAGAAGAAACTTAAAATGGTATTGAGAGAGAAAAAACATGCACATGCAAATAGGTTTGCCTGTGGTCTAATAGTTTAGAAAAAATGCTTGCTCGCTCACTACACAAAGATGATGCTTCTGTGCCATTTGATTCCTACTGTCGCGAGGGAAAATGATAACTTTGTACCTTTTCAAAAGAAAAAAAAGTCTATGAACTATTTGGCTGTGCAACCATATGTTCTATACTATTATTATTTCTCCTGCATTAAAAAAAAAAATACAAGCCCCACTTGTGTTGGATAGCTGTTTAAGTATTACAGCAAATATGGACAACACTCAAAACCAAACAAAAAGCAAAAATTTGAAGTAATGGTAAACTATCTATGCATTTAAATACAACACCCAAATGTTACGCATTTGAAGACACTTCCATCTTTCAGCAGCACTAATGACAGGCAAAAGCAGTAAAAAGAAATTGCTATTGCATATTGTGTTAAATAACTCCTTCTCCACCACCTATCAGAATAAGATTCACTACTCTATGTAGAGCACTATTCTTTCTTTGTTCTTGAGCTCACAGAGAATAATGAATGCTAGCAAGAAGCAGATAGCAAAGCAAAAATAAAATGTACATCAATCCAATGAGCATCGCGCTGCCCTCGATTTGGCTTCCCCCCTCCTTCGCTGTGCTGTTCAGTATGAATCTCCCTATGGATATGTCTCTAATTTTTACATTTTTTTTCCATATTTCCATGTTAATTCTTCTTTTTTAATGTAATGTGTGCTCTGTATTCAAAACACTTTTTTTTTTCCACTTCTTCCTGTTTTATTATTTCAACTTGCATGTGTTCATACATCAACTGTTTATCCCACCTTCAGCTTGGCTCTCTAGCTACTGATGGTTTTCTTGCTTTCTAAGAAGGAGATAAAAGAATTAGTCAAAATACTGTCTACTCACAGTGGATCAACTTACTAGTCACAACACATTCTCCAGTAATCTCTCAAGCTGTGTTTGCTGCTTACCAGCTCCTTCTTATGTTTACTGCAGCAGCTGTATATTTTGATATTCACTGACTAACCTAAACGGGCTTGGAAGGCACCGCAGGCAGAAGCATGAAAACAAATAGACTGTGTGCAGCTCTGTGCAAAGGACAAGGGAAATCAAACAGGAGAATCAATGAAGCAGAGACATAAACAAGAGACTACAAAGAATAATACCAGGTAGCATTAGATCCCTTTCTGAGTCACTACAGTAATACAATTTTCTATGCTATTAATATGAGGCCTGGAGTCCAAGTCCTTCCCAGTAAGAAGCAATGGTGATGTTTGTCATTCTGCAGATCAGGTGTATGGGAGGGAGTTGAACAGTCAGGATGGAGAAAGTAGTGCAATAGCCAAAAAGTTACCCCCAGAATGGGTGCTGCAGGAAGGGCTGCACAGGCTGGTGCTCTGACACGTGGACCTACACCGGTGACAAGGGGATCTAAGTTGATTCACCATGGTGGAAACACCGCTAGCTTGTTCCTCAAAACCAGAGTGACCCCTGAAGTACCACTGTTTTGCTTCTCCTGTCAAAATAATCCTGCCAAACCCTGACAACACACCCCTACCTACAAATACATACAGAAACAGAGCCTGTGTTCATCACAGGTGCAAATAATAACCCAGTTATCACCTGATACTCATTTTATTTCCAAGTTGTGTTACAGTTTCTTCTGAGAGGTAAAATTGAGGGGGGGTCGGATTTCCATAAAAAGTTTGTATTAGTACCAAGGTTTTTTCATGTTTCTAGTTGGTTGGTTGGTTTGGTTTTCCTTTTTTAATAAAATAAGAATAAAAATTGAGTAAAGAACCTGTCTGAACAAGCGACAAGTGGAACATGATCTAAACAGAAGTAGATGAGACAGAAGAAGGCAAGAACCAAAAGAACAGCATGGTTACTGGCAGCAGCATGAGAAAGCAGGGATACTGAGGAAAGAAATGAAGATACTGACTGATGAAAGAAATCCTGCCATACTTGGAGTTGTAGCATCTCTGGTTAGACACGTTCTGCCACATCAGCATTACCTACCAATTAACAAGACACTTGCCACACAAGGCACAGCTGCACTGGGTGGTTGTGCAATTCTAGAGAGGTAAATAAACAGTTCATATCTCTAGTCAGCTTTGTATTCAGGCTAATACTTCAGTGTGAAAATTTGAATTTGTTTCAAGCTTAAGACTCTGTTGAGACCTTTCGTATTACATGTTTCCTATTATGAATATTCTTTTACTAGAATTACTTATTTCCCCCGGTGTAACCTGTTCACAAACCTTACCGGACATCTAAACGTTATCATCCAAAGCGTAAACTGGAATCAAATTTACTCAAACATTTCACTAAAAATTCACAGTCATACACAGTGGTTTGTCAAGAGCAAAAAAAACCCATAGTTATACTGCTATTTAGAGCATGTCCTATTTAAATAAGCAAAACGTACCTGTCCTTCATATCCTGCATGTATATTGTCTATATACACTCTGACACCACTAAAGCTTAAACCTTGAAATTCTGCTCCTAACACTCAGTAAATATAACCTAGACATTACCCAAAATGGGGGCTACCCCTTTCTCCAGACAAGGTGCCCTCATTATAAAAAATTACAATAATAGAAAAAAAAGGTAATTTAAAAGAAATCAAAGGTATCAATTAAGCATAAATAAATAAAGAAATAAATTAGTGAGAACAGCACTATTAGGAAGCTTTAGAGTAAATCTTGTCAAATTTACTGGTCAGTTCTTTGGCTTGGCAGTCATATTGGAAATTTTGTTTTACCATTACCCATCCACAATTTACTGTAATTGCCTTTGTAAAACACATAAAGTAGATAAATAGGTAATAACCCATCAATATATCTTCTAATTGAAAAAGCAGGGAATAACAGATAGTAGTAGCAAGTGTGTCCAAAACCAACAGAGGTGCCTCCTGACCCACAGAACTACTTGAGGCTAGATGTTGCCAACACTAGAGCTCCGCATGGGTACAAGGCAAGGATGAGCTGATGGAGAAGAAATCTATTGTGGAACTTTAAGATTTTAGTGCATCTGTTCCAGAAAGTTCCCAAGCTGCACTTTGTTGCAGGTTGAGTGGGTACGTACAGAGTGGGGCTAGATAAAGAAGAATTATATATGCTTGCCTCTTCCACAAGCATCTGCTTAGGGTACTGTCAGAGATTCTTGAAAGATCAGTGACTTCAACACCTTTTATACAATCCTTGAAGTAACACTATGAAGGAAAATGTTAAATGTTAGTGCTGTCACTTACCTAGTTCTGTAAACACGTGACCCTTTCTCTCACGGACATCATAAGCAAGCACCACAACAGGGAACTACAATAATCCTAATTAGTAATCAAAGTCTTCCAGTCTCAGCGACACATAAAATACAAATTCATACCCATATTCTGCAAGAGCTGCATGGAGATAGACTCTCAGTCCTTAACTGGATATCATAAAGTCCCAGAGGGCTAGGTGTATAGTGCACCTTAAAAAATAAGGGTCTGCATCATTCAAGCTGTTCAAGTCTTCTGATGATAGGGCTTTAAATATTCAGTTGCAAGGAAATAAGCTATTTGATCATTTTTGCAACCATAACAAAAAAACTACGAGTAAGAAAGCCCTCAACAACGGTCACACCTCAACAGTGCTTCATCATTACCATCACTTCTGTCACCATATCACTGTTTCACAGTGCTTCCCGAACCCGCTGCTCACCTCCTGGCACAGACAGTTGTTCTCTTTCGCAGCTGCCACCTTCCAGCCTGTACGTACTGACAACAATGATGCTCTGTGACCAGAACAAACCTGACAGAGGGTTCCTGAAGGAGGGTGTGTACATCTGCTAGACTCTGCTTTTCACAGAATCACAGAATGTCAGGGATTGGAAGGGACCTTGAAAGATCATCTAGTCCAATCTCCCCACCAGAGCAGGAACACCTCGATGAGGTTACACAGGAAGGCGTCCAGGTGCGTTTTCCAAACTAATTATTTCTCTATTAAAAGGCACTTCTTTCCACTTACAAATCTCATCCTCACTTTTAACTTCTAAGCATTCATAAACTTATATGCCTGATTTATAGGCCCTTCAGGCTACAGACGTTTTCTTCCTACCTGTTTTATACATTGCTGCTTAGATAATGAGCATCAGTGAGCTCGAAGAGATGTGTCACAGGAACAAGTACCAACATATAAAACAAACACTACAAGTGGCATCACCGCATATATTTTCTGGAAAAGTAGACGCCGCACAGGATTTGTTTCTTGAATTCTCCTTCTAATCCATGGCAAAACAAGCCAAGGGAGCACACACGAAGCACTGCTTCCTGCATGGGATGTGCTGTTCCACCCTGAGCCTCATGCCTAGAAATCGCCAGCGCTATTCAGTGGAACACGAGTGTATCAACCTGATTCCTGCTGGGCCGTTACATAAGGGCTGGGGGACACTGAGCCCCGGCCCACGGGCACCGCCCCAACCCCTGGGAACCGGCTCGGCGAGGCCCAGGGGCCGATCGCTGCACGACACGGGGACCCGACATCGGGCAGGGAGGGGAAGGGAGGGATGGAAAGGGAGGTCCCCGCCACCCCGGCCCTCCGCCCGCCCTCCGCGCTGTGCCCCGAGGCGGCGGGGAGGGGAGCGACACGGCCGGCACGTACCTTCCCCCTTGGCGGGCTCCCCGACACCCAGCATAGCGGCGGCGAGGCGGCAGCCGGGGCCAGCGGAGTCTGCCAACGCCGGGCGGAAGCAGCCGGCGAGGCCGCGCAGGGCGGCGGCGGGAGGAGGAGGCGGGTGCGGCGGGGCCGCTCCTTCCGCCTGGGCCGAGCGGGGTGGGCTGAGGCCGGCCCCGCCTCCTGCCGCCACCGTGCGGCTTCTCCCGAGGCGGGGGGACAGCCCTTCCCGGGCGGACACCCGGGCCAGCGCCGCCCCTGCGTGCCGGCCTGAGCTCTGGGGCGACCGGGCGGCCGTGCCGAAGTGGGAGCCGGTGTCCACCCCGGCCCCCGGTGTCCGCCCCGGCCCCCCGTGTCCGCCCCGGCCCCCGGTGTCCGCCCCAGCCCCCGGTGTCCGCCCCAGCCCCCCGTGTCCGCCCCGGCCCCCGGTGTCCGCCGCAGCCCCCGGTGTCCGCCCCGGCCCCCCGTGTCCGCCCCGGCCCCCGGTGTCCGCTGCCCGGCGGGGAAAGGTGGGAGCAAGATCTGAGCTCCCCTGAGCCGCACGTCCAGGGGGTTTCCTTCAGTTTCTGTCATTCACGCTTGGCCAAAACTTACGGTTTCGTCGGGAATTCTGGCAATGAAAACAAGAGAAAAAACGTAGTGCTGAAAACAGTAAAATAAGCTGAGGTGCTTGTAAAGATGCAGAGAAGGGGGTAGCAGGAGCACAGTGTCATTATTTAAAGTGTTTCAAGTTGCATCTAAATGAGGAGACTGGACCTGAGCACCTGGATGACAACACCATGGTAAAGAAGGCTCAAAAACAACAAAGATTTTGAGGGTCAGCTTGCAAAATCCTGCAAGTTCGTGCCATGGGGTTGCAATAAGGTGTGGAAGGAGCTCTGGGAAAATAACACTAATGAAAAACCTAAACTCTGTGTTTGTTAGAGGACCTTAGGGAGGGTTTCATGCTCAAATGCTGCGCTTTTGAGAAATGTGTTGGAGGAGCTGTTTCCAGTTGGAAGTTGTGGAATAAGGTAAAAAAGAAAATACATTTAATAATATGGAATTTGGACAGTCATATGGTGTTTATCCAGTAGTTACAGGCATGAAACAGTTGTAGTGCTGAACAGGATGTGTACCCACGTGCTAGAGATGGCGTTGGAGGGCCAGAACCAAAGCATCTAAGGATCAAAGCATCCAAGCAACCAAGAGGATCCCCCAAGGTTGATGTGCATGATGATCAAATTGGTGGAAGCAATAACAAAGACAAGAGCAAGTGGAACAGGAATAAATATGATGTACCAGAGAAACATCAGCATTGTTATATAGGGAGAGATATTGTGCCTTGGAATCAGTGGGAGTCTTTGGACGAGCCAAGTGACCACACTTAGCTAATGCAATCCGCATTGATGACCCTGGATTTCCAAAAGGTGTTGGGCAAGAGCTTTTGTCAAAGATTCTGAGAAGACTCAGCTGTCATGGGATAAAGATTATGACCTCCAGATGGATGGATACCCAGTGAAAAGATAGGGAAGAAAAGGTAGGAATGGATCACCATCTTTTTCAACTGGTTGGCATAGCACATAGAGTTGTACAGGAATTTGTGTGAACATCAATACTGTTCAATGTAGCCATGAGCAGCCTGGAAATGGGGGTGGATAGTGGAGCTGTGAAATCTGCTGTTCATACTGAGTTATTCAGGTTAGTAAAAATAAGTCAGGTTGCAGAAGGACCTCTGAATTCCTACTGATAGAGCAGTAAAATTATAACATGTTGACATGTGAGATAAAACTGTTTAAGCAGAAGAAAAGGCTCTAAAGAAATGATTGCTCTTCATGTGTGAGACCTTGAAGTAACAACAGATGCTCCATGAAATCTCAGTGGTTTGTGCTTGGCAGTGGTCAAAATTAAGTAAGATTTGGTAACCATTTGGAAATGGACACCATAATTCTCTCTCTGCTTGGACAGGGTCTGCAGCTCTAGCAGTTCCCATCTCTCAGAAAGGGTACAAAAAGCTACGATAGGTGTTGAAAAATGTGCCAAAGCTTTTCATGAGTCTGAAATTCTTTTGTATGGAGAGCACTAAATAAAATGGAAGTCCAAAGACAAACTGATGGGAGAAGGAGGCTGGGGAAATAATGGCAAAAACCTGTACAGTGGTGTGTGAAACTGAGTTGCGTGGACAGTGATTCCTCATTGTTTTTTCTAATGTGAAACCGGGAAAAGCAAATTAAGTTGATATGCAGCAATTTCAAAACTAAAAGTATTCTTATGTAGTGTTAGACTTTGTTGGAAATGTCACAGATTCCTAAACGTCTGCAAGGGTTTGCAAAAAGATAAGGCATATTTATGAAAGGCAAATCCATCAGTGGCTATTAAACATGAAGATGCTGCTTAAAGGCTCAGGAAGCCCCAGGAGCCATCAGTCTTCATGAGGCTGTTCCAGGGAAACAGCCCAATTTGCTTGGTCTTTCCTTGTCTATCCGATGCTATCAGAGACATTTCAGGTTCCTATTTTCAGCTAATGTTGCTTTTTCTGAAATTCATGCCAAGTCCTGCAGCCCATTTCTTATTCCAGAACTCATACTAATGTGCATTTAAAATATCAAAGGGCCACCTAGTTGCTTGAGGTACTGTCGATCAGAGTACACCGTTTTATTAAACTGTTTTATTATAAAACTTGTCAGCAGCAGGTAAGCGCATGGGTGAATATTAAAATAATGACCGTGTGTATTACATCTGACATGAACTGGAGTTGTGAAGTTCCTGCAGTGAAGTCACAAAAATACTTTCTTTCACTTTTCTACTGAAGAGCGAGACCAAGTTTGCCCTGGTGTGTTCTGAATGGATGTTTGAAGGAATTGGAATTCCACAGCTCTTTCCTGGGTTTTACACATTAATTTCTGTTCTTGGATAAATCATTTCAGTGTTTTGGCATTTGGGTTCCCCGCTTAAAAATATTAGTAAAAATAGCATAAAATGCAAGGCTTAGATGCAAATTCCAAGGCTTTGCCTCTTTGCCAGAGGTCAACTATTAGGCTTTTGCTCAGTGGTTTGTGATCTGATTGCTTAGCTGCGGTGAGGGCAGATGACAGAAAGCGGGAGGAAAGGGTCTGAATGGTCGCTGCCAGTATGATCATGCCGATATTCTGTTCATCAGCTGCTGTGTTGTGAATTGGCTAGGGTTATTTTCTTAGATTTATTTGAATAGCTGTGATTGATTTCCTCACAGGAGTATAAGCCATAAAGTTATGTGTGGTTTGGTATATGTTTTTAGAGGGCAGGTACTCGGTGACTTTTAATTTCTTAAGTGAGACCATAAAATAGCTGATCAGCCTGAATTTTCATAGTGGTTTACCCTGGGGAAGGGACTGCATGACAAACTCTTCTGCTGGGCATATATCGCATAGGGGTAGCCTAAAGCATCTCGTGCATTTTGTTCTAACAAGGTGCTGTGATGCATTTGCATTGCTCAAGTAATTGCTTATATGCACCATTAACTTTACTACTACTAATAATAATTTAGCATAAGATAGCTATTTGTTGTTTTCTGCCTTGATATTTGTACTGTGCTCTTTTGGTAGGTGTTCTTTGTGAATTAACGTTTCTGAATAATATAGTAACTTTATAGATTACAGACCTCTAGTTGATCTTTGGTGTAACAAAAATAGAGGTTAATCAAACCAACATCTATGCTAAAGAATCAATAATTTATTGGTGGGATTTAAGAAGTAAATGAAGCAGGAGGCGCAGATATTTTGAGGGCAACATATATTTTGCTTAGTAGCACATTGCCTTCGCACATCACTTGCCCTAGCTCCTGTGTACTTAACTGTGATATTGGGCGGTTATTCCTTTTATCGCCATAATTGATTTTTAGATATATATTTCTATCACATCCTCACATAAGGGAAGAAATGTCCTTACCGCCTTAAAAACACCAGTTCCCCAATTTATGAACTCAATTCTTAAGCCAAGTTTCCAGTTATGAAGTAGGAATCAAAGACTTCCAGTCAAGCACCATTATTCATTCCATCTAGAGAATGCATTTGCAGGAGATCACAAATTGTTTCCATTTTCTGTTTGCGTATTTTTAAAGTTTAGCACTAAAGTGAGACATTATATATGAATGCATACATATATATCGATAAGACACACCTACTGATGTACTGTGTTCAGTAAGTTTTCTGCAAATATGAAAAACAGTCATCTTAATACTCACCGATTCATATAAATGCCTTTACCCTCGAGCTCTTTGTTTCTTCTGTTTTCTGGTGCTTTGAATGCAATGGAAAGATGGTTCTGGTCTGTGTGGCTCCTCTTCGATGCACTCACAGAAATGAATGAAATAAATTAAAGGTGATAAAGAGAAAGGTGATGCTGTAAGAGTAGCCTGTAGTCAAGATACAAGAATTCAGTGATTCTGTTATAGTTAAAACATTAGTCTTAATGTTGCTAAAGCATAGCATTTTTGGAGACAGTTTCTCAAAAGCAGAATTACAATAGAGATAAACTGGACCTGTCACAGGACACTGATATACTGCTATTTGAAGAAATCCGTGTGTTGCTAATATTTTAAATTACCTGTTTAATCAGTGAGAGAAAAATAACTGTCTCTGTGCATCTTTATATCCAGCTTCCATGATAATTTTTATTTATTTACAATTCTGTTTCCCTTTTTAAAATTATTATTGTTTTTCCTATTCTTTGAACTCATACTGTACTAGGTAAATGGAGAAATATGACTGCATAGGGAGGGCAAACAATAGATTGCAACATTTGCATCCTGAGTAGATTTTTCAGTTGAACTATTCACTCCCTTAGTATTAAATATCTCAAACCTCTTTATACCAGGATCTTAAGATTGTAAAAATATACATGGATCATATGAATACTTAGATTGTTCATGGAAGTAGATTTCACACTGAGCAGTTAAGTTATTGCGTGCATACTCATTTTGTCTAAATACTGTCTTTCAGAAGCATGTAAAATAAATTCCTTGTGGTTTTCAAATTACTTTTTTTTTTTAAATTACAGAGCAGTTGGACATGCATGGATTTTAAAATTATGAGTTAGAAGTGATGGCCTAGAGACAGCAAAATGTTTCAAGTGGTTGCATTATCAGCTTCCGAAACAACTGAAACAGAGATTGCAAATAAAAAACTTCTTCCAAAGACTAAGCTGATTTTACATGTAGTTAATGTAAGAAAGGGAAACATTCAGTAGGAAAAGGTTATTTTTCCACGTCTGTATGGAAAAAAATTGACTTGACATGACTTGATTGGCTCACTGTGCTTTTACATGTGGGGACATACAGACCTTGTGTTATGCATCTGAGTATGTTCATAATAATATTTTAGTATTTATTGCTGTATTATAAGTCTAAAAAAGCTAACTGCAAACATTTGGAAAAGCAAGTTAATTGGAGGTTGTATATTTTTATATGTCGTATATTTTTATATGTCGTATATATAATATTGCTCTCATGTGATTCTTTTTTTAAGTATATAACACCAGAGTACAGCAAACACAAAACTTGGAGCCTGTGAATGGTCTCACTTAAAACGATGGTCCCAGAGCTTCTGAGCATGCCTAGACTTTAGTTATATGCGCAACCCCCTTGAAAACAGTGAGATTCAAGTGTTTTCATGTTTTGTTAGATCAGGGTTGAATGGAGTAAGTAGGGCTGGTTTAAGCTACGGATAGGGAAAAAAAAGAATTTATGTCATGAAAACCTGAGGTAGTGCTTTATAAGGTTAGATCTTCATGAGTATTTTGCATGTTGTAGAATAGAGTTACAGAATAGAATTATAGAATAATTTTGGTTGGAAGAGACCCTCAAGATCATTGAGTCCAAACGTTAACCTAACACTGGCACTAAACCACGTCCCTTAGAACCTCATCTACATGTCTTTTAAACACCTCCAGGGATGGTGACTCCACCACTGCCCTGGGGAGCCTGTTCCAATGCCTGACAGCCATTTCTGTGATGAATTTTTTCCTCATATCTAATCTAAACCTCTCCTGGTGCAACTTGAGGCCATTTCCTCCTGTCCTATCACTTGTTACTTTGGAGGAGAGACCAACCTCCTCCATGCTACAACCTCCTTTCAGGTAGTCGTAGAGAGTGAGAAGGTCTCCCCTCAGCCTCCTTTCTCCAGGATAAACAGCCCCAGGTCCCTCAGCCGCTCCTCATCACACTTGTGCTCCAGATGCTTCCCTGGTTATGTTTTTACTGCTAAATAAAACAGGACCAGTGAGTATCCTTCAGCACTAAACCACTGATTGTCCAGACTGTTAGCTCTTACACCATTTTCTTGCATGGTTTGGACCCATGAATACTCTTGTGAACAATCCTGGGTGCAGTTCAGGGTACAGGCTTGAACCAGGAGCCACATTTAGTAAGCTAGATGGAGAAGGCTGTGCTAGACTTGGCCTTTTTTACCTCACGTGGTCTTCCAAAGCTGTTGTAACGCGCTCTGCCCTCTCAACCATTGCACACTCTGATGCAGCACACATGCTTGGTTTCATGAAATAGAGAAATCTCAGTGGAGGGCTGCAATACAGTCTTTATGTTTTTCAGGCCCTTATAAATGAAAAAAAACCCTTCAAAATATAATCATTATGCTTAATGGCCACAGTGGTACCCCCCAGGTCCAAAAGGAGACTTGGGCCAAGTACTAAGAAGTGTTGATGTGGCCAGACTGTGGCCTCTTATCTAGTTAAGGGTCCCTGGTGCTGTTTCATTTAGGTGCAGGGCCATGGCCTCTCTGACAAGGCCCAAGTAGGAACCTTTCCGATAGCCACGTACCAGGAAGGCCATGAGAAATATTGGTGTTGAAACAAACACAAGCCTGGACTATTTTTGCTGGCAACAAATGAGAGGCACAATGACATTGAAACAGGCTCAAGGAGTTAGTTGGTAGTATCTCCAAGCACCAAATAAATCTGCAGGAGATAGGTTCTTCTGGCCAGGACCCTGGAGGCCATCTGTTGCGTACTTGTTTAGTAATGTAAATAACACAATAATTGCTATGACCTATATATTTAAGGCTATTTTCATAGTTCAGTTTAAAATACTTAATCCAAAGAAAGCACAATTAACGTCCAAGCAAAATATAAAATACTCTTTACATGTCAACAGTTATATGATAGCAAATTCTGTTGAGGAACAGATGGTAGTGTCTTTGTTAATCTTGCCCCACAGGGTAGTGGAAATAGTTTTCAGGCAGCAGAGACAGAAAAAAAGAGCATATGTGTGGAAAGTAACATACAGAATGAGCTGTAACTGCGTAAATACATGAAAAAAAGGTTGCTGGTAAAACTTCCTGAAGAGACATTTGGTTTTTGAAAGTACCCACTAGTGTAAAATGTATTTGTAGTTAGCTGTTAATGCAGCTGTGTGTACTGGAACAACTCACACAGCAACTGCCTCATATTTAATAGCTGCAAACTGTAATATGAAATAAAACACAGAATTTCATGAAAGTAAATTCCATTTATAAACATATTGGAGAATTAGTCAACTAATTTTTTTTTTTCCTTTGCTTTCCTCTGTGCTGTCTAAAACTGACCATGGGAACTATAAGTCATAAATCAGACCAAGGTTTGGCTAAGAGTCTTCATTAGAGATTTTCTTTTGTTTCAGGAGGTGCAGGTTTCAGCTCAAGTATAGAATTCGGTCTGTTGCAAAAAGTCATCTCTAGCACTAACAGTTGCCTGTGCCCGGTGAATCACTTCCCTGCTTAGCCTTTGCAGAACAGTGAATTTTATTCGGAACTGTTATTTATGATTACCTGTGCGTGGTCTCCCACTAAGCAATCGTAGTCCCATATGCAGAATTAGAGGGAGACAGTGAAATCTAAACCACTAGAAACTGGCAAACTTTCCAAACACCTTTCTACACTTTTTCATGCTTGTTATTGATGCAACGAACTACTTTTCCCCTGAGGTCAATATGCAGCAAAGACCTGCTGTGGTAATGTTTTGGTTTTAGTCCCTCAGTAGATAGTAAATTAAAATTCTTTCTGCTTCAACCATTTTAAATATACAAAATTATTGTCTTTTACGACAGCTTTTGCACAAGCTTAGCTACATTAAATCCCTAAAAACCTGTGTATGTTGTGTCTGTATCTTTGATAATAATGCAATATTATTAATGTTCTAGAACTGTATTCTCCTGGTGAAATACAAACCAATACTGTGACCAGTGCCTTTTAATTTAGCAATGTCTTATAATTTTCACTTAGTGTATGTCAGTGTCACATGAAAGAAAGTTCAACATTTTCAGATCCTCTTTCTCCCTTCCCTGCCACCATTATATTGGTTCAGTAGTTTATAGTGTGCAGTCGATGACATTTATTTTCGGTTTCCTTGTGTAATTTTAGAAAGACATGTAGTTCCAAAGCAAACATGAAGTTTAGACATCAAAAGAAAAAGAGGTCACCCTGTCTGCTCCTGAGTCTTCCACAAATGGCGAACAGAGAACATGGACAAGTGTAGGTAGGTAGATAGAATTTTACTCTAAAACATGGGACAGACAAACCAAATTTTCAATTTTTCATCTTTTATATCTGCACTTTTAAACTACACGTACAGATTCTCAGACTCAGGGATGGATGACGTTGGAAGGGACCTCCAAAGACCATATAGACCAGTGCCTCTACTCAATCCAGGGTCAGCTGCAGCAGGTTGCTCAGGGCATTGTGACCAGTTGGGTTTTGCATCTCCCCAAGAATGGAGACTCCACAACTTTTCTGGGCACCTTCTTTTCCTAACACAGCCCCAGAATACTATTGGCCTTCCTTGCTGCAGGGTCTTCTCTGCAAAGCTGCTTTCCCACTAGTTGGTCCTCATCGTGCACAGGTGTGTGGGGTTATTCCTTTTCCTGGTGCAGGACTTGGTGCTTTGTGGAACTGCAAGAGCTTCCTTTCTGTGCATCTCTGCAACCCATCAAGGTTCCTATGAATGGCAGCACTTCTACCTCCACTACTCCCAGTTTTGCCCAGGGTGCGGTCTGCCCTGTTGTCCAGATCAAGAATGCAGAGGTTAAACTGTACTGGTCCCAGTACCGAACCCTGGGTGCACTATTGGTGCCTTCAGCTGAACTTCATGCCACGGGTCACCTTCTCTTTGAACCCAGCAGTTCAGCCAGCTTTCACTCCACTGCGTTTTTATCTAGCATGTACTTTTCAAGTTTGTCTATGAGGACTTTACGGGAGACAGTGTCAGAAGCCTCACGGTAGTCTTCTCAATAAGGGGGGCTGTGGCCGATTGCTGCTGTGATGTCTCCTGTGTTTTCCGCTCTGATCCCTGTCTGCAATCTCTCATCTGACTCCATCTGTTCTAAAGCTGAGCTCCTTGCATTCCAGCCTATCTTTTGCAGAGATCACCAAGTTGTTTTGCTTAACTTCCCAGCCTGCTCTTCAAAAAGGAGCTTGCCCACTGGCTGGTTGTAGCTTTTGGTTGGCACGTTTCTTGTGAGAAGAGATTGAGAGAGCTGGGTCTGTTCAGCCTGGAGAAGAGAAGCTGAAAGGGGATCTCATCAATGTTTATAAATATCTCAAGGGTGGGTGTCAAGAGGATGGACCAGACTCTGCTCAGTGGTGCCCAGCGACAGGATGAGGGGCAAGAGGCACAGACTGAAGCACAGGAGGCTCCATCTGAATATGAGGAGAAACTTCTTTCCTTTGAGGTGCCAGAGCCCTGGAACAGGCTGCCCAGAGAGGTTGTGGAGTCTCCTTCTCTGGAGACATTGAAACCCACCTGGACACATTCCTGTGTGATCTGCTCTGGTGAACCTGCTTTAGCAGGTGGGTTGGACTGGATGATCTCCAGAGGTTCCTTCAGTCCCCAACCGTTCTGTGATTCTGTGATATTTTGCCATAGTTTCTGCAGTTTCACAACATGCAGTGCATCAGCTTTTCTTACAGTTTGCATGAAATAACCTAGAATGACTCTTCCTTTATTCTTGGATAAATTTTTCTGCCTTTTCCCTGTAATTAGTGTTTCTGGCTTCACAGGACGTCTTTTTCCCTCGTACAGAAGAAGAGAAGCTTATTCTGGCTTATTTATATTTTCTGTCGTTTAGCAATAGTGGAGAAGCTTTTCCTGTGTGCCTCCCTCCGGAACGCTGCCTGGGCACCGTCTTTTCAGCGTCTCCGTCTCTCTTTTTGTAACATTACTCCACATTTTCCTTGACAAGCTTCTAAAAGGTGTCAGGCTTTCCTTCTGGCTTACAGACAGACACATCTCTCCAGTTTCTACTAGTTTTATAACTTGGGTCCAAGGCAGGTGCATTTACTACAGAATTTGGGGAAAGGGAGGGGAGAAGGCCAGGAGTTTATGGTCTTTCTTTGTTGCTCTGGGATACTTACCAATTTAAAAAAAAAATAAAAAATAAAAATATATATATATATGTGTATTACAAGTATACAAATGTTTGTGGATTGCTGGCAGCCAACTGTAAACAAACTCCTGTTAAGTTGCAAGGTATATCGAGATGATAAAAACAGGAAATTGAGTTTCAGCAATATTCTTTAATGTTCTGCAGTTGTTTTCCACTCTATCTTGGGGCTATAGTATAGTTTTGGGGAACCTGTTTGGTTTTGTTTTGGGTTATTTTTTGGGGGGGTGCATTTCAAATAGTTGCTATTTTCAAGACAGTGCTTTTTTGAAGTAGCACAGAGGCGGGTTTAGGCTGTTACTGCAGCTACCGTTCTCTCAGCTTTTTCACTGTTGTGGCAGTTAATGCTGTTCATTCTATTAGCAAAGTCACTGGAAAGTGGATTCAGCTGCCTAAACCCAGACACCTCATGCTATTTGAGATGTTCTTGTGCATCTGAGACATCTGCAGGGGTCTGGCACGGATGAGGTGGGACCTATCAGGCACTTTCGGGTCTGGCAGCTGGTGTCTGAACATCTCAGGACACTAGAAACCTACACTACGACATCTCGGCCAGCACTTTCACATATGTTTATGCAACTTTATCCGATCCTGGCAACCAAAAATCATTGAGTGGATTCCAGTGAGCAACACAACGTTTATCAATTGAATTTAAAAAGCTTTTAGAATTAACAGCATTTCCAAAGTAGCCAATAAGTTCACCAAATTACCATTGCATGAAAGAAGGCAGAAGACACATCTATGAATGTCTCCTGCCCCCTGACACCTGTACGTGCAGAATGTGCTTGTCATATGCATTGGGTTTGGATTTTTGGGAAGACTATAAAAAGGTCTTTAATAAAATTATGTAAGACGTGGCAGAAATAAAAAAGACTGTATGCTTGATTAAGAAAACCATTTACACGCTGGGAAGAACACACTAGGCTGTGCTTTAGACAACAGGAATTGTTTTCTAAAATTTCATATATTTTTAGGAATTTTTAATAGATTATATTACGAAAGTGACATTCTTGCATTGAGTTTGAAAGTGTTAACTTGCCTCAGCATAAATGTACGTTAAAGCTGCCCTGGTTGAGCCTGCAGTGGAGCTGGAGGCATTGTACTTATGCAAGTGCCGAACTTTCTCTGCTAATTCCTGGGCAGGAGCCCCGTAATCCTCTGGGAAGATGTTTTGACAGTCGGTTTCATTGCTGAAAGCTGTGCTGAAAGGAATTTCCTGCCTTAGATTTCAGAGGTCTGTTGGAATCGCTTGCCTTACTGGGGAGACGGACTCTTCAGCGGCCACGGTCGGGCAACGTTTGCTCCATGAAACTTGGCCTCGCTGTGGCTTCCAAGAAAAAGAATGGAAATTGGTCACTTCTTTCTTCAGCCTCAGAAGTCAGCAGCAGCTTGATATCCCATAGCCTCACTCTGCGTTTTTCAGCCTTCTCTCCTTCCCTTGTGTTTCTCTTGTGTCGTCCGTATAATTTAAATAGAACAAGTGTGTTCAGGAATTTGCTATCAGCTTTTCCTAGGTCATATTTCTGGAGACCTCACAAGCATCACGCTGCCATTTGCCAAAAAATTAACATAAGATAAAGTGAAATTCCAGTATATGGCTGGAAGAAGTCCAAGCGAGTGCAATGTGTAAATACTCAGACTTTCAGCTTCTGCCCTGTGTTAAAGGTGTTTCCTTTGTTACAATCAGTTCTTTATAATTTGAATATTTCATGCTAATCTTTTGGTCACCGAATTCTCCACTCTTCCTAACTTCTGCCTCTCTCTAATAAAATAGAAAAAAAAGTATGTTTTGCTAAAGCATACTGGGTTTAATATTCATTTTTTTTATAGGGCTTCATATTAATTTAACTTGCAGTATCTCTTGTTTATTTTAGAACTTATATTGCTGAAATACAGCGAAGAAAATTAGGAGTGATAAAAATTAACACTTCTTCGGACTGCTGAAATTCAAATTCAAATAAATAGAAACATTTAGGATGTGTTTTTTTTTCTCTTGAAACTGAGATAATGAACAGACAACCAAATCTTTCACAGTTTCAGCTGGCTAGATCTAGCTACAGATTTATTTTAAGCACATAACCCTGTTACTGATGAATATTTTATATGTTCGTCTTCACAATATCTCTGTGAATGTAGGAATTGCTGCTGTCTCTTGGTTTCATGAAGCGTTGAAACAACCTTAAAATCTGGCCTGACTAGAAAGCCCAGTTTTGGTGGGGGTTTGTTGGCTGGTTGGTTTCTGTTTGTTTTGGTTTGGTTTTATATACAGTTATATTCTTGCATGAGTTTTCAAAGATGTCTTGCAATTATTTGTGAAAAACAAAATTCTGTAATATCCCCTGAATTCATGTTAATTGGGTCATTTAGTAAATGAGTTAGTTAATTCTTCCATCCAAAGCAGTACAATGCTGTGAAACAATTATTTTACTCTAGCACCGAAGGCAATTTCTGTGGTTTGGGGGATGTATTATTGTGAATTTGAGAAGGAAAAACCTATCTTCCTGAGCTGCCCTGTGGTCTGCGTACTTGAGCTGAGTCTTGCATGGCTACAACTGATCTCTGATTTCTTTTCCTATCAGTATCTGTCTGGCAAATGATGAACCCAAGCAAATTAGCCAGCTGCAATCTCTTATTAGTTCAGTTAACCCCTGTGCTGCCAGGTATCAGCCAGAGCAGCAAATAGGCGTGATTTATATAGGGTTTTGCAGATACTGAGTATTAGCAAGTTTGGAGTCAGCACCGCAAGCCTCTGGTTGCTTGTGCTAAAATCCTCACTTTGGATGCTGAGAACAGACATTAACAAAATAAGAGGTTTCAGATGGTTTGGAGGAGTCTGCTGTTTCAGAGGTTGCCTTTTCTTTCACTTCTTTTTAGAAAAAAAAAAATTAAATAATTAAGTTTTAATATGCTGGAAACATTTTTTTAAAGTGTAGTCTATGTTTACATTGTCTAATAGTATTTGTATAAAGTGGCTGCCACCTGCATTTAATTTATCTTGTGACGTGTCTTTCCTGCCTTGTTCTAAAGTTCTTCAGAATGCAGGAGAAATTGCTGTTTTCTGCTTGGACTTTCCTGGCTAGCTCCAGTTTGATTGTTGTGGGCCTCTTAGAGCCTAAACAGATAGCGTACACTCAGCACACGGGTTTTTAACTAATTACTAATGTTCCTAGAGCACTTTGAAGAGAAAAAGCGCAGTACATGTGTTAATTATTATTAAGAACCTGGCTTTGAACATTGTGTTCTGATATGAAAAATGTTTAGTGAGTCCTCACCAAATCATAGCATTATAAATGTATTTCATTAAGAGATCATTAAGACATTAAAAGACATCATTATTAATCTATACATGATCTAAGCTTGGCAAAACTCTGTAATCCAGACTCATTATATTAGCGTGAGTGCCTTTCCGGCCAAAAAAGTGCTGAGATTTTGCATGGTAGCGTTTCCATTTATCAACGATATTACGGATGAAATAAAAACTTTGATTTTTGGAAAATCTCCCTTTCTAGTCCCATTACTTTTTCCTGGGCTTGATATAGTGCAGTTGTTGTTTCTGGCATTAATGCCTTTTAGGTTCAGCATTGCACACATTATTTGAATTGAGTAGTCTTATACATGAAGTGCAAAAGATCTTCAGCAGGCCCTATCCAGGGGTTTCTTGGATGTGCATCAGTGGATTTTGTGGGAGAAAAAAATCCTTCTGGTAAATAAGAGCTCTACACGTTCTTTGATAATGTGTTCTAGAGAAACTGTTAATTTTTCTAAATTACTAATTGTGATGTGTAGCACAATAAATAGACTGTTGAAAATTATAGTGATTTTGTTTAAAGTGTGTATGGTGAAAAAAAAGGAGTAAGTGATGAACTTCTAAAATGAAAAATCCTCAAAGAAATCTGCTAAGAAAAATCAAAAAGAGCCAGTAGGGTGCCTTTTCAGTTTTCCTGCCAGCTTTTATCTGTCATTTATAAGTGCACAGTTGTTTCTTAATTAGAACTTTTCTGCTTTGAAAACTTAAAGTGTGGCCAGCCACTGACATGTGAAGGAGAATCCCGATTTTCTTCTTATTGCAATTAATTACTCTAAAACACAATAAGGAGATATTTTTTAAAATATGAAAGCAATTTTGCATGTTAAACTTGATGCTACCAAATGTGACTATGCATTTTCAGGGATAATTTGATGTACCGTAAGCAAGTGTTAGAAAGATGTTAGATCAGTAAAAGAGAAAATGTGTCACTTTAATATAATTACAAAGATGCACAAACCCCCTTTTGCATGTAATTGCACCATATAGTAATGGTACCATGCAATCATCATGTCAATATTCTCACTTATAAATTCTGAAGCATTTCACCAAAATCATCTACTCCTGCCAATTTATTTACTTTATTGTTAAATTAACTTTATGCAGAAGAACAAAGAAGATTTTTGTGAGTCCTGTGCTTGCAGACTCTCACGTATTAGTTCATCTGATGTCACCACTTAAGATACTGTAGAACCAAAGCACATAGAAATGCAGTTCTGGATTTTGCAAAGCTTCTAAGGATCTAATTCTAGGTATATAGTAAAAATCTAGGGATTTTACCACTGACTTCCATTAAGCTTGTTTGTAGCAGAGTTCTGGTTAATATGCTGGCTTGGAAAATCCTTTCTTTCCAGTTATGGACATATATGCCTAGTAACGGATGCCAAGTAAAACTCCCGTTGGAATTCAGTTTAGATTCAGGTGCAGGCATCTAAATTGAGATGTGTACAGTATAGGTATTTACATGTGACCTAGGTAAGTAAACACAATATATGGGCTTGATTCAGTTGTAGGCACTTAAGTGTCTACTGCCACTTGAGATGCTCTTGGGCATTCGAGACAACTGCATCTGGCTGGCAGATGTGGCACAGGAGCTGTGGGAGATCTTTGGTCCTCTGGGGGGTGGCTGGAGCCAGGTGGGCATTGTAGGTGGAGCCTGATCTTAACAACTGATGTCAGTATCTACTGTAAGGTGAGACTACTCTAGGCTGCAGGGACTCTCTTGAGTTGATTGTTGTGGGCTATAAGAGGAGCTTAGACATGTAGCTCACTTGTAGATACTTTATATGGTAGACATCTAAGTTCAGATGTCTGAATCTGAATCTCATTCCTTGGGCTCCATTCAGTTGCCTGGAGATACATACTGTTTGAGATGTTTACAATATCTGGGACATCTACATTAGGCTGGCAGGTGGGAGAGAGTATAGGAAAAAAAGTGCTTTACTCAAGCAGCATCTACATGCTAGACAGTAAATTCTGCTCCATCTAAAATGACATGAGCAGCTTATGTGTGCACAGCTGAATCCAGCTCCTTATATTTATAATACGATGCTTCTTTTTGTCATTAAAGCACTTCCAGATTCCAGACAAAGGCATAGATTCTCCCCGCAAATCCTGAGCATAGTATGCAAGGTTACTTCTAAGTAGGTGGTAAAGAGGCTTGCATGAAGGGAAAAATATTTTAGGTCCTCAGGAGAGCATGTCATGATGATACTATTTAGACTGGGGCAGTTATATTGGAAGCTGTGAAATTTCACTGTTTCTCCAGTAGAATAATGGGTCTCTCAACCACAGGATTCAATATCTGTGCTTCAGTTTTGCAATGTAAAAAAAAATCCACTAGAGGCTCTAGTGGTACCAGCCAAGTGAGTGTGAGCCCTATTTTCAAAGGTGACATAGCACTTTTAGGTGAAGGTTTTTGTCGTTGTGACGCAGTGCTATATTAGAGATTCTTGAGTTGTTTCCAGATAAGCTGGCAGGCCTGTACAGCCCTTGGTCTTGTGACTTTAGCCACGCACATTTTGACAAACATTCTTGAGTAAGGAAAAGTTAACAACTGAAAAAGATGAATATTTTCCATAAGATGTTATGCTACAAGAAGATAAATGATACAAAACAGAAATTGAGAAATTGAGTAGTCTTTTAATTTTACTCTCCTGTTTGTAATATTAAGCATACAATGCAAATATGATCAAAATAATATCCTTTTGTTATTATTAAGAACTATCTTATGATGCAGCGTTATTTTCTACCACAAGCGAGAAGCTTAGTACAGAAGGAGACCTGTTCCATGTAAAGAAGTTGAATATGTAAGACTACTTACGGCTGCACTTTTCGGTTGTCACAGACTGATGGACTGACCTATTTATTCCAATCAGATCAGTCAAGCCATAGCTCAGTGTTACAGAGCACACTCTCAGGCTGAGTATCAGATAGCAAACTAATATGCTACAGATTACATTAATCTCACTTGTTATCTTTTCCTCTCTAGCTGTTCCTTTCCATTCTTTGTGGTTTCAATTCTATGTTTGCTTTCACTGTTCCATAACAAAGATTATCTTTACAGGACACAAATTATAATTATATGTACACATATTTCCTATATAATTTACTTATGACTGGTGCTTGAACTCTTAGTTTCTTTGCTATATTATACACACTTAGTAAAGGAAAAGGAAAAAAAAAAAAAACAAACACCACCACCAACAAAAAAACCTTAACTGACTTATAAGCTTTTATGCTTATCACTCAGAACAAAGCTCAAGAGCTCTTGGCTATGATATTAACCATCTAGTCATAGTCAAATTTAGACTTCTTTAGTCAGCACACACTTTGATTTTAATATCCTAAGCCCCTATGCATCAACCAATGGAGCAATATCTTTTTTACAGAGGTTTCACCGTCTAAGAAAAGTATGTCAGCCACCAAGCTGTCCAGTGAAGAGAGAAGGAAGCTGAGAAGGTTCATTCACTGCTAAGGAATATGAAAATATGGAATATGGAAACTGCTTTTATGTTATCCAGGGACTGTCTAGTATAAACATCTAACATAAACCTATCAACATCTAATATCCCAGCAGAGTGATCTTTCCTCTTTGCTGTTGGATTTCCTATCGATTTTCCTTGTTAGAGCAGCTTCAATTTGTAAGATAACCAAATGCCCACTGCTGTAGTTTTTGGAGGATAGTTGTCTGCATCCTAGCTGGGTACTTCAATATCGGCAATGAAGAGTCAGATTTCAAAGAGTCACCAACTCACAGTGCAGCTGAGGTTGGCAAACATCTCTGGAGATCTAGTCCAGCCTACCTGCTCAAAGTAGGGCCTATGAAATCCACTTGCAGAGGACTTTGTGTCCAGTTGGGTTTTGAACATCTCCAAGGATGGAGAACACCCAAATTTTCTGGGCAACCTGCTCCAGTGTTTGATCACCTTCACAGTAAAAAAACAAAACAAAACAAAACAACCAACAAACCAAGGGAAAAAAAATATAAAAAGGAAAAAAAAAAAAGGTTTTTTTTTTCTTTTATTGACATGCAATTTCTTGTGTTTCAGTGCTGCTCATCCTGTCACTGGGTAACACTGGGAAGAATGTGGCTCCGTCTTCTTCACTCCCTCCCATCTGAACTCTTAGAGCTAATAAATCTAGTCAGCTTTTAGTTCTATAAGCTGAACAGCACACTTTTGGATACTAAGCTTATTAAAAATTATTGTAGTTCTGTTCAAATACGAAGGCTCATCTTTTCAAAAAGGCACAGCCAAAAGCTTGAGAAAAATCTTGAGCAAAGTCTTATGAAAAGTCATACCTTGTCCCAAAATGAGTAAAAAAGATGAAGAATCCTAGAATGGAAAATACCGCTGAGCATACCATACTATAGATAGAAATTAGTTTTTTAATGTATATGCTCTAATGTCAACCCATGCTAGTAAGATTAACTGTTATAATGGTTTATAAAGATGGGTAATATCTGTCAGTTTTATATGACCAAAGTCATAGTGGTTTATGTATATAAAACCCACAAGCTTCAGTTCCTTCCAGAGACAAAAATAAACCTGAGGAATGATTGAATGAATTTTCCCTTGACTAAATGGACTCTTCAAGGCAAAAAGTGTTCGTAAGTACAGAAGAAATATACGAACATTTCCAATGAAATCCACTGACAGAAAGCTGAGGAGTATCCCCAGGACAGGGAGAATCACAGAATCATTTTGGTTGGAAAAGACTGTCAGGATCGTCGAATCCAACCATAACCTAACTCTGGCACTAAACCATGTCCCTAAGAACCTCATCTATACATCTTTTAAACCCTTCCAGGAATGGTGACTCCACCACTTCCCCAGGCAGCCCGTTCCAATGCCTGACAACCCTTTCCAGGAAGAAATAGTTCCTCATATCCAATCTGAACCTCCCCTGGTGCAACTTGAGGCCATTTCCTCTTGTCCTATCACTTGCTACTTGGGAGAAGAGACCAACACCCTCCATGCTACAACCTCCTTTCAGGTAGTTGTAGACAGCAATATGGTCTCCTGTCAGCCTCCTGTTTTCCAGACTAAAGTGCCCCAGTTCCCTCAGCTGCTCCTTGTCAGACTTGTGCTCCAGAACCTTCACCAGCTTTTTTGCCCTTCTCTGATCTCACCCCAGCACCTCAATTTCTTTCCTGTAGTGAGGGGCCCAAAACTGATCACAGGATTCAAGTTGGGGCCTCACTAGCGCTGAGTACAGTGGCACAATCACTGCCCTGGTCCTGCTGGCCACACTATTCCTGATACAAGCCAGGATGCTGTTGGCCTTCTTGGCCACCTGGGCACACTGCTGCCTCATGTTCAATAGCTCCAGATCCTTTTCCTCCAGGCACTTTCCAGCCACTCTTCCCCACCCTGTAGCGCTGCCTGGGGTTGTTGTGACCCAAGTGCAAGACCTGGCACTTGGCCTTGTTAAACCTCATACAATTGGCCTCAGCCCAACCATCCAGCCAGTCCAGATCCCTCTGTATGGCCTTCCTACCCTCGAGCAGACCAACACTCCTAGCCAGCTTGGTGGCATCTGCAAATTTACTGAGGGTTCACTCAATCCCCTCATCCAGATCATTGATAAAGAGATTAAATAGAACTGGCCCCAGTACTGAGCCCTGGGGAACACCACTCATGACTGGGTGCAAACTGGATTTGGCTCCATGTACCACAACTCTTTGCACCCGGACATCCTGTCAGTTCTTTACCCAGTGAAGAGTACACCCATCCAGGCCATGAACTGCTGGAATATCAGAAGATCATACAAGAAGAAAAATGGTTGACCTGTGTGAAACACTATGCAGTTTGAGTCATAGGTGCTTAAGAAAAATAAGCACAAGCTGGAACATAGTCATGATAATAACAGGAGAAGATGATCACTTACGGGAGCATCTAAATAGATTGTTTGGAAAAGCGCATAATTGCTATCTCTAGATGTATCAAGAAAGTGACCACCAAAGAGGGAAAAGAGCTAATTAAACTTAAGAAAAGCTTAAGGAGAACTGGATATGAAAAAGCCGTGACTAATTTAAGTTGGACATTAGAAAGAGACCCATGACCTTTGCAAGAGTCTAGAATAGAGAGCAGCCTGAAAGGTTTTATGTAGGTGGGGCAAATAAATTTACCTCTTGTGTTACAGATTTTAAAAAGTTTACAGAAGGAATACGTGATATACAACCTGTGTCGACAAGTGACTGGATGGGGTTAACCAGGGTGTTCTTCTAGCCCTGAACTCTTAAAAGGTGTGAAATGACTTCATGACATGGAACTTGAACTTGAAAGTGGTCTTCTGGAAAGAAACAGCGATTTAATTTCTAGATGAGAAATTATGAATCAACATGAATAATCCTGAATTCAGATAACTAGTCAGAAAAGTGCTGCAAAAGGCAGAAAGACTTTATTGGAACGATCTGTTGTATCAGTGAAGACCCTACAGGCTTTGATCCTATGAGATAATAAGGAGGTAGAGGTAACTGTTGTGCTGCAAGAAATTATAGTCACTGAGGATTAGAGCTGGGCAAGTTTTTTTTCCGATTAATGGATTTGTGCTAAATGCAGTGTTGAGCTCTTCAAAAATATTCAATCTGAGGTTTTTAATGTTGGAAGATCAATATGGTCCCAAATGTAATTACATTTAATTTAAAAGTAAAAGCAGAAAAATCCCTTTAAAAACGGAAATAAAACTATGATTATGCAGCAAATACAAAGCCTAATTTTCTTTTACGATGTGACATTGTTAATTCTCCTCTTGTGGTGTCTTCTGAAAGCATAATAGTCATGTTCTGTCTCCTATTATCTAGGTCATTAATGAAAGTATACAATGTGGTGTGCTGCTCATGTGCTTAAAATTAATTGGGCACATAAATGTTTGCAAGACAGATTCCTTTGTGGTGCATCAGTCTTGGAGGTTTTGGTAATTTTATGCTTTTTAAAGCAATTGAAGCTTCGGGTTTTTTTATTTTATTTTCTTTTTTTTTTTTTTTTTTTTCTTTATAAAGCCATAAATTGCAAAACAGGCTTTTTAAACTTTTCTGATATTCCCTTGTTCTGACCATTTGAAAGACTATATAAATCTTATCTGCAAAGTTTGGAATTTCCCATTAATAATAACGAAGAAAGAGAAAAGAACAATAAATTGTTCAAGAAGAGCCTGGAATTTTTCACTGCAAGTTATCCAATAGAGTAGAGGACTGAACAAAGATATAAACATCAAACAAATGAAATTTTGATTGTCATTTATGAGGAGAAAACATCTGTAATGGATATAATGAGCAATATCTTGCATCTTAATATTCAGACTTTAATGAGTAAACAGATATTTCACCATCTTGTAAAACAATGGCATTATGAGCTCAATCTGGTTAGAACTACTCTGGTGCTTAAAGACAGGCTTAAGTGTTTTTCTGGATCAGGCCAGAATGGTCAGCACCCTGCCAGATTATTTCTTGGAAGAGTTTAAAAAAATAGTGAGAAAACTTCTTGTGCATAGCAAGAAATCCAAAACAGTGACCAAACTTAATCTGCATTGACAACAGGGTAAGCCAAGTTCTTCAAGAAAATGGTGTGAGGTACAGAGCATCAAAACAAAGATTTTTGTTTGTTTGTTTGCTTTTTAATGGCAAAATTTTTGTTCTCTGTGACACTTGAATGGATTCCAGCAAAAAGGAGGATTCTAAAACTTTCTTGCTTATAACACAGGGCTTGAAAAGCCAGTGGGTGAGTGAGCTCACTGGTGGTTGGATCTGCGGGAAATGCTAATGTAAAGAAAATCACCATTTTTCTCTTCTAAAACAGCACAAAAAGCAGAGAGTGTGCCTAGATCTATGGAAACTGCTCAAAAGTGGAAGAACTTGGAAATAACTTGACTGACTTGCTGGCTTAATAGTTCCATCTCATTAGAAGGCAGAGTTTGTACATACTATTCATATTGCAATGTTTTTGAGAAAATATTTATCAGACTTCTTTTAATTACCCTTCTTGCATTAAAGCCCACTCCTTTTCTCCCCACAGAATGGGTTTTATTGCCAGTTCTGTATTATTGCATGATGGAGACACCCTTCACACCTTCATACACACCTTCATACAGCACTTTACTTTCTCCTCCCCTCCCTTCTTTTGGGGTCACTGGAGCTCTTGCAGAATGTGGTTTGTTGGACAACAGGATCCTCAATTAAGCTCCTGTTTAGTGGTAGTTGGTGACTCTTCTATATCCTTATCTTTTCACAATTCTTCAACCCAGTTATACTAGAATTAGTCTTTATTATGTATTTACTGCCCATCCCCTCAGACAAATTATAACTTTAGTTGTACTGAGCCTGCTTAGGATGGTCTTAATTTTTATCACAGCAGCCCATGTGTTGCTGCGCTTTGGATTTGTGGCTGAAACAGCGTTGGCCACATGTTGATGTTTTGGCTGAACGGTGCTTGCACAGATCAAGTCTTTCTCCGTGCTTCCCTGTGCCCAGTGAGTAAGCTGAGGGCAGGCAAGAGGTTGCCAGGGGACACAGCTAGGACAGCTGAACCCCAACGACTAAAGGGATATCCCACACCATCTCACATCATGCTCAGCCATAAAAACTAGGGGGAGAAGAAGAAAGGGGGGCACATTCAGAGTGGAGGCATTTGTCTTCCCAAGTAGCCACTGTGTGTGCAGAGGCCCTGCTTCCTGGGAAGAGGCTGGACATCTTCTGACAATGGGAAGCAGTGAATTAATTCCTTGTTTTGCTTTGCTTGTGCACACAGCTTTTGTTTTCCCTGTTAAACTGTCATTATCTCAGTTCATGGGTCTTCTCACCTTCTTGCTACTTTCTCCCTATCCCACAGGAGAGGGGAGGGAGTGGGTGTAGGGGTGGGTGTTGGGCTGGTAGCCAAGGTCAACCCACCACGTTGGCTAATTGAGTACTGAATTAAGTAGGAACTCTTTCATTGGATAATCTTGGACATTTATCTGTTGGATTGATTCTAAAAATGTAGGCTACCATAAATTGCAGAAAATCCTAAACTTTTTGGTTCATTTTATCTCAGCTTTGTTCTATGATGTTTAAATTTCTTGTGTGGTTCCAACTCCATAGGAGAATGTTATGTTGGCAAAAGCACAGCAACTTTACAGGCTCCAGTCTCAGTCACGTATTTCATGTCTTCAGAGTTCTTTCACTACCTACAGTAAAATACATCTGAAGACCTTGTCAGTTTGCATCCAATTTTACACAAGTTTTTGCACTCTCTGGGTAGACTTTGGCCTATTTTGCAAGAAGACTTGGATGATCTTGCCTTTGAAGTCTGGAAGCACTGCAACAGGGATCGGCTATTAAAGGAAAGGAGGCACAGCGCCTGCCGTAACGGGGATTCAGTCCCCATTGATCTCTTTGACGTTACTGGAGAGCAAATAATCCTGATAACATGACTGATCAGTTCAAGGTAGTCTTTAAAGCTGATCCAGACTGACCCAAGCAGAGAGGTAAACTCAGTGAATTATCTGTATGCTGTATTTCCCTGTGTTTACTCAGCTCTGAATGTTGCAGTGATTAGATGTCAGGTTAATGAATAAGCACTCAGATAGATAAGCTGCTATCACTTAATTAGTGTACCTTATGTGAACTTGAAGTAAATGTCCATTGAAAAGCCAAAACCAATAAAAAATATCTATAATTCCTTGAGTGCCCTGAATTCAATGGTTACCAGAAAACCCAAATATTAGTGATTTGTTGCACAGTATTGCATAAGGCACCGGAATTGTTAACTTGTTTACATGCAGAAATAAGTTCTCTACCTGTGACGGCTCAGTTCTTGCAGGCAACCATCAAGAAAACACCTATAATAAATCCTCATGAATAAAGACGTAATTCTGACACCAGCAGAGTCAATGATTTATGAATTTAAATAATTTAAACAACTTGAATATGGTAGGACTTTAGCTTAAGAGCATAGCATAAGCAAATCTTCCTTTTGGCTACCAGCTCTGGATCAAACACAGCAAGTATAACTATTAATTCTTTGAACTAGCATTGTGCGATGCAACTAAGCATAGCAGAATGCCTCACCGTATAATGATCTGCCAACCTTCTCATCATATTTTGACACACGTATGGAGCTTGTTAGATAAATGGTCTGAGAATTCTGGAAGTTTTATCTTACTTTTTCTAAACTGTTTTATTTGCAGTATATCCCACTGAAACTTCCATGAGAGTTCACTTCCATCATTCTGTAATAAAAATAATGTACCTTTTAATGATAGTTGACATTTTAGCTCTAGGTGACCAAAGAGTTAGTGGAGGCTATGGCAATAAAGGGGCTTCAGACCCTGAAGATCAGCTGCGCTTTCTTGAAAAATACCTGAACTACTTGACCAAAACAACTGACAGTAATTTAGGCAACAAGTGTAAGAACACAACCTTTGTAACAAGTCTGTCCACTATTTTGATTATTTAAACACATCTCAAACAAAGGGGATGTAAACATTCCTTCCTATTATGGCCTACTTTTTATTCATTTTTGAGGTGCTTTGCAGCTATGCTTGGCTTTTTGCCCTCGGTTTTCTCAGAGTGTAAAAGTTCCAGTTGTCCCTTTACCCAGTAAATGCATCCTAAACTTCAGTAGGCTTTGCGTTATAGCTGTGCCTCATCTCCCAACTTGAAGCGCCATTCCCAGCACTGAGCTGCTCGTGCTTGTGGTGCAGTTCAATTGCCCCATCATGCTGCTTGAGATGCCCACGTGGCCTCGAACTGGCACCCCCGAAAGCCATGGATCTCCTCTCCCTCCTAAGCTGCTCCTGCCAGTGCCACATGGATGTTTCAGCTACTCCAGGCCATCTCAGGTGTATAAGTTAAGGCAACAGACTTGAACCTTAAGAGCCTGCAAACTCGTATCTGACATAGCAATAGCTAAAGTTCTAGTGTTTCAAAACAGCATCTTTTCCGTTCAGTGTAAACACTGGGGAATAACATGAAGGGTGAGATTAATCCTGTGTAATTTGGGGGTTAGAATTCAATTTTAAATTCATAACCGTATTTCAGATTCTGGGCCTAAGCTTAAATAATGTCAATATTTATGCAATTATTATGCATGTGAACTGGGTATCTAAGATTCCCTGGTACTTGTTGAAGATGTAGCTCACTATTCAGTTGCCTAAGCATAGGTGCCTGATGCCTGTGGCCTATGGTACATAAGGTCCACCTGGAGCAGCATGCAATGTACAATAGACCCATCTGGAGGCCAGATGAGAAAACAATAAGAGATGTGAAATGGCATGGGACTCCTTTGTATTGGCAACTGCCATCAAACCATAGAGCCGTAGAGCTAAATCACACCTTTAGTTCCTATGGAAAGATTATTTAGCACAAAAGGAGTTATTATGGCCTGCAGCCCTAAGGAGGTGACTAAGATTACCTTTCCATTTTACACAGGCTGGAGAAAAACAGTCAAATGGTAATAACCAGGAGCCAAAAATTGTTTGCTGTATATTCTGAGGTCTTCTTGGCCCTGGTTAAATGCTCCTGGTTTTCTGGTTGGTTTTGTTTTGTTGGGTTTTTGTTTGTTTGTTTGTTTTTTGGTTGGGCTTTTGTTTTGTTTGTTTCCATTAAAGAATGCAACATTTAATTATATATCAGCATTTTATAACAATTTCCCCCCATTTCTGTTATACTCATACAGTCTCTTCAGGATTTGGTTTCTTCAGCAAAAATATGTTTCTCTGTTGCAGCAGCAAGTGGCTGTTTTGCCTTAGATCACCTTTTGAATGCTGAGCCAATCTATTTGCTGTTATTCATTATGTGCTTGATAATCACTGTAAGAGACATAAATACAGTAGGTCTCTATTCTCAGGAACTTTCAGTTTACAACACTAAGGTTATAGAAACAAGATTGTGGGGCTGCTTGGTTTAGTTAGTACAGCTCTAGGTAGTTAATCTACAGAAACTCAACAAGATGTTACACTGGAAAATATGCCAAGCTTTATTACTTCTTTTATTAGAAAAGCAAAAGCAATTTTGAAAAATGTTGTAAAGTTACAGAATAGCTACATTCTCTGACTGCATGAATCTTGGTACTCTCTCTTATCTTCTGCTCATCACATAATCCAGGAGTGTCCAAAAGCATCTTAAAACCCAAGATCCATTAAAGTTTGCATCTTTGCAGAGGAACGTAATCTTGTTATGTTTATATCTGTGGTATCCTGAGAGTTTTGTTTTGGTTTTGTTTTTTCTTTTCTGAAACTATAGGAAGAGATTAGAAACTCAAGTACAGAAACATTTCTAGCATCTCTACAAGTAGCCAAGTGCAGAAACAAACTTTTCCGAACAGGAACAAGCAGCAAATGACTCCTTACTGCAGATTCTGCTTTTTACTTTGTAGATATCTGTAACATGTTGCTTCTTGCCTTGTTAAGCTAGATTTTGTAAAGATTCTGCTCTGAATTATTGACATTGACTTATACTAATTTATTTAATAACCTTCTGATATTCTACTATTTCCTTGAAGGAGACAGACTGCTTACCTGCTTTAAAAAAAAGGTTATAAAGAAGATCCTCATGGCTGCTGTGGTTCTATTAAAATATCTATGCTTGACATAAATGTTACAGAGTTCTCTGAAATAGCAAAATACAAAAAATATTTAAAGAAGCCATAGATCCTTCCAACTGAATGCTAGGGCATCCTGACCGCAAAGCTGGAACTACAAGAAACAAGTCATAAACCTCTGAACCTTGGAATTAAGAAATCTGGCACAAAAGGCAAAACCTATCTGTTCATCCATAGTTAATAGTTGTGTCTTTTTCACAATTGTATATGCAGGAGCAAAACATTTTTTGTTGAATAAACAGTGCTTACCTCACACAAAAACAACTGATGCTATTGGGAAAGTGTGAAGGACATTGAGGAATAAAATGATCATCAAGCTGGAGAGAAATATGGACAAGAAATGTGTGACAGACAACCAGATCCCCAGTGCTCTGACCAGGAGACTTTATTTCATTTGTTGTCTTACTCCACAGTTTCTATTACTAATGTATGAGGTACAACCGAGAGTAAGGAAATGGAAAATAAAAGAAACTAGAGAAAAATGATCATGAAGGAAAAGAAAATGGGATTGATAGTACTAATAGGAAGAAAGGAGGGAGAAATGGGGAATCACAAAGAATTGTACATAGTAGTCAGGAAAATGATGGGAAATAGACAGAATATGCAAAAGGAAAAGAGGAAACTAGGCAATGAGAATATAGGCAGATTTAAATTTTATCAGGTGTAAGGGAGAAAAAAAACAAAACACCACCACCACAGAAAGCAAAAGTAGTTAAAATATAATTAAAAAGGAAATGGAATATCAAAATACAAATTATTAAAGAATATTTAAACAAAAGCACTAGAACCTGCTTGAGGACCTGCAAATAGACGGAAATTGAATAGACAAGTGTATCAAATTGCCAAAATATTTGAATGGGACCAGACTTGTGAAGCAACAGCCCTTACTGATGGTGCAGCCACCCTCGCTCCTACACGAGACGTGGAACTTGGGAAATGAAGTTTCAGACGTGTCACCTTGCAATTCTTCCTCCTCCTTACCAGAGGCTTTATCCAAATTATTTGCCTGTGTATTGTCAGGCCAGGAAGATGGTCAGGTGGCGGTAAACCTGCCAGGTTGTATATTTCTGGAGTTATCTGTGCCTGGTGCAGTGAGGTGCTGCATGGGAACAGACTGATGAAAAGGGGGAAGAATGTGCCAGTGCTATATTCAGTGTGTCTGCTTCCCACCTCACCTCCTAGGAGGCTGGCTCAGTGCTGAAATGCACTGCAGGGGCCTTGTTGGTGTTTTATATAAAAAATAAAAGAGATAGTAATTAATAGCAGAGTATCAGGCATTAGGCAAGTGATAAACCAGATCAGTAGGTAGAAAGAGCAAAAATAAATTCTAGTGTGGAAAGCAATCCCCTCAAACAGGAAATCCTTTGGAGAGAAGTAGCATTGTTCATAAATCGTTTCTCTTTCTTAGCTAATTAAAAACCATTTTTTTGTCCTGCAGTTAGGCCTTAGCTGGCAGGGATACAAAATCCAGTCATGTGAGGCTTGATGAACTAAAGTCACAGTTTCACTTGTCTGTTTGGCTTGCAAAAGTTTCCCCATGTTTCTCTTATTAAAAAAAAAAAAAAGCTTGCTTTTTATAATATTTTGTTTTACATTGATAGCAATGAAATGTTATTGTGAGTCTCTGTGGTCTTTTGTCACTGATTCCAGCCAATAAACTATGTATGACTTCAACAGATGTTTCTCCTACTGTGGACAATAAGATGTTTTGAAGCCCTCAGAAGCAAATTAAAGTAAGAAGGAGAAGTTTAGAGAGTTATATGGAAATGAGAGACATTTTTCCACACAGATTTAAAAAAAAAGAAATAACCTTTGATGTCCTATTTAGGCCTAATGATAAAAAGTAGAAGATATTCAGGTAAAGACATAACCGTGCATAGGAAGAAAATACCTACAACATTCACAATTAGTCACAGTTAATGTATCTGCAATTTAGATGCACCATGCCAGATTTTCCTTTGGTGTGACTGTAGCTCCTTTGACTTCGATAGAACTGACTGGTTTATGTCAGGTGAGGATCTGCCCCTCTGAGTCATGTTGAGAACAAGAAGAAAAGAAGGGACAGAATTTGAAGAAGGATTAAAAGATATCTGTTTTTTATCTCAGTTAAATTCTGGTTGCTTGTCCAAAGCATCACAAAGGCTTTTGTATTTTGCAATGTATCATGATGTATTCGATGTTATTAAAAGTACCTATAATGTAATTCTCCTTTAAGTAGAAATTATTTTGTTTCAGATGTCAGTTATACATTCAGATAGAGGAGATATGTGTCATGATATTTCCTTCTATTTTCCTAGCTGAGCTTAGCACAAAGTTTTGCCATCTTTGCCTATTTCTGTAACATTTTAGATCTGGAATATTTCTGATGGTGCTTAACGATCTTCGGTAGGGAAAAAGCCTCCAAATCCTGGACTTGGTGTTTGTAGGGGGTGATTTCTATGGGATATTATTTATGGTCTTCAGCCAATTAAGTCACCACTCTTTCTTGGCTACCATGTTAATAACTATAACAACAGAAAACTGGCCATAGGATTTATTAATGGATTGCCATACCTAATCATGTAGCAGATATAGGGAGGGAGGTAGTTTCTAAATACTTTACAAAACAAATAAACTGATGCCTTTATCAAAGACATTTCCAGAAGGAAAATAATTTATAACACATAGTCAGGACAAAGTTTTAATTGTTTAAAATTAAAATACATAAAGATTTTTTTTTATCATATTATTTTAGAATTATTTTGATTGACAATATTGCTGAATGACTTAAAACTTCCCAGAAAATGATATTAAAAGCTGTTCCTACCATCACCACATACATGACATTAAAATCACTTATTAAGTAATAAGCTGAGTTCAGGAGCGCTGGAATTTAACATAGTGGGACAGAGACTGGAGTTTTTTCTCTTTTCAGAAAAAGCTTTTTCTTTCTGCAATTGTAGAATTTAAGTGACTGAAACTTATTGAAAGTGGTTTTATTGCAGAAAGAATTACTGCTCTTTTCATCAAATATTCCTAAGAAAGTGGTAGAAGTAGCTATTGTGATTATTGTTATTTTTACATTACCTCAGTATTTTTGTGTAACATTAAAAGCAGCAATCGAAATTGTGAGATGAAATTAAGCCTGATTCTTTAGGCCGATTGAATCTTTTTCCTACAACCAGAAGACAATCTCAACTTTTTGAATACAGGGAAATGTTCTGAAGAAATATAAATGGAGTTAATCTGATTTTTTTGTTTTGTTCATTGAACTAAATTATTCACGTACCCTCAGAGCATCAGCACAGATCCCCATTTCTAAATGCACATTATGAGAATTAGTCCTATATTTGTTTTATAATTTTATTGTTGTCTGTTGGTGGATAAACGTGTCTGACTTATAAAAAAGCTATATAAACATATAGCTTATTAGTTATCAGAATTTTATGCAAATCTAAATAAAAGAGAATTAGTTGATTTTCAATTGCAGCAAAATGTTGCGTAACTAATACGCAGGTGTACTGGCTGGAAAGAGGCCAGAAAAAATAGTTGAAAACTTGTACAGTGAAATCATAAGAATTTGCAAATGGTGATGAGTCATGCTTTTAATTATACAAAGAGCTATGCAGATAAGCAGGAAAAACGGGTTTTAATCATGGCTGAGTTAGTCTGAGGAAATGCAATCTTGTTTTAAATGTTTTGTAAGCCACAAATCTTCTTGATCTTTTTGCCTTTTTTTTTTTTTTGTTTAATAACTCAGATTGTTACTGACATCCTTTTAACAAATAACAGTTGCTGTGTCTAAGGTAAAGCTTTTCCTGAAGCAGGAAAAATACGGTCTTCTGTGGACTAAATAGGTACAGGACTCTGAAGAAGTCTGAATGTTTACTGAATTTATTTGAATAACTTTGTCCCATAAATTTGGCTCATACAGAAAGACATATGGGTTTAATCCTCCAGTACAACAGTTTTACACTGGTGTAACTTCGTTAGAGTTGCCAGGGTGTACAGTTGGAACAACAAAGTGGCGAATCAGACCCACATGTGTTTCAGATCCCCTGGGGTATGTGTGTCCCATGCTGCTCAGATCTGGTGCATCTGGAGTGACCCATAATATCTGTGGGATAGATATGGCATCGTGTCACTTCATGTGAGCCAATATATTATCACATGTATTGTACTGGATAAATATGTAATCTGCAGGTTGAACCTCTGAAAGGGGAGGAAAAATAGAATCATAGAATGGTTTGGATTGGAAGGGACCTTCAAAGCTCATCCAGTCCAACCCCTGCCATGAGCAGGGACATCTTCAACCAGGTCAGGTTGCTCAGAGCCCCGTCCAGCCTGGCCTTGAATGTCTCCAGGGATGGGGCATTCACCACCTCTCTGGGCAACCTGGGCCAGTGTTTCACCACCCTCATTATACCAAATTCCATCCTCATGTCTGGTCTGAATCTCCCCTCCTTTAGTTTAAAACCATCACCCCTTGCCCCATCATAACAGGCCCTGCTAAAATGTCTGTCCCCATCTTTCTTTTAGGCCCCTTTTAATTGTTGAAAGGCTGTCATAAGGTTTCCCCAAAGCCCTCTTCAAGCTGAACAACCCCGTACTATAAAGTTATGCAAAATCTGCCATTGGAATAAGAGGTAGGTGCTTGCAGCTCTGCATGTATTCAGGTATGTGAGATAAGGAGTCAAGGCGGTTCGAGATGGGTCACGTCTACAAGCAGAATGGTGACTGAACGCAGTACTGATTTTCAGTGAGTACAGAGAAGTGAAGAACTTTGCTTATGGAAGGCCATCACAGCTTCCAGAAAACATCCGAATAAGTTTTTGAGGTTTTTTTGTTTTGTTTTGTTAAAATCCCAGCCACATTATGACCCAGCCCAAGCCTGTTTATGTTGCGAGATCTGATGGGACTGTAGCACAAGGCAACAAGACTTGACTAACAGCTGTAGAAAAACATTGCAGAGTCCTGATCTGTGTGCAAGATTCACAGCATATGTTAAATAGTTATTGTGTACAATGGAATGAATTTAATTGTATTTAGCCATGCTGTAATTTGCAAACCAATTGTTAAAACATGCTGCAGGATGTCAAACTCATATTTTTAATAAGCTGGGCAAACTATCAAGTGGTCAATGTTCTTGTGCTTCAGCCTTTTTTGATTAGTTGCCTTGCAGGCGGGTTTGGACAGTTATATGGAAACAATACAGGGATGAACAAAGAAGGAACTGGAGTGATAATTTGAGAGAGTAACTGGGAAATTGGTCAAAGGAGAAAAAAGCATGATGTAGATGGTTCACGGCATGTTGCTTTTTATCCTGTTCACTTAAAAACAATGTGCTGTAATTTATGAGTAGACAGACCTAGTTAATCCTTGCTTGGTTTATGTAGATGCTTGGGTGTCCAAAAGCCCTAAATCAGTTTTATAGTATGCATTACATGTACTGTTGACTGGCTGACCTGAATAAAATGAAGTTTACAAACTGGTTTTGATTAACCATGTCTGAATGTAGACATTTAGCCTATTATTAAATTTAGAAGCCATTGGTTTATATTTTGTTTTATTGCTAATCATCTTTTACGTTACTGTCAGAGTTTCCATAATGTCCAATTAAAAAACAAACATTGTGCACAGATAAATAAAAGCTCTCCAGGCTTGTGAGAATAGTGTAGACTGTGTTTGGAAAGCACCCATTCAACTGCATTGTATTACTGTGGAAGAATTACTGCCAGGGACAAAAGATATCTCAGTCTCTTTTCTCTACAGCAGACTGGATGGATGGTCTGTTGGTTTGACCAATACAGCTCCGCTGGGTTTACTTTCAACAACAAAAACTACTGGAAGCGCAGCCGCTCTGGCCATTCATCCTGAAAAACGAGCACCGTCCTAGACACGGCTGCCGTGTTCATCACGGTATTTCTGTTTGGGGACTCAGAGGGTTAGGTACCCAAAGCGGCACCAAAGGTAGCCCAGACTGGGCTCTCATGGCTACTGAACGCCCTGACATTAAATAATTAGAGCTAGATACATTGGCTCCATCTCTACTAATAAAATAGTCAGTATTGGCATGGGCACAGGCATTGCCACATGATCGTCCATGTTGTTTGTCGGCACCGTCTCTGCCGTGCTTTTCACCAGTGCCAAGAAACTGCTTTCCAGGTGATGCTTGAACAGAGATCAGAGGGTTGCATATACCTATGGTGGCTCCTAGAAACCAGTTTGGAGGTACCACCTGCTTTGGGGAGCCAGACGGTTCAGTCGTATGGATGAAGGCTCTGCCATGGCAACTGGGCAGAAAATAAGTCACGGTTCATTTTCATTACTGCTGTGGGGCCATTAAGACGCTTTCCGCAGAGAGGCATGACTGCAGTTCCTGAGGTATGTGCTGCCTGGGAGGAGGCCCCAAGCAATTTGTTTGTATGTGTGCCTCTCGGAAACAGAAAACATACAGTCTGAATGGCTGTTGTGCTCTGGGATGCTTACAGGGGGCTTAACTGCCATCTGAAATCTATTTTTCCCGATTCTGTACTTTGAATATGGCAACTCATTACGGTATCAAGAATCTTAATGTGTGTTACCAGAAAAAATACTAGCTGTAGATTAAAATCCGTTTTGTGAGGAACCTGTGGAACTGAAGTATTCCACTCCGACTCCAGCGTTTACTTTAAGTATGTGAAAGGGCTGGGAGGGATAATCTGCCGACAGACTGACCTCACCACATCTCAAGTTGATATCCAGGTTCCAATTCAGGGCAAATACCTGAATATTTTCCCGATAAAAGTAGTAAAAAGATAAACAAAACAAACAGTTGTGTCCTAACAATTGAGGAAAGATCCAGCTAGAATTGAGAGGAGAAAATAATGGCACATCTTATATACCTTTCACACAGTGTAAGTTAGCCAAGTCTTATTGCATGTACCTTCACAGCCACTGGTTTGGCTTGGTTTCAAGTCTGTAATTGTGGAACAAGACATACATTTGGAGGAAGGTGGTAAAAAATCATTCTTTGTCTGTGCCCCCAATCCTCTGCTCATGTATCAAGACTTTGTGAGTATTGTTTGTGGTTCCCTTGAGACATACATAAGAATGCAGCCCTTATTGCCTCCAGCCTTCACTCCTCCTCAGCTGGGACTCAAATTGTGTATCTTAGAGTATCTGTTAACAAACCATCCCCTCCAGCATCTTGACATCCACAAATTAAATGCTGCATGTCACAAAAGAAACCAAAGCTCCTGGGAGGACCCATTGCCATGAGTCTCTTACCTCACTGCTGGGCTTAAAATGTGATGAGAGTTGGCAACACGATTCGTCACCGACAGGTCAGGGGGGAATTGCTGTTTCTGCATCACCACACCTGTTGAGTGCAAACAGGACCTATGCCTGCAAACATGAATGCTGTAAGAGTAAAGTAAGTCCTGTTTTCCATCTGACCATCCTGTACAGTAGACCTGCCTTACTGTCCATCTATATCCCATGCATGGACCCGCTCAGCGCACTGGACACCATAGGGAAAGCTGAGGTTTCCTGTTCCTGCTTCTCTGAGGAACAGTTGAGCTTTAAACAATCCAGGCAGGGATACACCCTGGATGGAAAATGGTCCAATATGTAAATCAGACTGGGCAAAAAACCCTCTATTCAATGGATTTTAGAAAGTTTAGAAAAAAAAATAGGAAAGTTTTATTTTTATAATAGCATCAAAATGTGGAACTGATGAATTATTTTACTGTCATAGAAGCCAGTTTTGTTCTGAGAATGCTTCATGCACCTCTGCCCAGCTGGAATATTTTTTTTACCTTAATATCTTGGTAGGACATCATTGGGCTCTATCAAGAATTTTAACTTTTTTATGTCAAAATTTTTTCCCAAAAACTTTGAAGACCAAGATTTACTTTACTTGCCTATCTAAAATATATTTTATTGCATCAGAATGAGGTATGAACTTCAAAATAAATGAATTGTTAATATCAAGTCTGCAATAAGTACACCCTGTAAAATTTATGGAGTTCATGGCCGGAATGATGTTATATTATTCAATATAATTTTATTATGCAGTATATATATATATATATATGGTAAATTTCAAACAATTACTCCTTCTTGCATGTGACACCTTGTGGTTGGTGAACCTGTAGTTGCAGGAAGAATCTTGATCTGAAACTACTAAAAGGAAAAAGATATCGTACTACTGTGTAATTTTTTCCAGTGAATACTTACAAAATGAGCACTTTTTCGTACTTTGAATTTTCTGCCTTAGGCTTGGGCAGGGAAAAATTTAATGAAATATAACAAGGGCAAGTGTAGAGTCTTGCATCTGGGCAGGAACAACCTCAGGTTCCAGTATAAGTTGGAGAATGACCTATTAGAGAGCAGTGTAGGGGAAAGGGACCTGGGGGTCCTGGTGGACAACAGGATGACCATGAGCCAGCACTGGGCCCTTGTGGCCAGGAAGGCCAATGGCATCCTGGGGTGTATTAGAAGGGGGCTGGTTAGTAGGTCGAGAGAGGTTCTCCTTCCCCTCTACTCTGCCCTGGTGAGACCTCATCTGGAATATTGTGTCCAGTTCTGGGCCCCTCAGTTCCAGGACAGGGAACTGCTGGAGAGAGCCCAGCACAGAGCAATGAAGACGATGTAGGGAGTGGAGCATCTCCCTCATGAGTAAAGGTTGAGGGAACTGGGGCTCTTTAGCTTGGAGAAGAGGAGACTGAGGGATGACCTCATTAATGTTTACAAGTATATAAAGGGTGAGTGTCATGAGGATGGAGCCAGGCTCTTCTCCGTGACAACCAATGATAGGACAAGGGGTAATGGGTTCAAACTGGAACACAAGAGGTTCCACTTAAATTTGAGAAGAAACTTCTTCTCAGTGAGGGTGACAGACACTGAACAGGCTGCCCAGGGGGGTTGTGGAGTCTCCTACTCTGGAGGCATTCAGAACTTGCCTGGACACCTTCCTGTGTAACCTCATCTGGGTGTCCCTGCTCCAGCAGCTGAATTGGACTGGATGATCTTTTGAGGTCCCTTCCAATCCCAAACATACTGTGATACTGTGATTTTGTGATTCTGTGATTCTGTGAATCCATGATTCTGTGATTCTTATGTGTAGATGATTGGATATGTTGTCAAACAAGAGCTTGCCTATTAAAAGTTTCAAGTGTTCCTTTTTGACTTTGAGACTTGGCAAGTTTTGAAATAAAAATTTTTGAGGCATTAACAATGACATCTAAGGAAATAAAAGTTATACATGTTTTAAAGCTCACAAAAAATATAGTGGGATCATTCTCAGCAGTTCAGCTGTGTTTCAGTTATCGAAAGTTATTATCTGCCCAAATTAAAATTCACTTAGTAAATCTCAAATAGACCAAATCCCTTTTCCATTTTTGAGAGTACAGACAGCAGCATGGAAAATATAATCATCTGACAGACTTGATTATCCTGCAATAGGCCTGAAAGTCATAACTTTCTGTTCCAGAGAGGTGCATATGATGGGGTGATGTCAAAGCACCTGGATGAAGCTCTGTCAGCTCCTTGTCTTCTGTTTGTGTGATTCCTGGGTGGCTGTCAAAGAGGCTGTACAGTGTGTCGGTTTTAATAACAGCAACGAGTGAAGGGAATGAAGCAATTGCAGAGCCATTCAGTTGAAAGCGGGTCCTTCACGAATGATTGGATAATTAAAAATATGAATGTAGCTAATCCATGCTGACATTTTTATAGCCTTTACATGAAACAACCTTTAAGGGTATGGTGGAATAGAGAGATAAGATTCTATGGGAGGACCACTGGCAGTTGATCACAGAAAAAGAAGGTATCATATGAAGAAAATGCTGGTTTAAACGGAGCATAAAAGAATAAACTGGATGCCTAAAAATAAACATCAATGGGAATCTCCTACATGGAACATCACTGCTAAAGTCACTGTATACATAATGATGAACCCGTAGTAACAAGCAGTAAGCTATCCCAGGGACAACTGAAGTGTAGAGTTGCACAGCCTGAGGTGACATGGAGACTGGCAAATAGTGGGCAGAAGTGAGGACAGTATTCTGTCTTCCTACCTTTCATGTAGCTTCTGCACTTCTGGCCTGCTCTGTCCATTCCTCATGTTCACATTTTATAAAACTGAAACACTTTAAAAAACATCTGTGTGTACAGAGTGCAAAATATTAAATATTCTTCAGTGTAACAAAGAAAATGGATAAAAGAATACAAGAGAACATAATTTGAAGGCCAGGGTAAAAATAGGAATATGTGGCTTATTTTCACAGTAATGCAATTAACAGTGAGTGTTGTGCCGTGAGCATTGTATTGGCTTTGACATCATGTGAAACAGACAAATAAGTCATGGCAGTCTTTCTAACAGATAAACTCCAGCTGTCAGTTGATAAACTATGAAGGTTGATAAACTACAGGTCTTGGTAGACATGCTCTGGTGCTCCATAATGCTCGGTATAAGATATTTGGCCTGTGCTACTCAACAGACAAAATCTTAATGCCATACTTTGGAAGATGATGGATTATTTGTCTTCTGCTATCTTGAATTCAATCTTTATCAGCAACTTCAAGAATTCTATGAAAATACAAGTGAAGGACTCTCAAACATAGGAAATTTTTTGTCTTTGCTTGATGTTAAACTAGTCCTTGAGAATAATACATCAAGAGATTTCCTCTGCTGCCCATAAGGTTCGTGGTGCCTACAGTGCATTCTGCTCTGCTTATATCCCTTTTACCTCTTCCTGCAAACTGGGCTCGGCTCTCCTTCCAGCTGGGGAATTTGTTGTCACTACAATATTAAAAGCAAAACAGACCGTAGTTTCTCTGGGTTGAATTGGGTGTGTTAATTCATAACAGTAGTCATGAGAATTTGACGTGAGTCTCCTATACAGAATCTGAACTCCTGCAAGTCATAAGAATGAAAGAGAAAACAGATCAGGAAAAAAGATATTCTATATAGAAGAAGTAATGAAATCCTGAAATGTGCTGCCCCAGGATGTTGTGGGGGCAATGACAACAGGTTCAAAATAGGATTAGTCATATTAATGGACAACAGTCCATTAGCAGATATTAGAAGGAATACGCAGGTATGTATTCTGTTGCATCCCTCATATCATGGCTGTGGCATGTGGGAGTTGTTGAAGGGCATGTACTACAAAATGTAGCCAAGACCATGTGCTGTCTTGTGCATCTCTTTTTGCTACTGCTGGGGACAGCAGCGTTGGATGGTCTGAGGACAAGTTATTTGTTCCAGGAATACAAGAAGAAATAGTGAAGGAACGCCCATACTGAACAAAATTCTACTTTCAGTATTAATACAGAAGAAGACTGTGAACATGAGTGAAGGTGAGTTAATTTTACATTTGCAAATAACTGCAGAATATAAAACTAGCATATTCAAATTTCAAAGAATATATTAAAAATGTGGCACAAAATATCCCAAAGTAGAAAAACATTTGAAGAATCCTTGATTATATTCGTTCTATACACATATTCTCCTTGTTTTTTCATGATAACAAAAAGAAATAATAGGCCATTTCTCATCTGTGTAAATTGACAGAAGTCACTTGCATTCAGTGTAAATATCATGCTATGCACAAGTTGAACATCTGACTTGAAATTTTTAAGTCCTCAACTCTAGGTATTACCTCTCAAAGGTATTAACAAACTACTGAGCTAACCCTGACATCATGGAAACTGTGACAGAGGGTGGATCCCAAGAAATTTAGGTGAATTAGTCTCATTTCATGTGGAAAATTGGAGAGAAATATGCATACATTAAGGAAATATGCAAGCTAATGTTCTAGATGTTTATTGTTTCCATGTGTTTATTTCTAAACAGAGTAATTTAAGTAAGTCATTATGGGCATATGGAAAAAATATAGGAAAAAAATCTGACTTAAAAAATAGGGAAGCAATGAGAAGCTTTTTGTGCGTTTTCCTCAGTTATTTCCATCTACAGGAGTGATTTTTTAATAGCAAGTTTCTGAGGCCACTGCTGTTACTGATTGGTGTGCTGACTGATCATATCTCTCTCTCTCTACTCCCTTCCCTTCCCTTCCCTTCCCTTCCCTTCCCTTCCCTTCCCTTCCCTTCCCTTCCCTTCCCTTCCCTTCCCTTCCCTTCCCTTCCCTTCCCTTCCCTTCCCTTCCCTTCCCTTCCCTTCCCTTCCCTTCCCTTCCCTTCCCTCCCCTCCCCTCCCCTCCCCTCCCCTCCCCTCCCCTCCCCTCCCCTTCCCTCCCCTCCCCTCCCCTCCCCTCCCCTTCCCTCCCCTCCCCTCCCCTCCCCTCCCCTCCCCTCCCCTCCCCTCCCCTCCCCTTCCCTCCCCTTCCCTTCCCTTTTCCTTTTCCCCTTCCTCTTTTTCCCCTTCCTTACCCTCTTCTTCTTTTGCCTTTACCCCTTTCTCTCCCATGTCCTGCTTCCCACCTCACCAGTTAGCATTGCAGAGACTTGTTCCTTGGCCACCTCTCTCTGTTGGACCCACTTTGTTTTTTTTCACACACTCAGTCCAACATTTCATCCTCTCAGCAGAATCATCGAAAGCTTAGCTATTCGCTTTCCTTCCCACCTGTCACCACCTTCAACAGCACCTGCTCACCAATGCCTATAGTCACACTCTGAATGTTATTTTTCTTATTTTTTTTTAATTCTCTGCTGATTATTGTCATTATTTTCTCCATTGTGACTTCAAAATCCATTCCTGCCTCTTTATCTAATTGCCAAAATCTTACATCAGCCCTGCTTTCTTCTCCTTTTCCTTCACAGCAGTCACTCCAAATACATTTCCCAGTAATCTTTTTGTCCAATATGAGCAGTGTGAGAGTGGGAGTGGCATGGGGATGTTTTACAGATGCTATCTATGCCTTTTCTTCCTTCTTGGGTGTAATGTAGGATTTTCTAGAATCTCCGTTCAAGCTTTGTCCATCTGATGTCTCAGAAGTGAGATGTTTCCTCTGCATCAGAAGAGAGGGGGTCATTTAACTTCTCTTTTGGCCGCTCCATGTGGAAATCTGCTTCCAGTTACTGGATGCTTTCTTGTTGGTCAGGAGGTATAATCTCCCACTTCTGCTACTGAATAGGATCTTTTGGAGTGACTTTGAGTTGATGTACTATGGATGGGTATTCTCGATTAAGTAAATAAAAAAAAATATGTACAAACATAAAAGTTAAGGGTTGTGAAACACTGGAACAGGCTGCCCAGGGAACTGGTGGAGTCACCATCCCTGGAGGTGTTTAAAACATGTGTAGATAAGGTTCTCAGGGACATGGTTTAGTGCCAGAGTTAGGTTACGGTTGGACTCGATGATCTTAGGGGTCTCTTCCAACCAAAATGATTCTATGATTCTGTGATTCCATAACAATTAGAGAGGCAGGGGATGCCATAGCCCCTCTAATTCCTGACAGTAATGCCCTCTGAGCTCAGCTTTGTACAGCAGACAAACAATTCACCTGGAGAAATCTGTACTGCTGGACTAACCACACACTCAACCCAAGTCCAGTAATACGAACTGTATGAAAAATATTGAAAGGAGGTGGAAAAGATGAACTGTAAAGCTAATTCTTTTCTTTCCCTATCTTTATAAATATGCAAGTAAAACAGACTGGACTGAATGCCAAAGATTTCATCATTGATTGTAGTATTACTGAAATGTTTGAGATGCTTGGGATCCTGTTGTGCTAAGTGTTGTAAAAACAAAGAAAGAGCTACCTGGAGGAATTTAGAGTCTTGTTATAAGGCAAGAGACAACAGATAGCTCTAGGGCAATGGGGAGCACAGGGAAACTGCAAAATAATGTTGGTCATCATGACAAACAGTGATCTCAGCATTCCAGTATTCTGACTAGCATTAATTTTTTGTAGACATCATGGAAAATACTGGGTGGAAACAAAAGTCCTGTTTGTTGTTGTAAACAGAGTGTTCAGAAATCTTTTTGTGGTCTGTTACAATTGTAGAGCAATCCATTTAAAACTGACTGATACTAAATTTCCTCATTGTGTAGCAACAGGATGAGTAACTTAATACACATAAGTAGAGCACTGGGGCTGTGAGTTTTGTCTTGCAAACAAAATTCCAAGTGAGATACACCAGAATCAGGCTTATTGAGCAAAATGTAACTTTGCTGATACATAAGCCTTGGGCCAGGACTGCGGTTAGGCCTGTGTCGTGTCATAGGCCTGGTGTTATAAAAATAAAGGTATTTTACAATAAGAAATAATAACTCTAGATAATTTTATAGAAACTAAACTGCACATCTTCTTTTAAAAGCCTGGGAACATGGACTTTGACTGCAGAGTGGAAAAGAACATGGTCAAAAACCTGGAAGAAACCTTATTTATTCTGCCACTGTCACCAGGATTGGAGGGACAGAGGTGGCAAGTCAGCTGCCACATCAACAAATGTTATTACCAGTTTCTGCTCAGCACACTCTATTCCCTCTACTAACATGGGTCTTGTGCTTCCCATAAGATGAGTCTCCAAGGGATAAAACTCTGCGAGGACTAAGGTCCTAATGTGACTGAACAGCAATTTTCTGACAACACACCATTTTTTTTGAAAGGAAACTGTTTGCAGGTTCTCCATTTCACTTCTGCATTTTAAATAAAACAGCACTTTTTAGCATGAAATTGCTTTTCAACCTACGTATAGCACTTGGAAAAATATTCTAGATGATCAAAAGACAAGTGGAATATTTAAGCATACCCAATTTTTCTATCACTGTTTAAGTTCCTGAGCAGGAACTCATATATCCTAAGTGGCACAGTAATGAAACCATGGGACTGAGTTCAGACATCTCTCTGGGGTATTGCAGGAGTTAAAAGCAGGAGCTAAAGGCCTGTTTAGTTGTCGATGTCCAAGATGAGATCCAGAATAACACAAAAATGCCTGGAACACAACGGATGTGAAGCATCTAAATCCAAGAATAACAACCCAGTTTGTTATAGGGTCCTAAATATTGTGGTGAAAGCTTTAAGTGTCTACAGTTTTGCTGCAGCATGTGCTTTAAGACACCTTTTGCTGGGTGTTTTGAAACCATGTCCACAGAAGGCCGTATAGCTTTCACACAGGAAAACAACGCATGGTGCCTGAGCTGCCCGATGCATCGGCAATGTTAAATCCAATATGGGGCATAACAGCCACAGCTGCGCTTAAAGTACAAAGCCGAGGGAGAAGACGTGGAATTCAGATCAGCAGCTTCTGCTTCAGCTTCCCAGGACTGTGAGTCGCCCAGCCGATTACACAATCAGACTTGGTTAAGTGTCTATCTGGCCCCATGAAGCTTGAATTCTTGGCCACGGCATAGAGCAGATTTCGACACCTTCCCCCTTTGCTCTCTGTGCGTCCACGCTCGCAGGCTTGCACAAACAAACTGTGGTGCATGGCCTGCTGTTCGGAGCCCTGGGAAATGGGAGCCAAGGATTCAGGCTCTATGTAGCCACAGGGAGAACTGGACTGAACTCCAGGTACATTCCTCCTGCATCTCCGCTCTCCGTACGAGGCTGCGCTGTAGGAACAGCAAACTCTTCTCCAGGGTTTCAAAATGAGTGAGGCAGTCACGCTTCTATGTGTGTTATCAGGAACGGGTTCATCTGTATTTGAAGGAAAAATTAGAATGACACCACAGCTGAATTAATAGGTTCAAAAAAAAAAATGGTCTAGAAAATAAAGCTGATGTCAAATAGCCTGTGTGTCCCGCGGAGCTTGCCATGCATATCTGAGTAGTGCACCATATGAATACAGTTATCAACTGATAGAGTTCTGATTAGTGCGGCTGACATCAACCTATGGCTGAACTGGTTCTTCAAACATTGTCAAAGTAGCCCTGGTCTGGGTTGTCAAGTGCCTCTCCAAGATCCAACAAAAGCAGGAACAAAGCACCAATAATTGTTACCATGTTTGTTTGATGTTTCTTAGTTTCATAAAATAATTATGTTCCAGTGAAAAAATACGTACATAAAAGATGTGAATTCACCATTAAGATGAGAGTGCCATGAGGGCAGCTCTCACAAGGTAAGACAGATACACAATCCACATGCAAATCTATTTTTCTGTTTGATCCCTGCTTATCTTTTTGCCCTCAACTCCCCATCCTCTTCTCTCTCTTCTCAGTCCTCTGGTTATGATCCCGGATCATCTTGGATATGTTTTTTTAAATGGCTGGAAATGGGCAAATACTGTACCAAATGAGATGGCTAATTTATTCTAATCAAATTCAAACCACTTAATTAATGCAAAGTTCATATTACAGAAGTCAGCCAAGTCTCTGTTTCTGTTGGAACCTGAGCATGTAGATTTCTCTACTCTTTATGGTTTTTAACCGTACAAACCCATCAGAAAAATATTCTTCTTCTCTGTTTCTTCCCCCCGCCCCCCCACCTCCAGATAAAAAGATTAAGGCTTTGGGGGCAGGGGAGGGGTTTGGGGCTTGCAAAAATGAGGGGAAAAGTTTAACTAGGAAAGTTCACTGCATTTTTGCTAAGAAGACAGAAATTGAATACCCATTGCTGCTTGTTCATGTCACCTCCTGTGGGGCAGCCTGTTGAGTCATCCATATGCCTTCACCCAGGAAAAGTTCTTACAGCAGACAGAGGTACTGTAAAGTCAAGCTACCTATGTTTACATTTTATTTACTGCTGTTAATAGCAAATCACCAATACCAAATGCTACTTGTACCCGTTGTGGTAGGACAAGGGGTGATGGTTTTAAACTAAAGGAGGAGAGATTTGGGCCAGACGTGAGGAAGGAATATTTTACAATGAGTGTGGTCAAACACTGTCCCAGGTTGCCCAGAGAGGTGGTGGATGCCCCATCCCTGGAGACATCCCAGGCCAGGCTGGACGGGGCTCTGAGCAACCTGATCTGAGTGAGGATGTCCCTGCTTATGGCAGGGGGTTGGACTGGATGAGCTTTGAAGGTCCCTTCCAACCCAAATCATTCTATGATTCTGTGAATCTATTCAGTGTTAGTTCAGGTTCGGATTCCAGCATCCATTCATGCAAACTTGTTCCTGAAGAAACACACTCGGCCGGGCACGATGCATGGGAGCGGCGCAGCTTGGCCAGGCTGAGCCACCGAGCAAGGTTTCCCTGGGGCGGGTGGTAGGGCATGGCTGGGGACTTCGGGTGAGCAAAGTCTGTAAGCCCACTTGAACTGTTCCTCAGGCATGATCTCGGCCTGTGACTTGCTGATTTGTCACTCTTAGGATCCCTGCTTAAATAACTGTAAATTAAAAAAACTAAACTGAACCTTCCTTATCTACCATGGGCAAAAATTGGGTTGTGGCTGTTCCACCTTGAATGTGATGTTAGGGTTGCATTCTCTTTCATTCTTGCAATGGCACAGGAGAAAAGGAGGGAAAAGGAAGAGAGTGAAGAAGAACATTGCCTGATACAGCACAGTCTGGTCCTTCCCATCTGTTCTCTGCAGTACAAGGGAGAAGAAGAAGCTCAGAGCGGTGGGAATGTGGTTCAGCTATTGCATGTGTCACACTGCAAACTCAGGTTCTGTTTCACCAGCACGACTATGAAAGTCACTCACTCAAGGGGTGCAGATGTAAAGTATCCGAGCTTTCGAGCTTTTAATTGAATTCTGTTTGTCCAAAGCCTTTAGGTTTTTTGAAAATCACAGCCTTATTTTCGGCATAGACCTCCAACGTAACACCCAGAGCTGAACCGAAAGGCTTAACATGGGTGAGCCTGATTGACATAAAGGAATAATAATCTACCTTATTCCAAAAGCAAAAAGAGCTCCCTGCTCTAGAGATGCAGACTCCTTCTGTGTCCTTGGAGAAGTTCTTGGGGCTGTTCCTGTCCACCACTCCTGGCTCACTGCTGGACCTGACTCCCTCCAAGTGGCTTCCAAGGATCGCTGGGCAATTAACTGTTGTTTCTTGAGCTAATATCAATGCACCCCACCTGGATCTTCTTTTCAGACCTGCACACTCTTGGGGCAGCAGAGGACGGCAACTGCACTGGCAAGTGCCCCCAAGAGTTTCTCAAAGGATCGATGAGTCAGAGAAAGAAAAAGTAATAAAAGGCAAAGTGATCCTTCACATTCTCATGTGGTACCTTTGCTCATCCTTCCATGCCATGTACAATATTTCACTAACAGAATGCTGCACTGGAGGGGTCAGCAGGGTAGACTCCTGCCTGAGCACAATGAAATATAATGAGAAGCAATAATTGTTTTGGGGTTTTTTTCATAATAAAAATAGAGTAACCCATGTGACGCTTGAATAATCAAGGTATTTTGTTTCATGCAAAGCATGAAATATTTAAAATCACAAATCAGCTTGGACAAACTGGTGAGAAAACAGCAGTGAGCTCAGAGGTTTGCAGAAGACTGTGGTGATTTAGAGTAGGTAGCATCATTTTTACTAAAGGCTTTTTCAGAAGCCCAGAACACAAAAGAATGTCTGGGAGAGGCTTAATAAGCAGAGGGACAGAACTGTACTCTGTGATAAATTGTGAACATAATGAGTAATGACAGGGCTTTTTGCTTTTTCTTTTCATTTTGGGTCACAAATAAGCAAAATAATTAACCAAGTCATCTCAAAAGGGATTTTTTTCTCAGTGAGCATCACTGAGGACTGTATTTTTTCAGCTGCACTGATTCAGAGTATTTTGTATCACTATTTACAAAGCCAAACAAAGCTTAATGGTATTTCCATTAAATTTCAACTGAAATACTTCCAAAACAGTTCTTCCATAAAGATAGGCTATTTGTCCTGATACAGGTCCCTGATAAGACCTTATCTGGAATAGCGTGTACTGTTCTGGTAAGCATTTTCAAGAAAGCAGAAAAGCCCAGCACAATGAGGGGAATTAAATTCTTATCAGATGAGATAGGAGTGCCAAGCTTATTTAGTGCAGGAAATAGAGGCAAGGGGTGCGCACTTGCCGTGGTGTATCGGAAAGGGGTGAATACACACCAGGAATAGCTGTTGGACAGTCTTGGCCCAGAAACAAATTGAGATGAAATAGTCATGGAGTCTGACACAGAGAACTGACAAGGTTTTAAGCATCACGTTGTTGGATGACTTTCCAGTGGATGTAAAGGGCTTTATTTGCTTTTAGGGCAGAACTTGCTCGCTCCACAAAAGAAATTGCATAATCTGATACCCTCTGACGAAAATCAATGTTCCTCTCCGTCACATGTCTGCAGTGGCAGTGGTGTCCTAAGAAATGTGTTCTCTACCATCGCCAATCTTTTTAAGACAGAAATAAGGATTTTTAAAGTGAAGCCAGCCAAACTGAGCAGGGCAAATATTGACTCTCTCTGAAGAGAACACATTATTAAAAACACAAGTGGCTCTGCCTCTCTCACCATGCAACCATTCCATGGTAAACCAAAAAGCATCAGGTTGCATCAAGCAAAAAAGAGCAAACTCTGATTTAATGGTTCGGTTTCTCTTCCCATTGGTGTTAATAAGTAATGACTGTGAAATAAATAGAATTATATCAGTGAGACTAGAATAAAATCCAGCCTTTGTATGAGAACAAAATAAGGAGAAAAAAGGCTCTCTTTTATGTGTGTTACATTTAACTAACTAGTTACTGAAATTGGTGAAATACTTTGGTCAATTGGGTGTAAAATTATAGTAGAAAATGTTGTTTACACTATAAGATATTGAAAAAAACTTGCAGTTAGTTTTTGGGTTTGCTTGGGGTTTTTTTTTTGGTGCAACATAAAAGGCTACAAAGTTTGATCATGTCTGGCAAAAAGTTTGTCTTTCCAAAATAGACATTTTGATGAGAAGAGTTCTATTAATTTTCAGCTAATGCAATTAACATGCAGGAATTCAAAGTTATATACATGTTGCTGGAGCGATTTTATGAAATCTTGCAAAATTGCCAGTTCTTGCAGGTGGATTTTGCCACAGACTAGCAACAGGGTTTATTTTAAATAGTTAACCCTCCTTAACTGCATTTCTGAAACCAATGGTTCCCATAGGTGATTTCTAGAGCTTTTTCTGTTTCACCTGGCCTTTATTCTAAGGTATTATATGGGAAAATTTTGGTTTCTACCTTATCTGAGAAGTGAGATTATATCTCAGATGTGTTTACTTTTGATATTATAACTGGAGTAGGGTTGTTATACAGGAACGACGGATTTTAGGGGCCATTTGTTACAATAAAAAGTGTCATCAAGAGAACAAATTTAGCAAGGCATATTTGCATATTTTAGAAAGACAGAGAGTTTTATTCCACCATACACTGACAGTACTCTGGATCAACAGGATTTCTATGCTGGCTTTGCAGAATTATGGCTTTCCTGAGCTGTGAACTGATTGATGTAATACTTGAACAACAAATAAGAAATCTTCAGAGTGTATTCAAGTAGCATTGGGCCCTAACATACTGTATTAATACCTATGATTTTATAACAGTGATGTATGGTTAAAATAAACCATAGATATCATATCTTTCATCATCCCCTCTACCAAAGCAAGGATCACACCAACTGAATCCACAATTTCCTTTATTCCTTCAAGTTTGCCTCATATATTTTTCTTTCCCCTGCTTTCTGCCTGTGATGACTCTCCAGCCTGCCCAGGGCATGGAGAAAGGTGTCACCTTTCACAGCAAAACTGAGATGGTTTCATGATACCACTCCCTAGCTCTGGGTCAGAAAAAGGCTGCGCAGGTGGGTGGGTGTCTTGCATGTGTAAAACTGTGGACAACTTTATTTGAGATCTCCTGTCACATCATCTAGCTGGCCTAATGCCCTTGCAGACTAACCATAGAGACTGCCTTGAGCAAATGTCCGCAATCTGCTGTGCAGGGAGCACCTGAAGTGCCTTGTAGAAGAAAGTGGGATCAGAATTAACGCGGCATCGCTTTCACATGGAGTGACACGGATCTCCAAAGTGCTTCCACTTTGGAAAATGTCCCTTTAGGTCCTTAATCAGGAAGGTGATTTCAAAATTGTCATCCATTACTTGGAAAGATAACAAATCTTCTAAACCATGCTTTTCCTTTAAATGTACCACAAGAGTGAGGGATCTCTGCAGCCCTTATAAAAGCAAAATTGAATTTCATTTAAGGAAATTCATTTAAGGGTGTCTGCATTCCATCCCTGTTCTTTATCCATAAGAGTCTTCCTCTTCCTCCCAACCATGGCAGAGAAATTGAAAGGCCAGCATAGAATATGTTTTAGTATCTTTTATAGTATTATACGTTGACCAAAATTTTAAATATGGAAAGTATTACAGCACTATGCTATATTACATGATTAGAAGCACATTTTGCTGGAGATACGATCCGTGTTACCAACAAAATAAGTATGTATAGGATCTGGTTTAACTTAGTTATCCTTTTGTCCCTTTTTTGTGCTTATTGTTATGTAACAGTTGTGATGGTGAAATGCATAATGACTATTCCGGACAGTATGATGGAGCATCATATGGCATTTATATTGGAGGGTAAAGCATATAAACATATGAAAGCCATTTAAAGATACAATTAAACTTCTAAACAAAGAACTTCATAAATATTTCATTTGAAAACTCAGCATCAACCAACTACCTGAGGGCTAAGGGGACTTTTTTTAATACAACATAATAAAGATTTAATAAAAATGCTGTTGTTAGAGGTGGAAGTGTGTTAACTCTCTCTGACAGAGGGCTATTAAAATGTATCCTTCAGTCAGTTTCTTCTTGCATTTTATTTAAACCAGCAAGGTCCTATGAGTTTACTGCCTGGGATTACGGTAAACAATAGAAGCAATATTTACAAGTTATATTGTATTGTATATATCTACATAACTCTTTAATAATAATAACAACTCTTTTCATCCTGGGAATTTTCTGCTAGTTGGTATAAATTCTAGCTATCCACATGACCTGTGATCAGTTTTATTCAAGCCAATCCTTTGCTGCACTCAGTGCAACAGAACAGACTTTGTGGGTTTTCTTCCAATGCAGTACTAGTGCTGAATTTTGTTTATTTCATGACTAAATCCACTGTTCCAAAGACATGGTACATTTGCCATTACGTGAAGATTTTAAATCCAGAGTGAATATGATTCTGGATCATGTTCTGTAGCAAATAAAATTATGTGAATAATGCAGAAATCATTGTGGGAGATTTATGGTATGTTATGCAAGACAGATTAGGCAGTCATAAAACCCTCTTTGACCTTGGAAAGTAGGAACTATTGAATAAATGTGATTTTTAACTATCTTAAGCATTCCGAACTGATAGTCCTTGAATATCACTACTGTATTTCATTCCAGGACAGCATTTTGTAATAAAATTGTTAAAAAGTCAATAAAAGACATTTTAAGGTTTTGAAGTAAGTTCTGGCCCATGAGACTGGAATCCAGGGCAATCAGATGTTCTTCAGTATTTTTGGGTATTGATAGAATGGGAAAATCAGAGAGAGATATGAAAAAAAAGGCTTCACCAGATTGTAATACACAGAGAAAATGAAAATACATTATCTGGAGATTCGTTATGCTACATTAAAGCAGCCAGAAGAATGTCAGAGGTTAGGCCCTAAACTAGCTATGCTTTAATACAGGGAAGCAAGGAAGCTCAAGGACTCTAACTTATTATTTACTTTTCTTTTTTCCTGGCAGATTAAAGTTACGTTTTATGTTCTCCTGTTTTTGGACTGAGGTGAAGAAAGCTCAAGACACTTGCTGTGTTAAGGTGGAGAAGTATATGTGTCTTTATATTTCAGAGTCAGGATGTGATATTTCATATTTTTATATGTTTGTTTTTTTCTCCTTTTCATTTCACTAGGACACTTTTTAGTGGAACTTCTCTTGATATTTGTTTGCACACATAATATTTTGTTATGTTGAAAGGTTTTATAGGTGATAGCACTGCCTATTATTAAAATTACCTAATGCTTCCTATTATGAAACCTTGATTTTGTCTACTTATAACACTGCCAAACTGTAACTGTTTTTACTGAAGTTTTCCATGCCAAGTAGCTGTCCCAGGCTGTACTTTTCTGGAAAGCTCCAGCCAAAATAGTCCTGCCATTTCTAGGAATGATGCAAGGAAAAAATATGTATTTTTGCCCATGTTACTGAAGTTCTTGAAATCAATGCTTTGAAACATGCCGGTGCTCCTAAGCCTAGGGGAAGAATAATGAAAATTTTCAGGGGCTTGGTTTGTCAAGAAAATATATACCTTTAGTGGGGTTTTTTTGCTACTGTAGTGAAGATGTAGATAAAAACTCTCAAGTTCTATGGATTAAAAACTCCAAAGCATCCCCAGGTATCTCAGTGTCCCTAGATCTTTCCCTATTTGGTAGGCTCCATCCCTCACCAAGAGACTAAGCGTGCCCTGGCTTACAGCAATGACACAAAGATGGACTTTCTGGCTTATGTGGACACAAAAACAAGAGCAGGGAACTGGTCCTGCATTATATTCTTTATGAAAATTATATGTTGACAACTATACCCAACTTTCTTTCAGAAAAAGATAAAGAAGGAACTGCATGTCCAGATGCAATAGAAACAAAAGCTGAATTTGAGACAGAAAAGGGCTGGACTGAAACAATAGATCTAGAGAAGCAAGGACTCAGGGAATACAGAGGAGAGCTAAAGGAAAACAAAGAGAAAAGCAGAGAGAGGAAATTCAGATTATCTGATCTGGTAAACTGGAAGTGGGAAGTAAGACATGATTAGGATTGAAAATTCAGGGCAGCAAAGAGTAGGAAATTATGCTTTAGAGGTTTGCCCATGTATGATGGCACAGCTTTTAGTTAGAGATCCATAAGTTTTTACATCTAGGATCTCTGTCCCTATGAGAGGATGCAGATTATCTCTCTGGAGTTTGTATCACAAATAACATTGTCTTCATCACCTATTTGTTGCAAAAGTGGGAAGTAATGTAAAGCTGAAGTGAGAGATTTCAATAAGAGAAAAGGAGATGTAGATGCTGGTCTAAACAATTGAATTATCTTCCAATCTAGACTCTAGGTGTGTGATACTGGGAAAGTAGCTTAAAATGAACTTTGCATAATATGCTGCTAATAAAATGTGCTTCATTTTCTTGGTACCCAGCCTTAGGTTGTGAAAACAAGTTTGAAGAAATGATGAAGACTCCGAGCTGCAACTTAGGTCAATGGGAGCTGTAAATCAAACCCAAGGTATTTCAAACTGGATAGTCAAAATTCATGGATATTTTTGACTGTAATTTCCCTGCTTCAGTTCAGCATTTGTAGAATGTGCATAAACCCATCACCTCACATGGATATTGTGGATATAATTAATATTTGTAAAGCCTTCCAAACTATACTGATGAGCATCATAAAATAAAACTCATGGGGAAGTTAATAAATGTCTTTAGAGAAGGGTTTGAATAGTGTGCAACAAAGATGGCATGAGGCCATCCACCGAACAATGGGACCACGTATTGAACAATGAAGCAAATATTGAACAGCTGTTCATTAAGCAATCACTATCCAATCTGAACACTGAAATTGCTAGGGTGCTGTGGAAAAAAGTTTGTGATCGTGTAATTAAAGTCTATATCAAAATGTGTATGCCCAAGATAAATCAATTGAGGTTTCACGGGCTTGTTTCTAGCATGCTCTCACTTTTGCATATGACTTTAAAATGGTTTTTAAATGTTATTTTTTATACATGCATGTTCAATAAAAATCTATCCTCATCTGTTAATGAATACAATAAGCAATAGAGATAAAAAGATGGGGAGAATAGAAAAAACATGGAGGTTATGCTGAAAAATAATGCCTGTGAATGAAGAAGAAGAATGAAATGGATGCAGAGAAGGGGAGAATATGGAAGGATGATCTCATCAGTGCCTGGGAATTCTGTAGGAGAACATGGGAAGACTTCCATTCTCCAAATGCTTCATATTTCCAGTTGAAAAGTGCTCTTATAGTAAGAGCAAATCTGCTTCTGAAAATGAGTCATGGAATTCTCGTTGATTTCATCAACTGTTGAACCTTTTAGGCAATGTTCAAAAAATCCCAGCATTGGAGTTTTCCATATCCATTACAGACCAGTGTGTGCTTCATTGACATTCAGCTGATTTCCTAAAGAATATTGCTTTTCCAGGAGCTTGGCAAGAGTGACTACAAGTTCACAGTTATTCACTTATCCATGTGCTTCCATTTCGTTCAGCACCTTCCACATGTTTGAATGACTCCTTCCTGTTACAAGTGTCATAGATTTTACAGCTTATATTGCAAATATTTTTCCCTTGCCTTTTACTGTGAAACAAATGAAGCTAAAATAATAGCTGAGAAAAAAAGTCTGAAAACACTTTCCACAAGGGTGGACATTGGAAGGCAGTAAAATCATATAGAATGTATTACAGCGAGCTGTCAGTGAGTTGTCCTTTTTAGTCAGAGAACTGTGTTCACTTGTGTTCCCTTCACATACAAATTTGCATCCAGTTATGAATGGTGATTGAGCACTTGTCCATAATCTTCCCTTCCAATCCCTAACATTATGTGATTCTGTGATTCTTGCTGTTATTTTATGTTCTCTGCCTTTTGGGCTCATTAACTTGTCACCTCCTTTCTAAGATGGGTACTCTTTGGTACATTTATTGTTTTTTTTACAAGATTTTATAACATTCAGCTTGACAAAGTTGGAACTTGTAGCTGCTCTAGCAGCAGTATATAAAAAGGCTAATCTAGAGTTAATTTAAGAATTTTTAGACTAAGATTAAACTAAACATTGCCCCAAATCATTCTTAAAAGTAAAGAACCAGAAGCACGAGGAAGAGTAAAATAAAACCAGAGATGGAGTGTAGTTGCAATGCATAAATACTGATAATCTGTACACATATCCCAATGATATTGTTGTGATTTGATCTTTCAAGAGTACATTCTAAGTAAAAGTTGTGCTGAAGTTATTAAAATTTGTTTCTTGACCTAACCATTTAATTTTAACAGAGGTAGGGATGATCATAATGGTTTCGAGGTTCTCTAGGTCAAGACTAGGGGCTCTTTAATAAAACCTTTTTACTTCGCATAGCTTGACCTTTATACTGGGCTTTTATTATTTCTATAATGTATCCCTTCCTTATAATTACTTGTGCTTCTATAAAATGCTAGCCTTGACTGTTAGGAATGATGAATTGTAACAATGATTTTTTTATGATACTGTTAGAAAAATAGGAAGAGAAAGCTTTTTAAAGAGCCTAGTATTGCACTCTGCAACACAGGGCACTGTATTAAATACATCAAATTTCCTTTAAATACACATGATACAACTTCATCGTTAAACTCCGTTTGAAGTTTTCTTTACTTAACTTACATTATCTCAGTGGGCAATCATTCCCTGGAACATTTTGAAACAAATGGTAATTTCAGTTCTAACCAGCACAGTCTTCAGAAAACAGTCTTTGCCAATCATCATGCCATGTTCTGGCCTATAATTTTAATAACCTTATCAAGCTAGAGAAGAGAAATGCACAAATCATGGGAATACAGTATATTCTGATTATGTAAATTATCACTAGGAATATTATTTTTATAATACACAACTCACAAAAACAGAGAACATACAGAATGAAATAAAGGAAGGTTAATGAACACGTGTGCAATGGGAGAATATTAGGGTGAGTGCAGTACAAAACACCCCTCGTGCTTCAGGAGTTTTAATTAGGCAATTATCCGTAACATCTTTCTTATGAATTTATTTAGATTTTAGTTGCTTTGCAACTGAACTCTACAAATTCAAAACAGAGTTTAAAGTTAAATAAAAACAATGTGAAGTAAAATAAAGATTTTTTTTTTTTAGTTCATATCAGATCTGTTAGTAAATCAAATTACTTAAAACAATAGGGCTCAATGGTGTATTTATACTGATTCTATAGAATTATAAAGTAAAAATTTTTTATGTTAAAATGAAACTTGGCCTCTGCCATCCAGATCTTTATTCATTTTATGAGCAAGGTTTTAATGTGCTTAGAATTGATGGGACTATCAACGATCTCATAAAGAGTTCAGTCAAAGGGAAGTCTCATGATTGAACATTTGAAACTTGAACTACTTAAATAAGTACAAATATACATTCTTACATAACAAGAATACACAACCATGACTTTTTTCCAGTAGACACAAAATTTCACAGTTATTCTAAGCTCTAGCTGTTGGTATATACAGCATAGTTATTTGGTATTATTTGTTTGCAGCTGCTCAGTAAAAATTTGGTTAAAGCCCTCTGGTCAATATGATTCTAGAATAAATGATACTTCTTAGAAATTACTTAAGAATAAAATCACCATGTTTCTAAAATCTGCATCGGTGGAATTATGTTGAGTAGTTACAGTAGAATATGCTGCAATTTCCTTTGGTAAAAAAAAAAAAAAAATAAATCCATATTTTGACTTTGTGATGATTAAAAATTCTTCTAAATTCAGCTTTTTAAATTTAGTTTTGCTTTGGTTTAACTCACTGGTAGGTATAACTGCCAGCAATTTACCCACATCTTAGTTTGGTATAATTCTTCTTTTATTTGACAAAATTTTGAAACAACTGGGAGTGTATTGGCTTATAATTCACACCTTTAATTCAAGATTCTTTTTTCTTTGAGAAGCAGTTAGTTTCAGATGACTGTACAAGTGCGTGGATGGGTTCTTCCTTATATTTGTGTGATATAATTTTTATCATATGTTTCTTGAATGCAAATACAGGTTAGAATTAAAAGTGTGTTATTTAGAATGAGTAAGACATTTCCTGCATTCATTTTCTCTAGTTCTTCAGCTTATTAAATTAACGTTACCTATAAATTAATTATAAGTTAATCTCTGCATTTTCTAAATGGCATCTGTCTTAAAATAAGCATGTTCATAAAACAGAGGTACTCAAACTCTACCCAAGTCACTGGAGTCACCTTCATAGTATTGTACTGCTTAGGGAACTCACCTCCACCTCTTCTTGAGGTTGAAGACATTTGAAGCTGGTTGGCTGAATGCTTATGAAAGACAATGTCTTGGAAAAGAAAGAAAAAAGACAAAAGAACCTTCATCTTTGTTTAGCTATTAGAATATGGGTGGAACAGGGAACACAGATGATGTCTGATCTCTGGACCATTTCCATTTCTTTTGTCTAGAGATGGTCCAATGCAATGGTTGGTCTGGGGAACTGGGTCTGGAACTGCACACATGCACCTTCCAAGGGACTGCTCGTCATCCTCTCCTCTGCCCATTCCTACTTGTACGTTGACTCCGCTCCAAAATAGGCACAGAAAATTTTGAACAATCTGCTTAAGGAGAGTTCTCCTGAAACACAGAAGATGAGGCATCAATCCCCGTCAAGTTTAACATGGAGGTAAATTGTTTACACAGGAGGCAATTCTGTGTATGGCAAGCAGTGTGTAGAGCATGGGGGAGAACAATACAGCTACTATGACCACTTCTGCAAAGAGTGTCTCACTTTTAACATCCTGAGTGGAGCCTGAACTGAATGGCATTTATTCTGGGAAGACTGGATCATGCTTCCAAGGCCAGGTGTCACAATACAAGTGAGGGTCAACTGCCTTCTAAGGGCTGAGTATCTGGTAGCCAGCGCCAGTAGGGCAGGGCCCTTGCCAGCCCTATCCCACTGCCTGCAAGTAAAGGAGTAAGGCAGGCCTAGGGATGGCAGCTGGGATCAAGGAAGAGTCCTAATCATCATGCAAGGCCATGATGACAAGGCAGGCCATGGTGAAGCCAGGAGTGTGAGTCAAGGTAAGGATCACTCTAGTGAAGTCCAGGCTGATCCAAGGTTAAGCCAGGAACTGGGTCACAGAATCACAGAATGGTTGGGGTTGGAAGGAACCTCTGGAGATCACCTAGTCCAACCCACCTGCTAAAGCAGGTTCACCCAGAGATGATCGCACAGGAATGTGTCCAGGTGGGTTTGAATGTCTCCAGAGAAGGAGACTCCACAACCTCTCTGGGCAGCCTGTTCCAGTGCTCTGGCACCCTCAAACTAAAGAAGTTTCTCCTCATATTCAGGTGCAATGTCCTGTGCTTTGGTTTATGCCCGTTGCCCCTCATCCTATCACTGGGCACCACTAAAGGACCCTTGTCCATCCTCTTGACACCTACTCTTGAGATATTTATAAGTATTGATAAGATCCCCTCTCAGTCTTCTCTTCTCCAGGCTGAAAGAGACCCAGCTCTATCAGTCTCTCCTCATAAGAAATCTACTCTAGGACCCTCATCATCTTTGTAGCCTGCCACTGGACTCCCTCCAATAATTCTTTGTCCTTCTTAAACTGAGAGGCCCAGAACAGCATGCAGAACTCCAGATGTGGCCTCACCAGCTCAGAGTAGAGAGGGAGGAGAACCTCCTGCAACCTGCTGGTCACACTTTTCCTAATGCACCATGGGTACCATTGGCTTCTTGGCTACAAAAGCACATTGCTAACTCATGGTCAACCTGTTTTCAACCAGGACTCCCAAGTCCTTCTCTGCAGAGCTGCTTTCCAGCAGGTCAGCCCCTAACCTGTACTGATGCCTGGGGTTGTTCTTCCCCAGGTGCAGGACCCTGCACTTGCCCTTGTTGAGCTTCATTAGGTTCATCTCTGCCCAGCCCTCCAGCCTGTCCAGGTCTCACTGAATGGCAGCAGAGCCTTCTGGTGTGTTAACGCTTCCTCCCAGTTTGGTAGCACCAGCAAACTTGCTGAGGGTGCACTCAGTCTCTTCATCCAGGTCATTGATGAACAGGTTGAACAGGACTGGACCTAATACTGACACTGGGGAACCCCACTGACTACAGTCCTCCAGCCAGACTCTGTACCGTTGATCACAACTCTCTGAGCTCTGCCATCCAGCCAGTTCATGACCCATCTCATCGTGCATTCATCCAGCCCGCACTTTCTGAGCTTGCCTATAAGGAGATTGTGAGAGACAGTGTCAAAAACCTGGCTGAAGTCAAGTTAGACAATGTCCACTGCTCTTCCCAGGTCCACAGGTCTGAGTCTAAATCAACGAGGTCCATGGTCAGACAGGGAGACAGGTGCATCTATGACACAGCTCATGGAGGAAATGAAGATACAGGCCTGAGCTGGGGCTCCTGGGCCCATGAGCAGCAGATAAGGGTGAGGCCAATCAGGGCTCTGACCCCAGATGTTTGAAATCAAGTCACATTTGAACCTAAGATGTGTGCCTCAACAATATAATTGAATAACGATCTTTGCTTCATCCTAAGAAGAGTTGTCAGCATCCTGCCACTTGACTTTGTTTCCTGACTTGGTCCAGTGGTCTACTTGTCCCTTTCCTTTACAGAATCTGAAAGGAACTGATCAGAGTGAAGTGTATGCTTTGCATTGGGTGGCACAAACCAAATGGATTGTGTCATAGTGTCATAGTTTTGTCAAACGTAAAGATTTCCTTAATGTTCTCACAGCAGGAATTCAGGCCATCTAACTATGTGTGCCAAGCTATATGACATTTTTTGTAACACGGTGTGCAGTGTAGTCCTATGTCTGGCCAAGTGTGAGTCTCTGGAGGAGGAATTAGGAATGCATTCTGAAGCAGTGATTAATCAGAGGATAAGTCGCACCATGAGCTGTCATGGTGGAGTAGGATTCCTGGAGTATCGGTAATATTCATACTCAACGGTGGGAAAGAGCAGCTGGTGACCAATGAGAAATGAAGACCTGGAGAGAGCAGTCAATGAGACTTAGCGCAGGAATTCGTACCGTTCTACTTCAAGTCTAATGAATATTTGAATTTAAAAGCATCCACATGATGACTCTATATGAAAATACATGAGTGCTTACTCTCCTCTCTGTAGCAAGAGGAGAGGTACACAGGACTAGGGATTGCAAATCCCTGCTCCTGCAAGTTCTTCTCCAGACTCCACTGAAGCATTCAGGTCAGAATCCTCACTTAGATGCTTTTAATCATTCTTTCTGGTAGTCTCTCTTTCCTTCTGTTGACACCATGAGAAATCAGTAAGTTAGGTGATAGAAATACTGGTCACTTTGAAACTTTTCATATCTATAATTGTATGTTTGGGGGAATCATAGTCTGTTTACAAAATATTAATGGATTACATTATTGTAATCTCATCTACTTCTACTTTATGTGTCTTTTTTAACGGATTTTCTTGCTTTGCCGTCCCCCTCTGTAAGTGGTTTCCAGAGCTTCTACTATGGCTTTCCTTTCGGAGTAGTGTGAGTTTCTTAATATACCCATGGGCCTTCTGAGGTTAAAATTTCTTATATCATTATCTTTTATTTCTCTTAAAAAATCAGTTTTGAAGCTCTGTGGAATTTAGGGAGAGTCCTTCCATGCTTTTTTGTTTGTATTTAATTGTTTTCCTCATAAATCACGTGTTTTGTTTTGATGCAAAACACAGTGACAGAAGAGAATCTGACATTTTATATAACTGACATGTCATTTATAAGATCTTCATTAGACAAAACATTTGTTTAGATACTCTGTTTTTCATTTATTTTCATGTCAACACCAAAACCAACTGCAGAAATGAACAGAGATGAATAATAAGACAAACTGGTTTAGTATCAGTGTACTCTGCCTAAGGCAATATACTGTGCAACTGGTGAAGAATGCTTATTTCCTTCCCAAAACCTCTGCTGAGAACCAGCTCTTATAAACAATCTCTTACTTCTTTGCCATAAGGGACTATTTTCAACTGTCTTCAAGATGAAATTGCAGTTAATATTTCACTTAAATTATTTTTATGGTAAATTGGTCAATAATATTATACCTATCAATTATGGTTATATTCTCTGCTGTTGCAATATCTTTGTTGTGTCTGCTCTTTGCTAATTCTTTTTCTCGTTGTAGTAAATAAAAAAAGACAGCATACTGGAAATAACAATGCTTTCATAAGCAGACAGATTTGTAAAGATATGGCTTCTGAGAGATACATGAAAATCTGATAGATATTACAAGCAAAAATAAATATTTTGACCGATCTACTGCAGCAATAGCAATGTTTTCCTCGTTAGAGCTGGGAGGTTAAGGTCTTTTTTGAAGAAAGAGGTTGGCTAGGAAGTAGTTGAGGTTGCCTTCAAAACATATGTACCCCCAAGTTGCCTTGGAAAGAAAAGGCAACCAAGACTAACTGTTAATAGCAGAAGGAGCGCATCCTCAGACATCATCTTTGACAGCCAACTGACAACTCCTAGAGGCTTCTGGATGGACTTGTGTTGCATAATGTATGTGCAGTAAGTGTGCTGGTTCCAAGATCAGCATGAATCCAGGATTCAGGTATGTGGAAGTTATACATGTGCGGTTCAGATGATTCACAGATGCGCGGTACCTTCACTGCTTTCTGGGAGCTCTGCACTTGTACACATTTAAACACTGAATATGTGAACCAGGTCTTTAATGGTAAGGCATATGTGTCTCCAAATGTTGATGAAAGAAGATGTGATTTACTCAGCCAGAATGGTGCAACACCAGTGATCCAGCTTATTCCCTTGCAAAAATCAAATTATTATCTGAAGAATAACTTTGAATGGTTTAGGCTGCCCCATTTAAATATTCAGAGTCCTGAAGCTTTCTTTACTTTCTTTTGTAAACTATTATGTGGTTAAATAGGTCTCTTGGTTAATTTTGCCTGAGTTCTCAATTTCCTGCTGCCATCCTACTCCTTCACTTAAACAATGAATACCATCCTAAATACTTCTGTTACAACTTCAGCATTTAGGACTTTAAAATACATGTATATTGTTCTTATGTTCTCTCTTTGCTTAGTACTTAACCTTCTGATGTTCCCACATTAATTTTTATCAGCTGCTATAAAACCTTGGAAAATATACGTACTCCCCTGTGAATTCCCTCCAATTTGTCCAGAACTTCCAAGGACCAAGGTGGATAGGACCATGGAAAACTTCAGGAAGTAAAAGGAAAAACAACATTCCTTTTCCTATGTATGTAATTGAGACCTATATTTGCCTCTGTTACAGCCATATTACTTTGTAAACTTGCACTGAATTTGCATTTGCTTCTTACGCCAAAGTTTTTCCATCTTTACCACTTGCTGAGTATTTTTTCAATGTGAACTGAGTGTCTCTGCTCTGAATTATTTGTTCTAACAGGTTTTATCATGTTAATATAGTATACTATAATCTGTTAGCATGATTTTTATTTTCCACACCCTTGTGTTAATTATATGCATTCAGAGAGTCTTGAAAAACTTATTATTTAGAACAATTATTAGAAAGTTTCAGTAATATATTGCTTGCCGAAGGCCTCAGATGGCAGTTGAAAACATGTATGTGAAGAATTAAAATCTGGTGTAGTGTATGTTGGGGCACAAGGAAGTTAAATTCTCTTTGACTAATAAATTAGGATCATTGATCTTAAAAGAAGAAAAAATAGAAAGAATGCAAAACTCAATAGATGTAATAGTTTGGTGGCAGACATTTTCTGTAGGAGTCTTAGCTTGTGATTTCTTTCTACTCAAAACTTACATGTACTTCATGACCAATAGACACCAAGGTGGAGAATGTCTCACAGATACTCATAAAGCCTATAAGGGACAAAAGAAAAGGCTTATGAATACAAAAACACAGTTTCAGTTTTGAAGACTCTTAGTTGCATTCTTGGTGGGGATAATGTGTCTGAATGTTTGCAACTATGAGTTCGACCCCTATGGTATTGATCTGCCTGTAGACGTTGCAGTTCCGACTTCTGTGGAACACTGATAATCACACTGCTATTTCCATCTCTTATTTTATTGTCTTAAAAATTAATTAAATTAACAAATTCTTCCCATGAAAAATCTTCTGTGGCCATCCAGTGTCCTGCTGAGTAAAAGAAAGAAAATTATTGAAACTAGTTTTCATATGAACAAGGTAGCCACCTGCACTCCAAAGTGTAGCTTTCCTCTATTTGCGTTTCCTTATGATGGCAGAAGGTTGAGCAATCTCTTTAGTAAGAGCAGAGAATTCAGATTCCATATTTGGGTCAGGTGCAAAATAGCCCAAGAACAGCTCACTCATTTACCAGTTTAGCCTGAAATGTTATGTTGGTTTGTGCGAGTTGGTTTAAAAATTGGAGTGGAGACTGAGGAGGAGAAATTACCAAACTGTTCCAACTTTCACATGTTTGTAGAAGAGTGTGAAGCTTCTGCTTTGTAATAAATTAATTGCTAAATTTTCATATGTGTTGTAGCTCTGAAAAAGATGGTGAAAACAGAAGCTGAACACTGAGATACCTGCAGTGGGGAGCCAAAGGATTGAATGACTTGGGTAATTAACTTAAAGCATCTTCAATATTTCTGACAAAATTTTGTTCAGCATTTGATTAAATATTGTCTCCAATATGTGCCCAATCTATACTCAGTTTTTAGGCTGCTACTTAATGTAGATTTCTTTTTCTATATGTTTATTGCTGAGGAGTTTCTAAGAATCGTTACTGTTAAAGCCTTGTTTGTGGCTGACAAGGGTGGATTTTTACACTGATAGGGATTCCTCCTCAAATTAGTTGGGATCAATGGGATGAAGGGATCATTCCAGCAACTCAGGCTGAAGTTTTTATTTTTGACATGGAAATGGTTAAATGGAGAGAAAATTCCATTAATAATTCATTTCTGTTTGATAATGAATCTGTGCTGATCATCCCAACTAAGCAAGAAATGTGACATTTCAAATATTTCCAACCTATCTATAGAGTGCAATTCAGAAAGGTGCTTTTCAAATAATAAAGTTAAGAAGTACGCCACTGTCAGGAAAAATGCCTTCTCTGGTTAAATAAACTGTTCTTTGTCGCTTTTTACACATGTACATATGTCCGTATTTTATTCCATATAGTACAGAAAAGTCAATACAGCGTGTAGGCTAAGCCAGCTAGAGGGATTTGTCTACTCTTTTTTTAAGCAGATGTGCAATAGATAGGAACTTACTAGATTTCCAGACACTTGTGGCAGATCATGTGGCAGCTATGTCAGATGTATTTTTTTTTCTTATCTTTGAAGACTGATGCATAAGTGTTCTCAATAGAATCTAGTATTTGGACTACAGTTCTACATTAATTGTGCTTATAAATAAGGTGAAAAATTCTTCACCTCCCTAAGTAATATTTGTAATAACTCAGATTAGGAGGTGATGGCTTCTTTTCATCATTGTAACTCAGTCAAGACTAAATGTTTTTCTAAAGATGGTAAGTTTGAGGCAAACAGTAGTTAATATGATGTACTAGCTATTTGTCAGGGCCTTTGGCCTCTGTATTTTGAAAGTTCAGACCAATGGGTTTTCTCCACTTTCTAGATCTACACAAACTGTTGGCACAGGACAAAAATGGTGGATTTTTCAACAAAAAATGACTTAGAATGTTATGTATGATATGGACTAATTTATAAAGAGAATAAATATAATAAATGCAGTGGCAATAATGAGAGCTCTTTTAAGAAAAAAATAGTTTTCTAAATACTTTGTTTAAATTAGAAGTGGTAAGTTTTCCCATTCCTGGAGCCATGTTTGGACATAATCACCTATGACAGAGTTACTGCTGTCTTTCATTCATCATAGAACTTCTATGGATGGATTTTCCTCTATATCTTTTTCCTCTTTCCTTGTATCAGCTGTTTTCCATGTACCCATGAGAAGAGTTGACCTTGCCTCAGCTGTAATTTTGGCATGGTGGTAACTTGTGCTGTGTTTGCACCTCTATGAAGTGATGGCTTCATTGAAGAGTTTCCCCTCTTTGCCAGTAAAATGCCAAATTATTTCCTACTCCCTTGATTTGTTTTACAAAAAAACAAAAAAACAAAAAAAACCAAAAAACCAAACAAACAAAAAAAATTCATGTGTGGTTACATTTGCTTTCCAGAATGTAACTTTTTTATAATACGTTGGCTTGACTGCTGATAGGTTCTTTCATGGTCTGAACATACTTCCATCGAAATCGATGGAGAAGTTCCCATTTATTTATTGAAAGTAGTATTGTAGTCTCACCTACTAATATGATGAGTTTTACCTTTTTATTACAGTCCTGGTGCCAAACCTCTGTTTTGGACTCATAGCTGCTCCGAAGTCACCAAAGGCGTGTGCATTCAACGCCAGCTGAGGAGCTCTGTGCCTTGCAGTCATATCTTGCTTTTCTTCACAGCGCTCTCCTAGATACTGTTTTCTTTGAGAATATGGTTTCCAGCACTAAACTCTGTCTTTAACCAGCTATTGACTCTGTAAATAGAGGGAAGGAATTTTTTTAAAGACTGTACTTAGTGTTTGATATGGTGTCAAACTGATACTGGGAAGAAGCCTACAGTTTAGCTCACCTGCTGTCCCAGCTGGGCTTGCTGTCTATCTGCCAGGCTTTTTTTCCCTTCTATTTTTTTCTCTTTTTTCTTTTTCTACTTTTTTCTTTCCTTTTTTCTCTTTTTCCCTTTTTATTTTTTCTTTTTCTTATTTTCTTCTTTCTTTTCTTCTTTCATTCTTTTCTTCTTTCCTTCTTTTCTTCTCTTTCAATAAAAGAAGACCAAGAAAATGGAAATAAAAATCACAGTTATCAGAACAATAAGAAACAAAAATTCACTGCATGCATATATTCAATCGTGTGGTACCTAAAAGTTAACTTTCCTCGGGCAAAAAAAGCAAAGTGGTAAAAGACTGAACTTGACCCGACAGATTGTATACACCTTATCTGGCGATATTAACATGCACTTGAAAGTTATTAGTGCCCCAAATATTTCAATACCAAAATGTGCCCTGAATGTTATTTGATACTAGATGTTACATAAATCTGTATTTTCATTACTAAGCAACTTTAGGATATGTAGTGTGTGTTTGAAAAAAGGCATGGTAATAACTCACTAATAATGGGTGCCATGTGGGGGGAAAAAGGCAATATTACCTACCTAAGAAATATAAAACATGGTTTATATTTTCAACAGTTTGAGAATGAAATGAAAACAGAATATTTGGTGCACCTGTAAAAACATATTTGATCATAATGGCAAGTACAGCATTCTTAGTGTGGGATTCATATTTCATAACTCATGTTCAGACAAGAAAAATCATTATAATGTTAAGTATTTCCTGAGTTTATTTTGATGGATGGCAGAATAAGTATCTTTTACTCATTAAAATACAGATTGGTATAATTTAATAAATGAATTTAATACACAGATGTTCAAGACTGTTTGAGCAGAGTGCATATTAATCAACTTCTCTATAACTGATCCTCTTTTATACTTTTTAAAAGAAATTTGCAGGAGCCAAAAGTTTATTGGATCTGTATGATCTCGGTCTGGTATCAGATATCACGTATGTTGTTTGAATCACGTCAGGTGATCAAAGTGTTTCTTTTTGATTGATGAACCTGTAAACACCAAACTATTTGAATGGTCATTGCTTTTGCATCTCTTTGAGACACTGACACATCCTTTGAAAAAATGGCCAAGATTTTTAAGAGTGACTTGCAATACTGGGAACTTCACTTTTGGGTGCCCTACAGAAGACTGATCTCTAGACGATATTAAGCACTCCCCTTTGAAAAGCTGTTTCAAGTTAGATGCTTCCAAAATGGGGCCCCAGAATCATTTGTCACACATGAGAATTATAACCAAGAAATGCAGAGCCCGATTTTTCCTATTATTTATATATGCTTTTGCTTCACTGGCTTCAGTGGAGTTGCACTGGATTTATGTGCACATAATCGAGAAAAGAAATAGGATCATCATATTTTAAAGTGTGTATTATGGAATTATGTGGAGCTCCAAAGTGTCCAAGTGAGCTTATAGCAAGTATTTGCAGAAAAGACTGGATCTCAGTCTTGGCCTAAGATTCACAGAAGAACGTCACTGTCCCGCTGCCCTTAATTCACCTGAAGGCGCTTGGCCTCTGGAAAGGGCTCCATGACCTGGAGAAGGTGCCTGAGCACCCTGCGGAGATATGCTCAGGAGCCAGGACCGCTGTGGGCAGCACTCTGAGCTGCCTCTGGTTGCCAAATGCTGAACATCTATATGTTTCTGAAATTAGTAACAGAAATCCCTTCTTTCAGGATCTGTAGGTTGGTTGTCTTTGTTGAAATAGCACTCCATGATATGTTAGAAGGGTTGTTCGGTTTGGTTTTGTTTTTACTCTTGAAGCAGGATGTGTGTCTGGTGCCCTCCTTCTTGCAGCAGATCAAGGCGCCGTGGGAGATGTACAAGGATTCGAACCCATCCTCCTTCCCTGAGAAGTGACTTAAAAAAAAATTGAGTGCTGGGCACTTTTACAATGGAGATGATTGAATTTATGCCACTTTGCCTGCAAGACCTCATGCTTTCTGTGTTGTGACCACAAGTGAGCATGATTCTCTGCAGTCATGTGTGGGTGAGAATACCCATCCTCCAAGGATAATTTCCCCTACCATGATTTAGAGCCTGAGCATTTGAGTGACATCAAATGAGTTCTTCCTCTTTGTCTCTTTCAAGAAAGATTTCGGTCTGCAGCATTGTTCTGGATATCCTATCCCTGCGCTTACATCTCAGCTTGTAAATGTAAAAGTGCAGGGGCTGGCACAGTCTGTGCATGTGTTGAACAGGATGGTCAGATACAAACGATTTGTTGGGAATGTTCCTTGGCTTTTGCTAATTTCCTGACTGTGCCCAGAAATTCAGGAGAGTGCTGGTTGGCCTGGGCTATAGGTGTACCAGGGAGCACTCTAATAAATTCACAGAGTAGCTTATTTAATGCCATTATATATGCCAGTGTGCTGGTGCTGCTTAAGGTGCTAACACAGATGCAACCATATGGTTCCTCCTAGATTGAACACTGCAGGGAAATCTGGCTGGGGGATATGTCTTTTATGAAACCTGTTTGAGTAAAGAGGTAAGAGAGTCAGGTACACATGCTTGTTCCTCGGGACAGGAAGCTGGATGATTGGCAAACTGGAAAGGAGCATCACTGAGCATTAAAGAGCAGCTAAGAAAGCTCCAGCATTCAGAGCAAGTGTTGTAGGCATGTATGTGCATTGGTGAAGTTTGGTCACAAAAGACAAACTAACGTTTTACTCCAGGCTTTATGTTTAAGGAGGAATACCAACCTAGAGGTAGAATGGAAGTTAAAACAGAGGTATATAGTTTTCAGATTATTTCACAGGCTGTTAAAGGCTTGACTCCATCATGATCTTTCATATATCTGGTTAACTTCCCTGTAAATGACAAGCTGACTTGTTTTTCCATGGGATTTAGTCACATCCCACTTAATTAGAGTTCACTGTTCTGCCTAGTGACAGCATACTGCTCGGTGCATTCTCTGTGGTCAGGTAAGGCACCTGGGAAGGGGACACTAAGCAAAAGTTTTAGGTAATCACACAAGCTTTCATGTGTGGTTAAGCCTCTTAGTGCTCAAAAGAAAGCCTTTCTCACCTTCATAGCAGCAATTCCAGTCACCCTGACATCAAAATTGGTACCCAGGTGGGCCGCTGAGAATTAACTGAATTCTGTATTTGTCCCTGACTCTGCTCCTACCTGTTTAACAGAACATCTGGAAGGAGATGGTGCTGCAGTGACTCTCACTGAGTTCATTTTGGGGGCTACTGGTGAGCAGGGTGGCTTGACTGATTTATACACAAATTCCTGATTATTTCTGAATTGGATGTTCTTGCTCCTTCACTGCCCAACACCTTGCAAACATTTGCACCTGTACAGAGTGAGTGTAAAAAACTACCGGTCCAGATGGCAACACTTCTCACCTACTTTGCCCAGGTTTTGAAGCCTACACAAGCTGCAGGGCAGCAGCATCATGCTGAGGGACTTTTTTGATTTCTGTTGTGGCTCATTCCAAGGTACATGGTCCCACCTTCCCAAAAGGGGAGCGAGGCAGGAGGAGTAAGTGGAAGGATTCTTTGTGGCAACCTTTTCATCTTTAATAGTCAACAGGAAAAGTACTTTGTTTTTCAGATAACTTAGCTATGATATCATGATAAGAAGTTTGTCTTAATGTCCACTTCTGCAACGTATCAGCCAGATAATCAGTTTCTGCTCGAAGAATTTTAATGAGAGGTTTGTGGTCTGCGATCAGAACAGCTTCTTCCAATGTAAAGACCCATGGAATGTCCTCATACCAAAATGCAATAGTCAGAGCATGAGTCTTAGTTCATATGTTTCATGAAAGTGGAAGCAATTAGTCTCTTTGTTCCATTATTATTTCAGGTGAGAAGCATCTATACCTAGAGCTGAAGCATCGTCAACTGCAAGGGAAGAAAGGGAAATGTAACTTAACTTCTTAACTTCTTGATTTCATTAAATTACTTCTTAAAGTTTTCAGTCCCAAGCTGCCCAAGTAATATCTTTGTCATTGGATTTATTAATGCAGCTAAGTCAGAGAAAAACTCGTTATAATAATTAACTGTATGTAAAGAGGGTCTATAACAATGTATTCTTTGGCACAGTGCTTTTTTTTTGTCATAAGCTTACTTTCTCTGGAAGTAGTTTAAAGCCTTACACATCACTTTCATAACCCAGTCGTTTGCTTGTGAATAGAAAAAGCCTTATTTGTCCTTTTTCTTACCTTTTCCAAAGTATGGTAGACATTTCAGCACATATTTCAGGCTTCTTGTGTGTTTTCTCACTTACATAAAATATAAAATAAAAACCTCTCTCCACTTATATCTTGCGTACTTGTTCTATAATAAATTGAGATGTCACTAGTACACCAGCTATGTGCTGCTATTCCAGAAAAGAACCTTATTCAGGTTAATGATGATGCATATCAAGACCCTGGTTCCAACTCCATCTGCTGGTAAGCCTGAGATAAACCTGCTTTTGTAAACTCCTGTTCCCCATTTAGAAATGGAAAAAGTGTTTGGAGACTTTTGCATAGGACAAGGGAATAATAATCACATTGTTCTGAGATTTTACTTGACTACAGATTGTGACCTTCTTTTCATCAGAAAGAGACATTATTTTGGATGATCTTATGAGATCGAACCTCTGGTTTTGTGGAAAGGATTTTTACAACACCGACCTTTTACCCTTTTCTCAAAACTTGATGTTCTAGTTGTATTTATATTAACTGAAGAATACTTGACCAATTATGACACTGATTCATATTTAAAATAGTTCACTAATGTACATTTATTCAAAAGCACAGTACACAGATTCAAAGACAAAAGTTCTTTCTTTATATCTGAATAGATTATTGCCAATTTTCAGACTGTCCAGTTTGTATTGCCATTGTAAAGATAAAAAAGCAACTAACCTGTTGCTGAACACATTGACTTCCCTTTCCTTCTTCTTTTAATGATAATGTAACTTAATGAAACTACATCCACGCTTGACAGAACTGACCTACCTATAACATGTTTACATAAATGTCTTTTCACTTCTGATGTTCATAGAGACCCCTTTACTGGAGGTTTTTGAATCTTTTCAGAGTCCTACTGACATCAGTGAGTTATTAACCAACCTCATGGCAATGTCTTCCTTTGGAGAACACTGTTGTGCTATTGCAAACAGATTAGGATCAATTTTTGGAGATCTGCAGGTTTGATTCTTGTAAAGGGGGACCAAGAAACTTGGGCACTCTTGGCAACTTGTAAAATCTCAACCAATAAGCAACCCACTGAGAAATGTCTTTGTGTGTACTGGTTTTGGTGAAATAACTCAAATAATTTTGTTCAAGAGTGAGCCCCAAGGATTAGGTTTTTTTATAACTCCCCCATCTTTTGTTCCTTTGGCACTCCGTCTCTTGCAACAACAGATATCAGGTACCTCACTTAAGAACTGCTTATTAAAGCAATAATCACTGATCTTCACAGTGGGAACTGCGGTACTGAGCCAGAGCCACAGGTGCCAACTCCACCATACTTGGCAGCAAATATTTATAGATCATCTACGGTCCTGCTGCTTTTTTGGCTGTTTCTCTAGGAATTCCAGGCAATTGGCAGGCTTGTTGGAGGAGCTCAATAACTCCAGGGCAGCTGCCCTGTGCTCAGATATCCTATGCAAATGGCCACTGCAGATGTACAAATTGACTTCACATTTATCTAATGGATTAGATGTGTGAGATCAGTTTGATCAGTGCTGCAAGGCTGCAGTGAGCTGCATTCTGTGGCTATGCCCATGCGAATGAACCAGTCAGTGCCAAGGGACATTTCTGAGGGCTGGACCCTGGTTCTGTACCAGCAAAGTGTTCAAGGGCCCTTGGTCATTGTTTTGCCTCAGGCTGACTGGAAGCAGCCTTGTCACAACACTCTGGTGCCACAGCAGAGCTAAAATAATGTGACAGAGACGGACACCTTAGTAGCTTGGACAGGGAGCAGCACTGATACACTAGTTTGAGAATGGGCTTGTACGTCCAACATGAAGCATTTTGTGTTGACATTAACTCTGCATCTCAGCAGCAGACACCACAGTGCTCTTCTAATGGTAGCAAAGCCTCCAGGAACAGGCAGCTCTGACACAAGAACTGAAGTTGTGTCTTACACTGGCATGCGGAAAGGCACTGGAGCAGAGTCCAGAGACACCTGAACTACCAGCAACACCATCTGATGTATCGGCATTGTACAGCTTGGCCCCATGAGAAGTGAGATCAGTTGTGTTAGAGCTGTGAGTGTCTCTGCAGCTGAGAAGCAGGGTTTATCTTCTTGTGTATCATGCTGTCCTGACTCTGCTATGCAGATGATTTGGGATCTAACATTCTAGGAGTCCAGGAGTCCAGGGTCTAAAAGAGTCCAGGCACAGACTGAAGCAAAGGGGGTTCTCTCTGAATATGAGGAGAAACTTCTTTACTTTGAGGTGCCAGGGCCCTGGAACAGGCTGCCCAGAGAGGCTGTGGAGTCTCCTTCTCTGGAGACATTCAAACCCGCCTGGCCACATTCCTGTGTGATCTGCTCTGGTGAACCTGCTTTAGCAGGTGGGTTGGACTGGATGATCTCCAGAGGTCCCTTCAAACCCAACCATGGTGTGATTCTGTGATTTCTGCCCTGCAGTCCACCGCACAAGGAAGACATGTCCTCGGGTTAGCCAGCTTCCTAAAGCCAGCGGCAAGAAGATCCTAAAAACTCAGCTGTTATATGAACTATTTATCATCAAAGTTATTACAGTTAGGCTGTACGTGTGCACACCTCACACATTCTGCCACATATATCAGAATGAAAATTGACGAGATACACAGATGTCAGAAATTGGGAAGAGGTAGTTCCCCTATTAGAAATTCTTCATAGTTTTGCCAAGTTAAAGCAAATCACTTTGGTTTTGCTCAACCTGTAAATATCTTCTATATCCAGTGAAGAAAAAGAAAAGACCATTTAAGTTATTAAAAACTACCTTTTGTTTTTTATCTACCCTGATTACTGCAAGCGTTATTGCAGTGACGGCAGTATTATTGGAGTGACGAGTGAGTAATGAGCTCATTGCAAGAGAGAGGGAGCCGGGCTCAGCGGGGCTCCCCAGGTGTCTGGAAATTTGCCCTTTGCTTGTGCTACAGCAAAGCTTTATAGCACAAGTGGAAACTGGAGTGTAATTAAAATATATATATGTGTGTATATATATATATGTATATATATATATATGTATATCTGATGCTTTTTGTCGTACTGTGACTTCATTTAGATTCTGATCAAATCACAGAAAGTTTGTAGGTGCTCTCTTTTTTAGCATTGCTATCAATAATCCTAGCAAGCTCTTTTGAGAAAGAACTCTTTTCCAAGTTATGCTTCCCCAAATTAATGGGCATTATCTATCACAGATTATTGGTTAACCTCTACCTCATTTTTTTTCCCCCTGTACAGACTGAGTTTGAATTTCCACCTGCTTTTTCTGACTGACATCCAACACAAAGCTAGATAGATTTATGCATATTTTAGTTCATTGCAATGAAAATAATAAATTTTGTTTTAGCTTGGCAGTTCAGACAACATGGAAGGGAAATAATTGTCAGTCAAAGCAGTTTAAATTATTTTGATTTTTATTCAGACAGAAAAAATTGAAAATATTTTGAGTCAAAAAATGCTTTGTTTGACTTGAAATGAATTATTTTGATTCCTAAGGCATTTTGCTTTTTGACGTTTAAAAAAATATATTTGAAATATATTTCAAAGCTAAAAGTCACTTCAAATGGGAAATCAGAAATCTTTCAACTTCTAGAGCGTTTTCCAGTTCTTTTCTGTTAATGAACAATTTGTTGGAATTGATTAGAAGTCGTAAAATGTCCGGTCTCTCTGGACCTACATTTTCCACAGAAAAAAAACAAAGACAATGCCATGAAGTATTAATTTATATACTCAGAGGAAAAAAAAAGAAAATAAAGAAAACCAAAACCCGAAGCAAAGTGGAGGCCGTGTAGGCAGCTCTCGTGGACTTTCTTGCCCTTAGTTTCACATTTTTCTTCCCCTGCTGACAGATTCTTCTCACCCACTAATTGTACAGCGGGAAGGAAGTGGTTGTATGTTCCTTTCCAAGTTGTCCATCAACTAGTTGGTCACATACTTGCTACTTGGTAAGATTTTGCGGAGAACTGGTAATTTTTTTTTTTTAATTTATTTTATTTTTTTTCCAAAATGTGTATTTCAGCTCCTGAGTTTCTGCCATGTCTTGTGTTCTGTCATACTCTGTTACATCTTGTCAGACGTGGCAGCGTGAAATAACACAGCGTGACTGCTGGTAGCCAGTCAGAACTTGAGAAGTTGTGCAGCTGGGTGGAAGAGACCTCCACGTTTCCTTTTGAAGATTGTTTCATAGCAAAAAGTAAAGTTAGCGTGACACAAAAATACAAATCCTGTAAGTGTATTGCACAATGACTTTGAACAAAGTGATATTGCTGAGTATTTTTGTAAAGAAATACTCAATATATACTATAACGAAGCAAAATAAATAAAGGTCTGCTCACCTTTATGTTTAGCTACAGTGATGAATTTGACTGGTTAGGAGATCTCAGAAGAATCCAATCCAAAATCAGTTTTATGTTTATAAAATAGTAGGTTTCAGAAGTATATAGATAATCCAGAGAGTTATGATAATTTTCATTGACATATTTAAACACTGACATTCTTCAATGCAGAAATATGACAGTTTATTAATTTGTTTCCCACATTCTATCCTACACCTCATACTTTTCATATTGTTAAAAGAGGTTAGATTCATAAGCTAAATAAATAGTTTTTAAGAGATGGTTGGTAACGAGTAACAAATCTAGCTGTTGGTTTTGTTCTTCTTTTTCTCTAGAAAACTGGGGGAAATCTGAGCAAAGTAAAAGACCATGTCATTGGCAAACAAAGCCACTGCAAATTAACAGTGTGTGTGCCATCTGCTCATTTAAATCAGTTCCAGCATCTGGCTTTGAGATCCTGGTCATGTCTTCATTGCAACTTGGGGGTGCGATGTGGCTCATGGGGACCTGCCTGAACCCCAGTGAGAGCACTGGGTACCCATGGGGGCTCCTGCAGTGCACCAGTGGGACTGCAGCCCTGTCAGCATGGACAGCTGTTAAAATAAGCTTGGGCAGGATTTTGAAGGCCAACCAAACTTTCTTATCTCCACACCGACATAACCAGCTAGACTTACCTCCTTAGAATCACAGAATCATAGAATCATTTTGGTTTGAGGATACCCTTAAGATCATCGAGTCCAACCATAACCTAACTCTAGCGCTAAACCACGTCCCTAAGAACCCTGGCACAATGGTGGGAAAACAACCAAGCCATCCTTGTACCACATCTGTCTGCCTTTGAGGTGGCCACAAGTGGACTCAGCTCAGAGCTACCCAACTTACACTCCTCAAAGCAAGAGTGTTCAGAACTGAAGCCTGACTTCTACTCAAAAGGCAATTGCTTTTCTGCATCTTGTTTGTATGAAAGCTGCATCATGTCACCTTTTTTTCTATACTGCAGTATTGATATTATGCATGTTTTTAAGACTCTGGAGTTTCACATCTCAATCCTTAGTAGTTAACGTTCCAGTACTTACTGGTTAACAATTCAATACTTCCTAGTTAATCAGGCATTTCATAGCAGAATACAATGTACTTATAGAATGCATATTATTTCAATATAGAACACGTACACTTACGTGTGAAATTTTTTTGCACAGCTCTCTTTTTTGTGAGGAAATAAGCACACACATGATAAATAGATCACTCTGCGTACAAAAGCATATGAATTTCCTGAGTCAAGACGATGTTTCTTATGCACCTACACAGATTTCATAGAATAAAGCTCTGTTGGAATTTGCCTGAAGATAACAGGGGGGGGCAAATTAAATTTTGAAGTGGAATTCAGAACAATAGTAATATTTCCTGAAAGGCTACTAATTCTAGTGAAGCTATTTCAGGGGCCACATTCTTTGCAGGTCGCTATGGAGGGCTAGCTCATGTTATAAAATGATAGCACCCTTTTGTGCTCCGAGCTCTCTTCTACACCTGCTGTGTCCACTTTTTTTCCCCCTCATTTTCAGTTCTGCTTGGTCTAGCACAGGCTGGTGCTGAATGAATAGAAAGCAGCAATATAAAGAAATCTGCCCCATATCTCAGGGATTTTTTTTTTCCTTTTCAACAACGTCTAAGATGCTATTAGCTTCTCATAAGACCTAAAATAACAATACTCAAAGCCAAAATTACTAGCTGGTATTATTCCATGTGTTAAATTACCAGAACACTGAAGCTGAAAATGGGAAACACCCTATAAAATAACTCATTATGAACAATGCTGGTTTTCTCTTCTTGTTATTTTGGGTTTGCACATCCCTTTGATAAATTCAGTTAAGAGGGACAGTGCACCCACTCTAGTGCTGAGGACTACATGAAAAAAGCCTGTTCCAATCATAAAATATTTTCAGAAGAACCAGAAGGGTGTAGGCTCTAGAGCTATTTTATATTTATTTGGGTTTCTCTGATGATGCCAATACTTGTCAATCACATTTTTGAATGAGCTAGTTCAGACCCTGAAGAGAGTGTGTGCTGTGTGAAGCTCAGCCTGCATTTGCAAGATCTGTTCATAACCTGTAAATACTCAGAGGGTGGATTGAAACTAATCTACATCATCTGTGGCTAAATTGGTGTCAGAAAAGTTTTAGTTACAGGAATACACCTGCTCACTTTTAATAGCTTTCTCCAGCATTTTTCCACAGAAGCTTCCTCTTTCTCAGTAAATCAAAAGCATGTTGCTTTTTTCCTCCTGTGAGACTTGTCCGGTCTCTCGAGTCCTACTTCACCTGTCTAGAACACTACTTTACCCCTGACTGATGTATCTTCACGCCTCATAATCTGCTGTGAGTGTCTTCTTACAGCTATAGAAGGGGAGAAGGGAAATGACTGGGGAGGAACACAGTTCAGATGTGAGAGTCTTCTCATATTAGAAGAGATCAAAGGAACAAGAAGAGCAGAAACTAATGTTTTCAGGGCAGCTGAGGTATAGTCTTGAACAGCAATGATAGAAATCAAGGAAAAAGACATGGAGAACAAGAAAATAAAAAGTGCCTGGGGCAGGTAGGGATGCCTGTGAAGAAGCAGGAATGAAAGATACAGAAAATTAGTTTTGGGCCCCAAAAAGAGAAAAGTAGAATATCTTTGTACAGCCCTGTGCCTTTTCCTATGCACTGCTCAGTTCTGAAAGCAGCATCAGCAGGAAAATGCTGACAAACTACAGAAAAATAGTGCAAGTGGTTCTGGGAAGAACTAATAGAGAATTCAGGTTTCCTGTGATGAGTTGTGTGCCTCTTCTTCTCATCACCCATCCACTGCAATTATCTCAGATTCTTCCTTCATTTTGTCTGTGATCACCTCTCCCCACAGTGTCTTTGGAGCATCTCCAGTTCCCTGCCTCACATCTGCCGGGCTCTTTCCCAAGCCAGCAAGAAAACATCATGTCTGTTCTCATGCTGAAGACTTTCCCACAGTGGGCAGGGTAGCTACATCCCTCTCTTCCACTCAGTCCCTGGTTCCTCCAAAAGTCACAAACAGAAACCTCTGTAAATACTGAATTTGGCCAATGGGTTCAAATGTTTTTAAGGGAGGACTGAGAGATAAACAGGCAAATCCTGCAATCATGTAACTTTCATTTGTGTAGGAAACCAGGCTGAAAAATAGTTAGAAGCCTCGAAGAATTGATTTATGTGGAAAGATGATCACTGTGGTATTTGTTATTACGAGGTAGGCCTTTCTCCCTCTCTCTCTGTGGTTTTGACCAAATATTCTCATCTGGATCCTAGAAACTTTTCCCAACAAAAGTTTGTTAAAACTTGTATGTTCCCATGACACATTTCTAGGATTGGCATTTTTCCGATGAAAAAATATTTTCTTGAAACACTTGACCAGCTCTAGTGACCACATGAGCTATAATAATTTGTATTTACAGACCGAGCAGACTGGAAGAGCAGAAAATGTTAAACCAAACAGTATCCGCCCAAGCTAGAATAACTAAGAGGGATTCTCAATCCTTATGTCACAGGATACTGCTTTCTGTCAGCTGGGGCTAGGAAAGCTTTCATGTACTGACAGAGCTTTATAGTTTGAGGTTCCTATCCAATAAATGAATTTATCTTGCATTACTTTGGGATAGAAAGACAAGAAAATTCCACATTTACTTTGAGGAAAAGTCTTATGAAAATGGTATTTGTCCACCACTTTTTTTGGATGAAAATTCATAGAATGTCATGAGTTGGAAGGCACTCACAAGGATCATGGAGTCCAACTCCTGTTCCTGCGCAGGACAGCCCCACAGTTCACACCGTGTGTCTGAGGATGTTGTCCAATCGCTTCTTAAACACTGTCACAAAATGCCTGTTCCCTTCTTTGGTGGTACCTCATTGTCCATAAGAACTGTGTTTTTCAGCAGAAGCGATGGCATCCAAATCTGTCCCTGAATGGAGACTTCAGTTGCTCTTAGTGACTCCACTGCCAGGAATGTTCACTGGGGAAGTGAGGTCAGATTTTTCTTGCACAAGGTGATGGGCTATAATTTAGCAAAGGAAATCCTTTCCATTTGTGTGCAGCTTGTTTGTTTGTTTATTCTAGATAAAATTGTTAAGAGTTTAGCTAAAACCTTGTGCTTAGCTTGTCCAGATTGTTTGCTTTACTAAAAGATTGCAGTCCAACCTCTGCAAAGCAATCATTAGAGAGCTTTGCTTTTTATTGTCGCATTTAAGTGTTCCTGGAGCAGTGGCTGCTCTGCTGGAGGAGAGGGAGCAGATGATATATGTTTTGCTTCTTTTTAATCTGTCATCCAGCGTCACTACTACTCCAACAGTGGGCCTCTTTCTTCATTGCTTTTAAATTAACTGAAAAAATATTGCTTTTGAAAGGTGAAAGCATAAAGAATTGCAAGCAGCCCAATCAGCTTTGCTACATCTTTTAATGTACTGCTGCTTGCTAGTAGTCCTAAATGATTAGCTGGGAGAGACTAGCCATTTTGGAGTTCTTGTGCATTGTGCACTGCCTGTACTACAAGAACGTGGAGGGTTTTCTTTCCTTTGTCTCTTCACATTTGGCTCCTTTGCAAGTGGGGGCTCTGCTGACATCCACTGGTAGCCACAGGACAGCTGCAGTCCTGCAAACTGCTTGTAACCCACCCGTGCTAATCCCGTCTCCAGTGCCAAGTCATTGATTTAGTGCTGCGCTAGATGTCAGCTCAAATGTAAGGTCAAAATAATGTAATCCTTCCAGTTTCTCCCTCCTTCCCAGAGGAATGGCCCCCTTCCCCTTCCATGGTGGTGAATAAATTCAAGAGATGAAAACCTGCTAGCAATTTCTTTGGCTGCACTCACCAATTAGCAATACAGAAAATCGAACCACAGTTTCCTAGGTGTAGTGGGAATTTATAGGGAATGAGAGCTACCAGGAACATGAGCTTGTATGTTACTCATTATATTTTTTTTTTGTTTAAACTGCAATAAATTAAGACTTAATGATCAAGGGTGCAAGAATGAGGACTAGAGACCAGATGGGAAGAACTGAGGGCTCTTTGCTGTACACACTGTGCCAATGACTCTTCCTAGTCGTTAATCCAGAGCCTGTCCCATCCACGAGTACTGCAAGTACTGCAGTGCGAGATGAGTGTGAAGATAGTTAAGAACATGTCTAGCAATGTTAGCTGCTTCTGGCTCTTCGTGACTATGTCCAGATCACGTGGGCATGTTTGTAATACAATAAAATTCCTGGAGGTGTGGGTCTTTGGGTTGGTCCCTGTGAGCTTGTGTAGCTTTGCACAAAGGAAATGGAGAAAAAACTGTATTGTAGACTTTGTGGGACTTAGTGGGCAAATCAGGAGCCAGAACAGGATGCTCACTGAAGTACATTATTTTCTATATACTTTTAGCCAGTTCTTTGCATGCAGACTTAGTTATCTCTTAGTTAAATTGGTCGGTAGTTATAATCAGTGACAAAATATCAACTCTTATATTTACATGCAATCTCTCTTAATTTGTTATGTATATTTACTTTTTTTTTTCAAACAGTTTTATGGTCGCCTTAGTCACATGCTGGTTTTTCTCATTTCTGATTTGATAAATGCAATTAGTAAGGAGAGCTGGTAAAGTACAAGAGGCTACAGACCAAGCCATTTTCTTTTAACATTTGTGGGAGAAGTTGCAGCCATTTTAAGAATTAGAAAAGTATGGTAGAAATTATTAAGATCTTTCTTTTTTTTTGGATCATGACATCATTGCCAACCTGCATTGCTGTAACTGGAGCTGTAACTGAAGATGCTCACAGAGGCTCAACAAAACATTTTGCTGATCTCAAATGTAAAGGTCTGCCTTACTGTCCTACCAAAACCAATCGTTCTCAGCACCAAGGAATCAACATGCTTATCCCTCACACTGCATTAAAATTTCTAGAATGCAACTGGTCCAGTATTTTCTGGAGAATGGCACCAACTTTCTGGTCACCAGTAGTATTGCTTCTAAACCACAATATTTTTAGAACCACATAAAATCCTCAACAGTGGTAGCTGAGAAACAGCCGAGTCACTAAAAGCAGCAGCAGATTTGATGAGCACATGTCAATCTGAGGTCCTGTGTTCCCTCACATAATAACATGGCAATCGTGCAGTCAGTTTTGCTGTTTGCTGTGATTGCTGTCTGCTTTTGCTTATGAGGAGCCTGAGGCTATGGTGATACCCAGCAACTACCTACCTGTGGCTACTGCTGGAAAGTTGTTGGTGAGGAAGGATTCATCATGAGTACCGTCCCCAAGGTCCTTGGTCTTTGCTCCACAGCCCAGCTGGCTCCCAGCCTGCACATGGGAGAGTCGCTCCAGCTCTTCATCCTCCTGTTTCATCCAGGCCTGTTTTGCTAAGCAGCCTCAAATGAGTCCTGCAGCAAATGGACAGTGGTTTTTGTCCACTGAGGTGTGGAAAAGCCTTCTCTTCCTCTATTTCTGTAGATATTTAAGATTTATATATTTTTAAAACCACAAATGATTAATCTGCAAGAAAGTGAAGCTGAACAGATGAGTGGTGGCATTCCCAGGGAGGTGAAATGAGTTGTCCAAGTAGGCAGTTAGTGAAACCCAATTTTATTTGGCCAAGTCTTCGAGCTTCTCTGTTCCCCCAAGCTATTTGATGCTATTTTCCACTGTGCGTATGCATCTGTTCATGTAATTTAGAAATTAATATTTTAAAAACACTCCAGAAAATGTTTCAGCTACTTTTAAAATAAAACCTATGAATTCTCTATGAATGAAACGTGGGGGGAAAGCAGAGCATACCTACTTCATTACCCAGGCTTTGGTGCTCTGACTGGGCCACGCACATCATCTTTATTAAGGCATCCACAGCTTAACATCATAAGGAGAAGCGTTAACGTTTTCTCCTGGACCCCAAGAGGTATTTAAATTGGAAGTTGGAATGTCAAGCTGAGAGATCTGAGTGTGCCTTTTCCTTATGGAAAGTTCAATGCTTGGGAGTTCTTAATCAAGATTGTCAGATGTTTCCTGCTCATTTTCAGCCACCAACGGCAGGCATAGGTGACTCCCTCCTTGCTGTCGAGGGGCGGACAGAGCAGTACTGTGTGATCTCTTGCCCACTGAGCCACCTGCAAGTCGTTTCGCTCCAGCTGTGGCAGACCTCATGCAGAAACACAGCCTGGAAAGAGCTGGCTCCGGGCCAACAACACTGTTAGGGGTTTTTAGCTTAATTCTTTCACTGACCTCCTCCTGAGGAGCATAATTCATTAAGTACAGTATCATAAAGGCCATGGCGATTAGAAACAGAAAACACCGCCACCAGTGTAGCCCATAAAGGACGGATCAACAATACAGTGTGTATATATACATATATATATAAAATTCATGTTAGTTTATTCTGATATTAGAAGCTGAGAAGGAAATGTCTCCAGCTTTGCTTGCTTGGGATCTCTAGGTATAAGTTTAAATGGAAAATATTTAGTCTGTGCTACTGTAAATCCCAGTGTGGGGCACAGCAGGCTGTCCAAAGTCATCACACTCCTAAGCAAGGATGTGTGGTGAGGATAAGGGTCACAAGTCAGAGCGCTCCACCGAGTCCTCTGCTGCGAATGGAAATGTAAGATCTCACATCACCTCACAGATCACTACTTAAAGGGGAAAATAAAAGAAGAGAGGGTAGGATACGCAGGGCTGAGCATGTTTAAAGTCCATTTTGTAAGTTTTCACATGCTGATCCAGAAAAACAGTTGTGTTTAAGCACGACTACCATTCTTTTACCCTGCAGATGATTTTTCAGGTAACTCAGGGTTATGCTTGCTGGTCAACATCTTCTTGATGGAGATAGTTTTGAGATATTCTAAAGGTGAAAGACACTGGATAACCTGTTCTGATCAACCAATCTTACTCTAAGTAGAACTATCTTTAAGCTGGAAATTTGGTGTCTAGAATGAAAAGAGTGGTTTTACCCATGTTTGGTTTTGGATTGCAGCCAAACATAGAAACTTTGTTCATCTTCGGAGTCTGATGGCTTGTGTAATGGTTATAAGCAACAGCAGACTTAGAGGGCTTGTCATGCAAAAGCTGACGGAGTTTGAAGTTTTAATTATGCACTCATTGCTGCTCTGCCTTGCCTGATGGTTAAAATACAAAAAAAGGACAAATGTTACTGACGAAGGTCATACCCATTGTATGACCATTTTATGTTTTATCACATCCTGCTTTCTCTTCTTCAGTCTTTGGTTTCTGTGTTCAAGTGCAGCTAATTTTAATTATGAAAACACTGGATTGCTTTATTTGCACAAAGCTCACACCTTGAGGTATAAATAATAGAAGACTGTGAGAAATGGAATTAACTCAAGAGTTATCAGGAAGTCTGCAATAGAAGCTATAATGTGTAATTATTCCAACTTGAGGCATCTTGTTTCAGTTCCTTTGACTATTTTGATTGTTTATATTCCAAATTGAGGTTTTAATGGGTCTTTTCAAATTTATGGGAAATATAACTCACAGGGGAGAATGAGAACCTTGTATTTGTTGTAACAAATGCTGTAGTAAACACTGCAGCATCAATTTACCTATCTTCTGTTTCACTGACACTGTTATTCTTCATATAAATGATACAGGTTACCTCCATTTAGAGCCTGGTGAGTACTTGAAGATCAGACCATTTTTCAGCTGGAATGACAATATTTTTTTTAATGTACAATGTGAGACATTCAAAATTTAATACACATCCAGCCTTTCTGTAGTTTCCTGACTAAGTAGCCACTACACATTCATCTGAAAACTGTTTCAGACATAGAACTTGCTCGCATTATTGGGAGCAGTATAAAATTACACAGGTATCAATCACCTACAGGTCTTGAAACGTGCAGTCTCTCCTCATTATTGAAACATGGCACAGTACAGCACACCGAGGGCTGGATCATGCCTTGTACATCATTAAGAATGAAGTGTTGAGGGACAACACTGTCACCACAAACTCCTAGGGCTTTCCCAGTCAGTGCACCCTGTCTCCAGTGATATGTCATCCTTGAAGAAACGGCCATGTGCACCTTTTCCTTTCCTGGAGGTTTAGATGCGTGTGGGAACATGGGCCTCCTTTCTAACTGATCAGTTCAATTCTCTCCTGTTCATGAGAAGGGAAGTTCATGAGAAATGAGTCAGTCTGTTGTCCCTATTGGGCTTCTGGTCAAGCCATGCCATTTGGTAATAGATTGTCCTTAATTGATTTCTTGCTCTTGGATACTCAGGACCAGATCCAGAAAGGGAAGGAGTCATTATAGTGCCCAGTGTTGTGGTATTTCACAGTTATACACAGGAATGATATTCAAGGTATTGGGGGGCAGTGTGCCAAAGTTCCTGAGATATGTAAAGGTGAATGGTAGGCAGCTCAGAGTGAGACTCACCAAAGGCATCTCTTTACGTGGGAAAATAAAAAAACACTTAAAAAAGGACCTTTCCTGAGATTTATTTTGGCAGTTTCAGGACTGCAGTTAGATGATGTCGTGAAATGAATTCCAGGCCTGAAATTCCTCCTGGTTTTCTGTTCCAGTTCTGGAAGATGACAGATGTATTAGACCTAATTATAGACTACGTTTTCATTCTTTGTCAGTGGTGTGCTTACATTTGTTATCTAAAGCCCTTAAGATGGGATAGTGATCAGTGTAGGCTTCCCTGATGAAAGGTCAGAGAATTCCAGCAAGCTTCCCATCTTAACTGCTCTGTTAGGGCCATGTATTCTAGTAAATCAAATAATGCAAAGGTTCCTTCTTTGGCCTTTAGGTCAGCCGGGACTCTTTAATAACATCCATAGTATGAAATTCTCTTAATTCACCAGAATGGGATGGCCATACAAAAACTGCCCATGGTAAAAGGTCATTGATTTATGGTAATTCTCAAATTGAATGGGAGAGTACAAGTTGACCTGGGTCATCATACTCAAAGGACTAGAGACTTAATAATTTGCGTGGTCAAGCTGTAGTGCATGTGTTCCTGCCCTGGCTCCATGTATAGAAGTAGCCTAGAGACACTTCTTTCTCCCCACAGATTTTAGAGTGATCCCAGGATGACTGGCATCCTTATTTGGGAAGTCATTCGGGTGCACAAAGTCAATGGGATATGTATGGGTCTAAGCTGTTTCCAAAAGTATCTGTTGGACTGGGTGCTCTACATTATGCATATGATAATGATCACCGCTTTGATCACCATGTGAAAGAATTATCATGCCTACACATTGGTGTGACTCCATATCTGGACCAATTTAAGTTTTTCTATCACCAATTAAAGCACATCTGGAAGTCCTGTTAGTATACAGGCTGTGTTATTGTGAGAAGAATAATATTGCTTTCACGTGGGAGACACATCTCTGATGTCTTTATGCTGTTTTGTTATCCATTCTACTCTTGCTATTGGTGAAAGATGAACATCTGGAAAGCAAAAAAAAAATTGTTTGAAAAATAGTGATCTCTTATTCCTCTGCTTGGGTAATTTCTCGCTCTCTCTCTTCTCATACTGTACATTTATTTAGTACCTGTGGTTTGGGTTTTTTGGGGGGCTTTTTGCTGAGTGAAGGTTAATATTGTTTAAAAGTTAATCTCTAAAAAAGCAGATGGATAGTAGAAAGTTTCAAAAAATTCGTAATATCAGCTGTGGAAGGGCACCAGATGTCTGGCATGACATTTCTAGTTCTAGTGTGTTGATTAGCTATGTTTGTGGTGCTAGCACATTCTTCATTGCCCATAACATAGCATACTTAATTATTGTGAGTATTGCACTATTTCATCCCACAAATACAAAAGCAAATGCAAATACAGGATCAGAAACATGGTCTTGAGTTTATATGAGGAAGATCTGCAGGAACTTGATTGTAGAGCATACAAGAAAGAAAACATTCCCTCTTTTTTTTTCATGGTTGCTCGGTTGTTATCTTGTTATTTATAGGCATTGCAGCAGATTTGTGGTCAAAGTAGGATGTAAAGTGCATGTGTTGAAATTAATCATGTTTTGCCTTTGCTTTTGCTAGAATTTTCAGTCTTTTATTCAAGGTGTTCCACTCTTGGGTGTGTTGAATTGCTTCCCTCTCACTTGCCATTCACTCTAGAGTGAGCTGGATGTAGGTGGCTCAGTAAAACACTTCGCGTTAAGTGGCGTGATTTAGAATTATGGGTACAACACGTTCTTGGATCAGTCTGATGTTTTGCCCAGTTACTTGGCGGAATGGTTGAAGGACCCAGAGCACCTTCCTTCCTTACTGCCTGTGGAAGAGCAGCCCTTTGGGGAAGCCCATTAGTCTCATCCCAGGAGAGCAGGAAGGTTTAACCCCTCAGTGCTCACTAGGACCACTTAAGAAGTAATTTCCTATGGTAACAATGCAAAGCATATGCTGCCTAATACAGGTGGGCAGAGAACTAGCAAGGCATTTTTTTCAAGACTTTCAGTGCTCTATGGGGCAGTGAGAATATGTACCCTTGAGTCAACCTGAAGTATGTTTGTCCACAGTTTCATTACTGTGTGTGTCTGAGTTAGTGTCTTCATTAAAATGATAAGTTTCTCTAAAAGCTGCAAATGACAAGTGACCTTATAATGTAACGTGGTCCTGCTTAGTCTGCAGGAGAGTATTAAATGTCAGGACTTATAATTGTAAGGATTTGATATTTATGAAGGTCAGTTCTAGTGTGAGTAATATAACATAATATTACATTTAAACTAAGATCTGTGTTCATAGGAACCTTTTAAAAACACACAGCTGCCACTGCTGAAATAGTGCAATGATAGATGATGATTTTTTTAGACTTAACACATATTGTGAATTTGCAACTCATGTAGGGTTTGTATTAAAACCTGACATGATATTTTAATTTAAACAGAGGTTAGATTATTAAAGTTGGTGACCAGCCAGGAGTATATCAACATTAAAAAATGTCCATTTACTTGACTTTTGGTGTCCTTTGATTTTATTGGTAAAATACATTAAAAATTCACCTGAATAGTTGTGCATAATTAATACATTTCATTCAAAAATTGACACATTTTGCCTTTATTTGGAGCTTAACATTGCAAACCAGAGTATATAATATTTTTTTTTCATTGTAAAGGGAAAAGAAACCCCATTCCACAAATTGAATATTTCATTAACATTAAATTCATTCAGATCAACTCACTATTCAAAATTATGGAAATGAAGGACTTGAAGTAGCATTTGTACTGTATGTTTCTTGGAAAGACAGTTTCTTGAGGAGATTCTGTTCCCCTGAAACCTGATGGCCATTCATGCACAAGTTATACAGATACAGATACAGATACAGATACAGATAGAGCACATTTCATGTGAAGTTAGTCTTGATAGAAGCAGAATGTCCACAGTTATCATTAGCTATAAAGCCTCACTGGATGCCCAAAGCCTTTCAGTACCTGGCAGGATTATACTTTGTGTTTGTATCTTTCCTCTTCCCATCATCAAGGCATCTCTTATCTGATGTGTGAAGTATGTAAAGTACCCATGGAAAACATAATAGAACAAAATTTGATACATTTTCTGTTTTCCATGATGTATCTGAGTTTTCATGCTGAGTTATTGTAGAAGGAACATGCCTGAATCATTAATTAATTGTTTTGTCTAATCATTTAGGTGAGCACTGAGCTATGTAGGATGGAAAGCTGTACTGTCGATGAGCCTGCCTCACAGCAAGCACCATAAAAATACAAGAAAGGCAGGACCTCTGATGGTTCATGACACAAGTATATTACAAGGATGGAAAAGTCTTTTAGTTATAGAGAAGTTATAAGATTGAGGAAAAGTCTGGAGCTGGGCCCTTTATGGCTGTAGATTTATTGGTAGAGCTGCAGTATGTTATTTGAGGAGGATCAAGTGATGTGACTCTGGCTTTTTAAATGCCATGAGCCTCCTGTCAAAGGATGTAGATACCGTGGACAGCATTCATATGGCCAAATGTAGGTAGCTATAATGCAGACAAGTCTGAGCAAATCATCAAAATACCTCTTCTAGTCAGTGGAGAGCAACAGAGACTTTTAGGATACAATTACCAAAACAGAACTCTAAGTCAAGTGAATAATTCTCTGAAGGTCTCCATTTCTCTTGTCAACAAGACAATCTAAGATGAATATTTCAAATACAAACATAGTAATCTCTGTCTGTATGAGACAGCAAAATAGGCAGGGTCAGAGGTAATGTGACTATCCTACGTAGCTGGGATTAATTGTTCTTCCTGGATGACTGTTACTTTAGGGTTCAGCTTCATCTTGTCTAATTACGGGTGTTTTGCTGACTTGCATAATTTAGGAATCCAGTTGCCAAAAGTTGTCCTTCGGTTTTTAGTTGTCTTAACAGTTTCTGTTATATGCAATAGAAGCAGACAGACATATTCACAGGAGGACTGGGGGCTGAGGTGGTTTGAATAGCCCTCTGTAAATTCTGATTTCTGGCATTACAGAATTCTTACAACACCTTAAAATGTCTTTCCCTCATAGAAAGAGGTACCTTGGTCAGGAGTTTTATAAATCCTGAGTCAAAATCACAAAAATATTCTGTCAGGGTTAGTAATGTTGATATCAGAGTTGTCTAAAGAAAATTCTGAAGATGTAAAGGGTATATGTTTCACCCCTCAATGAATCCAAATATTTGTGTGAAGCAGTTTTGATCATATAGTCTCCTTAACATACATGTTTCTTAGGAATCTCAATTATATTCAGCTTACTCCTTCTACCCTTCCTTCCTTCAGACTTATCTCTGTTTCAGATATAACATCTTCCTTTCCTACACTCTCTGCTCAAGTAACCATTCCTTTCTCTAGGGAAAGTTGTCATGAGCCGAAGACAGTGGGATGAAGAAGGAAATATAGTTTTCCCATGCATTATAGCAGAGGAAGGAAGAGAGGTGGCTGTCGTGGGCTTCTGGAGACTTTCCTTCCCCTTTCCTTCTGTCTTCACTACCCTTGAAACAGCATCATCTTCCCAGGAGACAGAAGACTGCAGCACCCCTAAGTAATTCTTGGTGGGAGGCATCAAAAAGTGGATAGACCAGCCCCTCAGTGAAGCTTTTCCTTCAGCAGGATTGAAATGTGAGAGCTGGTTGATATTTTGGAATTAGTATTTTCCTTGCTATCAGAGAAGAGCTTTTTGGTGCTCCTGGGCAATACAAAGAGAAATGATCCATTAAGAGAAAGACAAATTCCCCCATTAAAAATAAACAGCTTACAACAAAAGGGTTATCAAGTGCATTCCACATCAGTGCAATCACATTTCACTTTAAGCAACTTCTAGCATAATTGCACACAGAGAGAACATTAGACAGAGAGGGTTATTACATGGATTACAATTAAAAGTATGTCCTTTCATAGGAGGGATGTAGCGTCAACTCAGTGCAAACAAAAAAATTAACATTGCTTGTAAAAAATGGTGGAGCTGTATGTGTTTCAGAAATGGGGACATCTCAGTACATCTTTGGTATTGGAAGTGTATTTTGTCAGTTGTAAAACTTTGTATGAAGTAAAATTTGTGCAGATATTGGGTATGTTGGAGGTTTTGTTGGAATGGATAAAGTGTGAAACATGGTGGAACACGAAGTGCATCCATGCTGTCATTTGTGGTTCTGAATAGGTGCTTTGAGGGTGTTTTGAATGCTATTATCTTCTTGCAAAGTAATTTAATTGTGTTTCAATGATTACAGTGATAGGAAACAATTTAGTAATTTTAGGTGGTCTAAATTAGGTTGCACATGAGTGTCTGTATAATGGCAGTTTCAATTGAACCAGCTATTTTATTCTAACAGGCCAGGATTATGAGCACAGTTGCTTTCTAGATGTTTGCTTTTGGTATTCTGTAGGATTAAAATGGGTTGTGAAAACATTGGTCAGCCCAGGCCTCCAGCTCCAGCACCTCTCGCTTTGACTGCAGATGAACATAATGATGAGGTGAAGGACCAGCTATAATGTATGGGAAAGAAATGAAGCATTTCCTTCTGCAAGGACCATGTGTTGTCTTTCATAGGAAAGTGTACATGCTGTTTTTCCTTTTGATCTTTACACAGTATTTTCTCTGTACTGTTGAACTGCACCAAATGTCTCTCTGAGAGTTAGGCAAACAAACGTCAACATTTTGCCAACTGGTGTGAAATTAAAAAAAAAAAAGATTTTTAAAAATCTATTTCAACTGCTTTTCTGTCAGACAATGATTGTATAATTGAAAGACATCCAGTTGATAAAAAAGAACATATTTTTTATTGGCAGCACAGTAACTTGAGTTCAAAGACTGTATTTGCCAAGAGTGCATAACTCTGTAATGGCCGGCATACTTTTACAAGTGTTCAGTGGTATTACTGACAGAAAAATCGCTTTGGTCCAAGACAGATGTAAAATACTTCATTTAACAAATATTTACTCCACAATTATCTGAAAATGTAGAAAGTACAACCTGACATGTTTGAATATCTAAAGAACCTGTTTATGGGGTATTCTATTATTGTTCCTTCATAATAATCCAAAAAATATAGTTGCAGGGGAGGCTGGATGATTTAGGATATTGGTAATAGGATACAAAGCCTTTCACTTCTTGGTCGGCAGTTCAAATCTGGCTTAGGTTGGTAGTAACTCAAAATGATTGCTGTACTATGTCACTAGGGTTAATCATAGGTTGGTGCCTTCTAACTTGCAGAGTCCACCACCATATGACTAAACTGACATGACAACCACAGACTATTGTCACTTTTGCAAGAATTAGTGTCACCAAGGAGAAGACCATGAAGGTGACTGCAAAGGTAGAGGACCTCAGTACCTCTTTCCTAGAACCATGCAATTAGAACCTGGAACCTGCCTTTTGGATTCTCCAGGAACCTATCAGGAGGTTGCTACTAAATCGGCAGCAATGGAGTCAGGAAAAACTGTAGATTGAACATCATTGAATGTCAGCACGGAAGTATTAGGAAATACACGTCATTATCAATTGTCGTTGCAATAGACACGCTGACAGAAAATTGTGTGGCATAATTATTAACAGATAGTTGGAAGACTAGCCAAAGCATGAGAGTTTATCTCAGTTTTTATTTGGTGTTTTGAGTTTGTGAAGCAACAGAACACTGAGCTTTTGGTCAGAGGTGTAGATATTAGACTTGAAAGTGAAAACAGCTACATATTTCAGATGCATAGAGGGTTGCATCCCTTTGAGTTCGATGCCTGTCACTGCTCCTTTGTGGCCGTGTCTCTACTTGGGAAACTAAACGTGGCTGGTGCCCGTTTCCCATCCCTGAGACCATCTGGCATGGCCTAGTGCACATCTACACCCTGCAACTCTCGCTGTCCAGAGCAGGATACCATAACAAAACTACTTACAGGCAATAGTCCCTGACCACTGGTAGCGTCCCAAGTGTGCTTGGGAAAGGTTTTGGAAGAGTATGAGGTGATCCAGGCCAAAACTGTACCAGGGACCATCTAGCAGGATGATGGTACAAACTATCACATTCTGATACCAGCACATGCCCAGGCAGTCTTTAATTTGGTAGTGTAAGAAAAGCTGTGTGACCTTAGCTTGGAGTTTTTGTCTTCCTTCTTTCAGTTAAATACCTCTGGAGTGGAAATAGTGGCATTTTTGTTTCTTGTGTTTGTTCTTGTGTATTTGGGGTTTTCAGAATAAGATTTGTTAATTGTTTGACCCATGCTTCATAAAAGGCAATGATTTTGAACGGTATCTCTAGGCCTGGTGTACAAGTAATTGTATATTAATTGAGGTTTAGCACTCTACTTCTGTCTCTCATGCTAATGTGTAAATGCTGGTACCTAATGAATTCAAAAATTTCAAGGAACTTGCTTAGTATGAATAGACAGAATGCTACTAATTTTAGGTAAAAAACAAGGAGGTATTGGGCATTTTAAAAGTTGTTCCTTGCTGTCTTTGCTGAGAAGTGCCTAGCTGTTGTGGAACAGAAAGAAGAGACTGAAGAACCTAGTGTGAAATGGGGATTATTTCCAGGTTCTGCTGCATTGTTTGCCATGGGCCAGGCAAGCGGTGCACAGAGACCTGGGTGAGATGGATCAGGGCATCACCGAGTGTTTGGTTCAGAGGAGAGGAGGAACAAGGGAGCACACGCAAGAATGGCATGGCTTGGGCAAGAGAGGGAAACCCCAGGTACACAGAGAGGAAGACAGGCAACATGGATAGGGAAAGGTAATAATAGATAATATTTTATTAATTATTAAGCTAACAAAAGTTTTATGTCCTCTAAAACAGCACAGAGATTACGTAAATACAGTTTACATCTGCATTTTTCCTTCCTCAGACGTCTTTAACAACTTTCCTCTCCTTGTTTTCAGCAAACTGGGAAGGGATATTTGCAGGGGTGTCTTGATGACTACAGAGTTTTATCAGAGAGTGAACAGATTCCAACAGCGCTGGAGTTTTTTTTTGTGGTTTTGTTTTTGTTTGTTTGGTTTTTGTTTGTTTGTTTGTTTATTTTGTAGAAAAATGTTGTGGGATATTCATGCATCTTCTTTGACTTCGAGCTCAGATACTCAGCAACAGGATATACTATCCTTAAAGGAATTGCTCTAGATGATCCAGTGTGCTTCTACCATTTCAGTACTAATTTTCCTCCAGGTGAAAGTGATAGAAGTCTTTATTTTAAATTATATCCTTCCTCCCTGTCGAATGTTGCAGTCTGTAGCAATGACTGATGACTTTGCGCTTCAAGAAGTTGTTTAAAAGTATACATACCATTACAGGTGCTTATTTAAGTTACATACATTTAAAGAAAGATATTTAAACATAGAGGCTGTGGCTGGATTCAGGTAACCGAATTAAGGAGCCTGACTTGGATCATAGCCACAGCTTGTTCTCTTTCTAATTACTGGAGAAATAGGCACCTCCAGGAGAAATTTGTTCTCTGTCAGCATCTGCATTGCTCTCTAAGACCTCCACTGCTTTCTGTGGGTACCTGCCTGCACGGACTGATGGGCCAAGGCAAAACGAACCCCATTCATGACCATGCTGCCCCAGTATGGTGTGAACCCATGCTACTGGGACCAAGACTTTAGGTAACCGGTTACATTTTGAGTGCCCATTCTTTGATGTCTTAGAAGACCTGACATTTTTTGGCTTTCAGCTGTTTTTAGAGTATCTCAGACTGGGTATTGTGGAAAACTTGGATTATGCTTTTGCCTAAAACACTTTCTGATTCCTGACTGCATTTAAACAGAGACAACAGTTGCAGATGCCTGATAAAAGGCAGAGTAATCCTCTCTTCCACCACAGAGGCAGGGAACAAGAAGTCAGGTCATTAACCAGATCCCCATCCTGGACATCTCTAATAGTTTGTTTTGTTACCTGGCTCTACCACATGACGGTAGTCAACGTTCATTCTTACTCTATATGAAAAGAAAGCTAAATACCGCAGCAGGCACTAGGAGTGCTGTGCCCTGATTGTCTGCCAAGGGGCACGCAGGACAACTCATTCCATGGTTTGTGCTAGTTGCTGCCTGTGGCATTCTTAACTGCTTATAGTAGCCTCAAAGCATCTCTTGATTGTTTTAGGGAAGTTTTCCATCCTGAAACACAAACCCACCCTGGCAGCCATATGGGACTCTGCACCCTTTAGCCTGCATGGGGCGAGACCGATGTGGGGCAGAGCCACCTCGATGCCACAAAATGGAGGGTCAGGGTCTATTTTCCCTCCATACATCTTTGTCTTCATTTACAACATGCAGACGTGCTAGTCCACAGACAGAATCCTCCCTGTCTTATACCTGTGTAGCTATGTCGATTGGATGGTTGTTGCTCAGTTACAAGTGATAACTAAATTAGATCCAGTGGTACTGCGTGGCTGGAACTGAGGATGATGTTTTGCTATTGTGCACGCACTTGTAAACAATAGAGAAAAAATAGGTTAAATCCTTTAGAAATGAAAAACAGACTTAGAGAACTTGGTCTATAGGTTTTTTAGAGTGTAGTTCTAATGACAAAACTTATAAAAACATTCCAAAGTAATGTAGTGTGATGACCCTTGCTCATAATCACAGAAAACCTCTCCAAGTTTTTGATTTTTTAATAAGCCTATCATTAATCTTCAATGAAAATAATATAGATTTTATGAAGAAAGCTCAGCAAAGTTCTTGGAAAACTTACAAGACATTTAACAGCTGAACAGTGTATCTCACAAATGGACTTTAAAGGTGCTCTTTCAAACAAGCCTTTATTTGATCTGGTTTTATAGTTAGCAATTGCTTTGGTCTGAAACCTCACCCATCCTTTCCAACTAATAACCAAAAGAATCCTGAAATATAGCACTCATTGGAGGTACAGCATGACAGCCCATAACCAATTAGTATTACTCTTAGACTTTTGAGGTTGGATTTATTATTTCTTCTAAGATATCCTACTTTAACAGAATGGTATATGTGTACATTCTGAACAAAATAAATCACAGGATTAACAGTATTTATATGTACATATATATAATAAACATGCAACTGAAGTTATGGATTTTTTTTTTCCCCTTTTTTGTAACATTGAGCATTACTTAAATGTTTTCTCCAATAACTTTAATCTGGATTTCCTTTCTGATAAAACTCTGGTTGTTTGCAGATCCACCCGTCAGTTTTACGAGGATATCTTTAAGACATCACAAATATAAAACAAACTGGAAGGAAGAGCAGCTGTACGTACAAACAAACATCACAGGCACAATTAATCTGCTTAAAGGGTTTATGAGGGGAAGCATAAAATATCAAATAAAGGGTAATGGGAAATATTTAAAAAATGCTGAAGCTGGTAACAATCCACAGAGCAGAGCAGCCAGTGCACGTTCAGGAAACAGAATGTAGCTAGTAACTCATTTGGTTGGAAGCCACCAGCTCTCTACCTCCCAACCTGAACTATGGGGCTGTTTCATGTTTCTAAACCAGATACAGTTCTAGATATATATAATCCATTTACTTTGTAGATTACAATTTAAAGGATATTCCTTTTTTAAAAGTGAAGATGTTAATGAAAACTTTAGAGGCCAGTTTTGTTTTCTGTTGTTCAACTTAAACCCAGTATGATCCCGTTCTTGTGGCTGAAATTTATGTCCTTGCTTTGATAAGAGAAAAACATCCGTACACGTGCTCTTTCTCACTCTCTTACTTTTGCTTATGCACGTACACACACCCCAATGACAACAAGCATATTGGAAACAGGCAGTGAATCAAGCAGGTGTATGAATATTTTGGATACTTTTAAAAAATCTCACTATATGCTTTAAGATAAAAAAGATTATTCTATACCTAACCACAAGCGTTATCATCAACTCCAAAACCCCATTTTAGAATCTGAATTAGTTGGATAATCATTTGTGATGTTCTCGTGTTAACCTTAGCAGAAAGTTTCAGCATGTACCAAAATGAAATATTTTGGTACGTAAAATATTCTGAGGTTTAATATATGAGACTACATCTCCTCATGTCACATGTAAAGCATGTTTATCTCTTCCTTTCTCACTGTTCATGGAGTCATGTATGTACCAAAGAGACTCTGGTGGTCTGATCTGCTGGCTATTGTATTTCTGCCATATCCACCATGTATTTTTAAAATCTGATAAAATGTGTCTTAGTAGATAGAGGTTGGTGTTCATATGATTTAAATTCCCATTTGTCCAAGAGGTTTTGTTCAAGATACACAACAAATATAATCAGAATGGTTCCTTAAAGAAAAAAAACCTCTTGCCTCCACTCATGGGAACACAGAGGAAGAAGGTTCCTTTTTATCATAAAGTTCACTTGGCTTTGGTTGTATGTAAGCTTTTTATCAACAGACTATCAACTTATGCCACTTCCTACAAGTCGGTGGAGTGTCATGTACTGTCTCAAAGGAAGCTGTGCATTAGGTCTTTCTTGTTTGAGGATGGAAGGTTTCATCACAGGGACAGTTCCAGTTTAAACTTTGGTTTCAAAGGGTAGTTTAATTAGTGGTTTTGAAAGGACCTGTCTGTGCTGGATTCTGATCTCACTTAAATTGATGCAGTTGTGGAAATGCTGTATGAGATCCTGTTGTCTTGTAAAGCAGTTCCTTGAGAAAAATCAAAATGTATAGGAAAAAAAAAAAAAGTTTAGCAGAAAAAACAAAATATACTTAAAAAAAAAAGCATGCAAAAGAGCAACACTTCAACGAATTTTCCAAGACGACGAAGGCATAGTGCCTTTGGATTTCTGCCTGTTTGTGCACATGAGGAATGTTGGTATCTTGGGATAACCACGCTCCTTGTCATGTATTATGCTTTATATGGACTCAGAACTGTCATCGCAATGCACATAAACATTTTTTATTTTCTTCACCTGCTCATGTGGCGCACACCTGGGGTTTGCTGGCAGCGTGCTTGGCTTCGGCAAGCGAAGAGGAGACACTGCCAGGTTGGAAAGCAAGCCCTGTTCCCTTCATGTCAGTTGAGAAGAGTTGATCCCCTGCTGTTTTTATGGAGTGGTTAAGGATGGGGCTGAAAAACTTCAGCTTCTACTGAAAACATAAAAAAGCGGGGGAGAGTAAACTTTTAGAGACTCAAACGGTGCTTTCCTTAGACCTTTAGAGCAGAAGTCCCTTTGTTGTCCTGTTGTCTCCGTAGTTTACCCCTGGTGACTCCTGAGTTTTGTGTCTTTGCCACATGAGCAGCATCAGTGCAAAGTGCCGTGCCAGGCGAGGCAACGAGCGGCCTTTCAGAAGTCAGCAGGATGGCACAGTGCTCTGTTGTTGCTCTATTAACGTAATAGCTTGGACTGAAACCTTTGTTGCTGGTTAGTGCTTCCTGGAGTAGAGGAAGTGTCAGCTGTGTATTGCTCAGAGCTGGCTGAAACTTTTATAGAGGAACTGAAATTTTCATTGATTTGAGTTCATGGGCATTACATAAAAATGCAAGGCTTCCTGCTAGCTTTTTTTGCATTAGTAAACATTTCGTTGAAATGCTTTCTGGTGTCTGCTTGTCGGCCTCCTCGACCTGAAAGCTGCAGGAGAATGGAAACACAGAGAGGAAACTCTTGGCTGTTGCCTTTTGATCAGCAAAGCACTGAAACATCAATGCTAAGACATCTTCTGGACCATCAACAAATGCCATCCTTCCAGGAGTACACACCGACACACAAAAATGGCGATTGGGTGACTGAAAGCTTATTCCTACTCAGAAGGAAGACATCTTACCTCTTTCTGTGTGAAAAAATAGACTCTTTCATGCTCTTTTGATCCTGTGGCCAACCTGTTTGGGCCATTTGGAGTAAGGGAAGTCAGAGACCTGTCCCTGCCCACACTCCTCACTTACTCATGTAAATGACATTTAGATGAGGTTCTTAGTGACATGGTTTAGTGCTAGAGTTAGGTTATGGTTGGACTCGATGATCCTGAGGGTCTCTTTCAACCGGAATGATTCTATGATTCTATGATCATCCCTCCCTTCGCCATCGTGGGAGCTGCTTTCACAGGGAAAACTGGCTTTCTTAGGCCCCTTTATCGCTGCAGGTGCAAAACATTGTGGTCGTAACTGAGTTTGAAATAGGAGAATTTTGTTGGTTTATTCTGAGAAGACGGTTCGTGCTTTGAGTTAAGACTGAGATTTGTTACTGGCAGGGGTGAACAAATTGAGCACACTCGGATTTGATTTATGGGTGTGATCTTTGAAAGCGAAGTTCTGCGATGTCGGTTGTAATGTAAATAACAGCACCAGAAGCACCAGCTTGGAAGAATCTACATATTTCTAGTGCCGTTTCTGCTCTGTACCCCAGTTATCTGGAGGATGGATGCCTTTATGTATTTTAAATCAAAGTAATCCACAACTATACAAGTGATCAGAGTATTTTCAGGTGCAGTTCTTTAGGAACAGCTTTCATATTTCAGTAATCCTTGTAAGGCTGACTTGGACAAGTCTTCCCTCACACAGTGTGTGGCATTCTGCTGCAAAAAAACCAAGGGTGTTTCCAGTTAAAATTTGGCCTTCACATCAAGTCCATCCTTTGGCAGAAGAGTTTATATTATGTCATGAAGAAGTCCAATAATCCAATAAATGCACATCCTTGAGGTATGGAGTTTTTTTAAAAAATTTGAGTATTTACCATGTTATTAACATTTATCCAGCTGGTTGGAAAACAAAAAGATGGAGAGTGAGAGACTATGCAAGTATGTATATGTCTTTAATATACTACTGAAACAAGCAGCAGAACAATTCAACTCTCTTGGGCCAATTCCATGGTGTTTTAAAAGCAATGTTTATTACAAAGTATGGAGTTCAAGCTGTGGAATTCATGTCTTTGCTTCCTGCCTCTTTCCACTCACACCCAGCAAATTCAGTACCTTCAGATAGTTTGCGGTGGTGGGAAGGGATTGACTGGATCTGTTTTAGGAACACAAACTTTCTGAAAAATTTAGGACCTGACTGAGGATTTGGATTTTGAAGTTCATGGCTGTTCAGGTCCCTGCTTTTGATTTTCACCCATTCCTATTTATTAGTATTTTTGCTACTGACCACTGTCAGAGAAAAGATTTTGGACTAGATAGAACTTTGATCTGACTCAGTACATCTGTTCTTATGGCAAGTGGTGCATTGTGCAGGAAATAGCTGACGCAACTTCACAGATTGCTGGTTGGTTCCAGACTGGAGTTAAAGATGCTCTATTTTTCCCTCGTGAAGCTGAAGATGTTTTGCACTTTGGCCACCACATAGATGTCTCTTCCCTCAGGGACGCTCCAGCTAGCTGTTCTCTGATGGAAGATAAGGATTGTTATTAATACATTCTTTGCCTCACCGAAACACATTTTTCTGTTCTGACCAATAGAATTCTGATTTGTAGATCTTTGGAACATTCTGTCTGGTTTATTTATTAATTTATTTATTTACTCTTCATGACAGAATGACAAAAGTTTCTTATTTGTGGGACACAGGTTTAGATTTTTATTTTGAGGCCTTTGTGACTTAGATTAATTAAACTGTTACTAAGTGTTTCTGGATTTAAACACCTGGGGAAGATAGGGAAAAATATTCGTGAGCTACTCCATGGGATTCTTTGGCTACATTAGCAGACCAAACAGATCTAAGATGTTGGCTCAAGCACTGGCATGCAATCACCCATGTTAGTAAGCTGTTCATGCAGTTCTGGGCTAGGTAGAATTTCCCCAGACAGTACCTGGCTACAGTTTGGGATCACTGTGGGTGGGGAGCCATTTGCAAATGGAAGTCTGATGAGGCCATCAAAAGGGGTGGGGTTTGAAATTCTAGCTGTAGGGACACATGCTGAGTTGTGATATGCTAGTTCGTCACAGGATTGAGAATGTTTCTTTGTTACAGTTCTAATCCTGTTATTTTGGATGATTTTTTTTTCCACTGTCTTCAGAAAGCACTGAATCTAGTCTTTATTGTCCCATTTATTTTGCTGTGCTAAGGGACGGGCCTTCTCTCTTTCTTGGCTGGAGAATTCTAGGCCATTTAATCACAACAATCTGTTCTTGCAGATCATCTTAAATAATAACTTTTTCAAATACATGCCCACATCATAACTTCCTAAATGAGCATTTCTCATCTATTATTTATATATTTCAAATATTTTTTTACCCTACTATTGTGTTAATTCTTCACTTGACTTTAATAGTAAATGTTTTCCTAGAAGTCAATTTCTTAACATTTGTTCTTCCCTGACCAGTCTTGCTGAAAAGGAAAAAAAAAAAGAACAAAAACCAAACAAACACAAAAATAACTCCCCAAACCAGAATATTTGTTAACCTAGTGATTATTCCCTTCTGTCTGGCATTTATGTCACCACATCCAGAGTACTGCATTCAGTTTTGGGCCTTGTAGTACAAGAAAAACATGGACATACTGGATAACGTCCAGTGAAAGGGAACCAAGGTCTTTCTGCTGCCTACAGCTACCTAATGCGGTGGTGTAGAGAAGACACAGCCAAATTCTTCTCAGAGATGCTCAGTAATTAAGTTATGTGGCAAAAACCATGGGAAATTACAATTAGATATTAGGAAACAGTTTTTCACCATGAGGGTGGTTAAACACTGGAACAGATTGTCTAGATAATCCCTGGAACCTCTATCCTTGGAAATACTGAAAGCTTGACTGAACAAGGGCTGGAGCAGCCTGATCTAAGTTGACCCTATTTTGAGTAGGGAGTTGAATGAGATATCTCCAGAGGTTCTTTCCAACCTAAATTGTTCTATTAGTCTATGATTATAACCAGGACACAAATCTAAGGGAAACTTGTCTTCTTCTCCCTCACAGATTATTCGTACTTGAAGTTTCTGAGTTCAGAAAGGCATATATTTTGTTACTTATTTGGACTTTCCCCCCTTTATTCATACCAGATACATCTACATCGGTCTAATTCCACTCTTTTTATGTAAAATACTAATGATTCATACTAAGAAATGACAATTCCAATGAGTCATTATTTTGAATTTGTGTGCTCTATTCTTCTCTGCAGAGAAATGTAAAGTACTAGGTCTGAGGAGTATGGTGCTCATTTCTAAAAGATTTTGGACATGGCTACTAATTTTTGATGCCACAGATTAATTTAATTTAATTTTAATTTAATTTAAATTAATTTAATTAGTTTGATTTAAAAAAACCCTAAAGCTTGTTGTTGAGGCCTCAGTCAGCTGTTACTCAATCGTAGTTTACAAAAGTAGCAAATACACCAGCATGTCCACAAAACAGAAAATCTGTTTTTCAAGTCAGATATGGAAAACTGACCCTTTTAAAATCTGAGATTATTTCTTAAAATCTGATGAACACAAGTGAAACTCAGTCAACAGAGTAAGTGGAGAATACTATGATTTTATATTTTTGTAATCAATTTAAATGAACACTAATAAAATTGAAGTCAGTCATTTAGACTGTTGGATGAACAGCATCCTTCCTGTTCAGATAATCTATGTGGTAGAGACAGAGACACAAATTTCAAGATGAACCACAGAAATATTTTGATAAAGAATAGTAGAAGATGTGATTTATAATGTTAATCCATGGACCCTGTCTGGTATGAACTAGATGTTCCCTAAAACTTGAGCACAATCAATCTTATTTGACTATTTATGGAGTCAATAAAGTGAAGGAACTGTGTCTTCTCTCCAGCCAGCTGACCTGGTGAGTGTATGTTAGATCTCAGAAAGGGGGGTGATAACCATAAACCCGTGTTTTGCAGAAGAAAGAGAGGAGAAAATTAGAATCTTAATTGTTTTTTAGACTTGATAAAATTCAGTAAGGGAGAACTCCTCTTTGGATTATAGCTCTGAACATATTCCCTTTTTCCTCAAGCTTTTTGCATTCTTCTAATTTCTGCAAGCAAATATAAAAGCAGAAGGAAGAAAGAAAATAACTGATTTTTATCTTTTTTTCTTTTTACTTGAATATTCCCAGCTATTGCATGACAGATTATCTGTAGACAGATAATTCTACACGTTCTCTAACGACTGGATGCAATGTGCTTTTCTTTTTGCTTAGCTCTATGTGTGTGTGTGTTTCTACACGTGCATTTGTATAGTGGTGAGTGGCAGGGAGGCCTCCAAGGAAAACACAAAAGGCTGCAATCTCTCAAAATCAGAATAAAAACACTTACTCTGAAATGGCTTGATCAGATGTTTTGAAAATACTAGAACGTAAATACAAACGATTTTCCTGCCAACATCCTGGCCCTTGTGAAAAGTGGTGTTCATTTCCCAGACCTTTCTCCGGAGTAATTTGCAGTAATTTATAGCCACTGTGAATAGCCGCATCTCCTTTGTGTGGTACACATTTGTTTGAAATATAAATCAGTTCCATGAAAGGAATTGCATTTTTGAACATTTCCCACTGATAGATGACAGAATATACAGTCATTACTCTTTCCTGTGGTTTTCCTAAAGGGCTGTTTTCCCCACATTTTTACATCAGGGGTGGAAGACTTTTTCAACACCTGCTACAGTAGCTTAAAAATGAGAAGTCAGAAGACCATCTGCTTGCTGGCCCTTCCTCTTGTTTTCATGTTTACATCAACTTCTCTTAAAAAACTCCCCATGTTTCTCTAGGAGCAGTATTCTTCACTTCTCAAGAAGGAGTTAACTAAGGAGAGAAACTTGATTTTGTTTGATGGAGCCATACATTTCAATGCAATTATATATATCAAACCTTGCTAAGCCAATGCTTTTGTATATTATATAGAGTACAACAGTTGTTAAGATGAAGAACCACTGGGATATTTACTTTTCACTTGAAACATTCACCATAAATCAAGTGAACTGAAACTTTGGTGGTAAATGTTTATTTCTAGCACTGAACTATCAAATGTATTTTGAAGGGGTGTGAAGGCCCAGCATGTTCTGACCAGGTTCTTTCAGATATTCTACATGCGTAGTGTTCAATGTTTAATACCAGTTTTACTTATCTGAAGATTTATGATGTTACATGGGATTTTGATTTAACGGAGTGATACAAGAATGTAATAAAATGCATACACTAAACAAAGAGAGATCAAAATAATTTCATGGAATGATCCCAGAGACAGTGTTAATGTTTCTTAGTGTTTTTCTAAGATCAGTTCACTTTTCCTGAAAGCCAGGAAAGCAGTGATCTCTATAGTGAATATTGTTATCAAACTTCATTGAAAATGTTCTGAATATCATTACATGTGATTAAATTAACAGCTATGTAAAGGAAATAGAATCATTTAAGTAATATTTTGAGGATATTCATCAGAGCATGTTCACAGAATCCCAGAATCACTGTAGGCTGGATTAATTTATCCTAATTTTGGCCACTTCTATAAAGTCAACTATATTAATGTCTCAAAGATGTTTTAGAATATCTGTTTGACAGTGCTTAGAAACCTACTCATCATTGCATGCATTCCCATCAATGGGAGCATCGCTTCAGAAAGAGTGAGGTTAGGAATATGTGTTTCTAACCCTATGCCCTAGAATTATGTATGAGATGACATCTAGAGCTTTGGCAAACAAATGTGGAAGAAAAAAAAGATAAGATTTTTTTTTTTTCTTGCAGTGCTAGCCAGATTCTGGTAAAACATTAGAAAGTACACAGCAATGATTTGCATTCTTGATATGTAGTGAATGGGCAACTACCATCTGTAAATATTTGACGCTGGTGCCTTATCACTGGTAGAATTCTTGCACTAGCTGACATACCATCATTCCAATGGATGTAGAAAAGGTTTCGTAAAAGATGTGTATTATTGTGGTTTCAGAGGCTTCAATCCTGAGCACAGTGCTATTTCAATTTACAAAGTCAATAGTAAGGAGTAATAGAGAAAATTGCTGTAAAAAGCACCTCCAAGACAGCTTGTGATGTACATAGCCTGGACAAAAGTTCAGTTGTCTTAAATTTTTCCAGAATTCAGATGGTCTGTTCTTGGCCATTTCTCTACTTTAAAGTTATTCTTGAAAAAATCCGAATTCCTTTCCATGGCTGAAGTGTCTCTGAGAGGCTTCCCCCCATTTGACTCCCTCATGCTGTATTCCAGAATTTCCGACCACTTAACGCATATGGACTCCAGAATATTAGCTTTGGCAAGATCCTCAGGCTCTTTGCAAAATAAGAATTCACACTTCTCAAGCCAAGTGTAAGTGGAAGGTTCCCACAACACTGGTGAATCCAGAAAGATTCTCGTAGGCCATTCACATCCAGACAACTAAAGAGCATAAAGCTGTTGACTGGCAATACCACGTATGGTCCATTCTTGTGGTAAGAGGCAAGTTATTAATTTTTCCTTTTGAAAGCATACTGCTTGAAGGTGCCAGAAAATTAGGACTTTTCTTAGCCAGTGTTAATAACATGCAGTTTAAGCTGGAGAATTTCAATCTACTCAATTTCATTTTGCATGGAAGAAAACCTACTCCTTAGCAACAACTTAAGTATGGTAAAAATAAAAGTTCTGTGGAATTTTTTTGTCTGTGACTTCCCTACCTGCTCATCCAATAAAAACATGCATTCATCAGTCCATCTCAATGCTTGGAGCTGGGTTCAGTGGGAAGAAAATCACAAGTAGAGGAGAATTATACTCCCATGTTGACTTTAAGTTGGCTTTAGCAAACCAACCTTTTTCAGCTATAATGGTATCTTGTTTACTAACCCCTGACTCAGAGGCAAGTATTGAAAGTACTTCTGTGTCTTGGCTTTACAACTGAGCAAACACACAGTGCATGATTAAAACACTCCAACAATTAATCTGTGTTCTTCCAAGAAGGCAAAAATGCACTGAGATGCTGCAAACTGAGAGTTACAGCTGTGGAGAAGAAGCTTCTCCCTGGGGTTTTGCAGACACGTGTCACACCTTTGGACACCATTCTTCTGAATGAAGATGAATTTTATCTCCAGGAGGTTCATAGCGGGGTTCACTCGCTAGATAAAAGTTGGTGAGTGATTTCTCCTTTACTAGTGGTAAAAAGTTACCTGCATTTTAATAGGACTCTGGGATTTATGTATGCATTGCATCTCACAGATTCTGTTTATATGTGTAATACATGCATTTATCCATACAGCTGCCTTTGTAGGTTCAGAAACCCCTTCTCTTGATGCTGACATGAGACCACGGTACAGCCTGGTACTGTATCAGACAGGTCTCTAGGGTCTGATTTACTTTGGTACTGAAATAGACTGACTCCTCATCAGTTTTCCTAAATCTATTCTTCCTTTACATAGGGTATGGTATGCTGGTTATCAACAGTGTATCACATTAAAAATGGGAAACTATGAGAAAAGTTTACCACTAAATTTTACTTTTTCTTTAGCTCATTTTCCACAGGCCAGGCAGTAAGAACTAATTAAAAAGTGTGGCTGAAAATAATGCCTTTTGGGTGCTTTTGGAACTACAGTAAGCATAGGAGCAGGAGGGGTAAAATATTCCTCCTTGAGTAGAAAGTTTTATTTAGTAGAAAGTTTATATTTTTTAGTTAAAATGCATCTGAGTACATATGTATCTCTTTATTATTCCAGCTATAGTTCAACTGCAGCATAACTTTTATTATAATGACATTTTACAACTGTAGTTAAAAAGTGCCAGTGCAGATTTATTCCATCTTCTTTTAGTCTGACTGACTCCGGTATTGATAACAGTCTACAAGCAGCAACATACACCTGAGTGTGGGCTGACTATGCTTCTTTTCACTATTCTTTTAATTAGATAGATGAGAAGAACTAGCTTTAAGCATAAAATATGGTCAAGTGCTTCTCCTTTATCAGGACCGTGGGCATAACGTGATAGACAAGCATCAAGAAACCACAGACAGCTAGTAGGACTACTGATGTTATTGGAAAACATCAAACCATCTGCATATGTAAGCAGGAAATAGATTAAAAGAAACATAATAATTTCTACAGAATTGTTCTGATTTCTATGCAAACAGCATTGCTAAAGGATTCTTTCATTTCCTATGTGTGAATGCATTTTTTATTTCTTAGCCAAACAGTTTGCAAAAATATGAAGTGATAAAACTAGCCAAATCCCTACAGAGAAAAAAAAGAGCTTATCTGAAAATTATATTTTGCTGGAAAAAAACCAGCATGCATGGGTCACTTGCAAATTATAGCTTAAGGCCATTACCAACTCATAGCTCTTCAGTTCCTTGTGTAAACCCATTGATGGTCTCAATCCAATTCCTAGCAGACAGGTGTCCACATCGCTGGAATCACCAGGTGGAGATGACCGCATTTTTTCCCATTAGAAAGGTGATTATAGCTAACATAGTGTAAAACATTAATATAAAGCACTTATAGTTCCCACAGCAGATGTTACAGAAACTTGGAATCCTGCTCACTGGAGAAAATTATGCCCAGATGCTTGTACTTAAACTTTATGGCCCGAACTCTACCCTCAGATGTACACATAAGTCCTAGAGATTGCAGGGCGAGTAACATTCATGTCTGTCAGGGCCATGTATAACTAACTTCTTTCACAGAGTCCACATTGATGTTCAGGCACATTGTAGGACACACAGTCAAAAAACAGCAGATGTGATTGAGGATGATGAGGATGATAATACTACAGTAGCTCATAAGAGGCCCAGCAAGTATCAGAGCCAAAAGGTACCAAGCATTGCTCAAACACAAATCAAAAGCCAGATGTATAGATAAGCAAAGGAAAAGAACAAAGAACAGGTTGGAAACATGCCCAGAGAGTGAAATTAATTGCACAAGATCACAGAGTAGTTCAGTGGCAAGCCCACAATTGATATTACCCTCAGATTTAGATCCCTGAGAAGGATATCCGGTTTTGTAGCTATTCAGATTTCATAGAGTCATAGAATTGTTTTGGTTGGAAAAGGCCTTTAAGATCTTCAAGTCCAACCATTAACATAGCATGCCAAGTCCACCTCTAAAGCATGTCCTTAAGAACATAAACTACCTGTCTTTTAAATACTTCCAGAGATGGTGACTCAAACACTTCCCTGGGCAGCCTGTTCCAAAGCCTGACAACCACTTCTGTGAAGAAATTTATCCTAGTATCCAATCTAAATCTCCCGTGGTGCTACTTGGGGCCATTTTCCATTGTCCTATAACTTGTTACCTGGGAGAAGAGACTGACAACCCCTTCACTACAACCTCCTTTCAGGTAGTTGTAGACAGCGAGAAGGTCTCCCCTCAGCCTCCTTTTCTCCAGGCTGAACAGCCTCAGCTGCTCTTCATCACACTTGTGCTCCAGACCCCTCACCATCTTCATTGCCCTCCTCTGAATTTTCTCCAGCACCTCAATTTCTTTCCTATAGTGAGAGCCCCAAAACTGAACACAGGATTCAAGTTGGGGCCTCATCAGCACTGAGTACAGTGGCACAATCACTCCCCGGCCCTGCTGGCCACACTATTCCTGATACAAGCCAGGATGCTGTTGGTCTTCTTGGCCACCTGGGCACACTGCTGGCTCATGTTCAACTACCGTCAATCAACACTCACAGATCTTTTTCCTCCAGGCAGCTTTCCAGCCACTCTTCCCCAAGCCTGTAGCACTGCCTGGGGTTGTTGTGACCCAAGTGCAGGACCCGGTACTTGGGCTTGTTAAACCTCATAAGGTTGGCCTCAGCCCAACAATCCAGCCTGTCTGGATCAACACTGTCCTTGAAGACTAGGACAGAGCACACTTGAAGCGGTAATTTTTCCATGCTTTTGCAATGTGATGCTCTCTAGAAAACAAGCAGAAATGTGTTATCCAATGAGAGTTTAATAAAAATCACTGTGTTTTTAATGACTTGTTGAATTTCTGATCAATGCTTTAGGGAGAAGGTCATTCTAGAACACAGTAGCTATCCTCGACCTATCAACTCATGGAGAGTCGCACTTTGGGGAGGCAAAAAATAGCTAACGTGGACCAAGAAATAAGGCCTAAAGCACCCTTGGGAGATTAAACAGATGATTAGAGTTACATATGTTTAAATCTAGGCACATAGCCTGTTATTCTGCAGCCAGTTCCCCTTTGCATCATGGACACTGCTAACCTGTCCTTCCAAGAAGACGAGAAGCAAGCTGGTACTTAATGAGAGAGGCCATTGTGTTGGGAACATCATAGCAGAGGAAATACAGATGCAAATTCTTTTCATGTAAAAGAGAGACTGCTGAGAGCATCCTTTTGGGACCTGAGATGCAGTGCAGCACTGCCTGAGTTTCACGACTTGAGAGTGCCAGTGTTGGTGCTACAAAAACTTGCTTGCTCACACTTTTTTTTCTACTTGTTAATATCTGGATCTGCTAGGAGGGCAGCCTGTTTGCTTTGCTGCAAGCTGCGTCTTCAAGGGAGGGCAAAGTCTGGCTTCCCTGGAGGTCAGCTGGAATGCTCGCTGGGGAGATGTTCTGCAGTACACAGTGGGACAGGCAAGCCTATGTATCTGGGACATAGTGGTGACTACAAAGAGGAGCTGGAAACAAATACACAGGCAAACTTAAGAAAGAAGAGGCCTTTCCCAAAGAAATGGATAGGGATTATTCAAACAGAAAAATGCTGAAGAGCTAGAAAGCAAGATGGGAGAGACGAATTTGCCACTTTGGGATACAATGGGTTTATGGTAAGATATTTTTTTGAACTTTTTTATTATTCAACATCTTTTTCCAGTTTAATGTTTTGTGTTCTGATAAAACTTGTCCTCAGAGACTGGAAGCCTTCAGATAGTTCCTTTCAAGGAAGATGTGGTAGTTCCCTGTGGAGACATAAGCTGACTTAGTGTCACTTCTCAAATGCTGCTGATGGTAACAAGTTCTACTTGTTTATCACCAGGCCCCAGAAGCTCTAGTTATGGTTCAAGACATCAGTGTATGCACTGACCCAACCAATACATGTCTTTTTGAGACCATATTCTGTGCCTGTCATCACTGCATCTGAATGCTTATATGTAATATCTTCATCTTTGACACAGTTAATAAGAACATTAAACACCATGCGAGCTGCTACATAATCACTATGGTAAATACATTCTGTTTTATTATTTGGTTTTATAAACAGAAAAGCCCAAATGAAAATTATGTTCAAATAGAAAATTAAGGCATAATATTTTTTCTGACATAGGTGATGTGATATGGTGTGCCATAAATTTTGTTAATACACTTTGCTTGATAAATCTGTCATCATAATCAGTAGATAATGTCCTAAGGGCTGTTGTAAATCAAACTCTTAACAAAGGCAGAATTAGATATATTTCTAATGGTAATTTATAGTGATACTTTGGAAAGGGGATTTCTCACCGTAATGTTTAGGGTGGGATTCTTTTCAGTTAACTTCAGCTGTCTAAATGGTGAATGTCTTATATATATAGCTACATTCTCCCTGTAGGGAAACAGATACATCAGAAAGGTGTTTAATTCCATCCTAAAATGAGTGGAATGAACCTTCCCTGGAGATTTCTTCATCTTTTTCCGATGACTATGGAGTGATCCTGAGACAGCACATTTAAATGATTCTACTAATTTTACCTTGCCCCTCACTAATATGACTGTGCTGCAAATGTGTGTTTAACAAGGGTATATTTTCCTTTGAGCAAACTAACATCTATGAAAAAGTGATCCGTTAAATAAACATTTTGTTTCAAAATCACAGTGGGCTAAAAGCACGTCTGACATCATAAAATAGTTTGGGTTGGAAGGAACCTTCAAAGGTCATCTGGTCCAACATCTCTGCAATGAGCAGGGATATCTTCAATTAGATCAGGTTGCCCAGAGCCCTGTCCAGTCTGGCCTTGAATGTCTTCAGGGATGGGGCATCCACCACCTCTCTGGGCAACCTGGGCCAGTGTTTAACCGCCCTCATCATAAAAAGTTTCTTTCTGATATTTAGTCTGAATCTATCCTCTTTTAGTTCAAAACTGCTATCTCTTGTCCTATTGCAACAGACCCTTCTAAAAAGACATGTACGTTGTTCCTCTGATGAGCAGTTGTGGTCCTCAGGTCCCCTTCCTGAGTCTGCAAAATCAAAAGATTTCTGGTTTGGGAGGATCAGTACTGGTTATACTGCAGAGACGAGTGAGGAGTTGAAAAGTATTTTGCAAATTAGGGATTAAAGAGTGTGTGGTAGATTTTGGAGAATGTACTATTTATTATTATCATTGTTCATCATTACTCATTATTATTTATTATTCAGGAAAGAAGAATCAATGACAAGAGAACCAAATTAGATCAATAGATAGATAGATAGATAGATAGATAGAAGAGATTAGGTATGTGAAACTGAAAGCCTGAGGATCAAGCAGTGTTCTGCATAGCTCCAGGAAAAGAGTTCATTGCTCACATTCTCAAGCAGGAAGAGTGTCTGGAAGACACTGAAAATGCTGAAGGTGCTCCCTGGTTGCCACATCTCAGTGTAGGCAATGTGGAAAGCAATCTGCTCTTGCATGGGATGGAGAGTTGAATATCTTGTCCAACCCACTTCCAATCTTTGCAAGGCTCTTGCATTTTGATGAAGCATTTGATGACTTTTGGTGGAGAAAGAAGGATGGACTTCGGATATGCATCACTGCAGAAGGAGAACTTGTGAAGTTCTTGGGAGCTTCACAGTGAACCCAGAGCTGACAGCAGAAGGTAAGGTAGAAATGCTGACACCCCTGCCTCCAGATCTGAACTCAGAACAATACAAATTTTTGCATCAGAAACACTAAGGTCAGAGTTTTACTTAAAATATGAAACACAGGAACTGGTAACAAAATGTACAATACAGATAAGAATTCATACATGGCAGTGGTACGAAGTCTATAAAATACATAATCATATGAAGAACAAAGGAGAGTGAACACAAATAATAATAAAAAAAATTAAAAGTTTAAATGTGAAACTTACATTTTACTTTGAAAATTCTTATCAAATGGCCAACCTATTAGGAAAGAAGTCCTGCCCACCATCCTAAACTTAGAGGCTATGAGTGGGATTCTATTGCCTAAACGTGGTTGCCCAGGGGCATTTGAGGTGCCTCAGAGTATCCAAGATATCTGAGTGGTGCTGGGAGACAGGTCTCAGGGCTTCAGGAAACTCTGTTCTGTTCTGCAGGGTCAGGTGGAGGCCAGGTAGGACACAACTCAGTGCCTAAACTGACACTGAATCCTTCTGTTTAAGCAACACAACCTCTCTATGGATTTCAAAACAAATCTTGGGTAACTGCTGAGGTACCCTTATGTATGGCTTAGAAATAATGCCAAAATAAACAGTAGCAATGGGTGCAACTCTTCTCTTACAAGTTCATCAAAGATAAAAGCTTTTATGCCACTACCTATAGGAAAATCAGATACCACTAATGCTAAATTACCCCATCTGTATAAGACAGATGCATTAATTTGTAATTTCTAATATGAAATTATTCTAACTCACACTACAGTGTATAACTTTTGGAATGGTTTTATCAGATTGGCTTTTTGATCTCTGCCCATGCAAATTACCTGCTTATTTTAACTCCTGAATTTCTGCCCCTTCAATATTTTCCAACTATTTTATTTGGTATTATCACGATTATAATTCAATAACCGAGAGATCACTAATTTGCATTTATATTCTGCTATGCTGCTGTTCATATTGTGACCTCAATTTCTTGCTAAATTATTGTCAGTGTTGGTCACTACGACCAAATCAAATAAGCAGCAGAGATTTTTGGTGCCTAGGGAAGGATGAAGGATTTCTTTCAGGAGACTTCAGGGGGCTGAGAAATGCTGCCTGGCGGCTGCACGCTGCCAGTACTGAATGTCCCGAGCATTTAAAAATATTGCCCATGTTGATTGTCTAAGTCAGAAAGTGTTGCAGACAGCACAGGACAACTCTGCCTTAGACGTCAAGTTAGTAGAATTTCCCAGTACTCGTGGTTCAGCTCAAGTGTTTGTGACTTGATTATAGTTGCTTTGTATAAACACAATAAAATCCTAACCATCTGTGGAAGGCTGTACAGCACACATACAGACACACACCCGCACGCACTCCGAAACACTCACACACACACACACACGCACACATGTACTAAGGTCTGCAGCGTGTGCGTGCGGGTGTGTGTGCACCCCCTTCGGGCTTTAAAAGGATCGATTTCACAAAGCTGAAAACAATTACGAATTAAATCATCTGGGAGGAAAAATTTAATCAGAAAAATGTGAAGGGTAATTAAAAACTGTTTACTTCGAACCCCAACAGCGTAATCCCACAACTGAGAAGCTTGTTTAAAAGAAACTAAATTCTTACCAATGAAAGCAGCAGTAACAATACCTTCATCTATAGCAGGTGTAGCAAGAACACAATTTATTATGTGGATTTGCATTTTTTGTGTTGGAGGCTGTAGAAAACTGACACTGTGAAGAGGAAATCCAACTATAAGTGTTAAGAGCAATATCAAGAAAGCGCTTTTTGGGAAACAAAAATAAAATGCACAGGGTTATTGATCTGATTTTAGAATGGTGAGTAACAATGCATAAAAAGACTTCTGTGTTTAATTAATATTTTTGTTCTGAATTGAAAGAAAAAGCTGGACAATACATTTATATTATAAAAAATATTATCTAGTTACAATCAAAGTTCTTAAATAATGAGCAGCCTTAGATGCAGAATTTTCCTATTTAGGGTTTTAAAAGATCTGCCCAAGGAATATTTTACAATAAATAAGGTTCACTTTCAGTGAGTATTTCAAGACTTTGGAAATGTCAGACAGTTGGAGGAAATATAGTGCTGAGCCTATGAGTAAAAGGAGTAAATATGGTGATGCCGGTGATTACAGGATTATCAGGCGATGCTGATTTCACACGGAAGCATGGAATATGTATTAGTCAATCTGATTCATAATAAATTTAAAGAATTTAATTAAAGACAACTAACATTTGCTTATGAAAACAGATGTTAAAATACTTTGATGTAGCAATAACATTACCGCTACGTATTACACAGATAAGAGAAAAAGGTCGTTATATATTTTAATTTGGGTTGATGTTCTTTCATTAAGAGATGGAAAGGGCATGGAATCAACATAACGTATTAAATAAATGTAATCTGCCTGACTAACAGATCCAAATAAATAATTTTAAGCAGAGAATCACTATCAGGTGAAAAAGGTCATATCTTTAAAGAAGATGAAAAATCATGGTGGATAAAATTACAGTGGATAAAGAGCGGCGAACAGGCTCCCCGTGTGTACTAACAGATACAAAATCGAACATGGTATTTGAATATATAAAAGGGAAGCATTCAATCAATACCTCTTCAAATTTAGTGCAAAGTGCCTTGGAGCCTTATTTTGATGTCCACAGTACAAAGATCTGTGAAGAATGAGATACAGTCAAAGAGGAGCAACAGGGAGTAAATCAGTTTCTGAAGAGCTCACATGAAACTAAGTCCTTTTTTCAGAAGTAAGATAAAGAGCTGGAGTTTAACTATTTGTAAATACTCGCATGCATAAACCAATGCTGCAGGATACTTTAAAATCAAAGGATGCTAGATTTCTTCACATACTTTATGCAGATATTGTTTCCACTACCACTGGAATATCAATAGCTAAGCTTGAAATATATTTCAAGAATAATTCTGTCTAAAATAGTTGCATCTTGATTTACTTGTATACTCAGTACTCCAATATTTAACAAATATTTTATTCCATATATTTATTTAAATAGCTAAACCCATCTGCTTGGCTCACAGAGTCTTAGCCCAAAGACCACATAAAACTGGAGGTGAAGAACAGAAGGAGTGGTAATGACTGAAGTTGAAATCTCAATATCATTTATGGATTTTCATTGGTGGAAATTTTTGTTGGGGATACAATTTTTGTTGGATCATAATGTTCTATCAGTGAGTTCCTGAAAGAAAGAGGGTGCCCTTTCCAGAAGGAAAAGGGAGATGATGTTGTACATATGAGTAAAAACTGGTGTAAGGCTTTTACAAAGTCAATCAGACGTTCCTGTTGGGCCGTTAGATGTAAGAAAGCATGAAACCAAATGGATTGTAACAACTATTCTAGCATAACATTTAAGGGAAACCCCTTTCTCCCTGTTGAAACTTTTGATATTAAGAAATGCCCAGTACCCAGCACTGTGGAGACAAAAGAGGTGCATTATGTTCTTACCCAAGGTCACTCTTGCAGATCCTCCTTGTGACAGTCATATGTATTGCCTGGAAATCACAGAAAGCTAGTGGAGCATCCTGGTAGGATAAAAGCTTCTTGTATTCCCAGCGATGTGCTTCTCTTTCCCTTGTGAGAACACCTACAGACATGGTTGGGAAGGGCCTGTTTTTCAGTCATATATGCCTCAAACCACAAGGATTTCCAGAAATGTGAGATAAACATCTACCACAACTATAATGGAAGAATCAGAGTCTATATAATTATTTTCAAGACACCTAAGAACACCTGAAAATGTGAGATATATATATATATATATATATATATATATATATATATAAATTAAATTTTGACCCTCTATTGCCATTTACAGTCTGTTAATTTCGTGAAATGCCAGTTTGTACATGCACGGTGCAAAATGAAAAGAACATTGTTTGCAGCAGGTTGCACTTTTTATAAATTGCACACTACAACAAAATGCGCTGTAGAAGAAACATCCTGGGCCTAAAAAGAGAGATAATGAAATGATTTTTTTCTTATGATCCAAAAGATTTTTTAAAATTATATAATCAAATGAAATATTTTGTCAATTTAATTACATGGAAATGCCAAAATACTATGTTCCGTAAGCTGACAATGGTTTCAAACTGTTAGAAGTTACCTTTATGTATTGGTTATTAGACTAAGAACGTACAAGGCAGGAAATATGAAAACAATGGTAATGGAGTGATATTTTTTGTGACAAATAACTGCTTGTATTTCTTTCAAAATGTATGACAAATTTGTGTGCTTAAATCTTAGCAATTAGAGTAATCTGATCACGCAATGTATTGATACATATAACATAATGCTTAGAGGGAAATATACTTTACAACAGAATTTTTTACAGATTTTTCTGATCATAAGTGTAACTCACATAAAAACATGTCAAAGCAAAGCATAAATTCTCCTAAGACTGTGCTTCATGGTGGTTTTCATTCTACATGTAGAGTTTCGTGAGCTTAAAAAGAAAAACAAAAAGGTGCAACTTTATTAAGCTGAGTTCTTTTAAAATTAAACTGTATATCTGAGAGCATTCAAGAGATAAATACAAGGTACACAAGCAAAAATTAGATTTCTCACTTGTTTCCCTTAAAACAAAAAGCTGTTTACTATTTACTGCAAACAGGCAGACTTGTTGATGGACAAAATATGTGTGCGTTAGTGTCAAAATAATACCAGTCAACTGGATGTGATAATCCTACCACCATCCAGAAAGTTGTTTCCCAGAAAATATGGGACATTTTTTCAAGGTCTTGTATTCAGAAAAAAATATTTCACCATAAGTGAGAAACAATGTAAACATCCAATTCCCTCAGAAGACTCTGAGCAAGCAACCAATAAACAAAAACAAAATGCAAATCGTTCCCATGAAGACCAGGCCTAAATAAGTGTTGTTTTTTGGGGAATCTTTCTGAATGGCTTCTCTGGAATCTAGTAATGTCACTGTGCAGGCAGAGCACTTTTTCTGACAGTAGGGATGCTAACCTGCAGTCTTCCCTTAATCCAGTAGTCTACTTCCCAAATCTTTAGAAAATAAGTATGTGTGAAGACTGCCAGTTCTGCCAAGCAATGTGGTTGAATTTGGTGAACAAAATTAAACTTATTGGCAAGCTGGAATACATGACAAAATAACGTGACTACAGGGAAAATAAAACCCTTCCCTGCACTCACATCCCCCGTCCATGCACCACTACAGGTCAGGGGCTGACCTGCTGAGAAGCAGCATTATGGAGAAGGACCTGGTAGTCCTGGTTGACAACAGGTTGACCATGAGTCAATGATGTGCCCTTTTGGCCAAAAAGCCAATGGTACCTGGGGTACATTAGGAAAAGCGTGACCAGCAGATTGAGGGAGGTTGTTCCTCCCCCTCTACTCTGCCCTGGTGGGGCTGCATCTGGAGTACTGTGTCCAGTTCTGGGCTCCCCAGTTTAAGAAGGACAAGGAATTACTGGAAGGAGTCCAGTGGACAGCTACAAAGATGATGAGGGGCCTAGAGTAGCCTTCTTATGAGGAAAGACTAAGAGAGCTCGGTCTATTCAGCCTGGAGAAGAGAAGGTTGAGAGTGGATCTCATTTATGCTTACAGAAATCTCAAGGGTGGGTGTTAAGAGGATGGGCCAGACTCCTTTCAGTGGTGCCCAATCATAAGATGAGGGGCAACAGGCACAGACTGAAGCACAGGAGGTTCCATCTAATATGAGGAGAAACTTCTTTACTCTGAGGCTCTTTTGCTCTGGAACAGGCTGCCCAGAGAGGTTGTGGCATCTCCTTCTCTGGAGACATTCACACCCACCTGGACACATTCCTGTGTGATCTGCTCTGGTGAACCTGCTTTAGCAGGTGGGTTGGACTGGATGACCTCCAGAGGTCCCTTCAAACCCTAACCATTCTGAGATTCTGTGATCCTGAGCAGGATCTTCATCCCTTAAAGTAACAAATGCCAGAAATTCATTGAAATTTATTTTAATGCTGCTCTTTTCAAGTCCAGGGCAGATGCAACTGTAATAATGATGGTGGCAATTCCACCAACAGGCATCTTATATTCTCACCTGAATTCTAGGCTGTTTCTTGGAGGGATAGGAGTGTGTGGAGGACTCTTTTCTTCAGCTTCCCTGTACCTCCCACCCCAACACCTTAAGCCCACCAGGGTATATAGAGCCTGGGACTGCCACTGCTAAGCTGCAGTCAGAATGTGCACAGGTTCTTCAAGTTCTTGTGGGTATGTTGATATGATGCTGTCACTGTTTTTCGGCTGCAACATGGAAAGTGCTCTGTGAGCAGCATCAATGGACTGGGAGGCTGCAGCTGACAAAACTCTGCCCACAGGTCTCTTTGCCTGCATTTGCAGAACTGGGGTCTCCCTGTCTCTTGGCTCACTTGGTGATTAGAGAGGACCATTAAGGACAATGTGTTCTGCAGCTGGGTTCTGCAGCCCCTCACTGGCTTTCCTTCTCCAGTTACAAGCCAGAAGTCATCTGCAGATCACAGACCAGAGACAGCAATCTGACATTTGCAGCTTTTAAAAGGAAAGATGAATTAGAATCTCATTTGGAGTAGATTTTTACCACCAAACAAAACATTTTGTTGATTTTCAAATGCATTTTTTCTTTGTTAGTGCTCAATTTTCTCAATAGCATTGTAAAGATCAAGTAGACTGTAAGTACTAGTAATTTTCAGATCCTGTGTATTCAATGTCCTGATGAAATTTAAGAGTGCAATCATTTCAGATTCCAGCTGAATCACTGCCATCGGTTGCAGTAGTCCTTAAAATACATATCTGCACTTACCAATAAGCAGGAAAAGACTTAGTGCAGGAGGGCTTCTCATTTTTTTAGCTCAAGAAGTGTCATGGAATCCTTTTTTTTGGTGGTATTTGTTTGTTTTTAACCCCAAGGTCAGTGTTAATTTTTCACTCATAAAATCAGTTCCACTACTCAGGCTAAGGATAATGCTGCCAGTGTTGTGAATCAGCTCTGCCACAGTGGAGACCAAAATGTACAGGTAAATATGCATGAATAAGAGTCTTACTTTCACATAAGCCTTGAGCCACATCTTGTTCCTCAATACCTACAAACAAGTATCTCATTCCCAACTTTTCTATGAAAAAATAAGATTAAAGTGGGATCAGCAAGTTGAGAGCAACCTGTGTTCATGATTGCAAGTTGCTTTTTTTCTTATATTACCTCATTTTTCCCATTGGGATTTCTGGTGGATTATCATGACTAATGAAAACTCACAAATACTTTGCTTAAGGTTTCATGAATTATTTTTTTACTATAACCTACATATTCCATCAAAATGGTTTCACTATGTTTTGATGTGGCAACTTTAAACTGTGTTGACTTTTTAAAAAACACAGTAAAAGCAGTCTATTTTAAAGATTCTAAAATTGAAACAACTTCTAAATTTTGCTTCTTTTTGAAAAAAGTTTTATTTATTATCATTGTCACTAATATTCATAATATAAATAACTTATAACTAGATCAGACTGAAATAGTCTAAAACTCTAAAAATTGAAAGAGATCATCATTATATTTATTGGTGTGCTGAGTTCTAGATGCTGATGGAAATTAATTAGTCTGAACATTTTCCTCAAGGAAAATGAAAATAGAATAAAAATAGACTCCTCCATTTGTTACAAAATAGCTCCTAAGGATTCACACTGTAATTACAAGTCCTGCGTAACCCGGTGTGCCAGTTATCTTATTGCGCTAAGCACATTTAGCTGGTGAAGTTGAAGAAGTCAAGCAAACATTTTGCAAAGCAAGTCAAAGATCTTCTCAGCTGAGCCCTGGCAATGGTTGAAGTCCCGTCCTTTGGGAGAGTGGGAGCTAGTTACATGCATTCAGTTTAGATGTTTTTGAGTAATTTCCTTTTTGACTTCCATAAATCACACAGCACTTTAATTGCAAATACATTTCCAGCAGACCATGGCCGAAGCAGGATTATGGTTTTTCATTTGTTCATGAGATTAGCCCATGTTTTTGTAGTTTACTTAAGATCCTTTCAAATGCTTTTCTCTTATCTGTAAACTGTAATAGTGGGTGCATTTCAGGCTGCTTAATTATTAATCTTTATTTAACAAATGAAGTATTTGGATGTTATTTGATATAAAACATACTTTTGTTAAACACTGAGTTCATTTTCTGGCTAAATTAAATGAGAAGTGGGAGAGGAAAAGACAAATATTGGACTTTTTTCATCTAAGACTCACTTTTTTCAAGTTCACAAAGTAGTTGTAGAAATAGATTAATTTTGCAAACTTCTGGTACATTACAATGGTATTTCCATCCAAAATACTATTTATCTGCAAGTTCTAGAAATTATTTTTCAGCCTAGATTGAAATAGGATGATTGGTTCAGATTGATCAAGTCAGTCATATGGTATTAATTCTGTTAATTAAGTAATTCCAGATATGCTGAATCCATCCCATGCAGTTAGGGGGCTTCAAAAACAACTGGTATTTTTTTAAGAATCCTTGAAATACAGGAATGTGGAATAATCTTCTCTTTAGAACCATGATAGACAGAACAAGAAGTAACCAGTTTAACTTGCAGCGAGGAACAGTTTTGGTATATATTAGGATAAAAAGCTACAGTCAAGTAATGGGATAAATTGCCTAGAGAGGCAGTAGAGTCCTAGTCACCAGAGAATTTAAAACCAGATATGAGCTTGTCCATCATGCTGAATTATAGACTCTGTATGGGCACATAGATACGTTAAATGTTCTATTTATATAGTTTGTGACCTGTTTTTGTATTATCTGACTTAACGTCCTTTTCTTGAGCCACTCTCAGATGAATAGTAGGATGCTTAGAGGTGCAGTATGGAGAGCAGTATATACAGAAGGAAATATGTACTGCTTCCAAAGCAGTATGGCAAAGAATAATAAATGAGAATTAGCAGGAACTCACAGTACATGTAACAGATATTGCTTGTCTCACTTAATGTACCACCGGTAAATGTTTAGAATTTAGGAATGGAAAGGGTATAAAAACTAGACTGGAAAAACTCACCCAAACCACCATAGTAAGGCAGACATTCTTGACTGTTCCTTCAAATACACTGGAAAGTAACAATCCTTTTGCAAAAGCTGGTCGAGACAAAGGTAGGCCATAGGACCTTTTCCAGCATAAGACTCACCAAATGCTGATAAGGAAATGAAATTTTATGTTTCAAGGCAGGATATGGGATAACACAGTTGGATGGAAGTGTCCTCGATAGGGGTGGTCTCTGTGGAACAAGGAACAGGATTTGGTATAGTCCTTTGCGGACTCCAGCAGCCATCCATCATGAGATATTTAACATTTAGAGATGATTAAGCTAGCTGAAAGCTTGCCTTTGCTCAGCTTGTTTTGCTGTTGTTTATATTTGCTGTGCCTGTATATTTTATGACTTGGATAAGTAAACAATAAAATCTGCCTTAACTCTATTTTATAACTTTTAGTCATAAATAATATTTTGGACATAATTTGGGATCCCACTGGGTTACAAATTAGCCTGCCTGCTGCTCCTCTGTATCAGCATTAATGCCATCTACTTTCCATCGAGCAGTGCCAGAGGCACTTGGAGGTCATCCACTCCAGTGCTAACTAGTTTCGGTTCCTGTCTCGTGTTGAAAACTGGTGAAGATGTTATATTTCAAGACAAGAGCATGCCTTGGAAAAGATACTGCTGGCAACATCATCTACAAGCTAATCAGCAAAGATCAAGTGTCTTCAGCTAAATTTGCAGGGTCTGCATGATTTTTCCCTCTAAATATCCTGGCCCAAAGTTTTAATGTAACTGCTTACTAGTCAAAACAATGAGAGAAGCTTTAAGGGACTGGACTCAATGCACTAAGGGCCCTGTGAGAACACGGACAGTTAAGTAAATCCATGTGAAAGAGGAACATGTAAAAGGCTGTACACAGCCACAGGACTCGCAAGAACAAAATAGAATTGCCATGGAGATGGGTGTCTACATATGCATATACATGCTTACCAAAGGACACGGTAGAGGCTGAACTTACTCTAAGACTTACGTTTGGGTGAGGGAAGGATTGTCTTGCAGAGCAGTAAGAATGGAAAGAAAGGATCTCTCCTTCAGTGAGGAGCACTGCTGAAAAGAGTGGGCTAGAAAACAAAAGCAAAAAATGTAGCGATTGAACCTGGATCATACACAAACAGGAGAGGGAAACACCGTCAACATGGGAACCGTACAAGTAAAATAAACTGCTCCACCATGACAGAAGTAGCATGGAAAACTAAGAAGGGGTGTTTCTTGGGCTCATTGAAGTGAGGTTTAAAAATCCCAATGGCTTCACTGGAGTTTTATGTTCTATCCAGCTTTTTTGTAAAGACATTTTATCACCTGATTATGTATTCGGTCTGGCCTTAAAATGCCAGGTTTTCTGATAAAAGGTATGTGGCCAGAGAACATCTTTTACTGAAGTGAAGTTTTCTTTCCTTCTCTTCTTTTTCTTTCTTTCATTTTCTTTTCCATAAACTGTTGCAGAAATTGTTTGACATAAGAGACCACCAGAAAATTGAGTATCCTCCAGAAAAAGGTAAGGCTCACTGGATAAGATGTGTGCCACAGAAAAAAAGGGTCTTGTGCCTTTAGGCTGATGTAGTACCAATTGAAAACTATGTACAGAAGAAGCAATTAACTGGCCCAGTCTTTCTGGAGAAATGTTAAGGTCCAGAAAGAATATTATAAAAAAATCAGAGGATATGATGTTATTTTTATAGCCATCTGCAACGTATTACGTGCCTATATGAAGTGCTTGTGTTCATGTGTGTTTATGTGAATATTATGTGTATATCATATAGTAAATAAACATAATGCACGATTTTTGATATACAATACATAGTCATCGTTAAAGTAGTTCATTATAGAGCTGTACTTGTGTGCTAGTCTGGTCACAGAGGAGCTGAGGAGATTCTGTTAGAGGAAGATGCCGGTTCCCAGAAGGTTTGTTGCTCTGTAAACCAGCAGAAGGTGCATCTCCTCCCACAGACAAGAGCTTTTGGTATTTCTTCACAGGAAGACTAAGACTAGATCCTTGCATTCCTGAGAAACATAGTTTTGAACAGAAATTTCAAACGATGTAAAGTTTTGTAAAGCTTCAAAGCAACCATCCACCAGTAAAAATCCAGGTGACAAGACAGGAAGAGCTTGTTAGAGTATGGGTTATTTAAGAAGCCTCACACTAATGTTTTGTGTTTACAGTCTCTGTGAAGCAAAGTCATATGGCATCTACCAGCAGGATTTCAGGAGCACATGAAAATCCACTTATTCGATCCTCTTATCCATCCACTTCTCTTCTGGTGAAGTGCTTATGAAAATGCTTCAAGGGTTTTCATGTTATTCTCTCTTCCACTAGACTCACCATAATATTGCACAACCTAAAGGCTGAAATGACCAAAGAAGCGCGATACAGCTGTTTCCTTACTGCAGAGTGAATGTTTTATGCAGGTATCAACCCTGTGCAAAGTTGCAAAATGTGTTTAGCCCAGGTTCATCAATTTGGAGCAACTGTTCAGAGACCATCGCTCCTGAAGATACCTCCAGGGTCTGGGGACATGACTGACCCAGGGGACCTTGGTGGACTCCAGCAGTCTCTCCTGCTTGACTTGCTGAGTGAAAATGGGCGAATGGAGGTAGTGGAATCCAGGTCAGTGCCTCACATGTCATTTGGTGGTCTTTCAGTTGTTGATTGCTTTCTCCATCGTAAGGTCTTTGATTTTAATCGGATCATTGTGTGCACATATGGATATTCCTGGTGGCCTAACCAGTGAACATAATTAAAAGAAATGATTGCCTTTCACTTTAAGCAAACATCTGGTTTTACTTGAAACAAGATGACTTAGCTGTTTCAGAAACATTCTTGTAACCCTGGATTCACATTTTCATCTTAAAATATATATTTTCTCTGTTCAAGCAGCATGTTAATGTAAACACTATATATAACTGACAACCAAAATTTTCAGAAGTATTTGGTGCTCTGAGCATTAGTGAAACCACAAGAATTATTACATTTTTGATTTGATCTCTGTAAATCTGTTTCAACAGTCACTCTGATTTAAACAATTATTCTGATTTATACTCCAAGAACTATAATTTGCAGAAAATGTAACCATGTGAAAACATGTTTTTGTATAGTATATCTTGGCAACCTTGTTTTGTTGTGATGTCATTGCCTTAGATTTCATGGAAATACTGAGGGAATAAAAGGCAAACATGACCCTCTCTTTGAAGTATATTTGCATATCCCCTCTCTCCACCCCTAAAAAGGTTTTAATGTCTTTTTTTCCATAATGACACTGAGTTTTCTGTTATTGCTTGACTAACATTATAGTCAGAAATCTACTAAAGGAATTTAATTGAGAGGGAAAGGTTTGTCACATTTCACTTCTCCCTATCAGGTAGGAATCATCATTTGTATAACGAGCTATTTTGAGATCCTGGGGTTCTTTGCTTTCATGTCATTACAATGCCAGATTCTAAACAGTTAAACACAGGCATGAATGCAAGATACACAGAGTAGAGAAAATGAAATTTCAGGTCATTTGTCAACAGCAGAAGTAACATTGGAGCTTTCTCCATTAGAGGTCTATCTAATCTGGTTTATTGTAACATCTAAGGGAAGATGGTTATGCTTTATTAAACCAATAGCTCTCATTCACTTCATCACATCTGCTCTTTCTAAAAAAAAAAATAAAATAAATACAAGGATATTAAGAGTAGCCTTCATTATAAAAAGCATACGTTACAGATACGTACAATAGAATGAAAAATGGCAAGAGAAAATGTCTTCATATGGAAGTAATCCATCTAGATACACCTAGATATGGTATATGGGGATTTCCAGTACTATTAAAAAGGTTATCCCTAGTACAAAATATTAAAAATATGCCTTGTATGATTTAGGGATTTTAAACATCTCCAGTGTTTTTACTGAAAGAAAGGTAAAAGAAAGAAAGGGGGAAAAAAGGAGAGCATCATATTCAGAAACATTCCTAACTGGCTTCCCATTTTTCTTCTTTCCAGCACCGACAAGAAAACACATGGGAGAAAAGCTCATGCTTGTCAGATGTGATCATATGCTTCAACAAATGACACTACTCTCCCCCTCCATTTCCCCAGCACGTGCATCGGTGCCTGTGTCTGGCTGTTGCGTGTCTGCGATGTTTGAAAACAGCAGCTTTTTCTTATCTGCTTGGTTGCACAATGAACTATAAGAAGTTTTCTTGTTAGAGTTGATTGTGTGCTCAGTTGCCTTACTTGACCAATTTTATTGATTTCCATGTATTTCTTACCTGAATAACAGAATAACCAGAGAACTGAGCTATCGTTACCAACCCTGTAAATACCATTAGCCAAGGGCTTTACTACTGTGAGTAGTCCCTTTTGGCACTCTCTACCAGGCATGGGACTAGTCAAGTAATATGTCCTTTGACTAATACTGAGTCTTCATAAGATCAGACCATTAATAATTTTTTTTCTTTTTTTTTTTCCAAGGATAAAAAAGTCACAGATATTTTTAATTGTTTCAGAGTTTATGTGTTTGCTATTAAGTAACAGATTTTATTTGGTCTGTCTTCACAAATCTACTTTTCAACATATTATTATCAAAAAAGCCCTTCATTTTATGAATTGGCAACTATTTCAACTCCACCTGCAAACATAAATGAGCAAAATGAACATTGGACATGACCTCAGCACTAGTCATATATCATGTTCTAACTATTGAAGGCAATGTTTTATAAATCTCTACAGCTATATCCATAGATCTGAGTAATTTACCATATTTCCTTCAAAATGCCAATCATGGACTGTGTCTCTAGTAAATTTGGTTCGTGGTACAATAAATAAAATTAATGTTCATGTATTAAGAAGAGTTACTGTAAATTATTGCTCCCTCTTTCAGGACTATTGCTTTAGCAGTTGGTGTAGGAAATGAAGTCGTTTTGGGGAATAGGAAACAGCAAGAGTTGTAGACTACATTTGAAACTCAGGTTTAAGCTGATCTCAGCCTGCCTCCATGTTAGTAATTTCAAGGTCTGCTGCAGGTGGTCTTCTCACAGAAGCTCAAAAGAGGCCATTTGTGCCAAAATGTGGAGCTAGGAGGGGTAAGTGATGGAGCATGCATAGAGAACAATAAAGCTTTCATACTATGGAGAGAGAGAAGAACGAAGCTGAGCAACTTAAGAAAGTGTTAGCAAGCAGAAGGTAAACATAGGTTAAAAAAAAAAGGAAGAAAAGGAAGAACGGCCTTTGTCTTTGGTTGAACTTGGAGACAGTTTTCAGAAAAGACACTCCTAAATTGCTTTTGTTCTGCTAAAGTATTCGTCATAAAATAATTAGAATCAAATCCCAGTTGAAAGAGCACTGTAAGTATTGACAGTTTTTCCCAGTTCTCCTCAGTTGAAATTCGTTATTCATTTTAATTGTTATTGCACTCCCAGCATTCTAATTTCTCCTTTTCCCCAGTCCCATCACTTTCTCGAAAGCTGGCTTGAACTTAAAACTGAGGGTGAAATCTTGGCGCTGCTAAAGTTAATATGTTTGGCCTCTGTGGTGAGGTCTGGATTTTACATAGATGTTAAAGAAGTTCTGTGGGAGAATTCATGCCTTCACTCAGGCATTTAGCTGTTAGGTATTGAAGTCTTTCTTTTCACTGACCTGAAAGGAGTCCAGCTTATTATCTGACATTAGGCATCTACCTTGGATTGCAAAGTGTCATTGTTATTATTTTATTCTGAACTTCAATAGTTAAATGCCTAAGGAGGAGCTATGAACTGAATATGGTTGTGTCCTCCAAGCTTTGTGTGAGCCTGGACTAGAGGAAGTAGCAATCCTTCCAGACATGACAAGCACGGGATGAAGGCAGAGAAGTAGTGTAGAAGAAGGGTAAATAATGTTGTGGTGGCAAACACTAAACAGTTTTCTTGACTTGTGAGAGCTAAGGTGACTGAAAATGATGAGTATCCTACTGGGGTTTATCTTCGACTGTTGCATTTGCCATGCTTCCCCAAAGACAGATCATAGGTTTGCATGAGAATTGTAGAAGCAAAAAGAGTCAGGAGATCTCATTTCACACAGGAGAAAAGTGAACTCCGAAACTGTCCGCTTTCAAACAAACTGTGTTTGAAGATAGTGTTTGGGGTTTTGCCAGCATCTTCTGGTTGGGCAGTTGGCCGTTCCTCCGCTCTGTGGTTAAACTAGGAGTCATACTGTAGCTCAAAAAGCAGAATAAGGGATCGGATCTTATAACTCATCTTCCATGGTTAAAAACTACTTAGCACATCCCCTAGGTGTAGCAGACTAGATTTTGTTCCACACATATGGCTTCATCAAAATAAAGCAAATTCAGCAAACAATTCATTATGACTTTAGTTGTTGTGTAGTGGAAGATAACTACATGCTTTGATTTTTGCTGAATTAAGGTCTAATTCTGCTGTTGTCTTCTCATCATGTATTAAAAACAAATTTGGAATTAATGAGTGGAAAAAGAGCCTGAAAAGCATAGATGATAATCCATGTGACAACCTTAATGAATTGTCCTACATAAGTTGTCTGTGGCTGATTTGCTTTTGAGCACTGTCACTGGTATAAGAAGCATTGTGTAGTGTCATTTCCAGGTGACAGATTAACAGCAATACAAGGAGTTTGCTGAGTAAGAGCATCGGAATGGGAATATGAATGAAAGACCAACAGTGTCCTTCAGCTGTTGTTAATGGAGGATTATTGCTGCTTTAATAGTGGGACTGTCTTCACGAAACTTGAAGCTCAATAATGAGAAAACCTCCACAATGTTTATAAATCTCAAACACTGCTTTTGGCATCTTCAAGTGCTTTTATTACTATGACACAGTATAGTCAAGTGATCAGAAAGTAATGGTATGTCATCAACACATTATAGTGTACATACCCAAGTTTTTCAAGGGGCAAAAGGAACCTAGTTGAGTTACTTGGAGTACCCCAACACAAACTTAGCTTAAGATTTGTTGTTTTATTGTTTCCACACAAGAGACTGGTGAGTGGAGTCACACAAGGGAACTGACTGCAGTACTGAGGTTGTGGGTCTGAAAATTTTCATAACCTAATCTGTATATAAGATAAAATTCACTGTTTCACTGTCTTGGCTTTTAAGGATTCTGATGTTTAGGAGAACTTATCATGGACCCAAACTCTACTTTTATTAGATAAATTAGTGAATCAGAGATTAACACTAGAACTAAACCAGCTTGGAATTTCAGTGCGTGCAAACTCTTGCTGCTGCACTGAAATGTGTGGTTAAAATGGGTATGGAGTATTTGTAGGGCTGATGGAAGCATTTGTACTATTTGTTATGTATTTGATAGTGCTGATCAAGATAGAGGGCAAAAGCAGCATCATGCTCTGCAATGTGACATGAGAGAGGCTGTGACATTCTGCTGGTACAATGAACAAGTCTCAGTTACTGAATGCTGCTTTGGCTAGAAAAATTGCCATCCTCACTAGCTATATCATGGCTGATCTACACTGTCTCCTCTTCTCATTAAAGCCATACATACAGTAGACATATGCTTATACTGGCTTATTGCCCTGTCCTGTAGGAAGGGAAGCGTGGAAGAGTGGTTTGAGACACTCGTACGTCTGTGTGCATGCCAGGCTGTAAGTATAATATTCCTTGCAGTGTGAAAATTACACCCTGCAATCTTCACAAAGGAACCTATTAATGTAGAAAGTCATTGAACCATTTAACACTATGAGGCAAGCAGAGGTTGAAGCCATCACAACTGTGAAGAAGTACCAGATTATCTGTGGAGAACCAGTGGGAAAGCAAGGAGAATAGCTGGTTATGGCCCCTAGCAGGGAAGTCACAATTCCCCCACCATCCCTCTGTTTGAGTTAACAGGCACTTATAGGGCATTCATAAGTCTGCACATGAAATTCGCCTTCTGGGACGGGAACATTAATTTATTTGACAGCACCATGTGGAAGTGGTGAGGTGGTTTCACTTTCCCCTTCCACAATTGCCCTTTTCCATTCGTATGGGAAACAAACCACTTCTGTGAAAAATCGCCAAATGTCTTGGTGAGTCAGGTCCAAGCTGGAGTACATTAGCATACTTCCATTAGTGTTAATTGGAATTTAGACCAGCTGAAGGTCAAATGAAGCAAACTGTGATCTTAAACCTCCAGAACAAAGAAAGAGAAACAAAAAGGTAGGTATGTTGTCTGAAATGTTGCCAAGTTATTTAATAAACTAACTTAAATTTTCATCAGTATCCTTTTAAATTTGTCAGCTTTGCTCGATACTCTGCAAACCTAAAAATTTTGTAACAGTCCATTGGATGGAATGGTCCCATTTTTTTTCTGAATAACATTTTAAACTGTTTCACCCTGTGATGGACAGATATGAGACAGAGGTCCTGTATCAAAGCATCCTGAAAGAGATTGCGTATATCCTTCTGGTTTGCTCCTTCGATACCTGAAGAGACTACTGTGACCACATTGTATGATGTGCTACAAAGAACACTATAAAAAATTAGTCAAGTGAGGCCTGGATCGGTTGTGTTACCCATGTGTGAACTAGGGCATTCTGCTGAGAAGTCCTTCAGTCTTGAATCAAAGGATGGAAGATCCATTCCACAAAAGCTTTTTCAAACATAAGTTGTTCGATGTGAAATGTTTGTATCGCTTCTACTCTGAGTATTGGCAGAGACTTTTCAGGTCGGAAGGATGTTTGCACTGCACATATTTATTTCTCAGGTGAAACTGAGCATTTTTAAAATAGACATATAGTGTTGTGTCCCCTCCTTCATCCCTGAGATGTGTCAGTTATACACAGGCCTTCACACCCTTTTGCTAATGTGTAAGCTGACAGCACGCACAGAGTTGCAGAAACAATTGCAGCACTTAGGCTGATTTATGTTATCTGTTTAAGCTTACTTTAAATGATAAACTAACCAGGATAACAATGAAAATAAAGCTGTTCCTGGATTCCAGAACTATTATACTCTGTCCCAATGCCCATAACTGTGCATTTGCATTTCATATGCCTAATACACATATATCTATACAGTAGACTATTAGACTAAACCAGGAAACATTTCACGTTCACCTACTTTTTCAGGCTTTCTGCAGACACCGTTGTTATGTGTGTGTTCAGAGCTGCAAGCTCTTTGTGATCAGGTTTTGGAATGGGTCACCATAGTAGATATGAAGTTAAAACACCTTGGCTTTTCCGAATCTTATTCTTTTTGCTTTAAGGGAATTAATTTCCTTTCAGCATGTCATAGCTTGTTCCATTTTCACTGTCATCATTACTAGTCCACTAGGCAAAAGGAATGAAACAACTAAGTTTTTTCGCAAAACTCAAGAAATATATCTCAGTTTTCACCCTTTGACCCCCTTTAATCCTTACTAGTGTGATCCTAAACTTTTAAGAATCTAGTCTCCATAATCTGTTCAACTCTTAATTAATGAACTATACTTTCAGTGTCACCTATCTGAATTGAATGAATACAAATGAACTCAGGTAATAAACCTGATCAAAGAAGGCATTTTACAAACATGAAAGGAAAGTGAAGCCTTTTTACAGAGAATTATTAGAGAGAAACTCATAGTGATGAAAAATTAAAATACAATGCAAAACGGAACTTTTTGAGATACTGCATAATTTATATATTAAACCAAAGAATATTCCATAAAACAATGGTGCCCTCTTTAATGAAACCCTATTAAAGAAACAGATCTGTCAAGGGAACACTTTTTTATATTCAGTTAGGTTTTGTATTTAACAGATTCCCACTTGGTATATTTTTCTGTGGTAGCTGCTAAGTAAAATATATATACTCTTGAATATTTGCTTACTTCTGGAATAGGAAATTTCCACACAATTTAGTGATTTAAGAACTGATTCTAATCTAATTAAAACAAACAAACAAACAACCTTTGGGAATACTTACTTACTTGTCACTCAATCTGTGGAACAACAGCCCTTGTTCATTTAGAGCACCAACCAGTTCCCAGAGTCTTTTCACAGATTTCAAAGGGGGCTGAACTGCACCCTGGAGCCACCAGTGTGCCAAATTGCAGATCTGTCTGATGCTCAGGCTTCATTAGACCTTCTGAAGAACAGCTCTGGGAGTTTATCACCTTTCGGTGATTACTCAGTCACTCTTTCTTGCATTCCTAAATACATTAATAATAAAGGAGGCTAATAAAGAAGGTAGTCAAGGTTCAGAAAGAATCACCGGAAGGCTCAAATAGATCATTAGGTTCCTTGACAGACTACAATACATCTGAGGTGCTCCTACTGACTGTGAACATACTGTTAGCACATGGAAAATGGCAAGGTAATGCAGCTTGGCTGTCGGGGACAGAGCATTTAAAGCTAAATTACATAATATTTGCAGTAGGGAAGAGTACAGGCATGGAGAATTGCAGCCTCTCCAGTGATACCTTTTAACTTGTTGACCAGCTGTTGCCATTAGGTATTTGGGCACCTCTCAGGTTCACAGTGTTTCACTGGCCATATATACAGGCAGTTGCCTATTAAAAGGTTTTGAATAAGAAGATGATACCCACAATCACAAGTCACTAACACAAATTCTGTCCCTAATATCAACAATCATGAGAGAATGCAGTACTTCTGAATTGCAAGTTTGATTAGGAGTTTGCAAGCCAAGGGGCAAGTTAATTAATAAATTTCTTCTCAGTTAATATAAATAAATATCAGCATCTTAGAAATTATATTTTACCACTCATAGAATCACAGAATAATTTAGACATGGAGGTCATCTGGTCCCATTCCCTGCGCAAAGCAGGCATGAATCCAAAACTAGACCATATTGCTCAGTACATTTTCCTATGAAGATTATGAACATATCCACAGGTGAAAATTTAACAACCTTTTCATGTTATTGGTTTCTAATCAACAATTATCATAAATTGGCAGTGTTTTCTGAAACCCTAGCCTCATGAATAAAATTGTTATTTTTAGCCTCTAGACTAAAACCTGGTATTCAAACCCAAACCTGACACAGGATTTCATCTAAAGATTATTTCTTTTTCCTGAGTGATTGAAATAATTCAAAATGTCTTCACAACTTAAATCCATAAGTAGAATTCCAACCTGGGTATTGTATTAGGTATTATTTCAATAGTGGAAAGTGCAGAAAAGGTGTAAAATACAAGACCCAGATTATTGTTCAGGTTAAATCAGTGTTTTTTCCTTTGACCTAGTAAATCAGCAACATTGCTACCCATCTTTGCTATTTTTCACCGAATTATCTTCCTCTTCTGTACTGTTTTGTTCAGCTATGAAAAACCACCAGGAATATCTTCGCTCCACAACTTTGAACACATTTTTGATTTTTGATCTGCTATATATGTGTTGTTAACAAAATTTCTCATCAATGGGTTGCAGAAAGCTAGTTCCTGACAGTTTCACTTACTATGATTCCAGCCATTTTATCACCTTTTTAAATTATAACAGAAAGTCAATCCAAAGTTATCTGCAAATACATCCCCAAGTACCTGATTGAGAACAAGGTGATTAGAAAGGGTGATGGCTATTTAATGAAAATCAGAAAGTGTCACTGATGCCATCCAGCTTTGCTTTCCAGGTTCTTGAAATACTTGTTCTCTACATAGCACTGTAGGTGCATGCAAGTATAAAAAGTAAACTCAAGTATGGCTGCTGTATGTACTCCTCACGAAACATATAAGATGCCACAAACTCTCTAGCTGGAAAATGTCATATTGTCTTTTCTCCCTTGAGGCCAGGCCAGCTAGATGCTTGATCTTAAAATTTAACAGTGATGCGAACTGTAAACTCTTTGGCTGAGTCACCATTCCTGTAGGTGTTTAGAAGATGTATAGATGAGGTTCTTGTGGGTATGATTTAAACATGGACTTGGCAGTGCTGGGTTAACAGTTGGACTCGATGGTCTTAAGGGTTTTTTCCAGTCAAAATGATACTGTGATTCTATGAAGATTCACTGTCTCTTTCTTATAAAATATTCTATAAAATATCTATGAAATATTTTGGCAAGGTAAGAGGCTGTAAGACCCTCATTATACTTATTTCTAGGTCTTTGTACAGTAGAAGAGCTCATAGAAAATATATATAATATAAACGAGAATACATATACATTTTCTAAAGCCTTTACATCTAGAGGATGGGAGAAGGTTCTTTGTCAGTGTATAAATCCTGAATCATTCAGTGCCTTGACCACTCTAACACAATAGTGCGAGCTACATTGTGCCCCAAGCATTTCCGTATGTGAAGAAATAGATGAATTTTCATACTTGCAAAATCCCTTCACCATAACAAAACAGCACTTTTCCTGAGGAATTCATGTGCAAGGGGGATAAGAAGGAAAAAAGGCACCTGTAGAAAAATTTCCCTACTCAACGTTTTCTAGTTGTGCATATATTGGTTTCATTCATCTGTACCTCTGCTGAAGCTGAGCACTTCACTGAAACATCTCATTCTCTTCACTGCTTTATTTACAGAGAAAGACGAGCCTTAAATCATTTGGTCCAGTTTTGCTGAAATTTTTTCTTAAGTGATTTTTCTTTAACTGTTTGTTTTAATTTCTTCACAGAAGACTTGCAGTATGTGAGACGTTTGGTTGCCAGCAGAGAACCTTGATTATCAAAGACAATGCCGCTATAGAGTACAAATGTACATTTGTATGGCATTTGGCTCGGTTTCTTCCAGAAGAAAAGTGAGCAATTCTCCTTGGGCTCACCATTACAATGGAATCCACAAATAAACTCAGTAATGAACAAGGCCAGCACTTCTCACTGTAGTGAGTGCAGAGAACTGGTTGCAGTTTCTTTGTTTAACTGTCTTAGATGGTCAAGAGCCTAGAATAAACACAATATCAGGAAGGGAAACAGATGGGGCTGGATTCAGGCAATACATGAATGGAAGACATGTAAGCCTCTGTCCTGTCATATTCTTCACATTGGGAGTAACGATACAAAATGGACAATGAGTATTGCTAACCTTTTGTGGCTATGCCTACTTTCCCTTTCTTTTTACTCTCTAAGGTTTTGTATACCTATTACTCTGACACAAAGTGTTCTTGAAGGGTGAATGAGTAGAAGGCCAAGTTGTATGCCTAAATATAGCTATCTAGTGCTGGCCTTAGGTGTCCAGGTGTGGTGGTCTGCTCCAGGCCAACAGCCAAAACACCATCCACCCACCCTCCTCCAGCAGGATGGAGGGAAAGTAGAAGGTAAAAAGACTCACAGACTGAGATAATGACAGCTTAATAGGGAAATCAAAAGCTGTGTGCACAAGCAAGGCAAAAAGAGTAATTTGTTCACTGTTTCCCATCGGCAGGCAGATGTTCAATCATTTCGAGGAAAGCAGAGCTTTGTCACACATAACTGTTACTTAGGAAAACAAATGCCACAACCACAAAAGTCCACCTCCCATTCCTCCTCCTTTCCCTGAGCTTATATGGCTGAGCACAATGTCATATGGTATGGGATATCCTTTTGGTCAGCTGTTCCAGCTGTGCCATCTCCCACCTTCTTGTGCACCCCCAACCTCCTCGCTAGTGAGGCAGAGTGGGAAAAAGAGAAAGTCATGATGTTGTGCAAGTTCTGTTCACAAATAGCATGAACACTGATGTGTTACCAGTACTGTTTCAGCCACCAATTTGAAGCACAGCACCACAGAGGGGTCTATAAAGAAAGTTACCTCCATCCCAGCCAATTCCAGCATACCGGGGTGTGTACGACCTCCTCACAGGAGGTCGGAATGTCAGACACAGGACCCAGCTAAGGCTGCAGCCTCCTGAGGCAGCAGGTAAATGCAAGGTGGGATGCTTTGAAACAACTAAGGCAAAAATAGATACCTATTTTAGGCATACCTACGTTATGTATCACTTTGTCTCTTGCCTTTATCACATTTCTATTAGATTTTACCCTGCATGAAGCCATACTGCTGCATTGTGGTGATCCCTGATAGATACCACTGTTGGGTGAAAAAACATCTTCATCACATAGGAGGTATTGGCTGGGAAAAAGTGTGTCAAAGTATGTGCATGTAGATGTTTATCTGTCTAGCCACTGATGGTCATGTTTTAGTCCAGTTCAGCCCATTTGTAATCCTGCTAGAGATATTGGTATCATGTATTGTAGATCACTTACAGAGGCCATGTGTCTTTCACAGCAAAGTCTACCCAAGTATGAGGCATATAGGCAAAAAACCATAAAGTGATAAGTAAGTTCTGGAATATGAATTGGTGCATCTAGCAGAGAGGGGCAGTTTTGACATGACATCTTTATGTCTACTCTGTTAGTACCTCCGAAACATGTGCTAGCAGCCACATAGAGTTTGGATGCTGAAGTACTTTTAGTGCTCTTGATTTAAACTGTAAATCCACATAAACATTATTTCTAGTGGAAAATTTATTTGCTATGAGGTAAGGAGGTGAATGTAACATACATAGTCCAGAAGAATTATAACTCTTGACATCCTTTTACTATCTGGCAGGTAGCATTTCTGGCTTAGTATTGCTTCAGAAAATATTTAAATAACTTGTACTTAAGGAACATGTAATAACAAGAGAAGAGGACAAGTGGAACTTACCTGTCTAGACAATTGTATCTGCGTAGGGTAACCCTGTCTGGTGGTACAAAACTCTGGACACACAGAGGTGGATCTCAAGATTTAATCCCACAAATAAATCAGCTTTGAATTTCCAAAAGAGTCATTTGGAGGTGTGGAACAGTCACCCTTGGCATGTCCAGGGGTGCCTCTGGTGCTGTAGAAAAACACCTAGACAGGACCTTGCTTTCAAACTGTTTGATAATTTATTAGCACCTAAATGCTGTTGAAAAACACATCATTCATAGCTTTAGCACCAGAATAAGAGTTAAATGGCTGGCAGGGGGGTATCTGCAGGAATATGACTGGTGTTTAACACCTAATTATCACTTTCCAGTGTCCTCTGGCTAGGTAATTGAGATATGCGGTATGGAAAGATTTCCGAAAGATTTTGGACACCTAATTACCTAGCTAAGAGAAAAATAGGCTATAATGAAGCCTCTTTTCTGTCCTTTTGAAAGTGTTTTCTGTTTTCTCTTTTCTCTTGTTTTCTCTTTTCTTAAGTGTTTTTCTGTTTTCTTATGTTCTAGAAGCAGAACTTGGCAGAATGAGAATCAGTTGTTGTTACACAAACCAGCAACAATCATGTCTCAGCTTTCTTTTTGTAGAAGAGGTTACGGGAAAACATGACCAAAAATGATATTAAATGAGAAGAGGTTCTCTGCAATGGCATGTGACAAGCGGGTAGCAAAACCGCATGAAAGAAATGGGGAGACTTCTTTCTTACCATCAGCTCTGTCATTTCTAAGCTGTATGGGGGAGCTGGATGATGACTGTTGAAGTAACGGATCTGGGTGAAGGACTATGGAAAAAGCCTGAAACAGACACTACCAAGCCCACTGCCACCACAGGCAATCCCACCAGACAGCTCTGTTGTTAAAGTTAGAAACTCTTGAGTGGAGGTAGAAATTATTTGTATTCCACTCTCCCCATTTCAAAATTGCCCAACTCCAAAGATGATTGAAAAGCTGTTTGTTTCTAATTTTCTACCTGAATTTGTTCATAGAGAGTTTGTGTCCATCTAATCTTCTGTCAATATTTTCTTCAGCTTCCAGCTGATTTATTTTCCTGATGTCTGTGTTGCTTCTCTAGATTTAAAGAATAATTATAGCTAGATTAACAAGATCTAGACTGCACAGGTACTGGTCCCATCTTCCTATAAAAACAGACCTTGTTCCTGCCACAGCTTAAATTCATCTTTACTGAATGTGGAGATTCAGGAAGGTTTTTAAATACATCTGTCCCCAGCAACATTACTGCTGTTCTCTACAGTCCTGCTGGAGCTATTCCTTGTTGTCTAGTATGATACGTCAGGAAAAAGTTGCTATGAGAAATTACCAAGAGAAACTGGAAGAAGAATCTCCTGGAAGGAATGGTGGTCCACTGGGACCCAGAGGAAATGAGTTGTGAGCTGGAAGGTTGGATGGCTCCTCTCTCACAGTGAAGATTAATGGGATAAATCAGCTACTGATTAAAGGCAGCTGAAAAGGGGATTATCAACAGTAAGGGAACGGTTCATGCACTTGCTGTTTTCAGCAAGGGACTTTGTGAAGGTAAGGAGGGGTGAAATATATAATACAGAAAGTTATTGTGTTGGTAAAATAGGAGCTGTAACATGGGGGAGACAGATATTTTGCCACCGTGCTGTCTAGGTCACACACCTGTGCTCAGTAATTTCCATAATTATTGCCACTGATAAACCTTGTGCTAATGGTACAGCGAGAGCTCCAGATCTTGCTAGCCAATTTTATGCTAAAGTCTCTAGACATTACTTAAAGGAGCAAAGGCCTCCCCACGTGTGTCTGTGATGGCAAAACTTTGGGATGTCAAAATCAGTCACAAAAAGAGTGACAGGATTTTTCACAGTCTGATTACAGAAACTTGTGTAACTATTTCAAGTGGCAAATGTCTTTAGATAGTACACAAAATTCTCTTTCCACTTCCAAATCACCTGAAACCAGACTTTTCTGAAACCTGGAATTTTATGCATTTTATTGCAGAGGTCACAGTATACAAATAACTGCCATATAAAACAGGATAACAAGATGATGCTTTAACTAAACCGTACAGTAATACTGACACTTCCGAGTCAGCAAGTCTGAGGCTATAATGTTGAATCCTAATATATCCATTTAGACTAGTCTTTGACTGCATTAGAAAAAAATGGTGATGTCAAAAGGGCTACTGTTCCTGCAGCTGACAAGGAAACCATTTTATATAATTGTTTCAGCCTACAGAAGAGGGTAATTCCTTTGGACATTGCTGGGTTTTATTTTCATTAAGAGTGAATAAATTATCTCAGTCCCCTGGATCAGAGGATGTTAAGTTCAAATCCTGTCGCTGGAATAATCACTACAAAATAGTTGAGTGTTGATTCTGCAATTTGTGGGTAGTTTTGGTGGGAAAGGCATTTTTCCAAGTTTTGCTCTCTTGATGTGTTGAAATTACAGAAAAACTGAATTGTCAAAAGGGTGGCCAGGGTAGTCAAAATGGCAATTGGCTGAAATATGTACAATAAAAAGTAGACTAAATTCAATAAAATACTACCCTGCTGTTAGGTTTTCATTTCTACAAAAAGCCTATGACAACTTAACTAGATCTGGCTATTTTTATGATTTTTAAGGTGTCTCCCTTAAAAGTCCTAAGTAAAGACTCTGTCTAAGTGTTAGGAAATCTAACACTGGGTTTCTGCTAAGTTTAAAGGTGCTCTGTTGTGAGGTTCTGCTTCAGTGAAGGTTAGGGAAAATAATAATCAGTCATATCAAAACATTTGATCGCTATTACTTTATTCAATGTGGACTTATTTTACTCAATTCACATTTCTATAGGGTTTAAATTTCAGATTTACTACATTTTTATTTTAGTATTATTTTTGATCAATCAGTTAATCAATTATTTGGAAAGTGAAGAGCAGGTGCTTGTTAGTTTATAAAGATTATAGTGAATATAATCAAGAAAACAGTGCAAAAGCACTGAAACAAGAAACCCTTACCTTTCTGTGATTAATTCTTAATAATATGTGGTGATACTATGAAAATATCACTTTTCTCGTTCTTCTAGTCTGTCCATCTTTGTCCTTGAAGAACCAAAAAGGCTAGTTCTGGGGTTCATGAGGATTTATGAGGTTTTACAAGGTTTTTCTCAGGTATTTTATTACAAGTGCAACATGACCACGACTATCAGCACTTTACCACTCTGCCATTGCACACATAGTAGATGCAGAAAGCATGGCAAATGACATGTCAGTTCATTTGATATGCAAACTAGACTCCTGTTGATTATTTCCTTTTTTTTTTTTTTAAGGGCAAGAATAGGAATATATCAGCAAAAATTCTCTCAAGCAAGGTATAAAAAAAATTGAGGAGAAGGTTCCTTTTGCCCAGCTAATGAGAATGCAGAAAAAAGCCTTTGAGTTAATCCTTGCTGCAGAAATGAAAACTGCTGGGCCACAGTTACCCCTGGCATTGTCTGCACCACAATGAGTGGGATTGTATTTAGATTAATTTTGCCTTAAGTCTTTAAAGGGTGGGAACAAGTAAAACAGTGCTCACTAATGTTGACAATTTTTTTGTATATCATAACAAATGAACTTTTTGCATCTTATTTGTTTGGCTGTTTTTATGCTAAGCAATTCTTTTCATGGACAGTCTGTTCTCAGCAACTTGCAAGATCAATGTCAGTTAGAACAGCAGAGAAGCCATAGAGATTTGAGTGGTCAGTAGCTCACTGTTTTGTTATGGTTGTGGCTAATTACTCTTCAAGCTCTGCTACTTCACAGGGATTTCACTCTTAGGGTCTCTAAACAGAAATCTGTTGGTTTTGGCAAGGTCTGGTCTGCCGTGTAACATTCATCAGTGTCTTTCTCTGGAGTTTCAAAGGCAACACTTAGATGTAATGGTTTTGCTGTGAAACGAAACAGAGAAGGAGCATTGTGGTGTTGAAAACACATTTCACAGAGTTGTTACAGGTTTGTTGGAAGGATGCCCTTTATTTAATTGATCTTTCTGCATTTTGTTTTTGCATTTTCCTTCTCCATTTTATTGTTCTCTGAAGGACTCAATCCAGGTCTGCTGGATTAGACTGTGGTACCTTCCATCTGGTGTATTTCCCCGAGTCCTTCATGATTAGAAGCATGGTGTGCAGGCCTACTGCGAACGATCAAATGATCTGTTTTCTTTTCCCTTGAGGTGAACCACATTCGCTTGTATAAGAAAGCAAAACCTCCGCAGTAGACCTGAAAAGCAGCCTACTGCTTTGGAGAGGGCTCGAATAGGCATTGATGTCAAACCCTGACCCCTGTTAATGTGATTCTATTGTCATGAAGCCTCCTTTGACATTTATTTATTAGACACGTCTTTATTTTATAACTAGGTGATGCCAGCATGCTCTGCTGGATTAAAGCTTGTTGAGCTGAATGATTATTCTAGAAAGATTTATTTTCCTCTGAACGTAATTACACACCAATCCAGTGAAATGCACACACTGGAAAATCTCACTCCACCACTCTGATGGACTAAGCTGCTGCCATCCACACTGCAGAAAAGGGCTGAAGAAGCTGGGACGTTTTCATAACAGCACTGCATGAGGGCTTAGGTGTTAAGTAACTTCTGAGATCGACAAGCACCTGGAAGCAAAGGAGTTTGTCTTTGGCAGAGCTATGGCTGAACTCATTGTCCAGGCTGGGCTCTATCCAGATACCTCATGGCTTTGGCTACATCTAAATAAACAGCTTTGAATGCTGACTTAGAGTTATTAATGGGTTTCTTGCATCATTTATGACTATGTGTAGTGGCAATTGTGCTACAACAGATCCACCACGTAAATCAGATGTGTATTTTGGCATAGTCAGTCCTGCATGGAAGACAGCTTTTAAGTAAGGAAAAGTTCCCTCATAAATGTCAATAAGATACTCACTCCATCAGACTCCAGGAAAAGCAAAAAACCCCTAGCATTACAGCAGGGTTACCATACATGAGTGCTGATGAACTACCAGGAACTGAATATACATTCAAAATAATCTTTCATCATCATTACTATGCAGTCTGAAAGATTAAAAATTAAGTTGGCATCACTTTCTCTTATTATATATGGGGCTTATATACATCTATATGTGCATACTTGTCACCTGGCAACCTAACTGCGGTTTATTTAAACTGTTTGATGGATGATATATTTAATATTTGGTTTAAGCTCTATTTGCAAGCTAGCTACTGACTGAATATGGCTGTAGTGTAAGACTGAAAGGAAGATTAAAATCATATGAAGGAGAAAGAAAGGGCTCATTTTCATGCCTGATGGATGTGTATCCTTATTACCATAAGTGCATTGCTGAGGAGGTGGAATTATATTAACAGCTCAGAACCAGTGACACAGTTGTGTGTAAACTGTTAAGCTACTGATTGTAGGCTTGAGCTCTCAGTTGTTTTTCTCTGCTAGTAAAGTCTGCATGAGATCAAAGGCTAACAGGTTTTTGAGAACTTAAAAGAACAATTTCTGTCTGTTTTTATTTAGACTATTGGCAATTTTGAAATGAGGTTGGCATTTCAAATGCTTCACTGAGTTCTGCGCCATAGATCCATCCTGCATATCTAGAGCCATTTAACAACTGTGACCCTCTAGACCCCCAAGAAGCAGTAAAACCATACTCTTCCAGGGGATAATTCAAAAGGTGCACCATGCTCTGGAACCTCCTCTCCATCCAGAGGCCACAGGAGGAACATAAAGATGTCTACATTCCTCTGTCTGGGTTGCTGGAGCTGAAAACCTGAAACGAGATGGCTTGAATCTGAGTTCGAATAATACGAAACAGGTAGGGAAGCATACTTTGTGAAAGAAAACAATATCAAAACCAACACAACAGACATTTTCCTGATTTCCTTTGTCCTCCTCCTCTTAAAAAAACAAAACAAAACAAAACAAAAAAAAACAACAAAAAAAACCCCTCTAACCTGCTCCATAGGTTTGATAATTTTTTACTGGCTTACAAGAACTTATCTTGGAGATATCTCATTTACAGGTTCTGTTCTTCCAAGATCAGTCTGTGAAATGGACATTCAGGACATTTGATCCCAGACTCTAGACCAGCTCTTTGACCAAGTTATACCAGCTTAAGCAAACTGGCACCATCTTCTTTCAGAACCAACACTGCAAATCCTTTCTATGGACTAAAATACTAATACTAAAAAATTCTCTTGTGAAACCATGAGGAAACATTCTATCAAAATAAGTCCTTTACATAAAGAAGCCTAATTTTCCAAATATTTCATTTACCTTTGGAATAGTGCTCTGAGAGGCTCCCCTGTTCTAGTTCTAGATTCTAATAGACCACTATCTGTATTTAATATAATAAAACCCCAGGACTCCAAAACATAAAATTGTGAAAAATAACAACTTACCACATATCTCAGACTATCATCTTCAAGCAAGAAGAGGTGACCCTCTGCATGCTATAATTTCTAAGATCTTAGCCATGGCAAGCAGAACTTCAAGTTGCACTTCACCATTTGCTGCCTGTTAAACACCACCAGCGTATATTGCACTAGCAGAAAATGAAATAGTGTGCCTTTCAAAAAGCCCCCATGAAGAAATGAGTCCTTTGGGGAGTCACAACTGTCTGTGGAAGCATATAAAACACAAGCTCTATGATTTGGTGACTTCATTTGAAAATGACTGGCTTGTATTTCTTTCTCACTGAATGGCAACATAAACTGCAGACGCAGACTGTGTCCACTTTAAAGGCCATCTAGCTCTCTCGTGTCTTGCCAGTTCTTGTAAAAGCTGGGTTTATGTTATTAATAGGGTAACCCTCTGCGGATCCCAGGGTAGCATAAGCAGGTTTCTCTAAACTGCTTCCATCAGCAAGGGATCGTTTCCCCTGTGGGGAGAGTGAGGCAGGTCTTCAGATGGACTCACTTTTTGACCTCCCTTGTTATTTATGAAGTCTTCTGGGAATGCACTCTCTGTGTTTGAATTTCAAATGAGGAGTAGGATGAGCAAATCTATTTGCTTAGCATAGGGCTACAAGTGGTCATTAGAAAATAAATCCACGGGGGGGATGCAAGATGGATGTGGTAAAAGCTGGAAAAAGTTAGTTTGAGTGGGATACATCTTTATTTCTAACTATAGGCACTTCTGATCGAGATGATGATACGAATTTGGTGCCCAGTTGTGGCCACACTATTGAGTTTAGGGTCGCATGAGTTCAGCAGGATGCTTTGGGTGAAGCAGTCCAAGTCAGAGCAGTATCTGACCTGAAAGGAAAACACTTCTCATAGGCAAACCCCTGCTTTATAACGTAGTGAAATATGGCAAGGAATGGGTTGCTGTAACGAAAGGTAAAGTGCAAAAATAGCCCTGACTGCTCAGCAAGCTGTGATTTCCATTTTATGCCTTCTGGCAGCCTCATGTTTTTTGCCTTCTCCTCTATTACCAACACACATAAAACTCAGGCTCCTGGATTTCTGGCATATGAGCTGGTTATTTTTCCTGGTTGTTCAGGCTGCATTCACCTTCACTACAGCATCACCAATCTTCTGAGCAGACTGCAGGGACTCAGTTGTGTTCACGGTCAGTGGGGACTGTTCGATGTTGTTACTGCAATCCATCCCTAGGAACCAGTTCGAACCGTCCAGCACCTTCGAACGCCCTTGACTCTCTACGTGCCTTCTCACTTCCCAAGTGCTAACTATGGCAGGAGGTGGCCAGGCAGAGTGACGGCTGGCTTACTGCAAGAGTTTTCTGCAAATGTGATGCTGTTTTCTCTCATGCAGAGATATACTCCTTGTCATGGAGACTCCTTTACCTCTGAGTGCTTTCTTTTACAAAACAGGTTTGAGATGAAAAGGTTATTAAAGTTTATATACTTTGTGTGATGCAAATATTGTCTCAAAATCTGTTCTAACGATGTTTTTCCTTCTTAAGTTTCTGAGCACAAATGTTTTAAGTATTTAAGCACAGTATAAAAGCCATATTTATCCATATTCACAACTATGCCAAAGCCTTTCTACTTCTGATCAACATTTATGTTTTCTTTGTATCTGCTCCTCTTATTTTCTCTCACTTTCTCCTTAGGTAATTTAAATTAACTGTGACATATTCCCCCAAATTTCCATTTCTTTGCCTTCCTCCAAACTATCATCTTGAAAGCTGAAAAAAGAGTTTGGTTGTGAACAGAGCTGTACAGCTAAAAATCTCAACCTGCAGAGATACAGAATAAACCTGACCACCCCTCTCTCCTGTACCAGGAAAATCAAGAAAGATAGGACAGAGGTGACAGACACATGACACTGTGGCAGCCCTTTTTCCAGCATCACCACAGGTCTTAGTGGGACTAGCAGTGCCAGCACACAGTGGTATTTGGAGTATATATGGGTCTATAGTCATTATGGCATCTACTGGGTGAATGGACAGAAACAGAGACAAAAAAACCCTGGTTAAGATGTCATGCAGTATAAACATCATTATGCCTTACTCAAGAGATCTCCTATGGGGTCTCACTATATGGCTGCATTAGTTTTGCTGGTCATAATTTTCGGTTGATTTAGTTACAGTGGTGTAAAACTGTTTATAGACAAGCACTTCATATTGAAACACCTTTTATGAACATTATCCTCTTCTCGTTCAGAGAAAAAAAGCATATTTAATAACAAGCTTGATTACAGCTTTTCTCCAGTAAGAGTCAGCTGCCTTTTTTGACTTATCTCCAGTTTTGGTGCAAAATGGAAAAAGGGAAGTAAGCCATTGCGAACTGTTGTCTTTAACCCATTTCCTTTGTCTTTGTTGTTTTTTTCCCCTACTAACCCATATTTGCACCAGGGAGTCAGACAGAATCATCACAATAGTCTCCTTTAGTCCATAAATCTTGTGAATGTATGATCTATTTTTTGCCTTAGTTGCTGTCATATTTAATAAGTTAAGTGCATTTATGCTGAAATAGTGTTGGAAAAGTACTTTTTCAAATAATGAAGTGCTTCCCAAAACACATGAGAATTCAGTAGGAAGCCCATTAGTCCAATGAGTTACTGAATGAGTTAGCATTCAGTTCTGAAAGGGATGTCTCAGATGCAAGGCAAAAGCTTGAGCTGAGCACAACATAGTTCTGTGGCAATTCTTAATATTTCAGTTTCTCACTGTGCTGAAATATAACAAGAAGATAAAATCACACATTTTTTGAAACACAATTGAAATGTTGCACTGAATTACAAAAGCTTAAGTTTTGATATAGAGCAATTAAAATTTTCTGACGAAAACAACATTTGTTGCGCAGCTTTGATCTTGGAGGATGTATTAAAAAGCTGTGGGAAACAACAAATTACTCAATTTTGCATCCTTGGCCAGTTTCTGGTTGCATAACTGGAGGCTTACTCTTCTGCAGTTTCAGAGGAGGTGGCATCTCTTCCCCTGCTTCCTGTTTACTTGGACTCAGTTTCACCATGAACCACAGTTTGTTGGTACCTGGATACCATCTCATGTCATGGGACCTCTTTAAGGAGGAAAGGTAGTAAATGGACAGTGTTGCCCTTTTTCTTGCTCAGAGAAGCCAGAAAAGTGTTCTCAGTGTTCTCTGCTGTGCAAAGTGTAGAGTTGAGCCCTTATAATCTTCCTGAAAGTGGCAGAAACTCCTTTGTTATAGAATTTCCTGCTATGTAATTTAAATGTTTGCCTCAGACAAGGAATTTACTTCCACCAGGCACCAATCTATCCTTACATGCCAAACTGGCAGCTTGCTTTATTGTTTTGAAGAGGGTGGAAATTCTTTCAGGAATTCTTTCAGACCTGTGGGACTAAGCCTACTATTTAGTTACTTTCAATTGTATCTTTGTGGGATACTGAAGGTTGAACAATGCCATTTCAAGAGACCAACTCTTATTCTTCTTTTCTTCATTATTTCTTACATGCTGCCAAGTCATAATTGTGACCCTCTTACAGTAGGTGTTCCTTCAACATTTGCACAGTGCCCCTCCCAAAGAGCTTGTAATTTAGCACAAAGACTCAGTCAAGGAAAAATTAAAGGAAAAAAACTCGGAAGAAATCACTTGGATGGAGTTGGTATACATTACTTCAGGCAGCACCAACTATTTACTGAGATGTTTTCAGTTCCTCTTCTAAACTTCTTCCTGACTCGATGGTTAAAATCACCACATTTTCATGCATATTCATTTTTTTTTCTTTCTTTCTCCCATGCAAAATCCACTGACAGATGTTTGTAGATACCACATTGAGTTAGATAATATGGCTAAACCAAGCAAAAATGCAACCTCTTGTAAAGAGGGCTCCATCTGATGTCCTGTGAGGAGATTAATTCCCTCCCTTCAGCACAAATTATCAGTACAATCATGACTGACTTCACAGGGATCAAACCACTAAATGTTTATTGCTGCCATATTACAAAAGATTTGTTCTGTCCAAGTCCTGTGTTCTTCTTTGGCATCTCCAGTGGAACATGGCAGATTCCCAGCTGGTCAAGTTAGATACTTGCCTTGATGCAGAAGCAAGTGACAGAAGTGATTTTTCAGGTCTTTCTCAAGATAAGTGACACACGATGGGGATGCAGAGATTGGCAGGATATGGAGAACGCAAGCTTTTAAAGTTTTGGAGATCTTTCATTATATAAAGGGGGCTTATGAGAAAGATGGAGAGAGACTTTTTACCAAGGCCTCTAGTGGCAGGACAAGGGGCAATAGTTTTAAACTGGAAGAAGGTGGGTTTAGATTGGACATAAGGAAGACATTTTTTATTATAAGGGTGGTGAGACACTGCAACAGGTTACCCAGAGAAGTTATGGATGTTCCATCACTGGAAATATTCAAGGTCAGGTTGGATGGGGCTTTGAGCAACCTGATCTAGTAAAAGATGTCCCTGCCCATGGCAGGGGGGTTGGACTAAACTGTCTTTAAAGGTCCTTCTGACCAAGACCATTCTGTGATTCTGTGTCTACGTATTGATTCATAAATGTTCATCTTGTAGTTCAGTGTCTGTTTGTAACATCAGCACATGATGGACATCCAGCCTAAAATGGAAGCCATGCTTAATTTTCATGCATGAGTTCATTTTGTCACAGCTTTCCTTGTGTGCTTGATCTCATAGGTGCAGACCTCAAGCACAGGAACAGTCCCTTGGTTCTTGCTCTTGCTCTCTAGTTCTCTGTTTTCTTCTTTTCTGGCCCATGGCTTGAAGAAGCAATGGGTATGTTCCCCAGCAGATAAATGGGAAGAACACTAAGTTTTGTTGCTACCTGCATGGTGGTTTCATGTCTGAAGGGCAGGGCAGCTTTCACTTTGTTCTGGTTTTGGGCTGCTCAAGGTTGATCTCAGATACCTTTGTTGACATTGTCACATTGTGCAGACACTGTAGAGCAGCCCAGTGACAGTGATGGGGACTTTGCAGAGTATATTGGAAAGTATGTTGTCTGCTATGTGAAGAGGAGACAATTTGACCTCTTACATTTGAGAAATAATATGTTGTTTCCTTTCCTTGTACTTTTAGAACAAGATGAATGCTCACGTTTTTTCACTATCACCTCATAAGCATTAAGTAATTCTCCAGAAATGTGCTAGAAAAAAAAATCAAAATGAACCATAACCAGGGGCAATAAATAGTATAGTAGGGTTTTTATTAAAACCATGATTATTCTGATCTGTAGAAGGCAGATTAGATAAGCAGAGGGATGGACATTTTACTACTCACACATTCACAAATATTCCTAGAAATACAGGAATGAAAAGCATGTTATAAGTGTGTTCTTAAAAATGCAGAAAGATCTGCTCATTTCTTGACACCATATGTCTGTTTCTTGTATTAAAGGGTTTAGAAACATTGTTTATGGATATTGCATGACCATCATTGCCAAAAATAATAATCCTATTAAGTTTAGTCCAAATAGCATGTAATGAGATTCAAAATGATATGTTAAATACACATTCTAATAACGAAACTCAAATTGCTTTACAAATAGCATCGGGAGAACATTAGCCTATTTTGATTCTAATAATTACTTGCATCCTGTGTTCCAAATCTATTCAATATGCTTTCCGTAAGAACAAATATTTGTTCTACTAATTGTTCTGCAATTCTCCTGGTTATTTTTAAAAGGCTAAAGGGTTACACAAGACCAGCAGTTGTCTGTTAGAATAAGATCTGGTTGGTTTTTTTTACTTTAATCATCTTACAGTATTTTAAGAAATGAGGTTCTCTAATAACTCTGTCTTTTGTCCAGATTTCAGTTGTCTATGTTTTGTATACTATCATTAAACCACTTTTCAAGTGAATCCTTGCCAGACTAAATATAATCTTTCCCCATAGAACATTCCATCCAAACTGCATACAACCACCACAGCCTTTTCTGGATTGTCCTAAGATGTGGATTCTTGATTTTTAGGCTAAGTTCTTTTCCTACTTCCTGTATTAATTCCTATCCAACTATTAAGATATTATCATCGTATCATATTATCAATTCATAAAGAGCTATCAATACATTTTTGACTGCAGAAAAATATAAAATATTCATAGAGAGACCATATGGTTTAAATGTTTTATTTATTTATTTACTTATTTATTTTAAAGAGACAGAACAACTATGAATGGGAAAGGAGATCAGCTTTGGTTTACTTCTGTTTTCACACTGAAACAGCCAGGGATCTCAGTGGGTATTCGAAATGGACCAGAATTGTATAAATGCTACTTTATCCACCCCTTGAAATATTTATTCAGGTTTCTCTCCTTAAGTTTTCTACAGATGTGAAGTCGATTAGTCTTCAGTCTGATTGCTACAATCTCAAAGACACAGTGTGTGGCCTCCAGCACATGGAAAGATGACCAATGTGCAGGACGCACAGGGGACTTTTCAGATTTGAAGCCAACAGTCTGAAAAATAAAGTACCTGGGGAAAATGTGTCTTCTTTCCACTGACAGTAAGATCAGGTTTAAGGAGAAGCTAAGCATGTGAGTTAGATAACAAGACAAAAGTCAGGCAGACAGAACCTCACTATCTTCATTTTTCACTACGTTGTATTTGTGTTTTGTTCCTTTAAAAAGTATATTGATTTAATTTTGTACTATCCAAACTGAGCTTTTCTGAAGAACACTCTAACCTTATAACTTTTTAATAACTTCAGATCTTTCTAATATCCCTGCATTTCACTTAAAAGAAGGAGGAGAGAAACTGTTAGATAGCAAAAATGCCCATAGCAATATCCTGGCCTTAAAAATATCCTATGTTTGAATGGCAATTCCTTTTATTCTTAGCTGAGTTGCATGTAATTCTTTTCATATATGGAATAGTCCTGGGTATCGAGTACAGCTGGGATTTCTGAATACAAACACAACCTGACTGCATACCATCGAAACAAAACTCAGTTGCTTGGAGAGTCTATTGGCAAATTCCTTAAGTCTCATTAATCACTTATGTGGTGACACTGGAGGGGGCTCTTTACTTTTTTATTTCTCATTTGTCTCTGATATTCCCTGTTTATTACAAAATCCTTTCCTTTGCTAGATTTATAATGTGGCTGTTTTCCAATACAGTCGTACCCTTTCACTCCCAAGTGGAGCCACCCATGTGCGAGAGCTGGGAACCTGGAGCTTTTTGATGAATATCCTTATTCGACACAGAGCAAAGAGACCATGACAGACCTCGGAGATGCTTGACGGTGTGGCCTACCAGGGAGATGACAATTACAGATGGAGTTTGCCGATGCTGCTTGCACAGTCTGATTCCATTTCCCCTGCGGCACAACATGTCTGTCCCTCCACTTTTCTAATAAATTTGTGATTTCTTTTCAGAAAAAATGCCTGCCTAATTCTTTTTAGGAATATGCATGTCTAATTAGGAAATTCATGAATGAATCCTCCTTTGAGCACAGGTTCTGCCTTCTCATGTTGATGCTGAGATCAAAATTTATAAAGATATTTCAGTACCAAGGTGTGCTTGAGGTCCAGGGCCCTGATTGCCTCATAGGGTCAAGCTACCAATACCTTGAAGTCATCTTTGCCATTTCCAATTCACTTATGCTTTGCTACTGCATAAACAGACTGATAATTTCAGGCTAAGACTTTATCCTTAAAAGGCTCTTATCTGGATTCCTCTCTTGCCTCTGTGCAGCAGTACATCTTGGCCACATATTTTGAAGTATAGTAATTCCGGGCAGCTTTTTACTCAAAGGTGACATGCTAGGACCCTGGAATGTGTTTGTAGAGGGATTTCAACTTGTCTTTGCAGTCTGGTAATTAACACTACTCCTGATGTCCGCAGCACATGCTATTGGAATCACGCAGTTAACACATTGAAACTCCATCTGATTTGATGTGCAGGGACAGATTTTGAAGTGCATGTGAAAAATACCTTGATCACTCTTCAGGTGTCTGATGTGCATGATTCATGTGTGCAGAAACGTGAGAGCTGAACTTGAAAACATCATCTGTTAGGAGGCACTTTATGTTCTTCGACTGGACAAATGTGACTTTTCAGAAGAAAAACTGTGTGATGGTATAGCTACCAAGTCAACGCTGCAGATAGGCAAAATCTTGCCCCATCTTGGATAAAGGAAGGACTAAAGAGATTTTTTTAGTTCTGTTTTAAAACATGCACTGACATATATACAACACGGGTAATTTCTAAGCATTACTCGTATAAAATAAACAGCACTAATAAATTTACAACAGGATTCATGGAGTCTGGCACTTTTTTCCTCATTCCAAATGACATTTAAATTGTGTTTCTTCTCTTCAATTGAGGTAGTTACATCCCTTTTTGGTTTCTTGGTAGGAATTTGGCATAAAAAAGAGCACCACTTCTGTGATTCCTACTAATTGTCATGTTAAGTAACTTGATGCTAAGAGCTACCATAGGTGTTAACAAAAAATTGCTTCCAGAACATAAATGTGTCTTGCCAGCAGAATTTAACCTCAGGCTGTAATAGTAACACTGAGACACGAGGCGGTTGAAGTGGAGTTCTGCCAGATTTCCCTGTGCAGATTATGCAGGTGTTTCCCTAAAAAGGAAGGGTTGATAACAGATATGATGGCAATTGCTTCCCTACAAAAGATAGCATGAGTAAGTAGACTTTTGGCATGAGTTTGGACCAGGAAATAATTTTTGATCTTCCCAATATTATTTAAATAATTTTTTATAGAAAGCATAAGGAAATTTATGTTAAAATATATCATGTGTCAAAACCCCTGTATTTGATAAATGAAATATGTTGGTGGCTATTCCCATAATGCTTTTTGAATTAGAAACATGGGGAGGAATCAAGAAAATGGAAAGGATAAATACTTCAAAACGAAAACATTTGAAATAGAGAAGGTTTCCTTTTTTTTTTTTTTACCAGCTCTAGTCAGCAATTTCTAGAAGATTTTGCTAAAGCAGAATCTGCTGACTCTGCAACCTGGGAAGGGAGATTCTTTCCCATTGCCTCAGGTGTCAGCATCCATCTAAACAGGTAAAGGCCAGTCCTACCATATCCTTAGTTACAGCAGTTTCATCCCTAAAGACAACATCTGGAGTCACTCCTTGGTAGAGAGTAAAGAACTAAAACCTGTACGGTGGCATGTCCTCTCATCTATAATGGTATGAGTCAGTTAAAGTCAACTGATGGTTGAATGTGAAATTACAGTAAGAGAGAAAAAAAAGGACTTTTTGTTCATGAAAGTTGTCAAGTGTTACGCGCACTTACTTCAGCCAGGGCTACTTCCACTGCCATTAATGGTTTTATAGTACTGGAAGTGCTAAGTGAGATCTCTGGATCAGAAAGCAGCTAAACCCTGTTCATCTCTCAGTGTTTCATCTGCTGTGGCCACCAGCATGGTTGGAAGTGGACTGGGTTGGGATGTATGGAGGCACAGATTTACATTTATGGGAACGTGGCTGTCAAATTCCTGGCTATTCTGTTTAACATTGGGCTGACTCAGGCATTGTGGGAATGGACAAATATCTGCTGTGATAATCACTATCTTTTCCTCTCTTTGGCCAAAGAAGATTTTGGATTGTCCTTAACATTTCAGAGGTAGCCAGAAATACAAAGGAAGAAGCATATTTGGGTAAAGGACAGAAGATTTTAGGTAAAAAAACGGAATTAAATACTGTAGGTGCAGTGTCTGCGTAAAACCTGGCAAGGTGAGTATACATACAGGTGGCATCAAGTTGTACCAGGGAAGGTTCAGATTGGATATTAGGAAAAATTTCTTCATGGAAAGGGTTGTCAGGCATTGGAACAGGCTGCCAAGGGACGTGGTGGAGTCACCATCCCTGAGGGTGTTTAGAAGACACGTAGATGATGATTTTAGGGACATGGTTTAGTGTTAGATATAGGTTATGGTTGGACTTGATGATCTCAAGGGTTTCTTGCAAACATTATGATTCTATATGTGTGTATTTAGGTTATGTATTTAATCATTTGGCCAGGATTTACTCACCAGCAACCAAGACATGGGTTAACAACTGAGAATCCTCACTGCACATGCACAAGCTCCAAGGAAGAAGAGCCAAAACATCTGGCAATTTGGTGATGAAGCAGGGATTAAATGGGTAAGAGCAACTTCATAGGAGAAAGGGACAGAGGAAGGGAGGAAGGGAGGAAGGGAGGAAGGGGGGAAGGAGGGAAGGAGGGAAGGAAGGAAGGAAGGAAGGAAGGAAGGAAGGAAGGAAGGAAGGAAAGGATAAAAGAGTGAGAGAAAGGTAACAGAATAACATATAGGAAAAGGACTTTCCCACTCCCTCAGCTCAGCCCCCCAGGCTGCTCGAGCTGCTCCTCACACGTGCCAGGCAGGTGAGCCCCTCTGACATCTGCAGTACAATGAGGAAGAGGGTGCATTGTCTGAAGCACATTGTCCACTGCCCCAACTCACCTCATCAGATCAGTCTCACCACCCAGCCAGACACACTGCAGCGCAGTTTTGCCAGGCTTGCACCACACACCCCAAAATTGCAACCAGCATCTTAGCTGTTTAATCTCATCTCACAATGACCAAAATGCACCATAATCTAATGCTCGTAAACCTGCCCAGTCCTCTCTCCCATCCCCATCCTTTCCTCTCCCCTCTGTGCCTGCACAGCTGCTTTTCTGCCTTTTAGCACAGCTGCAATCCAGCCTAGTCTCTCTTTAGATCTCAATGAATAGGAGGTGAGTAAGTAGCAGTCTTGGAAAGGGAGGGAAATTTCTTCAATTTGCATGATTTTTTTAGTTCCTTTTTCTATTTTCACAAAATGAAATCATTCAGTATCTCAACAAATAAGTGATGTGCTGAAATTAACCTAAAAGTGTAAATCTTACGAGCAAGTCACAGGTCAAGTTGGAGTCTTTGATTTCCTTTTTTCTTTTCTTTCATTCTTTTTTCTTTTTTCAATAGTGAGTCCAAGAAGGGGAGTATTGCCAATGTGCTTATGAAAAATTGACAGACGATCCATCTGCAAAGAAAACAAACAAGCCGATAACTAATTCTTCAATCCAGGAGAAGTACATCAGCTTTCACCTGGCATCAAAATGGCTTAGTCTAATCAGATTGAAAAGCAAGAGAGTCTTGCTGGCTAGAAATGAATATGCGGAATTTCAGGAAAGCTCAAATATGAGATTTAAGGCATATGTTGTGTTAGTCTTCCTCCCTTCCTGGCACCTGGGAAGCTGGGACTATGTTCCTGGCCCCACCATTAACCTGCTCTGTAGGTGAGGTTAGAACATCTCTGTGGTTCTGTTTCTTCCACTACAAAAATTTGTGTTACTCAAACTACTCTGAAATGTGGCTGCTGCGGCTGAAACATCCTGTAACAGGGTAATTGTGGTAGGGTTTGTAAAGAGAAGGAACAGTTTTTATTAATGCCAGACATAGAGTTGAAAAAATGTCAAGCTTCTGAGATCCTCAAACGTCCTAGACTTCATTACTGGTCATCATTTAGAACAGCATGATTGACATCATTAAGATTATATATTGTTCATGGTAGTTTATGTGGTAAGAGCTCATTTGCACATCCACAAAGGAGCACAGAAGGGCAATGGTGAGGGGGAAGGCCAGACAACATCCAACTCTGGCTCCTCGAAGGCCCATCCCAGGAACCACCAAACCATCAAAGTCCATCTTCACAAGCCCAGAGGAGCCCAGAGGCACAAAGGCAGGTGGAAACCCAAATTAAGGACTGAGAGGAAGGGATACCTTGTCTGGGCCCCTTCCAGGGATGTCCCAGGAAAGCCTCAGCTCCAGTGTGCAGGTGTGACACCCAGAAAAATGAAGCAATGCTGGAGCACCTTTTGGATTGGAGAGAGGCAGCACAGGTAGATTCTAGGGCTCGTGGGAAATGTTATGGGGTGCAGAGGAAGAGGGTTTCAGGATTACACCAGACTTATGATGGGATGTTTATGGGAGGAACTAAAGGTGAGGAAAGGGAGGGATTTAGGTGATTTGAAGGAAGAAGAAATGTGAGAAAATAGAGGTATAAGGTGTTAAAAGGGGTAGGTTGCATGTAAATAGTTTGCTAGTCAGTATGCTCATCTGACACCTGATCAGCAGAATCTCTCCTCTCATTAAACTCCATTATAAATCTTTTCCTGGGTGTAGTGGTGTGCATTTATATGTGGGGTGTCTGAGTGCCAGCACTTGGAGTCAGACTGTTGCTCAGAGGGTCTGTGCGACCATAATGCCACCAACTGGAGTAAATGCAGGTGTGTGAGTGTGCTGGTGCCAGTACAGGTTGGGATGGACTAGCTGACAAATAGATGAAATAGCCAGAAAGCCAAGGTGATATGAGTCTCTGAGAGTAAGACCAGCGGCAAGTTGGTTACTGAAAGGATCATTGGAGTCCTGGCCAGCTGCTGAGGAGCTGTACATGCATGTGCATGCATGTGCATGTGTGTTTGTGCTTGTGTATGTGTTCATGAGACAGTCTATACCAACAGCTACAGTGAGGCTGCTGCCTTGGAGGCTTGTAGCTCCAGCAGCTGGGGAGACTGGGATCACAGGCCTCTATTGGGTTGAGCGTTTGATCCCAGATGATGGAGGGATATCCATTGTAAATACGTACATACACCTATATTTTGCACAATCAGACCTTCATCCTGATCAGCCAGAGGGAGGAAGCCATTTGTGTGATTTTTGAGTGTATGTGCATGTGTTTGTGTACTCGCCGGGAATGCACGCTCAAGCCCTACCTCTGCTTTGGACCTGGGGCACGTTGCTGATGCAGCCTCGCCTCTGCTGTGGTTCCAGATTTGCCTTCCCTAACAGCCCACAGTGTTTATGATGACAGAGCCAGGTGACTTAAAGTTGCCCAGTGCAGTTGCTGAGGGGTTCAGTTAAACAAGTATTTACCACTTTGCACTGACAACCACTCAGGCCTAGTGAAGTGAAGCCACAGGTTGATATTTGAGAGCAGGGCAAAACAGGTAAGGTGAGTGACCCAAGCAAGTTTGGACGTTGCCTTGACCAAAGTTAAAATTAATTCTGTGTTCATCCACCCAAAGGCTCAGCCGTGGGCAGCCGTGGCAGCCACAACAGACACCTGAGTCCACTCAATTTATTTTTATTGAAGAAAGCAGGATGTGGTTCAAAACCCGCTGCAATCACTCAGAAGGCTCCCATACATTTGCAGGATATAAGATTATGAATACAGAAATGGTCTGCTTTGGGAAATAGCATTACTGAATGAATGTATCCTGGAGTGAACCAGCTTGGAAAAAACAGCCTCACAGCAGTGATGTTCAAGTGGGATCTTCCTCTACACATCCCCAGCTATTGTCCCCCCACCCTCTCCGTTTGTGTACTGTAAAAGACAATTGGACTCAGTGTTGAAAGCTTAGAAATATTGTGAGAAACATTATTCTTGGAACAGCATATGTACGTGCTGAGGGATGAGAGGGAATGTGTGCCAGTGTGGGGTGGTTAAGGGGGCTTCAACCACATTTAGATTAAGGCCAGATTTAGGCTCAGCCCAGGAACTTGGATGGGTATTTGTTTCCTGTTTTCCAAAGCTAAAAACTGAAATGGAGGACAACTGATTGAAAAGAGGGAAACAAGCACATTCACAGTGATAATCTATGTGGAGTATGAATGAAACAGGTTAAAATGGTGAGGTTTTATTAGGAAAAAATATACATTGACTCAATTCCAACGTTTAACAGCATTTTGAGAGCTTGTACTGCGGGATCTGCAGAGCAAAGGCAGGCCTGGAGCTCTTGTCTATGACCGGGTTTTGTCATCTGCAATGGGGCAGTAAATATTAATCTGTGGCAAAGTCAAGGCATAAAATCTGCTGATTCTTCAGCATGAACTTTCCATGTTACCTAGCATCCACCCATTTCTCTGAAATACGGCTTTAGAAGTATGGTAACAAGGAGATTTGAAGATCTTGCTTATAAAACAAACGTATCTCTCCTCTAAATAAACTCTGAGAAAAAGAGTAACCAGTAAACAAAGCTGCAAAACCTTTACACTACTAGTGTAGCAATTTTTGTAGTTTCCCTCTTCAAAATATGATAGAAGTACTATAAAAGTGAGATGGCATTTCCTTGTTCAAAAAATGTTTTTTTAAGATGTTTCATCTACCCTTTTAAAAAGAAAATTGAGTATGAATAATACTTCCCAAACTTCTTTGTTTTGCATTATCCAGTTTCATTTTAAAATGGAAGATGTTTTCCATACAAAAATATTGATCAACCATAAAAATGCAGTTTTTGAAAAGTACCTTTTTAAAAATAAGTGGTGCCACTGAAGATGATAAAACAGTCACTGATATTCCTCAGTTTGCAGTGAGCAGCATAGGAGAGTGGACTATTAAAATTCAGCTGATATTCTAGAATGATTGCTATGTCTAATCTCCAAGGACTGTAGAAAAGCATACCTCTGTTACTGCTAAGAGACATTTAGCTTGAATTGTATCAAGCTACGTAACTTCAGGTATTAAAAAATAAATCTTTGAAGATCTGCTGAAATGTTTGGGTTTTTTTCCTTCAATTTTTTTTCACAAAAGAAAGAACAAAATAGAGTGGAGAATTTTAGGCATGCACAAGTTCAGTGAAAAGATACTTTTTAGCAGTAGGAACCAGCCTGTTGCCAATTCCATCAAAATAATTCCTCAGGTTAAATCCTGGTCCTATTGAAGTCATTGTCCAAATGCTCATTGGCTGCAAGGGGAGATCAGGATTTGTCCCATTCAATTTATTAGTGATGGTATGAACCCCAAGTAGTATTATGCTTCCTTTAAAGAAAGAGAAGCTCCTACTTACTGTTTATATACTAACGTTGTTTCTCACACGTTTATTGTGTTACTCTCCTTAATTTGGTGCCATGCTGGGTCCCTGTGGGATGCCACTCAAACATTATGTCAATGATCTCAAAATTGAACTCCAGTGCTTTATTTTACAAATGGCTTCTAGCAGATGTGTGGCACACTTTATTAACTTAAGTACCCATTAGTTGAAAATTTCATTAGTTTGGGGGAAAGGGATCAGTTTCGTCAATAGATCTGGTATGGGTGGACCCTTTGTGTCAACCTGACCCATATCAAAATGGATTATTGTTGTAAGTGAGACAAGTGACCTAATGTTCTGCCTATTATGCACACATGATCTATAACCTTTTAAAATACTAGTGTGGGAAAGGAGCACACTTCACTGCATCCCCAAACCACGGATTCTTAACAGGTGGCAGTCCCTCTCTTAGCAACGTTTGCCATGGGCTGTCTGCGCGAGTGTATGAATTATCAGGGGGTACAGTTTCCAACCAGGTAACCAGGGGAAAACAGGGATGGAGAATGAAACCAGAATAATTAACGGCCAAGCAGACGTTTTAATGAGTGCAGAAGGCAGCTGGTGGAGCTGGGTCTGTAGTGCCATCATCTGACTGACCACTGCATTTCGGCCAAGGCATCTTCCTTGCTGCCTGGATCTTCTGGGCTTACAAAGCCGCAGAGGTAAAGCTGGATATGGTTACAGCAGTAACATATGGTACATTTTACTCCACAGTTTAAATGTTTTGACGCTGTTTGCTCCTTGAATGGTGGCAGCAGAAGTTTCAAATGCCTTCTCTTGACCTTGTTTTGGAAACCATTTTAGGGCCAACTTGAAGGCCCCATGCAAAAAATATTTGGTGGGACCACCCACTAAAAAGTGGACTATATAAGCCTTTGTCTGCTTTGTGCAGCAGGTCTCACACCTGCCCTAAACTCCTTGACCTTCTGAAGAGGGAAAAGTAAATATGTCTGGAAGTGATGAACCATTTCGCACAGCAAAGGACAGGCCTTATTAAGTTATTACTTCATATTTCTCCTCACCTTGTATTCCACACTATAACACCAACATATAAACAGTAATATTACAGAAGCATAGCAATTTGTTTCTGCAGGGCAACCTCTAACCGCAATGCATCCTGCAGCCTACTGAGGGCTCTGCCACCAAACAGGCAAAAGTCCTCTGTTCATTGCCTGCTGCATAATACGTGGAGATGAGCACATGAAAGAAATCTCAGATAGTTTGACAAGTGGATGGGTAGAAAAGGCTTTTGAAAGAACCAGAAGGAAAATTACAACCCTCCAGACACTGCAGAAGTGTTTCCATGCTGCAGAGCACTGGTGCCCAAACATCTTGTCCTGGTGGCTGGCTGACTCCTCTGTGAGTACTCGAATATGATCTGTTTCCTCCATCATCACTCAGTGAGCAATGTGGGCATGTGTGCAGTAAAGCTGACCTGAGTTTGTGCCCTTAGCCCAGCCTAAATGAGATGTATCATCATTCATGCATATAAACTGTAAAGCATATGTATCTTCCTGCTGTATAAACCTCTGGCAGTGTCTGGGAAAACCCTGAGAGCAGGATGCTGTTGCAGGGAAGATCGCACAGCTAATGTCTTCTGAGCAATGCAAGCTGTGGGTTGGGACGCAGGGTCGGGATGGATGTACCATCCTGGCTGGGCAGCCTGCTTCAGTTGCCATCCTCAGGGGGCTTCTCAACCCTTTTCCTGATGTATATTGGACACCAGCATGCTGGTGATGTGACATGAGGTGTGATATAGTCAGGAAGATACCAGCTGGGTTGAGCTGATCCTGCCAGAACTATTGACCTGATTCACAGCCAGTTCCTCGTAGCAGTGTCTGAGTAGACCATAGACAGGACTAACCAGGTGGGAATGACATCAAAAAAAGGCTCATTTTTAATGTAATGAGTTTGGGTGGCAAAGGGAAGGTTGGTTGTGGTCAGTGTTTGTGGAGAGAGAATAATTTGTGGAAACATCTATTCATCTCCAGTAAGAGAGATGCATTTTCCTGGACACAAGACATTTCTCTGCTGTTAATTAAAAACAAAGGGAAAACACAGAATCAGTAAGCTCCAAAATCGAACAAATCAAGATAGGCAAACTAGATTTCCCAGTTTAGTGAAGGGTTTTCTTCCTCTTCTGCCAGCTTTGACTGATTCTCAGAGAGGCCAGCTGATTATTTTTTGACAGAGTCAGCTGATCAGAGAGAAGCTGTCTATGTTCCTTTAGGCACTCACAGGTATGTCCCAATTTCTCTAAGAGATACAGTTTGGATATGGAAAAAAATGGTTCAGGAAATCTAAAGTATATAGCATGTGCCTTGGCCCACAAACTTCCAGTTGGATTTTTGCTTCTATGCGGGACACTTAATTCACTTCTAGTTAGTTGCTCATGCCTGTTTTCCACCACTAATATTAAAGTCTATTTGCCCCCTACAGAAAGTGTTTTCAGGTAGACTAAAGACTGAAGACACATTGTCTTTATGAGACAACGAAGTATGTCGATTCTTATTATACGATGTCATCATCATAAATCGTGTTGTGAAGCAAAACCATGTTAATGTTATTGTGCTTATTTTCTGTCTTGGACCGAACAGACACAGAATTTAGGGAGATTTAATTCTAGTCCTTGCTTCTGCTGACAAGCTGAGGACCTCCCTCTCTCAAGTCTGTAGGGGAACATGCACTCCAGTCGCTTTCTTCAGCTTGGGTTCATTGCAGTAATTTTGGTATATTTTGTGGGAAATTGTTTTCTCACAGCCAGGTCTCTCATGATATCAATATGGAGTGTACACTATATTATTTCCCTGTTTCCTCCAGAGCCTAATATATCCTTTGCAGCACTTTCAGCTTGAAATGAAGTACATGACCTAAAGTCTATAGAATAACATGAATCACTGGACAATTATTTATAGGGTCACTTCATAATTACTATAGAGTATAACATCACCCTCTTTATTGGAACATATACAGAAGATAGTTTATTTTTAAATTTGTTCTTGTTTATTCAAGCCAACATTGCTCCAAATATAAGTGGATTTATTGATAACATGTTAAAAATAATAATTTTCAAAACAACTGGGGAGAAAGCTTTTGAGAATGATAGAATCTTTCCACACCCAAAACTTTCTTGCAAGGAGGTGGGGACTAATCTGTGGCTCATTCTTTTTTTCTGCTAAAGGTGATTTTCTTCATATATAAAGAACTGAGATCTGCTCAGGGATCTGCAATAACTAGAACTAACTAGATAATAACAAAGCATGTTGCATGTTAATGTTAAAAAAAAAAAAAAGTGTTGTATTTGGAAGGAAAGCAGGATAAAGCAAAGAAGAAGCCAACAACTTAAAGTCAGAAAGTTGTGTTTTGGGCTTGATTTTCAGATTCTCAGGTTTCTGCATTTACTTTCCTTAAGCTGTAACACCCTGTTCTATTCTCCACAGAAAAGGCAGAAGCAGCAAGGTGTAGAAGAGGCAGTGCTCAAACCAGAGGTGGTTTTGGTAGTAAACCCAAAAAACTTCAGGCAAAACACTTCTGTGTTATTTTGTTTACCTGGAAAACTTTGAGGGTCTAAGGATGAATTTTCTTTTTCTGTGATCTTCTATGATTTTCACAGCCACCAAGAACTCTCTTGAGTCCTGAAAAGGCTTAATCCTGATGATATACTGTCCCTCAGTACTTGTGGTGTTTGGGTGGGGAAGAAGGAATTTTGATAACCACAAATTTTTTTGATATGCAAGTCATGTTCTCCCCCACATTCCAGGCTGAGTCAGGGAGCATCAGAACCATTCTGGGGGTAGAGAGGATGTGGAGACCTGTTGCCTTATCTTGCTTAGGCAACAGCTTCTGTTACAGGAAGGACTGTGACATATATGACCTTGCTCACTTTTAAAGAATTATGGTAAGAGGCTGAAATGTCTGACCAGTGTCTAAGTAGGACTGTGCATATGTAACCTGCTTGGGCATACATTTTGAGAGGTTTCTAAGAATGGTTTTGCATTTAGGATAGTTGAAGGGAAGACCTCACATTTCCAGGAGAGGTATTGTACTCAAAGTCTGCCTTTAACATAGTATTGTGGGACCTGAACCAGAGACCTTACTGAATTCTACCAAGACTTGATGGGTTAAAAGCACTAAGACACTTCACACTATAGAAGTGACTGTACAGGCCTGACAGCCAGAGAAAGCCTCTGCAACAAATATAGTAAGTGCCGTGCTCCAGAAGCCCAACTTGTTGCTCTTCTGCTATTCAGGATCCCTTAACGACACTGTAGATTCCAGATGTGCATTCCAGACTGCTCCAGTTCTGAAAGTATACTTGGCTTGACCAAACATGGGGGGTTTTATTCCAAGTAGAGATATATTTGTTTGCAGTCATAAAAAAAATATATTTATGGAGAAAAACTTGGGTGCAGCACGCCAAAACACCGATTATGAGTGTGTAAAGAGGTACTGTCAGGCTGCATATGTTTTAAATATCTAAATTCAGAGACTAAAATATGTAGGGATAGCAGATGGATCAGTGACACTTTTGGAAAACTATGGTTACATGTTTTCTGGTAAATTAAACAGTGTCAAGGCATGGGCACAGGCACTGGAGGTTACTCATCCACGCGATTCAATTGTTAGAACAGTCCTTGGTGTGGTTTTGGCCCAGATCAACTAACAATCTCCCAAACAATTCCTAGGTATGGTTTATGAGTTAGCACAGGCCAGGGATTGTTGCCAGTAGGCAACATGCAGGCAGCTGTCCTGTTCTAGAGGTTAAGAGAGTTTAATATTATGGATGTGATCAGATTGTTCCAGATGGCTTGATGGCCTTGACACTGTTTAGTTTACTAATATAGACATAACCTTTAGGTTTTATACTCATCCACTTGGACCTGTGACTCACATACGCCAAACAAGCAGCTGTGGTGATTTAAGATGTTATTGCACCTGAGCTCTTTGTTACTGGCTCTTGCTGGAGGTTGCTGACCCCATTGTGGAGCTGCCAAAAGTAATGTACTTCAAGGGTTTTACACCAGTGAAGGTGAAGTCATGATGTGAGGTCTGTGCATGTACTGAATATTAGGGAAAAAAACAGTTTAAGAAGATTCTTCCACCTCCCCTTACATCCATGTATTTATAAGGCCTTAGCTAAGGCCAGAGCTCTCACTGGAGCTGTTGCTGTCTCACTCTTCAGCACAGGATGCCTTTAATCATGAGTGACCTTTTGGATAATACCCCTTTCTTAAAGCTACTATTTGGCTTCCATGGGCTGCACTGCTTTTCCTGAATCCATGCTTTTCTGACTGGTGTTGCACATGAGTTTTCCACCCTAAAATCTAGATAGCAATGACATTTTCCACAATCGCAGTCACATTTGCTTTTAGAGACAAGCTAAACAGTTTAATGTGGGGTACAGAGGTGTTAGGTGGTGTGGTGCTCCCTTGTCCATGGCTGTGAGGAATCTCCAGCTGCCTGTAGGACTATGATGTGGTACTGGCTGGGGCTCTGTGTCTCTCCTTATATCTTAGGTCATTTTCCTTTTAGAAAATTGCAGCACTCTTTGGCTATGTGACAGAGGGTGTGGTCTCTTCATTTCCATATCCAGGACTGCAGATGTCAGGAGAAGGAGCAACTGGAGCTGCCACCTTTCACCTCCATGGAGAGCCCTTGCCTCCTTACCTGGCAGTCTCCTAGCCTCGTGCCAAGGCTGTCCATCCCACATCTCCCTGACAGACACAAGGCACCCTTCCATGGCCACACATGCCACTCACCTCACTGGGACATGGGCCACCCGCAGTGTTCTGCCCACTGTGACAAGGCCACTTCATCACCAGGGGTGGTGTCAGGAGATCATGTGGGGCCCAGACAGCCCTTGGCTACCCAGGGTAAAAGGGTGGCAAGCTCCCTCTGTCCATGGCCCTGGAGAGCTTCCAGCTCCTTGGAAGACCATGAGGGGGTACAGGTGGGGTACTTAATCTGTCCCATAGAGCTTTGACAGCTCTCCAGAGGGAGAGGAGAAGAGCATGCTGTGGTCCGGTTGCATCCCTGTCTGTGTGTCCAGTTGTAATGCATTGGAAAAGCAAAAAAAGTTGGAGCAGCCACCTGGCCCTGCCCTGCTCTCTTCTTTCTTCCTGCCCATGCTCACCTGGTCAGCTTTCCAACTTGTCTGTCAGCCTGACCTGGCACAGCTCTGTTTATATCTACTGGAGCTGGTTGTGTCACCAACCTGCCCACGATGTGGCCACCACCAATGTTCTGCCTGCTGTGATGCGGCTGCTGCATCGTCAGAGTGGTGCCAAGAGCTGGTGGCTTCCTGCTGTGACATGGCTGTGACATCACCAGGGCTGGTGCATTACTGTGACATGGCTATTGTCTTCTGCCACTCAAGCAAGAAGAAACAAACAAATAATCATAATAAACAACAACTGACAATGCCGGGGAAGGAAATTAAGTAACTGTAGCAACAATTTAAAGAACAGCAACTCAGCATAGGTTAAAAGTGGATTAAAAGCAGTAGGTCCTACCCACTGCCCAATTTTAAGGACTTGTGCTGGTGCATGTTGTTGAGACTTATTGATTTGAATGTCAAATTCTGGGAAAAGAAATGCTTGTCAAATTGACTGAAGGTAATAGTTCACACCTCTGGAATCAAAGATATGTCCACCTTTAAACCCTGTATCTATGAATTATCTTTTTGGTTCACTGTAAAAGTGTTGCATCCTCCTTAACTGACAGGCAATGGGCACAACTGCAACACAGGTGGTTCCCTCTGAACATCAGGAAACACTTTTTTTATTGTGGAGTGACTGAGCACTAGCATAGGTTGCCCAGGCAGTTTATGGAGTCACCCTCCTTGCAGATATTCAAAATCCATTTGGACACGGTGCTGGGTAACTGGTTCTTGGTGGTCTTGCTTGGGCAGGGGCATTGGACAAGACAACCTCTAGAGGCCCCTTCCAACCGCAAACATTCTGTGATTCTGATTCTGTGAAAGAACCGACAGAGGCATAGTCTGGCAGTCACTGTGCCTTTTGGCAGCCAGATCAGTCACATAAACAAAGGGTAGAATATGGAGAAGTCCTCCATGGCTTTCTACCAGACCCTTCTGGGGTAGTATCTGAAGGGGCATGAAAAGGGCATAAGCAACTTTGAATACAAGGGATCAACACAATTATAGCCTCTGAAAAAGGTTCCCAAACTCTGATGTGCATGTTGTAGTTGGTGTACATATGGCAGTGCTACAGACACTCCTAGAAAGATGTGCATGTATGCATGAATGTTCTTTTTTGTGTGATTTTTTTTCCCAGGGAACGCTATCCCAAACAGACAATGCTTCAAAACCTGGTATTAGAAGACAAAATTAATTGGGCATAGGCTGCTTATCTTGCTCAGAGTCACCTTGCTTTCCTACAGTGCCTCTTCGTGCTGGAGAAACATAGAGCAGTAAATGTAATTTAAAAGGCATCCTCAACATTTCTGACATCCTTAGCATCATAGTACATGCCATTCTTGTCCTCGAAAATATGTGGGGAAAGTGTAGTCATCTCACACAGTGCAAAAGGACAGCTGCTGGTTAATGGTTCTGCTAATCACAAGTGCATTCTAATAACAAACAAATTCTACTACTTCTTATTTTAAGCCAAGTTTATGTATTTATTTTAAGAACAAAGGGCCAATTGCATAAAGCATCAGTGTCACCCCTAGCCAAAAAAATTGAAGACATCCCACTCCTCCCTTCCCCAAAGGAAAAAAGAAACCTTATTTGGTTGACTGCAAGAGCAACATTCTCAGATTAATCTCAAAAAGGCATCTAATGAGTAAGAGGAATGCATTACGTCAAAACAAAAGATCACATTTATTGGCCTATCTTTTCCCAAAAACAGTTTCTACATGTGTTGAAGATAAACAACAGCAGCAAAGCAGAGAATCTATGGCCACAAAATGTTGTCTAGGGCAATTTGCTGTGACTTCTAATGTGAGTGGGAAATGTGAACTTCTTCCACTTACATTACATTAATTAGTTTTGGGAGCACAAGAAGTGATGAAGCCAGATTTGATACACATTTGTTTTGCATGGTTGATCATGAGTTCCACTGGAAGCTTTTCCTGTGGCTGGGGCATTCATAACTAAGCTTTTGTTTGAGGAGTCTCTACCACCGAACAGGTGTGAACTCACAGCCTTTCACTTTTTGGGGCTGCCTACAGAACGTAGGTCTTACCATGCGATTGAGTAATTCAGGGTGGAAGGTGCCTCTGAAGATCTTCTGATCTAATGCCCTGCACAAAGTAGGACTAACATTGAAGTTATATTGAACTTTGAAGTCAGATGAAGTTGCCTAAGGCTGTGTCCATCTGACTCCTGAACATCTCCAAAGAAGGAGAATCCACAACACCTCTGGCATCTGTGCTGGTGTTTGATAACTCCCAGGGTGGCTTTTTTTTTGCTTTTCCTTCCTATGACTTCTATCTGTTGCATTTTGTCTTTTTGCGTTGAGAAGAGTTTGGCTCTATCTTCTCTATAGCTTTGCAACAGGTTGTGGAAGACAGCAATAGTCTCCCCTTAGCCTTTTCCTCTTAAGACTCAACAAATCTATCCGTCTGTCTGTCTGTCTGTCTGTCTGTCTGTCTATCTATCTATCTATCTATCTAATCTCCCTGTTATTCACATACTGTGTGCTCCAGCACTGTGACTAGGCTGCTGGCCACTGCTGAACTCACTCTGGTATGTCCACGTCTTTCACCGGGAATCCCCAAACCAGGCAACAGTAATCCAGATGTAGTCTCACAAATGCCAAAGAGAAGAGAAGGATCTCTTCCCTGACCTGCTAGCTACAACTGCCCAGTATGCAGTTGGCCTTCTTGGGCAAAAGACCATACTGCTGACTCCTGTTCAACTTCTTGTCCACATGGAGAATACAAACAGGTAGGTACAACATGTAAATGTATCTATTATACATTGCATGTTACATATTATATCTATATATATCCTGAACTTTATCCTCCCCAATGGAAAAAAATGAGCTTAAAGTTCTGTTGCAACCTTATCCATAGCGGAACAAATTGGGCTATCTGCTAACTACATTATAGTAATCACTATGGGAGTACTCGACTTCAGAAACAGAGACTGGCTGCACACCAGATACAGAACAGAAGTGGAGACGGGGTGAAGAAGCAGCTGAGCTTAGCATGAGACTTTCCAGTATGTGCTGACTTTTCGGTATCAATCTTTGCAGGCTATGCTTTTCTACTTTAAACACTTTTTTTTTGGTTGTAATTATTTGCCTTTTTTTAATGGAAAAAAAAATGGTAATGTAATTTTATTAAATAAATCTTCTCCTCCCTGTAATATCGACTAGTTTGCATGCCTTGCTAAACATTAAACCAGATGAAATGGGGCTTGGTTACATACGGTTAAGTGGCACGCCTTTTGTGAATGGTAAATGAGATAACTATTTGTTATTTTTAAACAAATGTTCACCCGTAAAAAGAAACATCTCTATTAGACAGAAAAGTGACTTCACAAAGGTGCATTATGTGGCAGCCAAAAATTGAAACGGGTGGCAGATTATTTCCAAAGTTAAAAGTTTATGGTGAAACCACGATATAAATTAACTGCTAGCAGCCGTTGAGTCCATTCCTCGGATCATTTATCTGTATGAGAGTGTTATATGTTTGATGCCTGGTATGTATGATGATTTTGGGGTGGACTAGAGTGTTTCTGAGTGATTTAGCACATGAAATCAACTCCAAGTCTCTAAAACAATAAACATGATGATGGGAAAGAGAAGTCAATACACGTATCATGATTTCTTGTTGCCATTACAGTGTGTCTATCTACTTCATGGTCTTCAGCACTATTAGAGTTATTAGATTATCTCCAGGTCATGGATTAGTTTTATTCTGACAACTCCACTCAGAAGCAGAGAAGTATAATTCCCACTTTACTGCTGGGAAACTAACATATGAGAAAATTAGTTGATCGAATCATGTAGTGGATCCAAAGCTGGCCTAGGACCTGAACCCAAATTTAGAGTATCAGCTATTATAACTAGATCTTATCTCTGTAATGGATAATATGTTGTCAGGGTAATCAGACATAGTGTATGGATTAAGAAGATATGTAAAAAGCAGAAAGTTGACAACATTCAGTGAAAACCTTAAGAGGGAAGACATAGCAGTCCAGATCACACACATACCTGACCACAAAGAAGTCATCAGGTCGTTATCCCACCAGTGAAACACCAACATACTTTTTTTTAAAACAAAAGTGTATTTCTACAAGGACTGGAAAAATTCATTTCAAATCTTTTGGAGGAGGAACAGGACAATGCTGAATAAGATCAACCATATCACTTCACAAAATTGTACATTAAATTCACCGCTGCATTTTGGCTAAAAGAAAAAAGTTAAGTCAAACTGCCTCACTGCAACATTTTAAAAATATAACTTTCTACTTTTGTGTTTACACAAAAATTGAAGCTTTAGGTGACAGTCTTGGTGGAACACCATTGGTGGAGCTGCTGAATTAATGGGACCAGGGTGGGAAGAGTTATGTCAGCAGTTAGCTGACAGACACGTTGGGGAGACTTGGCTGGCTTGATGTGCTGAAACGAAGGGGATGACCTAAGGATTAAAGATTAGCTTTAGGCTTTTAAATTGACAGTAATGTACATTGTACATGTGCGTGTGCTTGCATGGATGTGTGCACATATAGACAGATGTGTCTGAGAGATGAGGTGGGGTTTGTACTGCTGTAATGCATTTGATTTCATAGCTTTGTGTATATGGGCTATGTGTGAGGAATGTGTGTTCCTTCAAATTTGGCTGGTTTTCTGCTCTGCAACTTTAAAATGAAATTATTTTGCATAACTTTCTATATTGTTTGTAAGCTGTAAGCCAGTCGTTACCCTAGAGAAAACCAAACGCTTTTTAAAGAAACCAATACAATAACAACTGAGAAAAAACATTATGGGGAGACAAACAGCCTTCTAACAATGTGAAATGTCTGTCTGAAGTGTCACGCAACACAAAGGTAGTAGGTGTTTGTGAGACCTTATTTTTAATCACTGTCTCTTTGAGACTATTCAAAGGTAGTAAACCTGAAATAAGTTAAAATAATTTCAGACAGTGATACCACCTCCCCACTTTTCTTCCTATTTTTGCAGCATAATGTGATGCAGACTCGATGGGAGTGTGAAGTGTGAGAGAGTGAGCATGTACTCAATGGGGAAATGGGGATTTTTTGGCTAAATGCAGAAGCTTGATTGGATTGCCTGAGGATAGGGGTCTAATACCATCTTGTTACTGGCTTTGGATCTTAACAGCCTCTCAGGCTAGCCTCTGATTTACAAATTAAGAAGACTTCAGAAGGAAAAGAAAACATGATATTTCAGAGTAACTGGTGGGTGCTATGAGAGGTTGTTTAAGAGACTGGTGACAAAACAGTATATCAGCAGATGGAGTGATTTCTGGGGGTTCCAGAACAAAAATCTTCCATACAGAAAACCTGCCAATATAGCTATAATTACCAGTGCTTTCAGAGCAGTAGTAGAGCTGAGTACAAAGGCATCCATAAAACACTTTCTACAGAAAACAGTTCTGAATAAAAACACTATCAAGCTTTTTAGAAATAAAGTCCTGTAATCATAGTGCATACCAGAAAAGGTCCTACTGCAAAAGTGTATGTTCACTTTTTTCTCCTCTACTTGGCAACAATATTGGAATACATCTTAACTGTGGCAGAGGTAGTGCTACCAGGGAGAAGAAAAGTATGTTCTGGAGACTATTTGCTTTCCTTCCTTAGCCAAAGCTGTACACAGACCAGAGCAGAATATTACCTCTGTAAGAATAACAAGATTGCCCAGAAACCCAAGAGTCCCCAGCCTCTTGAGGTATCACTTCCATAGAATTATTATATAAGTGGCAGGCAGCACTGCAAGAGTTACACATCTGCCATTTTTCCCCATGCATCTCCTCAGCTAAGATCATCTTTACTCACCCTGGTGGCTTCCTCTAAGTATTGGACCATGCCATTTGTAGAGTAGATGTAGTGAGCATTTTCATTCTGTATGGTCTGGCTGCTGTCCCTTTGGTTCACTCCTTGCTTCAGTCTCAGGTCCCCCAGTTATCCATCCTGCATGTGGCTTTTGGCTCCAGTTAGAAACAACCAAAAGTTCCCTCTTTAGGAATACTGGACAATGAATAGAGGGTTGTTCCAAGTCCTGTTTCCTACAGGCTATATAACATGTGAGCTAGTTCCTATCACTTGTTCAGAGACCAGAACTTGCTCCTTGAGTCCCAAAGGCAGTATAGATTTATGCATAAATTCAAGATTGTTTCTAGCATGTCCTCTTGAAATAATTGTTTAGGAAATCAAAATGAGGTTATTACTTGTCATGGGTCTCTGCTCACAGGAAACAGCTGGCAAAATCTTCACAACTGGTGCCCGGTGTAAGCATCTCACATGAGCTTTATACCGCTGTAAGATGTTGGTTGTACTGCTGCTCAGTGTGCTTCATCCTCTCACTCTGCCAGTGCCCAGACTAATAGATGATCCTTCTTCAGACATTCTGAGATCTAGTGTTGCTGTTTATTCTCCTAACAGCTACCAAAACCACACTGTCTGACTATAAATGGTAAGAACCATAGCATGGTTTTGTGATCAGTTCTTGTGTGCTGGGAAATCTCCATGGTTTGGCAAAGCAGAAAGGTACTTTTGTTTAAATTGATGTAAATAACACAGAAGAGGAAAGAAGCAGAATCAGCTGAGAAGATTTTGACTGCTGGAATGCTTCCAGGGAATTTAGGAAGCTTGCATAGTAAGTATGGACCAGATAAAGAGTACAAGATACAGTTGTGGGAAATGATAGCATTTGCCATGAAGAATTTGTCCTACATTGTTACCTATACTACCTACCTGATTTTGCAAACTTATACTCACAAAGGGACATACCCAATGTTATAGGACTGACTGGCTGGTTGTGAACACATTACCTATCCAAACTCATGTCAAGTTCACAGAGAAAAAATACTTCAAGGAAGGCAAAGGCAAGGGCAGAGACATTCTCATCAGTAAGAGAAACAGTGAAGTGTTGCTTCTTGTGCAAGAATAGGTGAAAGAAAAGGTTTCCAACACTACAGGTTGAAGCATTTTTGAAATGCCCTGGACTTACAAATTCTGGTGGGCCTGGAACCCAGATATAATAAAGAGAAATTAAGGGAGATTTTTGTAGAAGATGATCCACATTGATAGAAGTGAGCATCACAGACATTGATGGTCAAAGGAAATTATACCAAAGAATAATGTCAGATAGCTGGCAGGTAATACCCGGGAAATGTGCAGTTTCCTAGGAGTTTTGTGTGTTTTATGTACAGTTAAGGAAGAAGCTACATCCTGGAAAGAAAACAGCTGCAATAGAAACATGGTGGAAGAGCTGTAGCAGTATCTTACTGTCAATCTAAAGACAGAAGTTCAAGCCTCCTAGCAAACTTGCCCTGACACCTGCTTCACCTCAGTTCAGCCATGACTGGTTATCAGGTTGCCTGAACTGGAGATGAAAGATGGATGGATGTGTTCTGTAATAACTTGTCTTGACCACACTATTTCAATTTCCTGCTATTGAAATGTGCCTTCATCATACCTGTTCAACAGCATTCCAAACATCTAGCTGGCCTTTAATTGGACTGTTGAATGGTGGATATAAGAAATACACTAGTATGCATATGTGTGCTGTTTGGTGCTGCCAAAACAGTGGTAGCCTAGTGACAGAGACTATTAAAATTGGTGTTTGCATGAGTTTGGTATCAGGGTCTGTGCCTCATAGTTCCAATCAGAATGACAATGCATTTACACACAGGGATACCATAAAACGTATTTCTTTGTATAATAACAGAATGGTGATGAAGCCAATTGCACATAAGCCGTTTATCAAAGATATTAAGTCAGGTAACCTAAAGCCATACTAGTTTAGTCACAGAGAATCCAGGAGTAACTTAGGTTGGAAGGGACCTTGAGAGCTTGTTAGAGCAACCTGTCACTCAAAGCAAGGACAACCTTCAACTCAGACTGGGTTACTCAGGACTTTGACCAGTCGTGTCTTGCAAACCTCCAACATACGCTTTTGTTCTAGAAGGTCCCAATTTGTCTCAATACTTTGGATGGATAATGAAATGGGGGAAAGGGTGGTGAGAGGTATAAGGATATTTCCATGTTTAAGGCATGGAACCAGAACCCAGGATTCCTGGCCCTGGCAGACTTTCTCTGTGAAACTAGGTAAAGTTGAGTAAAAATACTTAAAGAGGCTCTGGCTAGTGTTGTGCAGGCAACCTTCATTCTGTCCTGTCTTGAATTTGTTAGTGATTAATTTTCCTGTCTGCATGGTTTTTCAAAGATATTTTTGTGTAGATTTTTATAGATAATAATATAGACTTTGTCCTACAGGATCCCAAAGTGCTTCTCAAGTTATATACATAACTGGCCAAAGCCTACTCTTGCTGAGGCCAATAGACATTTTGCCATCTATTTCATCTGGGCCAGGATTTGGCTGTGTAGAAACAGAATACAAGCAATTCTGTATGTCTGTATGGCCTTTAATAAATTCTGGTTTCTCACCTGAGCAATAAATCTGCCAGCAGAAGAGCAATATAAAATTTGGTGTCACTTACTAAACAAGTAAATGTTTCAATAAAACTTTGTAAGGTATCAGTAGGTCATAATGACAGTCGCTCTAAAAGTATCAATCGCATAATTTAGAGCCAGAGGTGGATGATGCACTATATAGTATGTGTGGATGTGGATGTATGTGTAGAATCTGTGTATTCGCAGAAAATTATACATGTATTTTCAAATCACTCAATAAAAGCCGCTCTAGTTAGTTGCATAATCTAAAATTCTGGAACATTTTTGCTGTCCTACGTCTGCAAAAGTTTTTCATTTAGGAACACACACGTTTCTTGTCAATGTTATTTCTACAATCACTTAGTTAGAGCAGGGCATATTGTTCTCTGAATTTCTTGTTAAAATGTTTCACTTAATTAAACTTTTACAACCAGTTCTGCTCTATGTCTGATACTTGCTGTAAATTATAAAGAAAAACCCCTCTGGCATTTATGAGAATTCAAATGATGAAGAGTATAGAAAAAAGAAAGAAACAGTGTCACTGAGCCCTAGATAGTTGCTGATTCCCTGTTATCTTCCACACTATTCGATGTAATGAAATAGAATATAAAATTCCTTATTATATAAACTAGACTGAAAAAGATGCCAGAATGGAACTAATAATATTTCAAATTATTATATTGTAAGCATTTAATAAGTTGAGTAAATTGCAGCATAATTTGAATAATTGTAGTTTTGTCTACATTTCTGTAACTTATTACGTAAAAAATAAGGCTAAAATGTGCTAGAACCTGAAAGAAAAAAAAAAACAACCAACCAACCAACCAAAAAACAACCACCCCAAATCAGGAAGCAAAAAACAGGAAAACTGACGGGAATTAAAGTTACACTTGGTTGTACGTGCTTGTGCGACGTACCTGTGCACACATGCGATTAGACACTACTCCTTCCTTTGTCAAAACGTTGCCAGAGTTTCAAGAGGGTTCTTGAGATGGCCTCTCTGGTGTCAGGATTTAATAAAGCAAAGTTCCAGCAAGATCTCATTTTTGAGAGCAACATTCTGCTTCCAGGCCCTCCCAAAACCAACTGTGCGATGACTGCAAGATGGCTGTCACGTCGATTACAGGATTGAGAGCTTTAATCCAATTGGCGGCAATGCTGCTGTGGACTTGGAAATCTCCTCTAACCTCTAACCACAGATTAGTGAACAAACTATTGTGTTTGCTCTTGGGAAGCTTCACTCTTGCCAAACAGAGCCAGTATTTATGCTATTTGGCAACTTTTTTATTCAGTTAACCCATTCCTTATAAGTAAATCCTTTTTTAGAATTTATAACCCTCCCAGGAACTATGGGTGATGGACAGAAATAAATAGAGGGAAAAACAAAAGAAAACAAAACTTTAAATCTCTTTTCTCCCATAACTTTTATAATTTCTTCTATTGTCCTTTGTTTCACAGGGCTATTTGTCATGATGAAGGGAAGCAAGAATCAGACAGTGTCTGGAAATCTGGTTGTGCTTAAACATTTGTGAAATTCAGGGAAATGAGTTGTGCAATCTGACATCAAATAAAGATCAGATGACCCATGGGCTTCAGTTTCCTTGTGAATGAAGGTGAAAGGGCTCTGCAGCTGACATCTCTATTTACTGGGGTACTCAGTAGGACTTGTAAACAGGGATTTTTAAACGTCTGGCTCCCCCAGGCAGGGTGACATATGCAGATGAGTTCTATTCAGAATGTAAAATTCTTGTTTTATAGTTCGCAGGGGACTACTCCATCTCTTTATCTGACAATTATTGCTGTATTTGTGATGGCTGAAATCTCTGAAGAGAAAATGGATTTACCTCACTTTCTAAGAGATGCCCACTCTGCTGACAGCTAGATGGGTGCATGTATACTAATGTGCTTGTTGGATTCTTATTTTGAGGTTAATGTAACTCATTGGTGAAAAATCATTATTGGCAAACTTACTCAGGTAATAATATTATCTGGCAATAGGGATATCCAAGTCGTATAGCCCAACTTGCTCTGAGACCTTGCCAGATCAGTGTGGGCCAGCTGTGGAGATGGGAGTGTTGTTGCTGCAAAATTCAACACTGGCATTGGGGTCTTCCCTTTGTGTGGTGCTGCTCTGTGATGTAAATATGTATCTGTAATATGTATTTTTTAAACAGATGCTCCATTGCTTCATGTAGGCAATTAATCAGACCATGAGATGAAACCGGACTCTCTATTTTCCCATCAATGAGCAAGCAACAAACATATTACAGAGTGAACTGATTGTTTCAAAACAGACATCTATGCAAAATTTCTAGTGTTGTTTGTTAAAGAGTTTATTCTCAAAGAGGCAACATTATTTCAGCCCGAACATGCCTTTCTCGAGGACTATCTATATAGTATTCCAACAGCTGAAAATAAACCATAACAGGTCCATACATTTTCCACTCAAAAGTAGTCTTATTTTGTGAGTGACTTCTTCAACATTTTTTAAATTCATCTTTAAATTGAGAATCCATTTAAAGAAGTCTAGGTTTCAGCCTTAGGGGACTGAGGGGGAAACTTCTTGAGTCCCATCATATTCAGTGATGCCAGTGAAACTTTGACAGTTAAGTAAACTCACAGTAAGTAAAAGTTAGACAATTTCATGTGAAACCAGAAATATCATGGGGAAACAGGTAAGAAAACCCTGTATTTCTGAATCATAAATTAGCCAGTAGAAAGAAAACCCATCTAAAATTCTTGGCATAGTTTTCTGAAAACTGACACAAGCATAAATTTATTTTTCTTAACAGAACATTGGTATTATCATCTGCAGTTTTCTATATATGTTTATATTTCTATGTTCTTTTTCACTTTTTGATGTTATTTCCAGAATTCATTAATTTTTTTCTTCATTTTTTTTATACATGCTCTTTTCATCTTCTTTTTCTCCCGGTCTTTTCTGTGAAGGCATTTCTATGCTGAGAAATAGATGTGTTTCCAAGTTGTTCTTCAGCTGGCTTGTGAATGTGACCTTTTTATGTTAAAACCTGTTTCTTCTGTGTATTCAATAGCTTTTGTGACTGCTTACAATATGTATTGCACATTATTGGCTTGATCCAACATACAGTGAAATCATAGCAAAGATTTCCCATTGACCTTGACAATTGCTGGATTAAGCCCTATGGTCCAAGTAAAAGTAGCTGCAATGAATGACACAAAAATGTAGTAAAGAACTCATTTATTGGCTTATTAAAATAACCTACTGTAGATTATTCAGTTTTCATTTACAAATTCAGATTCAAACAGTATCTACCTGAAGCTGATTGCTGTTATTTTTAAATACATTGTGGTACAAACTTGTTACTTTTCCTCTTCTGCATGTCCATTCAGGTCTTCATGCGCTGCTGTATATTTTCCATAATTTGCTGAAGGCTCAGTTGCTCAACGGCAAGTTGTTCATCAATGAATCTTTGCATTTCTTCCCATTTCCTGGAGCCTTGCTCAATGCCTTGCTGAATCAGTGTGCGTGTAAGTTCCACTTTATTTCTGAGTGCCTCTCTGCTTTTTTGGGGCATTTGGTAAATGGACTGCCAGTCAAATGGCTTGGGCACATCTATTCTAAGCTCTCCTTGACGAACAGCTATATATGGCTTTATGCTCTCACCTGTTATTTGCTCCAACCAATGAAGAAGCTCTGAGATATATTGCAGGAATGCAGAGTAACTTTCTATAGTTAAATCAATTAACCTTTTGGCCTCACTGATTAACTTTTCTTGGGAATGACTAAGCTGCCCATAGATCTCCTGGAGTTTTTCTTTGAGTTGTTTGTTATGTTCATTGATTTTCCTTTTAGCAGCTGCAGACCAATATCGGATTTTTTCCTGAGTAGCAGCAGAGAGTTCCATGATCTTCTGTTTTCCTTTTCCTTCAATATCAGTTATAAGGTCATAATATTCCTGCCTGTAGTTCTCCACCAATTCTCTTACTTCGTCTGTCAGCCATTTAACTGAGTCTGCAAGATCTCCAACATACTTGTTGTGCCAATCCACTAGTGTATCTATTAGATTCTTCAGCCATCCTAGTACCTTATCTTCCACCTCATAGTATTTCGCTGACCATCCAAGTGCAGATGGATCAAAATATTCCTCCCGCAATGCCTTTACGTAGAGGAGCAGCTGGTGCAGCTTTTCTGAAAGGTCCTGGAATGTCTTCTGGCTGAAATCTTTAAACTGAGAAATGTATTTTTTAATATCTTCTGCCAAGGATCTCAGTTTCTGTGCATAGTTTGAAGCCATTGCATCTTTGTATAGCTGCTGCATTTGGACTTTGACGTCTCCCAAATTTTTGGATTGCAAGCTTCTTACCATTTCTTCTACCTTCTGAAAAACTTGTTGCACTATTTGTTTCAGTTGCTTAAGCCTTTCTGCAAAATCAGCTTCCTGGAGAGTAGCAAATGTCTGCCTGACTTTTTCCTGCAAATGTTTCAGCATTTCTTTAATTTGATCAAGCACGTTACGACCTCTAAGAATTGTTTCAGAAGCAGGAACTCTGACTTCCATCTCATTGATAGCTGCAATCAGGGCATCAAAGTACTCCTGGAGTTTTGAAAGGCATAAATCAGCAATTTTTGCTACCTTCTCTGTAGCCATAAAGTATATTTCTTCACCAGTGTATTTTTCAGACAGTCCAGGGACCTGGAATTTTGTGGTTTTCAGGAATTCAGTGGCTGAGTCAATTAGGTGTTTTATCCTCTTATGGTACTCTTCTATTATGTCAATTGTAGCATCCAAAAGCTTTGCTTTTATGCTTTCATAGTCAAACTGTTCAGCTTGATCTGCTGCTTCTTGATATAGATGTTTGGCTTTGACCTTCATCTCCTGGTATTTGTCAGAGGCCTCATTGGCAGCTGTGCGAAGCTGAGCATCTATTTGATCTATTTGTTTTACAGCAAACGTGTATGCTTTGTCAGCATTATTCTGCATTAGATTCTTCATCTTTAAGGTGGCAGCACTAATTTCCAGTCCCATATGCTCCTTATGATACCGATTAACATACCTGTAGACTGCATATGTAATTTTAGGTACTTTTTCTTTTAGACCCAGCAGTAAGTCTTTGGCAGCATCCTGTTTCCAGTTGAACTTCATTTGAATCAGGTCAGGATTCTTGAAGGATATCTCACTTTTTAATATGTCAATGTCCTTCTGAGGAGCAGACTGAAAATAAAAAATAGTATAATAAAAAGTTAGCTTGTATATAAAACAAATCTGATACTATTCATACTATTCAATAGTCTAATTTTGCTTCTTTAATTTTACCATATATTAGAACACACACACACTACAATTTTTTGTATACTGCATGTTTGTTTTCATCTTGAAAGCTTATTTTGGAACTAATTATTTTCTATCAAGCTACTTTGTGCCTCTTTGAACAGCAGGACTAGAACATAACCTAGTCTGGTCTTTTTAAAAATTTGACTGCATATAAGATTTTCCCTTCCTTTGTATTAAACGTCTATGATGTCCCATAAGGCATGCAAAGTACTTGAGAAAATAAGGCTTCTAGTCATTCTTGAAATCACTTAAAGTGAATTCAAAAAGCATTTTCTTAATATGAAAATATTAGAAAATTTCATTTTGTAATCATTTAAATAAATGAGATAATCTGAAGAGTTGCTCAGACTAATTAAAGATCCCTGCATAAGAATCTCTTTATATAAACAATTTTTCCAGGTTTTGGTAGTAAATAGTGAATTAAGAGTTGCTTGTGATTCCTAAATTAGTATATCATCTTGCAAGGTAAGATTTTAAGTTTGAAGTTATTGTACTGTGCCAATAATAATGGCACCTTTTATTAGCAAATCTAATAAGGTTTTTACTTCACATAAAGTATTGTGATGGAATAATGGATTAAAAAAAATAAGACACTCTATAGGTGGTCTGTTCTCTTCCAGCGGCCTGGTTCCTAGAATGGACACTTTTGTTGTAATTATAAGTAGCCTGATAGGTATACATTAAACTTGATGGGTGGCTTATCTAGAACTGGATTTGCACTTTGTCACTTTCAGGGGGTGTGTTTCCTCGATCATCGGAGAAGGCAAAATTGATTGTGTGGAGGAGCTGAACCAGCCTCTTCACACAGATGCTACTTTTAGTAATGGAAAGGCCAGTGCAGGAAACAAAACCTGTAATTACTGCTAATATACCTTTTGCTTGCACAAAGGATCTGTAATTTATGTCTTAAGATAAACATACACAAATTCTAAAAACTTTTCCTCTTAACACACCCAACCTTTTTGCTTTTTATTTCTAATATCAAGCTTACCCGGGTTCGGTAGTAAACTTTTGCTGTGAGAACGTCAGTGTCCATCTCAACAAGATAGCCCAAGGTCCCGGCAGAGGGTGAAGATACTGAGCCAGATAACCTCCTGTCAGTCCCTTGATAACGCACGTGGACATCTGTAAATGTTGGGCTGATGATGTCTAGTGATGCAGTGTTGTCCACGAGCCTACAATAACAGTGAATAGGCAGCTATGAAGGAATGCACAAAGCACAGTATGTCTGAATGCAACACCACTCGTGATTTTATATATGTGCATATATGTAAAAAATACCTTTGTCATCAAAATAAAATGTAGGTTTTTACTATGCACATTTCTTAGGATTTAGCCTAACACATTCAAAACTTCATGTCATTCTGATTTTCCTGTTTTAAATAAAATTGTATTGAGCTCTGTTGAGAATTTTCATTAAATTAGGACAGCAAAGCAAAACCTGTAGCTGTACCACTGTCAGCTTTCTACAGATTTCTACAAGCTCACCGCATTTTTTTCCACTGACACAAGCTTACAGGCAGTAAGTTTTACCTGCATTTGTACTTGTCTTCACAGACTTCTATCCCTTGGATATTTCAACAAAACACTTGCAGAATAAACCAGGCACTTAGAAGCCCAGGTTTATAATCCCTAGTACTGGTATTTGTGAAGAAAAATTACTCTTAAAAGCGTTTCAGTGAAAAAGAAGAAAAGAAAAGAAAAAAAATGAACAGCTATGTTGATGGTCAGATCTAGAACTACTCTGATTATAAATTACTGTTTTTATATCTCAGAAGTTTTCTCAAATGAGGCTGCTGAGAAAAGCTATTCTAGAAATACTGAGAGCAGCTATATCGAGAGGGAAAAAGTCACAGCCGATAATGACAGGGTAGCTACACAGGTTCTTATTAATCACAGCAAAGCAATCCGAGGCATTAGAGATCAAAGCAACAATACATCACTGGCAATGTTGTCTATTAAGAATCTTTACCTAATTCCCGAAAGAGTAAGATCTTCCTTGTAGTTTGCACTCATGTCACGATGTGAAAAGCTGCCAGTTGACTTCATAACAAACACGCCTTCTTCATATTTGTAGTTTGAAACAGCTGTGAAAAAGATTTCAAATGTATATGTTTCCAGGGCTTATCAGCAAACAATACAAAATAAATGTCCAGTTGTATGTTAGATGGCCAGTTGTGGGGTGTTTCAGTGGTATGTAAAATTATGTATCAAGAAACTGAATGCTCATAATGCCCCAAATAAAAAGATATGAAAATATTTCTTCAACTGGAATGTTTTAAAATTCAGTTTTCCTCTATATTTAGAACAACATGGATATAATATTTTGCATTCATGCACATCATAAGTGGGGATTCTAACTTTCTGAGAGTTCAGAATTTTATTCTGATGTACATTTTTAGTATTATTATAAATTCTTAAACTCAATTCTATATGGGAGTCCAGAGTTTTCTGAGTTTAAATAATTTTTGAAATCAAATATGCTTAGTTCCTAAGGAAAAAGATAGGTATTTCTTTATCCCAACTGAATCAGATAAAAAGTCAGCCTGCCTTCTCTCCTTTACAAGTAATATCATAAGTGTTGGAGGAATGTTATGTTGTTCACAATTTAAAGTAAGAAGCTGCCACAAAGAAAAGAGATCTTTTACATTTTTTTCACACTGTGCCATACATATGCCTGGTCAGTAGCCTTCAGGGTGACTGACAGACACTCTGAGAATAATTCATGAAAAAATGCTGCTGATGATAAAAGAAACATAATCAAATGTCAATGCTAAATAGAGAACAACACCTTCATATGCATAGTTCTAAAAGAAATAAATCTGAAAAAAACCACTATATAGTATTGTGGCATATAAAATTCTAAGGTCTTACCAGTCAAGTCATATTCCAGGAACTGCAATGTTGAGCTGCAGGTAGAGTCAATGGACTGTTCAAAAGAGTCCTTTTTGTTTGTTAAGTCTGTCTTCCAGGTGACATTGTACAAAGGTGAAGCAACTTTGAAAGACCCACTCAAGGCACCAAATGATGGGATGTAAATTCCAGCAGGCAAGGACATTTTGAGAGGGGGAATCTCAATTTTCTGTTCAGGAATTGTAACCGTAGGCAGATCAAAATCTGCAATCTTATTGGCTACTTCATCCAGATCTACATGGAAACTGCCAAGAGAAATAGTCTTTGGAACAGTGAATTGAGACACAGTTATTTGGTATTCAGGTATTGTCACCTCAAAATAGGGTATCTTATATTCTTCTAATGTAATATAATTGGCTCCTACATCCACTTTGGGGAATCTGAGCTTCGGCAGTGTGGGTAAATTGACATCAAATGGCATTGTGTTTAGTGTCTGTGGAATTTTTATGTTGCGCAAGTCAATGGTGTATGCTGGGACCTGGAGAGTGGTGAAAGGAACTCTGAACTCTGGAGTGCTGAGAACAGGACTTGGAGCCTTTAGATGTAACTCAGGAATACTGAGAGTGAAGCCGTCGGTCAGTTTATTCACAGGTATGGGGATAAAGTAACCATCGTCACTCTTCGTGTACACGAGGGATGCTGAACCATTTAAGTACTGTTTTCTGTCAGCACTGGTCGTGACGTCCAGCTTCAAGATATCCCATAAGCTCTTCTCAGAAATGGGACACTTTACGTTTTTGAGGAAGTCCATATATCCTTCTAAAGATCCAGAAATATCAAACTTTGCCTTTGACTTTTCATTTGATAACTGCATATCATGACTGAGGGATAATGACTGAATTTGGCCCTCACCCTTCCAGCCAACTTTCTGGTTTGCAGCACTGATTTTCACTATGACAAATTGATTAACTGAGGCTATGTCCAGGAAGGAATTTGGCTGAGTGGCTTGAATTCGAAGATCTGCTGATATAGCCCAAGGAGCCAGCTCGAAGGTTGCTTTGCATCTCTGAGCCCCTGTTGTTGTGAAAAGAGGTGTATATCGTGCATAATTCTTCCCGTTGTGCTCCCAGACTGCATAAACACGACGGGTAGATGCTTCAACTGCAAGTATTTCTTTCATTTCACTGTTCCAGAGTCCATCCACTTTGGACTGGGCATCAAGCTTGAGAGATGACCGTGCTCCATTAGCATTCAGATAGGTATGTGCCTCGTGGTCTAGACTTCCAGAAAATGCATTTCCAGTGAAAAACTCTCCATCAATATCTCCAATTGTAGAAGTTTCTGCTGATATGTAAGATGTAAGGCTCTCTAAAGCAAGTTTGTGAGCAATTCGCCCCTTAACGTTGGTGCTATATTTAGTAGTATTAAAATCATACATTAATTTTAGCCCTGAGGAAAGAGTGGGTTTAGACTTAGTATTTCCAGAAAGTTCCTGGCTGAAATTCAATTTTAAAACTGGTGTGTTGATTTCTACATTTGTTGCCACTGAAGCTTCCAGGTTCTTCTTTGTGAGACTAAGAATGCTGTCATGATTTCCTCCCAGAAATTTGCTATTATTCAGGGACAATGCTGTGGCCAGCTTCAACCCCCTTTTTCTTGTCAAACTTGTTGAACCATCCAGCTTAAATTGCAGTGCATCAATGACAGAAGAGGATGAGACAGTGAGATGCCCAGCAATATCTGACTGATTAAATAGCCCAGCATTTGCAGTTAAAGTGATCACACTGGATTTAAATGAGAAGTCGTAAGTAATGTTTCCCATGGCAGGAATTAAGATGTGGTTTGACGGGCTGTTGATTCTGAATCTAGGAAGCTTTAGAGTGCGTAGATCCTGTGGAACATGAAGGACTGGAAGCTCCAGAGAAGGTAAAACTAGTGTGTAAGATGGCACTGAAAAGCCAATAAATGGGACTGTGAATCCTGTTGTGCTTATTTCTTTTGGGAGCATGTAACCAAAGGCTGGCAGCTCAGCAGTAAAAGGAGAAACATCAATATTCACAATTGGAATGGTGTAACCTGGAATCTTGAAGGTCCGTGGTAGTTTGTTCAGTGATGTCTGTATTTTGTACTTGTCAAATTTTGTTTTGGCTTCATTATATGACTTTGTGAGAAAATCTAAAGCGGTGTTTCTTCCTCTCTCAAAATACTTGTTGAAGAAAATGATGTATTTATTAAGTACTTCATGCACTGTTGCTAAAGGTAGTGGGATTACATGCATGTCTTTGTTTTTGTCATACTGAGCATTCAAATTTAAATCAAAGGATTGTCTTGTTGTCTTCAATAAATTCTTCAGGCCTACATGTTCCCACAGTGAATAATCTTTCAGCTGAGGAGTTTTGATTCCAGTGTAGGGAATCTGAAGCTGAGGAATGGTTAAAGGAATACTTAGGAAGTCCAGGTTGGCATCTCCATTCATTTCGACATGAGCCTGAATTCTGTCATCATTGTTGCCAGCAGACATATTATGGGAATATCTGTACTGATTGAACCTGCCAGTAGTTTGCCAGCTGACCTGCTGAACAGAGGAACTCAGTGCAAAACCATAGTTATTCAGGAAGTCAATTTTGCCAGTCAGTGTCATTGGGAAGCTGATTTTCACATTTCCATCATTGTTTGTTAACAGACTAATTTCAAAAGGCTGTGCCAAGAATGAAACCTCATTATTTACAGTTCCAGTAATCCGTCCATTGAGTCGAGCATTGTGAGAGCCTGTTAATTCTACTTTCATTCCTCCAAGCTGTCCTGCGCCTTTCACATTCAGAACACTACGTCCCACACGCGGTGACTCAATTTCAGACAGAAGCTGAAGTGTTGCATAATTTAGGAAACCACATTCATACCTCACAGCTTGGTTGACTTTCAGGTACTTATCATTTATTCTGTTGTCAGCAGAAAATGTCATAATAGCACCCTCAACCCTGAAAGTGGCATGTGAATCATGAGTGCCTTCATCAGAGAAGCTAGGAGAAACCCATTTCCAGTTTCCTTTACCGGTGGAGGTAAATGATATGTGTCCTGCTTCTATCTCTGTTGTCACGTTGTTGATCAGTTCAGCTTGGCTGGAGAAATCAGCTTGTGGAATACTCAGTCTGTGGGAATACGATGTTCCACTCTGCATCCAAATTTTTCTTTGCAGCTTGACCATTAAATTATTCTGTAGTGTTATTGAATTTTTCTTTGTATAAAAGTTTGCTCTAGTTTCAGCTTCACCTTCTACTGAAGTTCCTAAAAATATCACTTCATTGGTGTGATCAACTTTAAGGAACCTGTGGTTGACTTTCATGGAATTTTTAAGGTTCAGCTGCTTCATTTCAGGGGCCAAGAGACGTGAATCTGCGATAACACTGAAAACTAAGAAGTCTAATTTGGATGTTGTTTGAGCTGAAATGGAGGTCACAAATTCTGGACTGTTTGCAGATGTTGTCGTATTATGAACTCCAGCTTGTGTAGACAGTGTAAAGAATGGAGAGGTGACTCTGAAAGCACCAGACAATTTGCCAAATGTAGGGACAGTCACAGTATGTGGGATTTGTGGGAGCTGGAACTCTGGTATCTTCAGGTCAGCAATCTGGAAGTCATTTAGACTGAGCTTTGGAACCAATAATTCTGGTATTTGAAACTGAGGCATTTGTATTTCTGGGAAAGAAATGTCAGAAAAGGGCATATCTCTCATCTTCATATCTTTAAAATACAAATCAATTGCTGGCACCTGAAATTCACCAGACATGAGTTTGTCTATTGTTTTCACAATCTGGAGTTTAATCTCATTCAAGTCAATTGTATAGGAAGGAACTTTAAAGGTATTTAGAACTGTAAATTCTGGGGTAGTAAATCTCATTGATAGTTTCATGTCCTTTAGTCTCTTAATATTTATCTCATAGGAGGGAATATGCAGATCTGTCAGTGGAACAATGAAGTCTGGTGTTCGAAATGTTGCTTCCCGAAGACTTCGGAGACTAACTTCAAAGGCAGGTATAGTGACTATAACAGCTCTGATTTCAGGGACTGTAAATCCTGTTTCAACAAACTGGTTTAAATTTTCAGCCCAATTTTTTAGATCATACTTTTCAGCCAAAGCAATGATTTTCTTAAAAGCTATGTTCCACTGGTCAGAAATGTAAACGACAACAGAATTGTAGAACTGGCTTATCTTCTGAAGACACCACTGGAACTCTCGGGAAATATCCAATTCAGAAATCCTCTCTCGCAGGTCTTCCAGTTGTTCATTTACCTTGGCCTTGAGATTAGCAAATGTTGTTGAGTTTATGAGCTCCTTGAACCAGTTAATTATTGCAGCGAGCTTGGTGTCCTTTAGTTGTTCCACATATTTTGAAATCACAGCTCTGAAATCTCTCAAATACTTTTTCAGTGCTTCTGCTTTCTGTGGAAGTTCTAGATTTCTAAGTTCTTCATTTATTTTCTGGGTCACTTCTCGGATTTTTTTATTTGTGTCATCAACAAATTGGTTATAGTCAAAAGACTTGAGCTTTTTTATAACCATATCAAGGAACTTGTTCACTTCCTTTATCATCATTTCATAATCAAAGTTCTGCACTTTCTTGACAGCATCATCAATAAAAACAACAACTTTATCAAAGCAGGACTTCACATCAATATTTTTCAGGTAGACGATCAGTTTCTGGGCAGTTTCTTTTATTCTGTACTGGTTAAGCAGTTCTATAATTCTGTCCATTAAAAAAAAAATCTGCTTATCTATTTCATATTTTACAATCAATTTGTGTATATGACCTCGGAAAGCACTGATCTTCTCAGAGACTTCATACTCCTCCATCAAATTTAGAATAAAGTCTTTGATTTGCTCAAGAACTATGTTAATTTTTTCAATTGGTAATGAATGTTTCAATTTTTCTAAAACTTCTTTAACATCAAACATTTTAATCTGCTGTTTCAGATTTTCTGCAATGTGTCTGACATCAATATTCTGAATCTGAACCTTGAGTTGCTCTAGGTTTTCCTGTATCCTAGCTGTAATCCGGTACTCATCATCTACATTTTTAATCCAAGCCAAAGTGCTGCTTCCAATTTTGCTAGGATAATACTGGCGAAAAAAAATTTGCAATTTTTGAATTGTGTCAAGTACAGTCATTCTTATTTTATATTTGTTATCTAAAGCTGTCACTTTTTCAACTATTTGGTCAAGAAGCTGTGCAAGAAGTGTTTTAAGGTCATATTGCTCATAATGATCTTTGATGTATTGCTCAATTTGTATCAGATAGACCTGCAGCTGAGACAGTATTTCTTGAAGATTGTTCATGGCTTTTTCCAGCATAATTTGGATATCATCAGATGTTATTCTGTAGTCCTTTGTAAAAGCAACCAGATTATTTTTCATGCTGCTAACTCTGCCTTTCATATCTAATTTGTCCATGTAATCATTGATGTGCTGTGGGAGTTTATCCAAAGTTGCCTTGTATTTTCTCATTTGTTGTTCTATGTTAATGTTTTTCAGGTAACTCTGTACAGCCTGCAGTGTGGATAGAATGGTGCCCCTGATTCGCTCAAAGTAAACTGGCAAATGTTCCAAGAATGGTAGGTAAATGACATGCATGTCTTTATTTTTGTCGTATTTCACAAAGCCAGAGATGCTGAATTCTTGAGGCTCTGACACACTGCCCCTGAGGCCCAATGCATCAATTAAATTAACTTGTCCAGATGTGAATGGTAGAGTCACTGATGTATCCATTACAGAGAGATCTGCCAAAGCTTTTCCACTAAGTTCCACACCGGTCTTTTCTCCATCATTATAAACACTGAGATCTTGAGAATATACATTATTGTTTAGCTGACTTTTCAATTTCCAAGCACTTGACTGCTCTGATGGAGTGAAAAGCATATGAACTTTGCTATCAAGCAGGGTAGTGTATTTTCCCCTGGATGCCAAACTATGGCTACTAGATCCTCTGTAATCATGGGAGAAAGTGAAAGCAAGTGGCTCTGCTTCAAACAGGAATTTGCTGTAGAGGTCTCCGGTGTGTTCACCCATAGCGATCAGCTTTCCATTACCGTTGGTATGTATGTCAGCAGTGATAGCAAAGGGGGCCATAGTGGAACGCAGAGTATTGCTGAACCGGAGATATTTGGAATCACAGTTTGTGTTCATAGTAAGTGAGGAAGCAAGTCCTGCCACATTCAGACTGACTCTGTGACTCACTGCTGCACCTTGAACATTTGCGACTGTATCTGTTTTAAAGTTTACAACTAGGTATTCAGATGTAATGGTGTAGGTATGCCTTATTTCATCTGCTCCATAGGCTGCTCTGATGTTGCCACCCAAGTTCAGCTTCAGGGGCTCGAGTTGAAGTTCTGCTTTGTTGGAAACTTCTGTTTTGGTGTATTTCATATTATTGCTCAGTTTAGCTGTAAGTGAGCTAGGCTGCAGTTGTAGGTCAAAAACGTGCTTGTGGAACTTGTCAAAGCTGAAGCTGTTGTCCAACTTCGAAGAAAATGTTAGGGATAAGCCAGGAATATTCAAGTCATTTGTGTACTCCAGCTTAATCTCTTTGAATGACCCTTGCAAATTATTGGAAAACTTGAGTCCTTCTCTATTAACTCTGAAGTTTAAAACATGTTTGTTGTCCATACCCAGAACTGTACTCTGATATTCACTTCCCAGCGTTATTTCTGCTAGGCTTACTCTTCCACCTAGATTGAATTTGGCATTGTTTTTACCATAGCGCCCAGAAGAGGACAGTGACATGGAGCCTCCAGCAGTATCAAGTTTAGCATTCATTTCACTCTGCATTGTCAATGGACTAAACTGCACATTTGTGGTTGCGCTGCTGGCGAGACCATACTGATTCACATTGAGTGATGACTTATGTGCAGCTCGATTCCTTTGATCAGTCAGAGAGATATCAGTGTTGAAAACAAGGTCCTGGGAATTGAGAGAACCTGCAAACAAGGCATAACACTGGGTTTGCTTGTAAGTGGCTTGGTACTCAGATCGAAGTGCTGCCATCTTCTTTGACAAAATTAATTCAAGCTTATTGACACCTGCAATATGTCGATACCTCCCATTTGTTTCAGACGTAATTTTCAGCTGGCTGTTCTCGTACTTCAGTGAAGCTGTGTTCTTTAACAGTCCACTTTGTACATCAGAAACTGAAGTAATGGAAAATAAATCATCACTGTATCTGCCAGATATCTGATTGGTAGCCTGAAGGTAAGAAGAATCCAACTTCAGATTTGATTTTCCTTCTAAAATCCGTCTCTTTTCATTGTATGAGCTTGACAGAGTGTAAATGCTTCTTGCAAAGACAGAAGCCACTTCCAGCTGTCCTTCCATCTTGACATTATTGATATTCACGTTGTTTGTCTTTTCAGAAACAATATCACCGGAAAGTGAAAGCTGAGGACCCAGAGTACTGGATGCCATAAGTGATAACGTGTAGTTTGCAGCAGAACTAGGTTCATTACTCTTTGTCCTGGCCAGCTTAAAAACTGATGTTAAGAGTCTGTGCTTCAGGTGATTTTCATATGCACAGGTGAATCCATTTCTACTATATGATGCTTCTCCAGAACCTGAAATAGGAAAAGCAGACAAAAGAAAATGGTGTAATTTATACCATTTTGTCTTAAGTCTGATGCCACTAAGCTTTGATGTTACTGCTTGAATTGTAATTACTGTTATTACACTGTTTTGCTTTGAAGGCCAAAGTGCTTCAGTAAATCTTGATTATTTCTATAAATATAGCTATTATTTTGGTATTTAGGGCTAAAGTTTTGAACTGTAACTAAATTAAATCTCTACAGTACTCTACTAAATATACTTATGTGAAATGACATGAAGTTCTTTAATTATTTAAACTTAACTTGAGAAGGTAGACTCTCAAGAATAACCCGTATCTAACATTCTCCTTTTTTAATGTTTTCTTCATTATGCTTAATTTATGGTTGGGAGATTAGAAGGGACTGAATTTAGTTTGTTTTTTTGCAATTTTAGAACTCAAACTGCAATTTGAGAGGAACTAACTTAAAAATACCAGTTTTCAAGCCTATCCAGTCTGACTCCAGAATAATTGCTGTGTACTTATAGCAGTATATGGACATGTCTAAATGATAAAAAAAGAAAAAAAATATTTTATATATAAAAATATAGCCAGAAAGATTAATAAACTGTGGTCATACCTACACATTCACCTGCACATTTGATTTTGAAAACACTCGATTTGTCAGATACACAGGTGTTTATAGAATCATGCCTTTAGTTTTGAAGGGCTTTTTACCCACTAGGGAAACTCTAAGAAAATGTGGACTTTAAAAGTCTTTATTGAATTACTCTGACTTTACCTTTAGTGCCTGAATAATCAGATTAACATACTATATTTAAAAACAAAGCAAAAATTATTTGAATGTATATAGCAGGTTTTTTTTAAATAAACAACAGGAAAATCAATGTGCTATACCCCATACATGGAAAATAATGTCATTAAAATAGTTTTGCTGAAATTGCAGTATTAGCACACATTTTTACCTTTCACACTGTAGGAAAGTAGCTCAAAAACAGAGTCGGCATTCGTGGCATATGTAGTTCTTACACTGGGTGCTTTGTCTGTGGTGCTGTTAGCCAAGGTGTACGCTGCTGTCCAGTTGTAATAGTTGCTGTACACATTTGCAGAGAGCTCTAACGCGCCAAATAAAGGCACACGAACAGGGTAGAATTCTGGAATACTAAATGTCGGGATTCTGTATTCCTGAGACGGCACACTTATTCCCATTGATTCCATTACCAGAGGAGGTGTTTTAACAGTCTGTGGCACCCTTATGTCACGAGATGATCTTCCACCAAATGGCAACGGGATATTAATTAGAAAACTGTTTTTATTTAAGCTGTATCTGATCCGGCCTTCACTAGAAAATAAAAGTGGTTCTATTAGAAACTGGAAGTCCGTGAAGCATATACAGAAATTTCCATGAATCCTACTGTTCCCATGATACTGATCTTACTTACACGTTTATATCTATTTCCTGAATTTAGGTTTAGAAAGAAATGTGATGATCATCTATTATTATTAGCATTTTTTAAGAACTCATCTATCAGAATTTACCAAAAGCACTTTTGAGATCAGTGGATGCTATCAATGTTTTTTCCCCTTATTTCCTAACTGGGGAGACTCACAGGTCAAGTAGTCCAGAAACTCATTCTTTCTGTAAGACCTCGTATTAGAATTCAAAGGTTCCTGATTCTTTGTTCAGAGCTTAACTAACTTTAGCTCACAGGTGGAGAGTGCCATTCAAGGGCTAAATACACAACTGCTAGGAATTTTGCATTTGTTTTCCTACTCTGAGAATACAAATCTGCTTTATGAACATTAATGAAAGGATGTGTTGGCATGAAAATGATCCTCAAAATAAAGGAATTTGAATGAAAATAGCTGACATACAGGAAAAAAATCCTCCAAAACCACTGCCACACTTGTGCAATGTGGCATGCTGAGTACCACAAAAAGGCAATTATATTCTTCCTTAAAAAAGTGATGTATTCTTATAGAAATGCATTAAAAGTCTTATTAGCATTAGAAGTTGTAAGAACCTAAACTATAATTAATTTATCTTTCTGATTATAAGCATTTCCAAAGCTTCTTCCAGATATTCAGCACTTATTTTATTCTGAATAAAAAGAAATGAAAATCTAACCATTTGACTAGAAGCTAGGACTGGAAAAAATGGATCATCAGCTGAAAAGCTTGTGGGGAAAAAGTGCAATTACAAAAAGGCAAAACAGGAGGAAACTCGGCCTTAATTTGTTCATGAACAATAAGCTGGCAAAGATGCTCTTCTTGTTTGCCTAACTGGTCTTTTATATTACAAATTTTTTTTTTTTTTTTCGATTAGATCTACATCTTAAAACATCTTAAAAAGAAAATTAAGGAAACATTTTTGTAATTTTTTTCCTTTAGATCAAATGGTTAAAAAAGCAACATCACAGAGCAGTAAAAATTCCTATTATTATAATGTGCACTGCTGATAAGAATATAGGAGAAAATACATTTCTTCCTTGCTTATACTTAGTTTAGTAACACAATGGAAGTAATAGAGATGTGTGTCATTAGCATACAGTTTCGTATTACCACAGTGAAAGATAGCACATGGAAAAACAGCACTAAGAGACACAAAACGCAAGACTGTTCTCCATCTGTTTCTGTAATCCAATCTTATGTTAGCTTCTGTTGTCCTTTACATTTATTTCAACCATCAATATTTCACTAGCTCATGGGAAAACTATACAGACATGTTTCTATTTATCACAGTGGTGGCTGTGGGTGTATTCTGAAGATACTACCAAGCAATACTGTTCCTTGAATTCTTACACACAAGCAGAGCAGCAATGTGATATGAACACTAAATGGTAAGAACAATATGTGTTACGAACTGTAATGAGAGCAAATCCTGGCAGGTGCATGAGCATTTTGAAGTCTAGATCCACTCTGGGGCTGACATACAGTTTAACTTCCAAGAAACAGAAGAAATATACTATTTATCTGCCTTCCAGTCTCTCCTTTTGTTTGCCAAAACCCACCTTCTAGAATTTTTTAACATATTGGATGATTTCGATCAAATGTGACAGAAGGGTAAAAGCCTCAAGGGTAATTGCATTCATTCAAGTTCTGTGAAACTTTCTATAAGTAGAGGAGATGGGCCCAAACTAGTGCAAGCATTGAGTCCGTATGTGTACAACAGTGGCACATGTTGCCTCTGAGCAAGTGGAAGATGAAGTCAGACCCTGGGAAGAAGTCAGGGTGCTATTAATATATTTGTGGAGATCAACCAGTATGTGTTGGGGAATGGGAAAAACTGTCCAATAGGACTGCACAGGAAAAAGTAAAAATATTAGGGTTATGGCCAAAGACAAGGGGTCTGTAGGGATGCAGGACACAAATTTATGGGAAGCCTGGCTTCACGATTTCTGTGGCTTAGAGTAAGGATTGTGGAATGCTGTATTTTTGTTTGGTTTTCATTACTATATAACACAATACTTTAGGATGTATTCACATACTGCAGGTGTGAATGCTATAAACTCAAATCTGTATTAAAGACATGCATCATTTCCTCCACATAGTTTAATCTCTCTGGTCTTAATATTCTTTGTTATGATTCCAATTTTATGCTAATATTTACAGCAACTCCAGTTGTTTTATAAAACAAAGTACACTAAAATAACACAACAATATGAACAAATATCTATTTTCAGTTTCCTGTGTGACTATCCTCATTTCTCTCCTTACCTTTTCAGGAAAAGTTCTTCAGGAATGGTGATAACAGGCAGGCTAATTTTCTGAATGTTTAGTTCCTGAAGTCCACTTAGTTTGTCTTGCAGAATCTGGGCATAAGGAACATCTTTTGATGCCTTTTGCAGCCAGGTGTTGGTTGCCTGAAATGAGGAGACACGTTTTTCAAAGTAAACAACAAGTTTCAGCACTTCCCATCTGAAAGCCATTGTAACTATCCATATACTGAGCCCAAGGAATACGATAAAGTTGGAAATATACATCCTGTTCATTCTGATGAGTACTTTTACACGTATTTCCCATTTTGGCTTTCATGGGGGAGGCAAGAATTCACCAGGGCTATGAGTTCAAACTGTAATATCTACCGTAAGTTGAAACATACCACAATAAATTGTGACACGATATGTCGCAGTGTCATATCTGTATGAGCCACTTTCCGATCCAGCAGTTCATTGGCATGTTTCTCTAAAGTTTTTGGGTAGTCTGAAAAGTCAACTGGGAAGCCAGAAGACATTTTTTTCACAGCAGCACTGGCACCTGAATTCCACTCTAGCTCAACTTTCTCAGAATCTGAAAATCAAAAATTTAAAAGAAAATGGTACGATTAGTAATATTCTTAGTCTATTTAAGGATATACTGTAAACTAATGTAACAAGATGTTTAAATGTATAGGTTGTACATGTAGATCATATTTTCGTCCTTACCATATCTGAAAATAACTCTTTCTGAAACTGAGTTTCCGTGAATTTTTGCAGCTGAGCTCATCTGAAGATATCCTTTGGCTGGTGAATAATGAACCAATGCTTCAGTTTTAAGTTCGGTTTGCAGGCGAGGGATAGAAATGGTGCCTCCTAACATTGCCTCTTCCATTCCAGCATATCTGTAAAAGCAGAAAGTAAATGTGTGGGGTTTTTTGTTTGTTTGTTTGTTTGGGTTTTTTGGTTTGGTTTGGTTTAGTTTTTGTTTGTTTGTTTAGGTTTTTTAAATAAAGAAAAAAATAATTTAAAAATCCATTTTTCTCTACTTTTTCACTTATGTTTCAGGAGCAATTTGAGCATTTAAATCTATAGTAAAAGAATAATAGGTGTTACAAAAAATAGATTGAATCAAACTTGTAAACTCTATTTCAATTCAATGAATGTTTTCAGCTTCTGCTAGTTACTTCGGGAAATCTATGATAAATTATTATAATGCTGCTGTGCAGATACACACAATAATAATTCTGTATTAATTTCATAACACTGAAATGGATGGAAATATGTACCTGTCTTGCTAAAGTTGTACCTGGACCAAATTCTGAACTTCTTACTCAAGCTGAATTGTCTGCTAAGGGTACAGACTGTGGCCATGAATCACACAGAAACAAAACACTTGACAAAATATATTATGCCACTGGGCTTAATTTTCCTCTATTCACATTTATTTTATATCTCTGTAACTTTGTTGACTTGAGCAAACTTCTACTATTATGTTAGTGCAAATGAAAGGGAATTGAGGTCCCTGACATCTGTCCAAAGCTCCCACTGATATCAGAGGCAATTCTGCATGAACAGCAAAGACAAAGACTCCCCAGGGCACCATCAAGATCACAGAATTCCATGGAAGATTGAGGTTTATTAAAGAATGTGATCAGCTCATTTCACTATGGGCTTGTGAGGCAGACAATTTTAGAAACCCTGGCAGGCTGAACATTTTTGTTAGCTCCCCTGTAGATGTTCCCGGAAATATTCTCATCATGAAGCGTGGGAATTTTTACAGGAAGCTCTCAGTTATTTTTGATTTTGTTGCTTATTGAGTGCCATTAGACTTCTTCATGGGGAGATGTAATAACTTTTTTTAGAGCCAAACATATCCAGTAAAAGATAATACCTCTCTGAACAAACCTTGCCTTGTTTATATCCTTGGATTATCACACCTGCAATAACACTAGTACAATGTCATTCTTGTAGTCGTACATGTGCAAACATGGGAGAACTAGCTCAAAGAAACTGTAATACAAATTATATATATATATATATATATATATATACATGTAGTAGGAAAGATCAGTTGGTGTATTAGATGTATGTATTTAATGTATACGTGATGGATTACAAATAAAATACTTCAAGGGTTTTTAAAGAGAGTTTTAATGACAAGTGTATGTGTCTCTCTATATAAGTAATTTCTCAAAAATCGGATGAAATTTTCCAAAGTATCCTGCCTTTAGATATGCTATTCAAATGTAAAAGTCTGAGTGGTTTTCTGTGTTACCTTATCTGGCCAGTAAGAGTAACTTCAGAAATCTTCTTGTTGTTAAAGTCCAAGATAATGGTATATGCTTTCTTCCCAGGAATGGATTCATCAGTAATTCTGAAGTTTGTACCAAAGTCAACATCAACACGTGGAATCTGGACATCACTGGTCAAAATCTTTCTGTCTCTGTTGTACCTCAAGGTCAATGTGGCCTCATGCTGCTTTACACCTGGAAAATATAATGTAATTTGGTTATTTGCAACTATGGAATCTGTTTGGACATTTTTTAAAAGGAGAATAAAAAAAGGATCGACTGGAAATTATATCACCCTGAAGATCTAATATAACTTTTGATGAGCCTGAATCAAAACTGGGTCATCTTCTCCTCATCTTCTAAACACAACATAGTCTAATCCACTTATCTTGTCACTAGTTTTGTTACGTAAACTTGCCATCTCACAGGTTCTCCCTTTGATGCTAATGCAGTTCTTCTCAGTTTGTGTACTTTACTTCCAGATCTGATCAGAAATTATATTTTTCTCTTGCTCGTATAGAAGCCACCAACTTCTCTTCCTTGCTTCCATTCACCAACATCACGCTTTTATTTAAATCAAGGGGAAGCATTTTGGGGATATGAAATCAGTCTCTGATCGTGAAAGTCTTGCACTGCGATTGCACACATGAAATGAAATGCCAGTTACAGTATTGGCCTGTTTTCATCTGAAAATTGCATCCTATTTTATACTGTAAAGAATTCTATTATGATTTATTCATATAAATCTTTTTTCCATTAAATGACACAGTTCAAAACTGAGCTAATCCATACTGCTTTTTTCAGACTCTTACCTTCTGCCTGTAGAGCAAACTGTAACGTGTCTATCAGGTCATTTCCTTCTCTCTGCAGGCCGTAGTTTGCACTTGCAGAGTATTCCTTCACTTCACCTGTGGACACTAATTCAACTTCATATCTAAAGGAGTAAACAAATGTATTTCAAATAACTATTTTGTGTATGACTACAAACAAAATAAATCATACAGTTCACAACAGCTCTCTTTCTGAGCTCCTCCTGCTAGCCTGTTTTTAAAGATTTTTAAAGGCAAGATTTGTGTGAGAAGGTTCTGTAGATACCACGTCCTAGGAGGGAAAGTTAGTTAACAGAAAAGCATAGTTAAAGCTGATATGACTTACCTCGATTCTCCAGTCAAGGGATAATACGGAGCTGCCTCCATGGCACTGGCATTAGAGTACAATAACTTGGTGCAGAAATTTAGACCAGGAATGAAAGGCTTGCAAGAAGTCCAGGTTTCTTGGTTCTCAGTCAGAGATGGAATCTCTTCAGTTTTGGCTGGAGACACCAAATGTAGCGTATTGCTGAAATAACAAAAATGAGCCATTTATTACCAGGACATGTTTCAGACATTGTGTTATTAAGGTTATTTTCTGAATAAAAATCACTTGTTAAGGTAGGGGCTTAATGAAATAACATTAGATGGCTAAATGATGGTGGTTTACTATTGTTAGGTACAGGGTGTTTCAAAAAGATAGACCCACTTGAGAGGCGTTTGGGACGAATTCAGCTATCATCTAGATGTTGTCCATACAGCAGGCACAGGGAATGTAGAGCATTTATAAGAAGGTTATAAAACTTGGTAACTCATTAAACTGTTTGTAAATTTTTGTGTAATTATAACATGTTACCATAGTGAAATTGGGTCCACCTTTTTGAAACACCCTGTATTATTACTGATAATTATAATTGTCTGTACTGAGCCATTTACCCTCTCTAAAATTAGTGTTAAGTAGTTCATTTAAACTCAATCAAAAAATAGACATTGCTACTAAAATATTTTTTCCATGAAAGAAAACAAAATAATAGTAATGGTAAGAGTCTTGTTGAAAATTTCAGAAATTAGCAATAAATTAAATAATCTATAAGCCATGGATTGCAGTCACCACATATCTGGGCTATTTGCTTATCTAACAGAAGACATCATAGTTTTACGATGTCTAGCATTTTTCTGAACTGAAAATTTCTCCGTGCCTCCTCTAGCCTCTCAATTCCATCACAATAAAAAGCAAGAAGAGAAGTAAAGAACATAGACTTCAAAGTTCTAAGTCAGTTCTCATTACCTGATACTGAGAAGCTTTGTTGGAGTCTTTGGAGCAGGAATGCTGAGTTTCAGCTGTCCAGCTTTCATACTAACATGCGCTTCAATTCCAGACTCATGGAATACATTAGAATTCATCTCCACGCCACTTCTGGCAAATTCAGGCATGCTTATTCCCAGGTGTGTTACAAACTCAATTGCCACTGAAGGTTTAGCAATGAGTTCTGCTTGCATCTAGTTTATAAAAATAAAATGGTGTATTTATTTGCCCAATGCATATCTTACTGGTTTTATGAAACAAATGTAATATTCCTGATAACCTATAGGTAAGTTTTATACAATTGTTTTTGCTATTCCAAAAATTTGATTTCCAAATCACATAAGCAGAGGGACCACATAAGCGGTAACTATAATGTAACAGCAACAGTAAGATGATAACACCAAGGAACCATACCTACTTAATGTAAAAATATTCATGCTTCAGGAAGATTTTGTACATGGAGCTATTTGCATGTATTTTTAAATCTGAAGACAAGAGCCAGTTTTCCATTGTAAAAGAAAAAAAAAAAAGGCAGTTTTCAAAAACAATGAGCAAACTATTCAACAAAAAAATAAATGGATCCAAGATTTTAATGTTTCTAAACAGAAAACAGATTATTTCCAAGCTTTTGTTTTGGCCATTAAAGAAAGAAGGGACAGAATGCAAAATTCTCAAAAATATTCCAAAGGGAACTAAGAGACAACCAGTACTAAATTAGAGGGCTCATTTTTTTTACTTTTACTTAAATCATGCGTATGGTAGAAAATTAAAGCTTAGGTGAACTGAAACTATTGAGAAGTGACTAAATTAGAATAAAATAGTTAATAAAATGGTTAAAAACATATTTTTTTTTAATTATTTTTTTACTGTCATCAGGTAATTAGTTTTGTCACATGCTCTTTAATTGTTATGATTTTAAAATGTTTCCTTTTAGATCAAAAAGTGTTTCATTTAACACAATTTTCAATATTTCTTTTAGCCAAAAATTAAAATTCTCATTTTCAATTGGCCACATCAATTTTTTTTAATTAACTGTTTGGTTTGAACAGCAAATGGATATGCTGTAACTTTTGTATTATTCTCATTTGAGAGCAGGGAGAGAAAAATAAATAGAGATTAAAATAATTATTTTTGAAAGGGTGATTAAAATACTTCTAATTCATAAATTTTATTATGTCTCATACATCATTCGTTGTATGTATTACTGCTTTAATGTAAATGTTATCCACAAGTTAACTGGAGACCTCTAATAAGTAAGTGGTTCTTTTCATTTCAAGAGTAGTCTTTGAAATTCTTCTGGTGTTACAGTTTTATCCCTAAATGAGATTGTAGATTAGGAGGAGAGAAAATATAGATATCTGTTGAGACTTACGCTTTTTTGATGAAGCTTCACAGCTACTTTGGCCCCAGGCGTTGCTATTCCAGACAAAGCAAACTTCAGTTGCAAACCTGCTCCAGTTGGGAGCTCAAACTCATTGTCCATGAACATATAGTGGACAAATAAATCCCTATCAACACCTTTGGAGATGGCTTGTGCAACCTGTGAATAAAACAAGGACATGAACTCCAACAAATCTACTTTGGAATACGTACATTTTGTACTTTAAAAATTGACCATGGAATGATTGTAACTGTATAATCCAAAAATTAATTTAGTATAAAGTATAGAATCTAGTTTCTAGGGATTCCTTGCTTCAAAACATTTATTAAAGACTGTTTATCAAAATCTCAGCTTTAAACAAATACTAGACTTTATCACCTGCCTCGATACACAAAGATCACTTACCTTGACATACACATACAAAGGTGAATTGGTTTATATGTAAAGGTGAATTGGTTTATATGTAACACTCTGTTTTTGCCAAAGTCAACGGCAAAGCATTTTTTTTTATTCCAGTGAAAGAAGGGGTTTACCACATATTCTAAAACTGTACTACATCCTATTTGCTCTTAACATGACAAATTACAGCCTAATTTTAATATACATTTTCATAACTGGAAATTTAATAGTATAACATAATGACCAACACCAAGATTTTAGGCATCGTTCCAGTGGATATCTCAGTCATACAATAAGATCTGAACCTTCCCTTTTTCCTTTCTCTCACCCATCTTCCAGGAGGACTTCACCTGGTTATTGAGGAGTCTTTGTGGGTTTCTCAGAGTACTTTGGACTAAATTTGGATATTTTGTTTTAAATAATTGTATTTTCATGCTGGTATCAAATATCCATTCTTTACATAATAGATGAACACAACCTAAATCTTAAAAAAATCTTGTAGAAGAAACAAACAACAAGAACAATTTCATAATACACATTGGTGCATCAGAAACATACCATTTCAGGAACAGTCTGAAGAGTTTTAACACTCTTTAAAATCATGCTTCCAAGAAATTTGAAATCATTGAGTTTCATATACCCAAGTTCTTCTCCCAAGATTCTCAGATATGCTCTTCCTTCAGGAGCTTCTTTGCTGCCCAATTCTTTTACCAGTTTTTCAAGGTTAAGCATTATTCCTTTCATGAGATCCTGAAAAATCAGTCAGAAAGTAGTACAACAGATTTGTGAGAAATCTCTAAGATCATATCTCTAGAACAGTTATCTAGTGAATGTCTGCTAATCTGCACATGCACGTCTTACAGTTTTATGTCCAAAGGCTCCTCCCAAATATGATTAAGAAAAAAAAAGTTAAATATCATTAAGGATTTCTATTTTAGCTTACTAGAAGAGGAGAAGGATCATATACAAAAAAGAGGGAAGTGCTGTAACTATTGTATAAAGACAAGAATGCTGTGCTGTGCAGAGAATGTTTTCTAGATATACCTGATCCTGTTTGCCATCTGGGGAGTAACCAAAATAGCCAAAAAGCGCCTTGGAAACCTGCTCCGGCGCTCTGCCGTTAACCCAGTACATGGCCTTGCTTGCGGTGTCTGGGAAAAATCCATTCTCTCCAAACAAAGCTTCCAGTGTTGGTTCAAACCCCTTTCCATCCAAGCCAAGCTGAAACGAACAGGACAATGCAAGAACTGAGACAATTTCTCCACTTCTTTGGAGCTTTACAACAAACAGACTTTCTGAGGAACAAGCAACGCATTCAAGTGCATCTTACAAGTCTCTGATTCTTATGGGAAGATAAGAAATACTAGGTCTTATGATTTATTTTATCTCAGTGGTGAGATCCACACAAAAAAACCTACACACATGCTGTATCTCACTTAAAACCTACTTCAGGGTGCCAGTAATGATTTATTAGCATGAAGTCAATTTGTTACAGATGGGTTCATTTTACCCTAGCTGAGGCCTTTAGTAACTCCAACAGGGTTGTCCATTGAGTCAGTGGCAAGGGACATCACATAACGGATGGCTTGCTCTGAAGTCCATTGAGATCAAATGAAAGTCCTCTTGTAAGCATAATGATCTTTAGATTTCTCCCAAAGCTTACAGAAACAATACATTGTTAGGAGAAAGTTGTCATAAGAAAGCAGAAATGAGAACAAAAACAGCTGAATACCAGCAAAAGTTTTTTATAACTTTTTTACCTCAAAGATATCTCTTGGGCCAAGTCCGTACGCATTCAGGGTGGTTTTTAGCATAGTCTCTTTAGGAACATAGCTGTTTGGATCAAACACCACATTTCCCTCTACTTTGGCAGAGACAGGATGAAGTCCAGGTAGAGAAACTCTTTTGGAAATCTGATAATTTCGTGAGAATTTTCTGAAGTCTTCAGCTGTTGGAATTTGGTTTCCTTTCAGAGCTTCTTCAACTCGTTTTTTTAGACTAGGAAAGAGGACAGCAATGCAAATATGATTAGTATAAATTCCAAAAACTCATTTAGTCTTAGATGAGGGATTTCTTGTGTCACTTGCAGACATTCATATAACAACGGTGATTGTAAATGGGTAGGTCTCTGCACATCTTAACAGTAAAAATAATACTTAAGGGAAAGACTAAACTGGCACTGCTTTAACAAAGCCACAGATTTACTCAGGTGATGTATTTGTTAAAAAAAAGAAAACACAAGCAAAAAACCAAACCAAAAAAAGCAAAAAATGCACTGCTCAATAACTACCACTGCAACTATGATTAGAACTTTTTTCTTCCTAGACCAGTATATAACTAAATTTTACTCACTCTTCAATGCCCACTTCTTCAGAGTCTAGGATGTTGGCAGTGTGTGAGGCAACAAAGCTTTTCACTTGCTCATTCTTCTCCTTTGTGAGGACTCTCAAAATCTTTGCGAGATCACTTGCGGAAGGATCTTTCATCAGCATGAGATAGGCTGCTAGACGTTTATCTGTAGGAGAATCCCCTTCCTGGAATGCTTTCAGAAGTGCTGAACGGTCCTATTTAAATAGAGAAAGTTCACCCTGATTAGCAGACTAGTAGATGATATTGTTAAACTCTTTTGGGAATATAGAGGGTGAAATAATTTTAGGATGTATTCCTATACCTTATTTCTATAACTGTTAAAATGTTTCATTAAAGCTAGTTCAATAAAGTTTATCTTGACAGAAAATGTCATAGAGATTATGGTTTTATTAAAACTGTTTTCCTTATCCTGTAACTGGCAGGTTACTTTTTAATTTAGAATACTGAGTTTTGATTGGTGGGAATTAGAAGTGTTCTGGTCTCCAGACAAAAACTCAAATTTTGAAAAAAAAAATCATTTGATTTAGGAAAACTAGGTGATTGAAATATTCTGCTGCAGGAAAATTAAAAACATAGTTTGAAAATAAATAATTATTTTTTAAAAATTAAATGCTTTAAATTAAACTGAATCTGAGGACGTGAGTTCCAGGTGTTTCCAGGCCTTCAGACTCATTAAGCCTTGTCTGGAAAAATAAAGCATGTCTCTTAGAGGAGAAACTCATTGATATTGAAATTATTTCATTATACTAAGCTGAAGTGCTCTGCATAATGACAACTATTCTGTAAGATGCGCTTTAATGTCATTGTAATGTAATCATAAATCTAGCCAGTACCATTAAAAACAATGACAACAAAATGCCAACATGAAATAGGGAACTGATTTTTGTCTCAGTTAAATCCATTTAAATCTGGAGTAATTTGTTAGTTAAAACCACTCTGAAATAAGTAGAACTCCATTTAAGACACTCTAACAGGAACAGATCCAAACTTCCCATTTAAACTGAGACTTTCTGTACAAAGAAACTGCATCTCAAAGGAGCAACACCCACTAAGTCAGAAGTCTTCAGGACTTCTCAGACATGTGTATGGAAACTGAACTAACAAAAGGATTTCTAGAAATGCTGGAAGGAGCTAAAAGGGAGACAGCAAAACTATGAAATAATGGCAATATTTTCACATATTCAGGAACTTCTGTGAACAGTCAAGGTGAACTGAAGACAGCTTATGCTGGTTCTTGTGATCCAATTTACCTCTTCAGTGACAGTCATTTTCCTGAACGCCTGGATGGCTGCTTTCTGAACTGAAAGTGATGCAGCTTCATTTCTGATACATGTCTTAAGAAAAGATTTCAGGCTGGGTTTAGCTTTCTCCATGATGGCACCCATGTTTCCAATAGCCTGTCATTTATGAAAACACAGAAAGATGATACACATTTTTTTCTCCACCAAGAAAAGTAGAGTAGTTTATGTGCCACAATTTAGAATAACAGCCTGCATAGGGAAAGAGGTAAATAAATATACCCGAAGTGTGAGGTATGTGAGCTCATCTTCCCCAGAACAATCAGTGCCGAGCAGTGATACCATGAAGTCTGCAACATCTGTTATTTCCTCTGTCACAATCTTCTTCTCATTGTAGAACCTAAAGAAGTAAGCAGAATAGAAGCAAAAGGTGAAAATGGGAAATATCTATTTATTTTTTAATCCCAAAGAGCAAATTCATGAGAATAACAAAAAACCCTCAAAAAGCAACCACCCTTCGGGTTTACTCTAAGCATTATAATGTTTTCTTGAGGTACTTTTGTACAATTACATGTTACCATTACTCACTTAGCAACAGAATGACTCAAGCCATAAAAAGAAGCTCTACTTGGCTGATACTGGGCCATGTTAAGAATTTCCCGTATTGTTTCTGGAGTTGGAGAAGACGATAGTGCCAGGGTATATGTGACCAGGTCTACCACAAGAGGATTCACATTTCCAGTCCTCAGTATTTGAAGGACTGCACCATAGCACTCCGGAGTCCCGCACTGAGTCAGTGCCTGAACTGTGATGGAACTGAAAGGAAAAGAGAAGACTTTGATTAGTTAATTTCCTGTTTGCAGTTATTACTGCATGTTACATGTTTGAAATAAATATTTGCCAGGTTTATGAAGGTGTTTTAATAACAATATATCCTTATGCATGCCTGGAAGCAAATCACACAATTATTTACAAAAAATAGGCCTCTTAGTTTTACAATTTATACTAATAACTTGATTAGCTATGAACCACTAGAAAGTACTAATATACTATAATCACACAGACATATCATTTTTCTCCACAACAGTCTTTCCCACAACTTGGAAGTATTATAATATATTTAACCAGAATGAGGCTATAGTCTCACTTCAGATTGAGGACATAAAGTATGTGTAAGTTGACTCAGCTCCAGCTGGGACAGAAGTGTAACGGTATGGAGTAGATGGCAGGGTCAGACCAAAGAATTGTGCCCTTCCATGTCTCCAGAAATCGCACTTTCAAAACTGTGTTCTTTGCTGTAAGTCAGACTTGGGAGTTTGGATTTACAGTCATTGTCCTTGAGCAAAACTGTGTGAAATATATTTGGCTATAATAACATATCCACAGGATTTTGTCTGGCAAACACACTTGGGCTGGTGGTGGGGAGAAAAACTCTTTGCTGTGCTGTGTTATACTCTAATTCATAGTTCAGCTCAGCTTCTCCAATAAGTTTGGAAGACTTGCTGGGAGAATGATCAAAACAATATTAGTTCTTCATAAAGGCTAGAACTTTCAGATCTATTTCAATTCTTATGTTGTTCTCATATATTTAATGTTCACGTTCCAGTTAACAACTGAGTAGTTCTGATGGAAAAATGTGAAATCCACAGGTTTTACTCTCCCTTCTTTATTTCTTTCTCTCAATAATTCTGATGATACTTACCTTTCTGAAAGACAGTCTTTACATCTACTTAACCTCAAATTTAAAACCACTTGCAGCAAATCATTGACCTTAGAACTGGCTGTGGCACTGACATGTGTCTTTGCATAATGAACTGTTGTAACATACCTTGAAGTTTCCATCATCTTCGGTACAAGAGAGCCAAGAGTGCTGTTGTGTAAACTTCTAAGTCCGGAAACAAATTTGTAAAAGAGTCTTGCTCTCTGCTGGTTCTGCTGGGAGGCTGCAAGTTTCTGCAGTTCCTGAAGGATTTTCAGAACAGCATCCCCCTGCTTTGGATATTTGGCATCTGCACTTTCCAGTGCAAGTCCTTTCTCTTCTAGTTCATCTAGTAATTAAAGAAAATGCATTTTTATGTTATTATGAAGGAGTTATGTTAATTTTTACCTTCTTTCATACATTCAACATAAATATAAACTCTGTATATTGTTTTATGTGAAAATTGTTGTAGTTTAACAGCTGAACAGTTTTTAGAAATAAAACAATGGAAATTAAATGTCATTCTCCCATAAAATTAATAATAATACCTGTTAGCATAAATTATTTTAAATTTCTGTGGCTTCCATACCACCTTTTATATTAGCACAGTTTGCTCCTTTAACTTTTAATGAATATATCTTAGGAGAAATATGGTACGACTAGGAACAACAACCACATCGCAAAGAAGTGTGTTTCAGAACCAAACATATAGTAATCATGGACTGTTTACACTTGGCAGATAAAGCTAGAAGTTGTATAAGAAATTATGGTTAGCTAAAAAGGGATCATTAAACTCCTTTGCAATAAGATTAAATCTATGTTCCAAGGAAATTATAACTGTTTAATTATAAAGAATAATTTCAAAATTAAAAGACAAAGATTATTTAAAATTACAGAGTGTACAGAATTTTAATTTCTTCCCATTTTATACACTAACATTTTCCTGACTAAAGTGATCAAATTTCATTTGAAATTTATGAATTGTTTTCATTCTATCAACTGCATCATTAATGAATACACATTTTAAAAAATCAAAATTGTCCCGGTATTTGACCTGTATTTATACATTGTCTCTGTATCTGTATTATTGAGAAATGCAGCTATACCTCCATCAAAATTTCTGTTATTGATCTTCGGGGTATCTTCAAGCTTCAGCGTCTGGTTGACCTCTGTCATCACACCATAGCGATTTCTGGCAAACAAAGAGAAATTTAGTGCTTTAGTTGAGTTAAAGTACCTTTGAGGCATCTGGACATGCCTTCCGCCTCGTTGAGAAAAAAAAAACCCCACAATATATTTGGGGATGAAGTCATGACAGAATGTGACACATCACCATTCAAAATGAATATCTATAAAAAAAGGCTATTGACAAATATTGAACAACCTACTTGTACGAGGCAGGCAGAAACAGGTGTTTTTCACTGCAGACAGCATCTCTTATATGCCTTTTCTTTGCATCAATATTGTAATGACAGAATTGAGTGCTTCTTAGAAGGGTAGATAATGGGATGTTCTGTTTAAAATAAATGGTTTGGCAGTCATTTTACTGAATAGTATAAGAAAAAAACATAGTTTTAAGGGCTGCCACAGTTTTCCCATAATATTAAGAGTTAACAGCATATTGGAAACAAAGGTGCATAACTGGAATCATTCTCGCACAAAGACAAAATCGTGCCAGCATCAATCTTTAGTCTTAAGTCTCTTCACAGGCAAAAATCCCACTGAAATTTTCCCTCAGGCCTTACTGAGGAGTTTGGCTTAGTAGTTACTTCATGACTGATCCCCTGCTGCCTACAACAAAGGACTCCTTCATAGAAACCAGTTTGTAATTTTTGGAGTAGTTCAGGCCCCTTATAACAGTCAATGCTCTTTACGGTTTCAGTCTTGTTATACACATTTTAAAGATTTCTACAATAAGCTGTAAAAGTGGCGGAAATTATGTGGGTTTTTTTAGTATGATATGAAGTCCTGACTTCCCCCCCACCACCACCTAAGGAAAACAAAATTACAGATGCCATGATACTAGAAAAATCTACCAATTTTCATGCAGGCAACTGCACTTGATCACTGTGGATTCACAGGTAGGCTGAACTGCATGTCAAACCATTTACTTTAGAGCATTTAGAATTCTCTCCTCCTGCACATCACATACACATCAGGGTTTTGGTGGTGTTGCACATTAAAGGGGAATGCTGAAAATTTTGACCCACAAAATTAAAAATTAGGATATGATCTGATAGGTTATTGTGCAATCAATAGTACCAACTCCATCTGTGAAAAATTCTGCTTTAAAAATTGAGAAGAACATGAAAGAAGGTAATTAACTCTTTCTCTGCATGTTTTTCTCAATTGACAGTCTACAAAGCCACAATCTGATCTAACACAAGGGTGCAGAAAAGCTCCTTAAGCTTTTAGAACATAAATAAAAAAATTACTTATTCTAGTAGTTGTTTATCATTTTAAGTGATGTAGTGAAGAATGTATCGTAGACTTTTTAATGGTATACTTACTATTCCCTTTACAATGGCAATAGGGCTGACATAATCTCTGATGGGACTGAAGTTGTCACAGGCTTTCAGGTCCCTGTTAATTGAAATATCTTCTGCAACATTTCCTTTTCTAGATTTGAATTCAACTTCACTGTCACACTTTCCATATACAGTATCCTGGAAAGAAGAAATAAGTCAGTGTCTTTATTCATGCTGCCAGATGTTTTCTGATCTAGCTGAAGGGTAACCTTTCTCATCTGAATTCCCAGATCTTTTGAAAACTATATTCAGGACTAACTCTACTAGGTGAGATTTCTTCCATTTGTTAAGGAAATAAGGTGAATGTTTTTCAAAATACCTACCATGGAAATTGTTTTTACATTTTCTACTGTTTCTGTTGGCACAAGTAGAGCTGAAATGATCCCTCTCTTGAGATTCAGTACATTCAGAGGTTCATCCTTCTCTGGATACAGTTTGACTTTTGTCTCATCCTGAATGCTGAATTTTAGCTCATGTCTGTCCAAAAAAACCCGAACATCAGTATAAAATCACGTTAAAGCCACCCACTGAAAAATATGTTACCAATAAACTGCTGGGCTATAGCTAAAGCATAATGTTTATTTTGGTCTATCATTATTTAGTAGTTTCTCTTGTTACTCTTACAGAGTATTACTATTAAAGCAGCAAAATTCTAACCAAGGACATTCTGATAACACCAGACTACGTCATCTAAGGACAAGTAAATATCAAGAGGAATGGCTGCAAGTTGGAATTGCACAAATTCAGAGAGGAGATAACTAAATTTTTAGAATGGGGTAATTATTAACTACTGCAATAAGCTACAAAATGATGGGAAGGATTTCCTACTAGTTGAAATCTTCAAATAAAACCTTGATTGTTTTCCGAAAAACACATTTCAACACTGTCTCAAGCTGTTTTGAGATCTATGGCTTGTGAAACAAGGTAGAGTGGATACTGAGGCATTGAAACAAACATGAAGGTGCATGAGTAAAACATGCACTGACAAGCACTGGAGACTTAGTTGGGTGGAGGGAGTAGTAGCAATAAGTTACAAAAGAAGATAAGTAAGGAGAAGATAAGTTGCATAGGTCATTAAAGATCATGATAGGAAACCTGGACTTCAGTCTCAAATGCCCTTCTATTGCACAGTCTTCGTACCATGTCAGCAAAGGAAAATTATCTTAAATTTGCTGCAGACAGTCATTTGAGAATTTGCTTACAAGAAGGAACATAACACTTGCAATAATCTTTTGGGGACGTCTCAACAGATTCCTGATGTAGATGATAGAAATGACAAAGACATTCCAGGTCAAAATTCTGGATGGAAAAAGTCCTCACCTACTAGAAACTCAGAAATGTGCCAAGTTAGCTCTAAATTATATCAGGGAGAGTTCTGTTGTGGAACCAGCTTATAAATCTGCCATGTCATCATGAAATGTATTCTATGCTTGAAAAAAACTTTGTGAAGATGGACTGTAACATTACAGCTTTTTAAATCTCAAGCCTACAAGTATTGATGAATTGGTTATTGATAATTGATATTGCTTACTTGGACATGGCATTTGCAAAGTCCTCTGAGTTCTTTGATTTTTTCAGCATGGCCCTTCCCTCAGTGTCAACACCAAATGTCTCCCTCAGGGAGCAATGCGTTGTCCTCAGGATGAAGTGGCACAGCTGTGGTACCTCCAGTTCAACCTGAAAACACAAATACAATATATTTACCCTTTTTTTCATGATCATGTTTCCAGAATCATCCAGTTACAGTTTTGAAAACATGGTGTTCCTTGGGTTTTATAAAGTGTCAGAATCTCTCTGCTAGCAGTTGTTGGGAAGGATTCCAAAGTACTCTAAATACATTAAGGTAGCTTGAGGGAGAAGATATGAAAGCAGTTATTTGCTTGGCTCATGGCATGGAGTATAGTACATGTTCTACATGGTCAACAAGCAGTGTAGGTTCTGAAAATTTATAGTACTAGAACAGTATGAAAACTTGATTCATTATACTAATCAATTTCTATACTTGGTCATAAAAAGTGTGTGCTAGTTAAAAAAAAAATTCCACAGTTACTGTATTTCAGAAAAAAAGTCATGATGGGAGAACTTTGTGCAAGATGGAGGGATATTGGATAGTTTAATGGCCTATGGGACCTTTTTCTCCTACAGCCCTGATCATGGCTTGACTGTCACCATCAACAGGCTATGAAGTGGTCTTCATGGCATCAATGTGCTGGTTTAGTTCAACTCTAGAATTGTATGGTGGGCATTCATAGAGTCAGCTTGGAGCCAAGGAAAAACGAACTACCAGGGCTTTCCCCTCTCTCATGTGAGATCAGGATCAAAATGCACTGGCACAGTGTTAGGAAGGATTTTTGACATCTCGGTGCCCAGGTCCAGGTCTAGGACAGGAAGGGCTTAGTCTTCAGGACACTGAACATTTGCCTTTTAAAATAATGATTTTATCTGGAAAACCACTGAAGGATTCTCCCCAGTTGCCAGCTCCCATCTTATTCAGTATACAATCCCAAGGGGTTGTGTTTACTCATTTTTCCCTACCTTACAAGTGATCTTTGAACCACTTCGAGAATCTGCTGTTCCTGTGATCCCATTTGATGTTTCTGCTTCATATGAGTACACATATTTTCTGAGGTGTTTGAATCTCGTTGCATCTTCTGCAATTAGGAAAACAATAGTACTTTTATAATTTGGATAGGATGTGCCTATGTAGATCCTTATAGTATACACTTAGTGTTCTGTAATTAAAATGAATGCTACATATAAAGGAAGCATGAGGACCCTCCCAATATTTCCTTTTATATTTGCTATCGAAGGGTTTGCAGACAAAGAAGTAGTGCCTTCATGTCAGCGGACACTCTCTAAAGTATAAGTTATAGCTCAGAGAAAACTTGTGGGGAGAAGCATAAGTTTTTGTGTTCACTGCTGTTTGATGAGATCTGACAATATGACTGTGTCTGGCTTTCAAATCATGCCCCTTTAAAGTTAATGATAAAAAGAGGACAAAATTTAAGATGCGGAACTGTTTTAAAAATTACCCTATTTCTTTTAAATTAAACCTATCAAATGTTAGTTTTCAAATTGGTGATGAAAGCATTCAATTCAACTCCAATTTTTCCATCATAATTCAAATCCAAGGAACTTATTTGTCTAAGTCACATGACTGATACTAAAAGAAAATAAACATAGAAAGAGACAAAACACAAAAACTAGCATTCCTCAATACAATTTCACCTGAATCTAGAGATTATCTTCCTCTTGAAACATGATCTGCTCGAATTCACTTATTAAATCAGCAAATTTTACTACAGTAGACTCTTTTTAGTGGAGATAAACTTTTGTTATATGAAGAGCGTTGTGAACAAAGCAAAACCATTAAGTTATGAGTAAGAATAAGGCAGGAGAGCATATTCACATAGGTGTTTCTCTTTTAATCAAAGGAAGCCCCAAAACCTAATGGACTTTCTCAAAGGGATTTTTTTTCCACCTGTGCTTAATCTCTTCCTGTTGCTTTAAGAGGCAATTAATCCATAATTTTAAACCCCACAAGCAGAAGTAAACATGACAACTGAGACATAAGAAAATATTTTGGCCTGGTGTCAAATACAGGGATATAATATCTTCTTTTGGTGTCTGGAATGCATAATACTGGCCAAACAATGGCCTCAATTACAATTTGCTCCCATTATAACTACAGGCATCATTTTGAGCTAAACATATGAATGGGCATTTTAAGCGACTGTGTTAGAGCAGGTTCTGTCTGAACCAGAAGCGCTATTCCCTCTGTTTGGACTGAGCACGTCACTGGGATTGTGACGTTGTTGTGATGCTGAGTGAAAAGCAATTTCCTAAATTGCTCCTCTGTGGTTATTTGTGACTGAGTATATTAGAACCCTGATCTACTTTTATAGAAAGAAAAATGTTAAAGTCATCTCAGAGTAAACTCACATCTACCATCAAATCTGTATGATTTTGCTTGCCTATATCTGCCATGAATGTACCTTAATCTTCCTCTTTTATAAAATATTGGTCAGAGGCCAATGGCAATGATACCTTGCCATTTGTGTCACAGAATTGCATACTTAGGGAGCAGGATAGAATATTACTGTAAATCTCATATTTTCTCCTTTGACTATCACTTTTATAAGCTTTACATACTTTAGTGTTGTTTTAAGTCTGATTACTTTCATGTAATCACTAAACAGAATTATTTTAATTAATATGATTTATCATACAGTAATCAGCATCTTACAGACATTTGAAAACTGAATTAAGTTACATAATTAGCCTTAAAATTAAGTGCTACAAAAAAATTCAACACCTTCCCTGTCACTTTTGGTTGTCCTGGACTATAACAATGATTAAATGTACATTCTCAGAAATTTTTGCAACACCAGCATCTACTATGCTATAGTCAAAATACTAAATATTGCTTCATTTCCTGGTTTTAAATAGAGATAAATAAAAAAGGAGTAGGGAAATGATAAGATTAGAAATGCAAATACAACCCCAAAATTTATTATATCAAAAATACACAAGAAATTGGCAATGAAGCCCAGAAGTCTTTGAGTTGATTCAGGCAGCTGAAATAAACCCAGTTGCCTGGAGATGGTGCTAAAGCATCCAAGAAGAGAAAAAAACCCTGAAGTTCCACAGGGACAAAGAACAAAACAACCCCTTTGGTACTTTGACCCTATGGTGGAACATTATGTATCTAACCAAGCAGTCAGGGACAGTCAGAGTTCATTGCAAAGGTAGGGCAGAAAGTCATCATTTCCCGAGTCTTGACTTGTTTAAAGAAATTGCTGCCCTTCCTGACAAAGTTGATGATTTATTCTACTGGCATTTAGTTAAATATCCAACTGCAGTTCTATGGGTTTATCAGCCACTGTGAAGGGTAAATAAGTGAGATTCAGCCCATAGTAAAATGTATTGTAAATAACCTCACTGCTAAAGCTTCACATTTGATAAACAGGAATTTCTAGACTACGTAATTTGCACCTGACAATTAAGAGATCAACAAAACAAACAAAAGTATTTTCTTAATGGGAGCTTTTTAGAAGTTCAGATATGTAATCTCAGCTCCTCCGATCTTAGGAAACTTTTGAAATTCTTTGAGCCAAGCTTTATGGATAATTAAACACCTAAAATAAATGGCAATAAAGACTTTAGAATATTGCCATCACTTTTGTTTCAGTTATTTCAGAGTAACAGATTTATGGAATAGGAAAAGTCGAGCTTTGAAAGATGTATTCAGTTAATATAGCAGCATAAGATAACAAAAGTAGATGCAAGAAATTAGTTACTTGAACATCCAGAATTTCCACTTTCAGGTGTTTCTTCTTCTGTAAAGAATAAAAACAATAATTAAAAGCTGGAAAACATTTTATAGCTATAAAAAAGGCTATTGCAATATAAATAGAAATACTACATTTTCATTGTAAGAACTTTCAAATTCATGCCAACTGTCAATGTATTTTGGTACACTGATGTAAATAGCAAAGCTACTACTAACATTGACAATATAGAGTCAAATCTAAAGAGAATTACAGTATTTACCTTGATATTGTGAATAAAGATCTCAGATTAAGATCTTTTAGTCACTGAATTAAATTATTTTGATCTAAATTGAGAAGGAACAGCTTCTAGGTCAACAAGTAATTTTAAAAGCCCTGTGTTATGTGAAATAGAAGGTTTATAAATGATGGGCACAAAATGTAGAGGTAGACAGATGAAATGCAACATACAACATGGTTTACTTTAAATTTTTAGTCTATTTGAGCACATAAAGATACTGCGTAGTGAATGAATGGCTGTATTATGGTTTTCGTACATTTTAAAAAGGAAAACTTTGATGATAAATACTACAATCTCTGTTGTTAAAAATTTTCTGAATATTGAGAGTTCATTCTTTGGAGGAAAAGAAAACTGACTGGAAGTCTGTTTAAGTTAAGAAGAACCATTTGCTCCAATCTGTCTTAGGTATGTCCCATATGACTCTATTTAAAATAAAATAAAATTAATAGAATCTAGTAAATTTGCTGCATTCATCTGATACTATGTAATTCTTTGGGATATCACACATGAATGCCAGCACTTTTCACAGTATTCTCTGCACACTTTCCAAGTTTTCATTCCGAGAATTCTAAGTTTGGCCACTCAATAGATTTAGAGTGTAATAGCAATAGCAACGGTACTACTACCATTACTATTTCAATAGTAACTGTTCTAACTTTATTAACACTCATGAAAAACAAGTGCATCTTTTAAAATTGTATAACATCAGTCAACAAGAGGATATTAGTTCAACCATAGGGTATTTATGATGAATTTGATTGGCGTTTAAACCAGACCTGTATAATTGGCCCCAGACTCTCTTTCCTCCTTAAGGTTCCTGAAGTCTTAAGTAACACTACAGTATCATATTCAAAAAAGCTACTTCTTGGGAGGAAAGGAGAGCTCACAATCCACAGCACCATATTGATCTAGGCTGTCTTTTCTGATCTTAGAAAAAAAAAACCCTACTGGCCTACTTCTTTTACTACTACTACTGATGACCATGTCCCTTTAAAAACAAAACCGTATTTCAAACATCAGTATTGCATGCCAAATACATTTTGTTTTATTGTCCTCTGTCTTCACATTTGCTTCAAAATAGATCAGCAACAGCTGGAATAAGTCTGTATAATATCTATAAGCTGCATTAAATCTGATCAAAAGACACCAGGTGACGTTTGTGACATTTTCTGTGTTGGGATTCTCCTGTGATTGCACACTCCTACAAAGGGAAGAGATTACATCTTTGCCACACTTACCCTCTCTGATTCTACAAATCATTGTCTTGTTGATTTTTGCATCATTTTTTTAATGGGTTTATAAATCAGCAAAAACCGCTAACACAAAAGGCAGTACTTACGTGTGAGAACACCACTGCTGAGCAGCAGCAAGAGCAGCAAGAGCTGCACAGGGCCCATGGTGAGCCCCAAACCCTCTTGCTGCTCTTTCTTTTCTTGTTTTTCCTTCCCTCCCCTCTTCACCTCTTCCTTACCGCCTCAGAGGGAGAATGAGCCTTCTGACTTGGACTTCCATTTATATAGTCTTCAGCAAGCAGCTGAGGCACATGGTTTAGAAAGCTCAGAGCAAATTGCCAAAGGTCCAAAGGTGAGAGTCCCAGGTCCTCACTGCGCTCCAGACAATGCTCTGCTCTGGTTGTTCTGGGTCCCTGAAGGCAGAAGACTGAGTATATACTGGAGATAAGTCTCTTCCAGTTCTTTTTTTTTTTTAAAATCAGAGCTTTAAAAGCAAAATTCCTCAGCTGCAGACTCTAACAATGTATTCAAATAAATTTCTCACATCTACATAGGAACGATTACAATGCATATATTATAGATGGAAGAAATGATCACTGCAGCATGCTTTCAGTATAGATGTTGAAAGACTTAAGGGTATGAGTACTTGAGAAAATACAAGTACCGTGCAGTTTAGACATCTTCCATTAACAGGCAAGAGAATTAAAGTGTAATTTTTTTCCTTTGTGGTACCCAAATTTTTCACATACCTTTGTAAGAATGATTTGAATTTTACTTGCAATATTCTGGTTGATCAGGTCATGTTCATGTTGAAAGTAAGCTCTTCATAATTATTTTGTTTCCTTACTTTCAGATCCAATTTCTTTTTTGCTATTAATAGTGGAAAAAAAAATGAAAATAAGATGATCAAATTTATCTGAAGAAGATAAACCTTAATAAAATACAAACAAAAAAACTTTTTATGAATATGTATATTGCTAAAAAAATAATTTTATATCATGAGAAAGTCTAGTCATTTGAATTCTCTACTCATATTTATCAAAGCTAATTGCAGTAAAAAAATTGACTATGGAAATAGTTAAGAATATATTGTTCAGTAGATTTAATTTTCACATATCTGATCAAATTGAAATGTTTTGACATTCCCAAATCAAAATATTTCCTCTTAGCTTATTGAATCAAAAAATCAAATTTTGGCTAGCTAAGTGGTAATTCTGTTTCCTTTGAAATGTTACCATGTTACCATACATCACGCCAGTTATCTTTAAAGTCTCTTATTTCTTCATATCCTTTCTCTCTTGGACTTCATAGTTAGGTTATATTTCCCAGAATGCACTACAATCATGTAACTCTTAACATCAGTTCAAGCAAAAGCAAAGCATTGATGTACAATGAGAAGTACTTTCCAACAAGGGACATATCCTTGCAATTAGGATTTCATCTAACGACATTAACAAGATGCCATTTCACGGAACTTTCAGAAATTTCTTTCCTGGATTCATCAGTGTTGGAGGCATCACAAAGAAATTATTTCTTACGTTTTTCCATTTTGGTTTCTGTCCTTGGCTTATACCAATCAATAAATCAATAAAACAACCAATAGGTGATTATTATTTTTTACTTCCAAAAAAGCAACATAGGTTTTTGTTTACTTTGGTGTCTACAGCTGCCTCAATATGTGTTGTGATACATAACGATGATTTTACTTTGTAGTATGGTTCTGCCAAAGAGACTGTACAAAAATACAATATTTTTGCCCAAAGCATTTGATCCCTTTCTGAATTCAAACATCAAGAGATTTTGACTATTACTTAAAATCTATTTATTTATTCACTTCAGCACTGCAGATAAATAGAGCTCTGGAGTGCCCAGCATTAAGAGTTATTTCCCTATGCCTTCACGTGGTTATTTGGGGTCAAGCTGAGGCTAATTGATTGTATATAATATGACGCTGCATGGACATAAACAGATTCCAGAAGTTATGACTCAGTCCATTAGCATGCAGGTAACATTAATGCACCACTCTATCGTGACAAGTTTATATTGCTGCATGTCAAGGGACAGCACTTTTTTCACAATAGGTGCCACAAAATGCTATACGCTGCTTTCAGCTACTCAGTCATCAAGGAATCCTCATGTTTCCAGCTCATTGGAAGAAAACAATATTCACATAGACAACATAAAGTTCTTATTTCAGCTGTTTCTGTGAAATTGTGGGCTTTAGCCTCAGAGTACAATTTGTCTTCCAGACCAATCTGTTTTAAATGCTCCTGATATACTGAATTAATTTTGTACAGAGACATAATTTGTGCATGGGTATTAGTGATATGGAAAACCCCTCATGACGTGCAAGCCTTAGCAATCGTAGAATCTGAGGATAATCTTGGTTTAGATGGGATCTCTAAAAGTCATTTAGACCCACCACACACTCAAAGCAGATCTCTCTAGATCAGAATGCTCTGGGCCTCATACAGCAAAGCCAAATCAAATGATCATCTGACATCCTGTCCTTCATGGACTACAATCTATCTGGAGGTTACTGCCTGCTCACATGTACATGAAGAAATATGTATTTGGGTGCATTGCCATACTCCAAATGACTGGAACAGCTGCATTTCCATTGGAACTACAGTACTTGCTTGAGAAGTAGATGGCCAAGTTTCCTGCTTTGCCATCAAAAGAGAGCATTTGATCCCATATATAAGCGTCCTGTGTATAAGGCTACATGTAATTTTGGGTTGGGAGCAGCTTTCCTGATGAACCTGGAAACTCTGTAGACACGATTCGAAGTTTGTATAGCCAGAAAATTGAACAAGTAAATAATGAAACAACTCCTGTGCATGTTGGGGCATGTATCTGGGAGTACAAAGTCCTAGCTTCAGTTGTGTATGTATGGCACATCTGGATTAAACGCAAATATAATACATGTGGCAGGGACTAGGGCTTAGGACTGAGTAAATGTATTGCTTATTTTCAAACTGTTTGGACTCTCACTTGTAAGCCATGGCACATCATTTAGGGGAGAGGGACCTGGGGATCCTGGTGGACAGCAGGATGACCATGAGCCAGCACTGTGTCCTTGCGGCCAAGAGGGCCAATGGCATCCTGGGGTGTATTAGAAGTGGGTGGTTAGTAGGTCGAGAGAGGTTCTCCTTTCCCTCTACCCTGCCCTGGTGAGACCACACCTGGAATATTGTGTCCAGTTCTGGGCCCCTCAGTTCAGGAAGGACAGGGAACTGCTGGAGAGAGTCCAGTGCAGGGCAACAAAGATGATTAAGAGAGTGGAGCATCTCCCTTATGAGGAAAGGCTGAGGGAGCTGGGTCTCTTTAGTTTGGAGAAGAGGAGACTGAGGGGTGACCTTATTAGTGTTTACAAATATACAAAGGGTGAATGTCATGAGGATGGAGCCAGGCTCTTCTCGGTGACAAACAATGGTAGGACAAGGGGTAATGGTTTTAAGCTGGAACATAAGAGGTTCCACTTAAACTTGAGAAGAAACTTCTTCTCAGTGAGGGTGACAGACACTGGAATAGGCTGCCCAGGGAGATTGTGGAGTCTCCTACTCTGGAGACATTCAAAACCCACCTGGACACATTCCTGTGTAACCTCATCTGGGTGTTCCTGCTCGAGCAGGGGGATTGGACTGGATGATCTTTCGAGGTCCCTTCCAATCCCAAACATTCTGTGATAGATACTAGACAGTTCTATGATACACGGGAGTATATTAATTAGAATAAAAATGGATTGGGTGGTCACAGCCACCTGTAGAATCTAGAAAACCCAAGGAAACTGAGCACAGTAAACTAATACCAGCAAATAGCCAGGAGTCAGCAGGGGAAAGCATTTTTAATAGCTCCTATTCCATAATGTATGCTGTGGTGTCCTGTATTTATGGTACATATAGCACATCCGCATGGCTTCCACAGTACTGTGGAGTACAGTACTGTACATTTGCTGATCTCTTTCTTTTCAGTACAAATTTGTGCATCTAGCTTTCCTTCTGTTGTATTTAGGGATTGTCAAATGGATACCACTAAACAGAAAACCTAACACTAAAACTTTGACTGAGCCTCTTAAGCTGATAGGGTTTGGGCTTTGAGTTTGTTTCTTAGCCATGTTATGCATTAAGCCTCTCTTTTTGTACAGTCTTAGTTGCAGGAATTCACCTGGCAATCAGAGTCTAAGTTTGATTCTAGAAAGAACAATTTCTTTTATCAAATTTTGTCTTCAGACTTCAGTCCACGTTTTTCCACAGCTGTACAGAGGAAGCTGCATCAAATCACTCACCTGAAACTGAACTCCCTCCTCTCATCACTGGCCATATCCATCAGAAATTTTATCTTGTGTTTGTCATTTCATTATCTTAGGATAAGGCCCTCTTCAATTAACTCCTTTAGGTTCTTTGTTAAGTTTTGCATCTTTTTCACTCAGTGGTTTCTGCAAGACAACCATACAGTCTGTGGAAGCAACTGTACTTGGCACTATGTTACTTATATTCCAAAGAATCCTTGTGTACCTTTAATCTCTTTCTGTCTTTTCTTTTTCCCTTCCTTCCTTCCTTCCTTCCTTCCTTCCTTCCTTCCTTCCTTCCTTCCCTCCTTCCCTCCTTCCCTCCTTCCCTCCTTCCCTCCTTCCCTCCTTCCTTCCCTCCTTCCTTCCTTCCACCCTTCTCCCTTCCTCCCTTCCTCCCTTCCTTCCCTTCCTTCCCTTCCTCTCCTTTTTCTTCCTTCTTTCTTTTCTAAGAAATACACCCTCTACACAGTGTTCACTTTTTTTTTTCTCATTACTTATTTAAGTCAAGGCCCAACACTTCTGGTTCTTTGGGAGCTCCTTGGAAACATTGGTTTTAGTCTTCTACTGTTTCCCAGATCACAGTGTCATCTGTTTAGGTCTTAGTATGTCCCTCATCAGAGAAAAATGGTTGTATTTTCTGGCGAAACACCTATAGTGCTAACTGCAACCCAATGGCAATTGGAGGAAACCATGTCTCCCAAAGGAGGTGTTGGAGGTGCATAAACATACCCTCTGTTTGTCTAAGAACCACTGCCAGAAGCCTGCTGAGGCATCAAGAGTAGAAAAATATTTGGCATAAGCCATCTCCTCCAGAATTTCTCTCCTTGTAGGTAGTGGAAAATGTTTCCTTTTTACATATTTATTTAGTTCTTTTGAGAACCCTGGGCAAAGAGTCTGTCTTCTTTTTGTACTAACAAGTACTGCTTCTGTTGAAACTTTTATTCACACTCTTCCTTCAAAGTATTAGAACTCCTCAGTTTCTTCATTTCATTTTGTCCCTAGGCAAAAAAGCGCACTTTTGAACTGTGGTAAGTTGGGGTCTCTAAATTCAGTTTGGAATTCTGCTGAGATATTCCTACAAAGGTTTTGCAAAGCTCTACTTTATTCTCTCTCACCAACAAGGTGACATGGTGAAGTGCTCAATGTATTTCTACAGCAGCATTTTTTCCATTTTTTTAAATTTTCTTCCAATTTATTACTTATCCACAACTTCCATTCAAATGCTCCCTTCTAAGCTCACCTCTGGAAAATTGATCTTCTACCATCTCTTTTAGTACTAAAAACATTGTTTCTGGTACAGATGTCCAGTGCATCTGCAAAAAAGGTAAGACTAAGAAACAACCCACTTACTTTCACAATGACAATTCAGGGATTTCCTGTACAAAAAATTACACACTGCTGTTCTAGTTACTTCCACTGAAACAGTGGCATGTTCTTCATCCTTTTTGTCCGGGTTGTAATGTTACAGTATTGCCAGCCCTGCCAAAATATCGTATTCCAGTGGAGTGTCATGATGTAAGTGGATCATGTTTTTTGAGAACTCCCAACTTTTAAAATCTGTACACCTTTCGCTTCATCTCTCCCATGGTTTCAACCCTCCATCATCTTCATACTGCCAGAGCTCATGCTGTCTCCACCGGCTTTCATGTACACAGGATGCCATGTCTGCCTGCAAAGTTCCAACTGCTTTCCCAAAATTAATTCACACCACCACTGTGCTTTCTATGATGCTTTTCTTCATCTCTACATCTGGCCACTTCTCAGGGACTCAATTTGTTTTCCAGACTTTGTTTTCCAGATTATGTTTTCCAGACTATGTTGAGTTCATCAACATAGAAACATTCTTTCCTTTTTTTATTCTTTTTTTTTTTTTTCCCAAATATTTATCTGTTACATGTTTATTTTTCTACCGAATACCATATTCCTCAAATAGGTACACTACACTTCAATTCTTAGTCTTCTCAATTTCAATTAAATGGAAGATTTGAATGTAAGAATTATCATTTATAGAACTATTGCCTTGCTGTTTTTCTTTTTGCTGGCTTCTGCTGCTCACAAATACACAGAGGAGCAATGTTTAAATCTTTTCCAGTTGTTTAGGGAGCTCATTTTTCCACCACTATAAGCAGTTCATTTTTCTTTCTGCTTTTGAGAGCTGTTCAATAATCACTCAAAGTCAAAGAGTCTGACAGGTCAGCTTCACTCAGTGTCTGAGTTGATCCACCAATTTGATAGTTTTAACTGACTGGTATTGTGCAACACGAATTTCTACACAATGTTACATGGAATTTTACTAGATCATTCCTGAGCCTTTTCAAGGCATTGTTCTCCTTAGATAGGGAAAAATACTCTGTCTCCACATCAGTCATTGGGAACAGAACCACAAACAACTAACTTGCCTTACAGAAGATGTCCCCTGTGACATATTGGCTGCTTGACGGCCACAAGGAAGGCTCTGTGAACTGATCTTACACGTACTAGTTAAGGCAATAGTTAGGTTTACCCAATATCTCATCTGGGGAGGAGAAAAAGTTTTGTGTGTGTTTTGTATTTGTTTGGGTTTTCTTTTTTTTATTTTATTTTATTTTATTTTTTTTAATTATTAAGGCTCTGATGCTATATAAGGAAGAAAAAGAAAAAAGGAAAAAAGAAAGAGTCAGCACTTTTTGCATGACTGTACCACAAACGATAGCAAAACTTACGAAGCCACAAGAGTGACAGTAGATATGGCTGTCAGGTGGGGACCTAATTTTAATCTGTATATGGACCAGGTTATAAATTTCATTACTGGATGATGAACTGCACCTGTTAGGCTTGAGGCTCTGGAAAGTTAGAAAGGAAGGGGACATGTCATTCAGCATATTGGTACCAACATCAAAGGCTTTTCACTTTCTGGTCACCTTTGTTAATATAGCCTTAATGAGCAGTGGGTTCAATTTGCTTACCAGGGTAAAAATATTTTAAAAATTAGAAACATTATTGTAGTGGTTGTGATTTTAAATTCTAGGGCAGACCAAGAACAGAAAAGATTTTGGGAAAAAAACCCTGTCTTTTATCCCTAACGGGGCTTTGAATTGTATCATTGAAATATCCTCAGCTTATCCATACACCTGGGTATTTTGCTAATTAAACAACACAATTTTATTGATGATAACCAAAATTCTTGATTTCTAGAAAAGTCCTCTGAGAAAAAAAGGTCTTTTTATCCTCTGACCAGATTCCTTTCTAAACTCAGTATAGCAGCCTAGATTAACATACAATTGTCAGGAATCAAATTCATATTTTAAAGACAGTTATTTGGGGTATTTTTAATTATTACATTAAATATTTATATAATTACTTATCTGGGGAAATGTTCTGGTGCAGGAAAATACTACATACCACTTCTTTGCAGGTACAGTTAATCTAAAATGTGCATTTTTCATGTATATTTTAAGTAAAGCATTTGTCTGTGCTTCATGAATATTTCATTTTACTGGTAAGTTTCCTCTTTCCTGTTCTTTGTTAATTTCTTAATACTCCTTTTCTGTCCAGCAAAATCACAGTGACAAATATTATCCTCTTTACACATTTCTTTTATTCCAGAAACTCCTGTCTGAAGTCACCTTATTCTCAGTTCTACTGTATTATCTTTTCTAAGGACTTTATATCCCTATAGTATAGTTCAAGCTTATATATGAGCTCTTAATTATTTCTGAATGCTCTTTCACTCCTTTCATTCAGTTAAGAATGACTCTGTACTTTATAAGCATGGTGTGGATTTTGGGGTTGTCATAGGCAGGGATAGGAGTTGGACTTGATGTTCCTTGTGGGTCCTTTCCAACTCAGGACATTCTATGATTAATGCAAATTTCTGCCAAAATCAATGGGTTTCCTAATCTAAAGTTTTGTTTAAAACTAATTTCCAATATTTGCACATTTTTATTAGTTAAATCATGTTATTTTTGTTAAGTCCACCATACAGTTAGAAAGAATGGTGTTGGAAATAAGAATGGCACCCTTACTGGCATTACTTATGCATTTAATGATGTCACTGGGGCTACAGTGACATGGTATCATGATTCCAGTTTTACGTATCAACGTACGTGGTCACATTCTCACATCGGTCATTGAATTCCTTCTGTATACAGCTTCTGTTTTGGGGTGTGAAGGTTTGAATATCAGTCGATGACATCTTTGAAAAATGTGTCTCTCTTTGGGTAATAATGGGTTGCAAACAGTTGCTGCTTAAGGAAAAACTCCTTGACATAAAGGGTTCAGTGAAGATGGAGAATTATGTTTTATATTTGTGTATGACTATCCAATTGTCTCTGCTGTCAACAATTTAGTGATTCATTATGCTGATCACTCAAATGAAACCAAACCTCATTTAACATTAAGATAAGGTATGAACTGCAAAACCAGGTTAAAGTTCATCTTACAATAGCAGTGGAGGCCCAGAAAAGAAAAGGGAACATCCTGTTGTTCAGATGTTATTTAGTAACAGAAGGAAAACTTCCAGACTTTTTTTTTTTTTTTTAGGTTATTTGAAAACGTTCTTAATTGAGTTAAATAAAACATCTGAATATTCATTTAGTTAGCAAGAATGAAGGTTTCTGAATTATACATTTTGGCATAAAACCCCAACATATCAACATAGTTTAATGAAAAAGGACAGGTTTCTTTGAGAAATGTAACACTAAGAGTTCATTTATCTGCAGAAATGAATTGGTTAACAATGACAGAATTATATTACTCTATCTGATCTGAGGATTTGGCTCAATTCTGAAGTCGCCTCTCTGTTCTTATTTGATGCTCTCAACAGCTATTTCTCTGCTGACTGCCCCACCATTTGCTTTCTATTCCTTGACCTTTTGCCATCTTTCCCCTTGTATCTGGTATTTCTGATTTTTCATTGCCACAATTGCACTTACAGAGTTTAATTTTCTAGTGTTATTCTTCCCTTTCTTCTTCCTATTTTCTCTGTCCCAGCACATCACTTATATACCTCACACTATCCCAATGTTACCTTTACTTCTTCCTCATAGTTAGCATTTTGCTAAGTCTTGCTTTGACTTTAGACTGCTGAAATCTTCTCTTTATCTTCCTGTTCACTAAGCCCTTGTAATCCACTGTCCTATTCAGAATTCCTCTGTGAGAACAGCCTACCAGGTTCTCATGACACCCCACTTCAGCTTGTTAAAATGGTCACTTCTGTTGCATTAAGCCACACATAACCTCAGAGTACTTTACTGTGTGGCTTCCTGAAATAATGCTCTTTCCATTTCCTAATCTCATGATGCAAAGCTTGAGCACTGTTTCCTCGTCTCATGTAGACTTCATGATACAATGTTCAGATGACAAGTTTAGAGAAGATGTATTCCACTGCGATGGTAAGGATTTGGTGGGCAGAGAATGTGCACACAGTTGTAAGCAATTCTGAACTGTGGTCAATGTGCAGATGTGGGGAAAAAAAGCAAAACAGGAACAGAATGAGGGAAGAGAATGGAGAACAGCATCAAAACATTAAAATGGTATTACAGTAAGGCAAACAATGGTATGTTCTCAACAGTAACGGTAATAATAGAAGTAAACAGAGCTATTATTCCCTTCCTGTCATTCCAGTTCAAATAGTATATAGTGGAAACTGAGAAGGATGAGAGATAGGCAGATCAGAGCCGTGGAAAATATTCCAACCTAAGAGAGACTGAAGAGACTGTAATTATTTGCTTTGAAGAGGAGATAAGAAGAGATAAGATAAAGGCACACAAACCAATCACAAATACAGAGCAAGATGAAAACCACTAAGAGTATTCCTGCAGTACTTGAAGACATTTTGGGGGTGCTTGTGTGTGGACTCAGTTCCTGAAACATGGCCATCCAATTTTATTTTCAACTCCTGGAGTATCAAGGATACCTGTATGGTGGCTGGAGATAAGACATGGATCTTAGATGAGATTTGCACTGTTCTCAGTTAGCAACTGAAGGTCAGAGGAGATAATGCACTGAGTAAAAAGTGATACTGTATGCTCAAGTCTACTTAATCTTGCTTTCATTGCATTTGAAAGTTGGCAATAAATCTGAATGTAAAACCTAAACTAACTGAATAAAAACAAGTATTAAATATGTATCACAGGTAGCTTTGGAGACCTCTGAAGTTTATTAATTTATGTGCCTCTTGGTTTAACTTATCTCCTGGACACCCTATTCTAGCTGGGCTGGGACCTTATCACCGTAGTGTTTCACAAAGACAAAAAAGAATTCTTCTTTCCTTGACTCTTCTGGTGATCTAAATACAAACAAAAGAGACTGAAACAGACAGATACAATAACACTATGATGTAGAAAGTATGTAATTTATCTATTTGCCAAAACTTGGACATCTTAAGTCATCTCACATACTCATATATTTTGCCTGGTTTTCAGCTGCCACTTCCAAAGAGTAAGACAGCTTAGTTTTGAAATGATCCAAATTTTCATGCTTAAGCATGTAAGCTATGAATTTTCCTTCAGAGGAAGATAATTCTATAACTCCTTCTAGCATTTCTCTGTAAATCATCTGACATCGCTGGGGAAAGAGTGTAGTTGTTTCTTTATGTCTACTTCATATTCTATAATAATCCATCTTTTAGTCTGGATACTAATTCATGATGCATGATTCTAGTGGGGCTAGAAAATAAATTTCAAAGATTCAATTATGTTCTCACATAAAATTCGCTCTTAACAGACTTACTTTGATAGACATTTGTTTTCCTGCATCTTATGTGAAGTAATTCCTCATGCACCCAAGTAAGAGTGTAGAATGTAGATTAAGGAAGAATGTAGAGTGTAGAATCAGATTCCCCAGTCGTAGATGGTAGAGTTTGAAACTGGTAAAGCTGCGAATGTGAAACTTCTCCAGTTCTTTCAAATGGCAGTTGTGCTTAGAAATTCAGATGTTAGCATTTTTATTATTCAGTTTCATGGGATTAATGTCAAGACTAATGTTGAATTTAAGTTGAGACTTATGTTGGGAAAGTGTTTGAAATTTTCCCATGACTTTACACTTTGGTAAAAAACTATTCTGAAATAAAATTACACATGGGCTTAACATTTCCATGTTAGCTTTTGGCAGAGTCTGTGCCGGAAGCTTTCTGCCTTAATCACTGCTGATGGACATCTAACTCAGCCATAGTGCAGAAGTAGGATTAGATTGAAACACCAAATGGTCAGCAATCACATAGACCATAAAAAGGCTACTTTGGACAGGAATTTTTCCCTATTTCTTTAAAGCAAGGGTAATGAGAGAGAAGATGATGATGGTTAAGAGAGAGTAGATCCAGAAAGCTAGAATGTATATTATCTTTGGATGGGGACCTGAATGAAGCTATGTATTCTAAAAAATAGAATATAAGGGGAAAAATGTTTGAGAAGTGGAAAAGTGGTATTCAAATAAGGATGGAACAGAGAAGTTAGAAGAGTGAATGGGCCACTCAAATATTTATGCACCTAAAGATGCCCAGAACTGCATATAGTAACTTTTATGAAGATAAATTAAGACACCCCTTACTACACAGAGATTGATTTGACAAACAGATTTGCTTTAGTGGGGAATAAGAAAGAGAGACAAACAGAAACTATCTAGCAAAGAAAAACTGGTTCCAGGGCAAAAAGGTGATGAGGAAAATAGAGCTTATTTGTGCTAAAAAATGAAATGGGCCAAGGACCACTTTCTGGCTCTGAGGCCAAGGGTTGTGCTATAGTCCATGTCCATCAGGTTAAATTCTCTCATGTCACCCAACAAAGTGCTCACATGCAATTGTGTATTTGGAATGGTTCCTTACTTAAGTCTGAAGCCGTACCTGGGTGTTATTTGGGAAAGTGCTTGTTAAGCTGGCCTAAAAACATACTGTTGACTGTGCTATTGAGCTGTGAGAAAAAGCAAGGTCCAATTGCCATAGTTCTGTTTAGTTTAGTAGGGTAGATGTAGCCTGGGAGAGTAGAGTCCAAGGAGACATGAAGATAATATGCAAAGAACTGCAAGATTAAATGGAGTGCAATGACCTGAGGAATGAAGAAAAGCAGGGAGGAAAAATGCTGGGATTCATCTTAGCTTCAGGAGAGGTCAGGTCTAAAAACCCAGGAAGCATCTTACCAAGAAATGTTTAATAAGCCATCAAAGCCATTATATTTTGTCATCAAGGTGTATCAGGTGAACAAATGTACGCAATGTTTGCCAAAAGTACAGACAATGAGATACGAATCTGAAGAAGCCTGAAAAACTCTCAATTCATTTTTAGGTGGGCTGGAAAGCAGTGACTCTGCTGTTTTCATACCGGAACAGGTTTAGATTGTGTCAGTTTAGTGAAAACATTCAAGAAAGTGGTATTATTTCCAGTGATCCTTCTAGTGGAATTTCAGATATTTTTTCTTCCAAAGGAGGAGCATAAAGATTTTACAAGGGAAGGAAAATAGGTAGATTATTAATTAATATTCCTAGGAAACAGAAATCTTGAGTCACTGACATTTATGAAAAGAGAACTGTTCTCAGGGAAAAAAATCAAATGAAGAGCATGATCTGTATATTTGTGGAAGAAGAATATAACTTCTTTACGGCAATACAACTTCGGAATTTCCATGTTAAACAAAAGGAAAAACCTTGAAAGGAAGAACTCCAAGCCTTACTGAATAAATAACTATGTCAGAAAATACTCTTAAAATAAGCAGAACTTTAACAATGAATAAGGAAAAGGAGCAGATCAGCAAAAAAGTTAGATCTTGGAAGGGTTAATGGAGAACTGCCAAAAGTCCAGATGAAAAGTATGAGTGCTGTAAAAAAAAAAGAATATGAAGAAAGGAGTTGATAGAAAGACACTTTTAAGCTTGGTCTGAAAATTAAATTGACATCAACCTCCATTCTTACTATCAAAGTTTAAGGCACATGCACGAACAGAATTACTATGGTATTTTCTAGTGATACAGAGAGGGACATGACAATGCCAATGCCATCAGAGGTAGTCTGATACTCAGCAAAACCAGCAGAACTAAAAATTTGACTGAATTCTACTATACATTTCTGTGGATCTAGCCTATAGTCAACATATAAGGGATTAGAAGGTCACCCAGGAAGGAACAAAATGGTCTACTAGAACTAGAACATTAGGAATAGCATGAATTTCAGTAGTACAAAGAGAAATGATTTTAATTTAAAAGCAGATAGGAGGAAATTCTGCTATAAGCTAGAAATTTGTATATTGGAAAAAAATAAAGAGAGGAAGGGAAACATTTATACATAGATATCATTTACGGGCAGAATAGCCGTGAACAGTGAGCTGTGACGTAAGTGGAGAGCAGCTGCCATCTTAGGATATATCGGTGAAAGTATTTGTACTAGTGATAGGGATGTATTACCTATTACTCATTACAATATAACAGCAATTACTGATTATTTGCCCGGGTACTGCTGGGAGTTCATATTGAACATTTTAAGAACTTCTTGTTACTCATATTCAGCAAACGTGAATTTAAATTAGATGGGAATGGAAGGACTACTCGAACCCATATGGAAACAGAAAGTGCTTTTACAAGAAGGGACAAAGTAGCCTGACACTACTATCCTAGAAAAGTCTGAGAGGACTATGACTGATCCCTGTAAATCCACAGGAAGACAGAACAGCCATACAAGCTTAAGGATGAGGTTGTTATGGGCTGAAAATAAAGCAGTGAAAAGTACATGAAGGCTGAAGACTGGAAATGATGCATCAGTCTGCAAGCCTTTGCAGAGGAATAGTGAGGCCAAAACTAAATGTTTTTAGAGCCTAGTTGAATACATTTACAACTAGTAGAATAAAACACAGTTGCTTGTGATGGTAGGCAGGACTCTGGTCCTAAGGATTTCAATAGTCCTTTCCAGTTTTATGCTTCCGTAATGCTAAGTGGCAATTAACTAATAGAATGACAAAAATACACAGTGGTTACTTCTTGACAAGATCAGCACACTAGATCTCCAGAGTTCTTATAGAAAAAATTCTGTTTGCCTGTATTTACACCTAAGTTTAAATATTATCCTGAAAGGTAGAGCCCCTCATTGCAACATCAGATGGTATTTTCCCTGAAACACTCATGATTTTAAAAAAAAAAAAAAAAGAGAGAGAGAAAAAATCCCGCTAAAAACCTATACCAAATATTTCAGGAATGTTGTTTCTAAAATAAGAACTGTGTCTAGAGTCAATGGGTGACAACTATGTGAAAAAACACTGATTATTAAATTGCTATAACATTGAAATACTCAGGCCCAGTATTGTATTTTTTATGTTTTCTTATTAAGCCCATGATTATATCAGGGAATGCATAGACAACAAGCAAGATTTTCGAAGGCACCAGGAACAGTTTATCAATGGAAACTTGGTGGCTAAAGAGTATTTCCATTTTGCATATAGATTCCATAATCTCTGCAATTAATAATGTGCGTAGGGCTACCAGTATATGCAAAAATGTATGCAGTCATAGTAATAAATCTGGGAGTTCTCCCATAGCAACGGCTCTACAATTGGATACATTCTTTCTCTGGGAGATTCTTTGCCTTAAAATCTTTAGACAAATTTTGTCTTGACCAAAGAAATTGGTCTCATCACACTTCAAACAAAAATCCATGCTTTTATAATGCAAAAAATATTTAAACAGACCAATTTTTCCACAATGACTAGAACTGGTAGAAAACACCAGTTTTCAATGAGGTATGTAGTTTAGTATGATGAAGTTATTCAATTTAAACTATCTGATCCCAAGAACTCTGCCTACATAAAACACTGTTTTTATTAAACACTCCATACTATTAATTAAGAAATGTAGATGGGTGATGTTTACAATAATTTCCTCTAAACTATGCAATAAGGTCTGGAGAAAGTAGTGGACAGGATTTAAGGAGAGTCATTCCCACGGGTGTAGATTTCAACACCATAAGAAGCCACCCATGGATCACCTCAACTTTCCTTAGTAGGAGGATTAGCCACCTCTATTGACATTTGCATCTTGCCAGGTCCCATTTTGCCCTTCACTGGCTTTTCTCCCAGAATGCCTGTAAAATATTTTTCCTACAGTGGGGCTTTATATTAAGAAAACCAACCTTCTTAGATCACTGTTTATTAGAACATGCTTGATAATTTGTACCATTCTGCGGCAAGAAAAGAATTATGAGGAATAGAAGGCATTTCAATGAACTGCTGAATGACAGCAGAACTCATCAAAGTCTCTTTGAATTTCAATTTATGTTTCTGTTACAATTTGGGCAATGTGATGGCCATGCAAAAACCTTCATAAAGCACTTAATGTTGTAAATGAATGTTGACACTTCATTGGTAGAAAGCAGCGACTATTCTCACATTTGCAGAGAGAGTCTATTAATCTATTATGCTGTCATTAACCACGATAATTCTTATGAATATTCTAAATATTTCTTTCCATTGGCTTACAGTTAGCTACTTGTGTCAGCCAAGGAATGATTTCCAAGTGATGTGGGGGGACAACACGTACATTGTGTTTCACTAGCACAGGCATAAATTCAACAGTGAAAAATTCATGATGTCATGAACATACTTAAAAGAGAGACGTTGTTAAGTTACATATTTATTGGTGTTTGATATAGATATAGTCATAAAAGTTAATGACGGAAAAGATCTGAGCCAAGATTTTGAAAAATGGCAATAATTAAAATGAGGTTGCTAACCGTGCTAAATATGAGTGCATATTTAACCAATTAAAATAAGCACCACAGAGATTTTTTCACAATCTAGTAGCTTCCATTAAATTTTATAAAGTCAATTAAAAGGTTAGTTGCAATGAAAATAAGGCTACTAGTTTCCAATACTAAATACAGACTTGGGAGCCTAACTTTTTAAAAACATTTGGCCTTTAATGTTAGACTAATGACTTATTGACACTCAGTGGTACCTTTCATTCTTTTTTTGAGGTGAATTTTTAAAGGCATTAGTGAGATGCTTTGTGTTCACTAATGTATTTGGAAAACTGTGGCATAAATTAGTTTACAGAGTTCTTGCCCACAAAGGTGAAATTTCCTCAAGTATCTGAAATTGCTTAAAGGTAATAATTCTTGACATACCATTTCACCGCATGTAAAATGTGTGCCCTGTCTTGAATGGGAAATCATATAGAACTCTGGAGAGAGGCACAGGGTCAGAACAATTGCTTCTTGGACAGACCAATAGCTGCTGCTAGGAACTATCTCCAAGAGAGTAAGCAATGCCATAAAAAATGTTATGTTCTTAAATTGCATTCATTTAAGTGCAAGGTCTTTCTGCAAATATAGACATTAAAAAATAAACAGTGTTCATTATTCCTGCATCAGTAAAGCTGCTAAGATAACAATTTTGTAGTGTCTTTCTACAATCCAAATATCAATTTTGGTTTTGAACAGTAAAATAGAGGGAAGGGCAATTTTAGATTGTTGTCAGTCATGATAACAAAGCTGAGAGACAGCAGCAAAACCCACCTGAGAAGCTGGGTGAATGACTGGGCAATGAAGTCACACTGAGCTCTGCCCTGCTCTGGCTCTACTTGAGAATAGAACCCCTGTTACCAAGTTCAAGATCATCTCCATGCACTGCAGTCCTTATTACACAGATCTATGCCAAGCCAAGCTCAGTCTGGCTGAGGAAGGGGTCAAGGAGCAAAGTGCATGGCATAAAAAGAAGATCAAAGTAAAGAAACTAAGCATAAACTTGTTAACCAAACAGATAACGAAGGCGTTAAAAGAGAAGAAACAAAATATCTAACATTTTTATATGAAGGAGCTTGCCATGATATGGTTGACTGACAGAATCTATTTTATTGCAAGATAAAAAAAGAGCCAGACCTGATGGAATGAACTACAAGGGATACCAGGGCAGGCTCCATTACAGCTGACATGGTCTCATTCACCTTACATGACACCACCAGTATGTTCCACAGAAGCAAACAAGGATGTTTTGTGTCATAAAAAACCTGTAAAATAAAATGCCTTATTATATCTCTTCCTACACATTTTTTTTTTTTTTCAAATGTGCTACAAACATTGCTGAAGTCTCTGGACGTTGTTGGCTTTCTGACCTACAGGGTTGTATAGCCTGGGGACATAGACAAATCAACGCCAACAAATGTGACCACTGACTCCATGGCGAATCTCTGCTGAAGGCAGCAGATGATGCTTCCAGAGCTCAGGAGTAACCAAATAGTCATTTGAGGAAATTATGTTTAACATCTTGAAAAATGAGGACAAGCACACAAAAATTACAGCCTGTTTTTTAGAAGTATGTGTGAGTAGGGGGGCTGCTATTCTTCATTGTTCAATTCAGGCAAACCTATACAATATTTCCATACCACACCTCTTCCGTTAGGATAAGGTTTGCAAGCTGTGTTATATAAAAATTTCCATTATTTTTGCTTTCTTTTTTATTCTTTTCTCATTTTAAAGCATATATTTCCTCAGTTTCGTCAGTTCCATAAGTCCTTGTGGTCTTCTAGTTAGGGTAAAAATAAATCTCCCCCAGGGTTCCAAATACAGCCAGAGTTCATCCAGAGATAACCAGTTACTGGTAGACCAGTCCCGTTATGCACCTCATGGCCAGAGAAAATGCTGAATTACTAGAACTTCATACAGAAGGAACAAAATAAAGATTCCCATTTTTAAATTACACTTCCTCATGATGAGCAATCAAAATGGAACATGTACAAAAGAAAGGATTAAAATAGATGTGCTGTATAAACCGATTGGTTCCTCTGACAAGTACAAGTGTATTTTTTTATCCTTTTATATACAGATAAGGGACCAGAACATTTGTTTCCAAGAACAAACCAAGTAGATGCTCTAATCACAGTTAAAAGTAGAAAAAGGAGTAAAGCAAAGCATAGAAAAAATTCTGTGGGAATTTACTGATTTACCCACTTCATTTCAAAAAACATTTAGGTGTGAACTAGGTACTAAATTTTGTCCTTGTCTGTGAAGTCTACTCCTGTTTAACTTGGGAGGATATTTTCCTACTGAAGCATCAAAATTTTACTTTCAACTACTTGAAACTTCCTAGGCTTATAGAGGGACACCGTACAGCTGAAGATTCCACATTCTAGCAAGATGCTTCATGTTATAACACCTCTAGTTTTCTGTTGGTATTGTTTCCTCTTGATTTACATCCTTACGGTCACATTTTAATGGCATTTAGTTACCTGCAGGTATGAAATTAAAGTGGAATTATTTTAACCTAATTTGAGGTATCTATAATCTTTAAATTTGCCATCTAGATTAATCTAAACAAACATTTATAACACAAATACATGTATTTCATCTAGAACCTACATTTCTCCCATACCTAATGGGAGGAAAACAGACCTCAAGGCAGAGCTCACATCTTTCTAAAGTTAAATCTAAAACAGAGCAGGTGACTTGTGCTAAACATGCCTAATCTCAAAGTATAAAGAGATCTTATAAAATCTCTGAAAGTACTTATCTTCTCATTTTGGTGTCTGAGTATTTTTACAATATGTCCCCCAGGAGTCTTAAGTCTTGCTGAAATTAAATGAGATTATAAATACCTTAATTACCTAGGAATTATTTCATCTAACTTTGTGCATCTAATCTAGTATAATGTTGTTGAGTCACTTAAAATAGACACCTACTGACTTGGTGTTTACAGTTAAGGTAAGATGAGCTGAATTTCACCCTCTGAGTGTTCTTAGTTAGTCTAAACTTTTGTTACTCTTTCTCCTTATAAGAAAAGCTATGGAACATGCGATTAAGTTACTGCTCCATAGAAATCTAAGTTGTTTCTATATATGCTTTCTATGTTTATGTCACCATTCCAAGTTCTTTATAAATCAATAATAAAACATTTACTACTTGAGAGACTGAATAAAATATAAATTGCCTTTTAGAATCTGAAATAGGATCCTTTACCCGTTCCATCAGAAAAGCAGCGTAAGTGAAATTGCACTGCTTGTATCAAGGACAATGAATTTACTGTAAACAATTAATCAGTTCACATTTGAAGTTCCTGGCTCATAACATAGATTATAATAAGAGGATGTCAGCATTTGCTCATGTTTGATACCTACAGCATAGAAATGAGCACTGCTCCCAGCTCAGTGTCACAAGCAGACGTGCAAATTTCAAGTGGCAGTCATAACCACGCATGATATGTCTTCTTACAATTTTAAGAACTGAGAAAAATAGTTCTCTTAAACTATAAAACATGTAGTAATGAGTGTAATTTTTTTTATTTTTATTTTTTTTTTTTTACTGAACACTTCCCTCTTTGACTCGCAAATACTTTCAGTATAAGACATGGCAGTGGAAATGATTAGACAAGAGGTGATTACTTCAAAGGCTTATCAGACCTCTGTTAAAAGGTTGTTGCTGCAACCCCTGGTTAGGGTCACCAGTCATCCAAAGACAGGATTAAAAACCCCAGAAAAAACAACTTACATAAAAGATTTCTCTCTCTCTCTCCTCTTCCTCTCCTCTCTCTCTTTGAAGGCTTGAAGCATCTTTTCTGTGGCACTTACAGACAGGAAGAATAATTTCAAGACTCCTCTTTGATAAGAAAAGCTGAAAACTAACATGCAGATTTAATTATGATATCAGACAATTTTCTAATTTGCATCAAGTTACTTAGCAGAGGTGTTCTTTGCAGCACAGGGAAAATGAACAGATCACCGCACTCAGCCACAGTTCCACTGCACACAGCAAAGATGTCCCCATACAAAATCAAATCGACAAAACACGTTAATTGTTTTTTTGTAGAAAGCAATCAATAGTGACATCTCTAACTCAAACATATATAGAAATGCTAACTAACTTGTAGAGAAAGCTATAAAATTGAAAGAAAATTAATTAAAATTTTAATCTTCTTTCATGTTTTTAAATTGTAGTTTCAAAATTTCCTGACACTTTCATATGCACTCTGTTAACTCCAGTTGTTATTTTTCACTTTCTCTTGGACAAAGGTAGAATAAGGGCTGTAGAAAAAGAAACCAGCTCTCACTTACTTCAACGTTAAAAAATAGCTCATAATCACTATAAAGTCCTGTGCCATTAGATATATAGCACCACTCTGCCACTTTTTCTTTATTAATTATTTCCTTTTGAATAGCAATCAGTAAATCCAGATGTCTGAACGTGAGAGATCTTAGCTGTGGCATCTGGATCCTTCACAGATTCCAAAAGTAAGTCTGCTATTGGCATTTAAACTGAATCACACTCCGTCAAAGTATTTATACTGCATTTGGCTTGCTGTGTTATTGTGCATTTATTAATAAGCTGGTGTGCTTACATTTTCACTTGGGAATACTCTGTGCACTTTGGAAGAAATCCTATCCCCATTGAAGTCAATGGGAGTTTTGCCATCAACTAGAAGAGAGCCAGGATTTCATCCTTCAAGTTTTTGTTCACAGAGAGGAACAGAGCTCGCCTTAGGCAGGCTCTTCAAAAATATTTCAGTCCTGTAAGCCTTCATTACTTATCTATTTAAAAAAATCTGCTAAGGGGAGAGGTTAAGTTAAAAAATCCCGGTTGCTCTGTCTTTCTATTATCAGTACACTCATAGATCTCCAATTTGGACATGGGTTGGCACAGAACATGCTCAGACTGAGACTCTCAAATTGCTCACAGAATGGGTAACAGCAGGTAAAGGCTCCTGAAATATCAAGTTTTTGGCCCAAAGTTACAGTCAGGGTCTATTGGGTTCACAATTCTACTAGATCCCTCTTGCTGTAAGTGGTCACATGCCATGCTGTCATGGACACTCCCAGTGGTGGGTTTGCACTTCTGCTCCCTTCCAATACTATGTGGAAGCCACAGACATTTATAGTTAAATATGCATCATGAAAAAAATGAAGGAAACCCAATGAAGTCAGGTCTTCAAAACTGAGATTCATCATGTATTTTGTGAGCTGTTAGAAGACTTTTAAGGACAAGAATCTTTCCCTAGAAAACCCTCCACAGACTTAAGAAAGATTTCTCATGAACAAATTCTAACAGAACACAAAGTATTTTCAGAATTGAACTCTTCAATTTGAAATAGTTGTTGTCCATGAAAAGGGAATGAAAAGCGCTGGGAAAACTTCTGTGTACATTTCAGTGCCCTGGTTATTTTGTCAAAGAAATCTAGGGCAAATTTATTTTAGTTAAACATTTATTTGGTGGCCACTGTTTCTATGAAGGTTATTTTGCTACCCTCATCATTAACCATTTGTTTCTCTGAATGCCAGTGAGCACCACACTGTTAACCTACAAAGAGTATTGCTTGTTAATGATAAATTGAAGAACTAGTTTTCATGGTTCAAAATCTTGGGTTTGGCAGCTCAGTATAATTCAGGTTATGAATCATTCCTACTGCTCTATAGTGAATTATAAAATATCAGTCCCTATTGCCCCAAAGAAAAGAGATAACATGCAAGGTACATGGCTGATTGTTTGTTTGTTTGTTCATTTGTTTGTTTGTTTGTTTGTTTGTTTTATATGGTTGAATGCTTATCCACTAGGAATAGAACAAAGGTTTAGTTGAACAGCCAAGTTACCAGAGTAATTCTCACTCCTAGCTTACAGCAAATGAAACTCACGTAGTTAAGTTCACACCTCCTTAGAGTTAAGCATGTTAACTCCTTAGAGTTAAGTATGTCGACAGCTAGATCAACTTAGCTGACATGAAATAACTTCTGAAGCTAGAATAAATCATAGAATCATAGAATGTCCTGAGTTGGAAGGACCCACAAGGATCATCAGGTCCAACTCCTGTCCCTGCACAGGACAACCCCACAGTTCACACCGTGTGTCTGAGGACGTTGTCCAGTCTCTTCTTGAACACTGTCAGGCTTGGGGCCATGATACCTCCCTGGGGAGCCTGTTCCAGTGTTCCAGCACCCTCTGGGTGAAGAACCTTTTCCTCATGTCCAACCTAAACCTCCCCTGGCACATCTTCCTGACATTCCCTCGGATTCTGTTGTTGGTTGCTGGAGAGAAGACATCAGCATCTTATTTGAACAGAATCCAGTTTGTGCACTCCAAGACAATTCAGTAACGTGAATCAAAGCACAGCAAATGGGAGGTTTGCTTTAGGAGTACATGCTGGATCCAGATTAAGAAGTGAATGTAGTTGAATCATCAGATCATCTGAAGTCATACACTCTTTTTTTGAGTACCTACCTGAATCACAAACTACTTCTCATTCCTCTGTTTCTTCCTCGCAGCCGCAATAGCTGGAATAATATCCTAAAGGAGTGTCTTGTACCTCCTCTTATTTCTGTCAGCTGTCACTGGGAAAGTTTAGCTGTTTCTCTACTTCCTCAACAGTACAATGATTTGGTTGCCTCTTTTTTCATTTATTTTTGTTGCTTATTTTTCATTTCTTTGATTTTATTTTGTGTACTTTGGAAAGCAGAAGTTTACACTCTTTCTTCCACTAAAGAACGTGTAAGATTAAGCATCACTTCTCAGAAAGTGGTATATTAAACTGAGGTTAACTCAAGGAATCAGTACGTTATCAGTATTATCATAATCTCCTTAGAAATTAAAAAGATGGTGGTTAGCCTTTCTATGTTACCTTTGTATGAGAGGCTAGCCTTGTATTCTTTGCTTGCTCAGGACTTCTTATCTCGGTAGGAATTTCGACTGAGCATGAAACGCTGGGCTGTGCTCTACAGATAAAATATCTGAGTAAAAGTCAAAATAAAATGTCCTTTAAATTTACTTACTAAATTATCTAGTAAGAGGAATGGTGATGGGTTCACATTGCATTTTTGTCGATCAGTGAAGGGATGGGGAAGTCACCTGAAAGCTGAGCAAAGTCAGATAGAACATAAACAGACTGAGGAGAGTCTGGAAACCCTGAGTTCCATTTCCTGGACGACTGGTTTAAGTCTCTGGACTGTTACACACAAGTCTGATGCTTCCTCCAGCTGCACTTTTGGATGAAATTGTCTGTGACTGCTGTGCTTTGTGTTGAAATAAATGCTGTCCATGTGTGTTAGAGGTGCCGAGAGATGACTGATAGAACTGACCTCCCAAAGGAGCTGAGGTTGAAATGCCTTGTTTGTAAATCATAAACAGCGTTAAGGGAGAGAGCAGCACTGAGAAGCCAAGACAGTGATGCTACAGGGAACATAAAACATTTTGGCACCAAATTAAGTTTTCACTAAAATAATAAGCACCCACAAAATCTTAGGTGCCCAAATAAGATTTATATAAACAACTCCAATGAACTCAGTTCCTTAAAATCCTCACTGCATTGAATTCCATGTGCCCAAATGTATTTTTTTGTATTGCATTTTGAAAGCAAATGGGTAAAATTCATGCTTTGAGCTAGTCCAGTGTACATCTATGCATTTTACGTTATCTCCCTGTAAAACATGTATGTTAAAGATAACTAAATTAGTCTGCACATTGGGAATTATCAAAATATGAGTATTACAGAAATTTACAGCTGAATTGCTTTTTTAAACAAAAAAAGCATAGTCATTTGCAAATAGCTTGCATTTCCTTGTCTAATCTAAAACAATGAAAAACAATTAAAATAGAATAATGGCTAGAGTCAGCTTTCCAAAAGCATCTAAGAATCTTGTGATACATAAAGGCACTTAATGGGGATAACAGCTTATGCTTTCCAGTTATGCCAATATTTCTTGCAGTCCCATTTATGTTGCTCATACTTCGCTGCCTGGATATTTTAAGAAATTCTCTTCCAGGCCCAGGTCCCTTAAAAATTCCAACACTTCATACTATAACTATAGTTCTGTTTACTTGACCGAAAAATGCAAAGAGGAAATCTATGAAAATATCACATGTATTTTCTCTGCTTTTACCAGAAAGGAAAAAAAAAAAGAAGTTAAGGTAAAAGGAAATGCAATACAATTTGAATTATTTATCTGGTTTTAGTTTTCAAAAAAAATTTTCAGAGTACATCTGGCATTACAGTTGGCACATATTAGTTTTTCTAGCAAAAAGGGGTGTTTTTTTGTTTGTTCATATCTGACTTCCGTGTCTGAGTAATATTCAAATATTGCTATAAAATTATGATTAATTAATAGTACTGAAAGAGGCTTTTTTCCTCTATTAAAATAATTTCTTTATTCAACTAAATTAGAGCATGTATTTGCTATAAAGCAGTGGTTCCTTCTGCATTTAAGAGTATTTTTACAAGACTAACTTCACACCATTTCTTTGTTTTTCTGTTACTAACTCAACGAGCTCAGTGCCACGCAGCAGACATATTTATTGTGCTGTGCAAAGGTTGCAGCCAACAGAGATTTGTTATGTGCAAAGTCCAGGTATCTGGAATCTTAGTAATTAAAGCACGGTATTTCTTGCTGCTTCTTTATAATCCAAATGGGTTCAGATAGAACAGCTTCTTTATAACTTCTCTGATAAGGACTGGGGTAAACAGGAGGTACAGGCACGCACTGGTTTCAGGCTCATTCACTCACTGACACCAGTTTTAACCTACATGCACAATACTGATAAACACTGGTAGAGTCAGCACTTGATAAGACTCCTGCTTCCTGTACAAATACTGCACAGGTCTTGCAGTTCAAAAAATCCACAAGGGTGCTTGTCAAAGTTGTTTTTGGCTAAGAACCTGCTATACTGTACTTGCATCTATAGAGTCCAACCTATCCAGGCTCCTCCCAGTCCATATAGTAGACAAGGAAATACCAGGAGATAGTGTTGTAGTCTCTTCAGTGAATCTGCATCTGAACCATTATATCTAGGACAGTTTCATTGTTCTATCATTAACTAGAGTTTGTAAGTACTCCTCTGACTTCATTCTCCACTGAATGATAAAGCTATGAAGAGAAAAAAAAAAAAAATCACAGACAAAATTATAAAATCTAGTCAGTAAAGCTCAATAACCAAGTGAGCAAGTATACACTCATAGACAATTGCTTAAATACACACACTCCTGACTAAGCACAGAAAACAACTGACTTTTGTTCCACTCCCAGATAAATGCCTTAGTGTTACCATTAAACAGTAATAAAATATTAAAATCTCATTATTATTGTGTCTTTCAGGATTCAGAGCTGCCACTGTGATGTTTGCTATTATAATTACCCACAAGACCACTATACACTACAGGTAATTGGTACTGAAGTCCTTCTACTTCCAAAGAGTAGGTTCTCTTTAATTTCTTATGACAGCTGATGATACAGTGATGGTTCTGCCCAGCGCTGTCTCATGGCTCAGATATGTGCTGATGTATAAGACTATGATAGGGCCTAACTGGATTTCAGTTTTGTTTCTGCCTCGCTACCAGTTTTCTAGCATTACACACAGGTAGCCTCAGTGCATGTTCATTCCTTTCAGTCAGGTCGGAAGGAAAAAAAAAAACAGAAAAGAAGAGAGTTACAAAACCTTGGTTTTGTAACCAAAAGGATCGAGCAATAGACTGTTACTGTAAAGGGCCAAAAGCAAATTACCTCCTTTTCAAGAACACTCTCCTATAATAGGCAGTTTATTGTCACTTCTGCACGGAACTGGCAGTTAAGAACAATTGATATCTGAAGAACGTCAGAGTTTTAGTAAAGATGCACTGTAAATATGTTACGTTGGACATTTTAGTTAAAAAGCACGAACATGAATGACAATCCTGTTAGCAACACTTGAGTTACTGCTGCTTAAGGTGAGAAGTTATTTTCAAGACTGAATTATATCCTTTTGTTCTGAAAGGAAACATTTGAAAAATTATTTCAGAATACAGAGACATTCCTGTGACATTATAGGAATTTAAAAGCATCCATTTGAGACAGTTGAATAATGTTTTTAAAACGTGCATCTTTCAAATTTTGACTACCAAATACAAGGCATTTCTTTCTTACATTTGATATCAAATTAGATGAAATGTTATGTGAATTTGTGCCTTTAACTTTACATTTTCTTCATATTTTTGAGGGATTCTGTGTTATTTGTGTAGCTGAGTTTTTATTTTTCCTTTTTTTCTCAAAAAGAAGTTAAATTATTTTAACAATTACAATGGATATCTTACATACCTTTCACGTTGATTTGTGGCAGTAACAGAACCCTATTATCCAAACTGTGGACAAGAAAGTCCATTAATTATGGAAGCTGAGCATTGAATGGTTGATACCCTTTACAGGTTAGATTAGAATCATTCAGGAAATTAGGCTTGCAGAGATCTCAGGATGCTGTCCCATCCAACCACTTCTCACAACAGAGCTGATTTCAATGTTAGATCAGGTTGCTTGGAGCCACATCCAGCTGACTTTTGAATAATTTCCAAGTATGGAGGTTCAGCAACCTCTCTGCAAAACTTGTGCTATCATTTGGACACCCCATCCTATCAAAGATTGTTTTTTTTTGTATCTAAACGGAATCTCCCTTGTTGCACTTTATCTTCCCCAGCCTTACACTGATCATCTCTGAGAAGTGTGTGGTCCATCTTCTCAAAGATGTCCCTATAAGGTAGTTGGAGGCAGCAACAAGATCACGCTACAGCTCTCTTTTCCTAGGGCTGAACAAACCCAGCCCTCTCACCTGATACATCATGTTCTCTAGACTCCTAACCATTTTGTCAGCTTTCCTCCAGACTCTCTTCAGTTTGCCAGTGTCTTTCTTCTACTTCAGAGCCCCAGGACTTGATACAGTATCCCAGACCCAGTATTAAGAGTTCTCAATATAGAGTAATAAGCACTTTCCTAGACCTTCTAGCTACTCTCTTGCTGATATAGCTCCTTACAAGGTAGGCTTTCACAGCTGAAGGGGCACACTGCTGACACATGCTCAGCTTGTCTACTAGTTCCCGTACTACAAGGCCATTTCTTATCAAAAGTCAGTCCCCAGCCTGTTCTGTTACATGGTATTACTCTACTCCAGATATAAGAGCCTGTACTTAGCTTTGCAGAACTTCAAAAGGTTCCCGTCGGTCTACTTCTTTAGGTTGTCAAAGTCCTTCTCAGTAGCAGCCCTGCCCTCCAGCATCTCTCTCTCCCCTTCATCTATTTGTTGTCACCCATGTATTTGCTATTAGTGCATTCTGTTCACTCATCCAAGTTAATAGATATGCCAAATAGTTAGGGGCCAGGTATGAAGCCCCAAGGGAAGTCACTAGTAACCAACCATCAATTAGACTTCTAACCACTGACTCCTACTCTCCAAAGCACTACAGTCTAGCTGAGTCTTCTAGGCTAGTCTAGTCCCACTTTACCCAGTACACACCTCCTCAGATGGGTTTCAAGATGCTATAAAACACTACATTGAAACCGTGCTACAGTCTATGTAAACAATAAGGACTTGTTGACACAATGCGAGCTTGCTTCCAGCCCTTAAGAAGTACCTGAAGACTTATTAAAATCAGTATTAAAATACAGAGCCCTCCTCTGGCAGCTTTAAAGAAAACCAACCAAAACATGTTTGGATGCAAGTTATCCCTATATGCTCATTTTAAAGTATGCATTATAATAACTGACATCTAATATCTTCATTAGTTATTGTTGGAGTGGAAAATGTTTGGGCATGACCTTGCTGTAGAGTCACCTAATGTGCTTTTACAAAATGAAAATAACAATATTTATAGAAGCCTTCTGCCTGTTCTGCATGATTATTGGCAGAATATCTTTGCATTCCTAGAAACAGACAAAAAACATTAACATAAATCCTTTTATTCCTGATATAGCTAAAACTCCTAGAATTCTCTTTAAGTCTTCCAAACTTGGTTTTCTCCTTACTTTATTTTTTTTACTTTCCTTATAACCTTTCTTCACTGTCTAACCTCTCAGTTAAATCCATTCCTGAGTTCTCCCTTTCTACGTATTTGACCCCATTGCATTTGTCCCCCATATATTTTCAGTCCTGTGTGACTGTATTGTGATTTTCAAGGACCTAGTATGCTATCAAAATAATGTTAGTTACCACTAACACTCTCCTAACTAAATGTACAATTAATTGGCCCCTGATTGTCCCACAATTTTAAGATGTTATGAGAACGCTTTAATACTGGTGGAAAGATGTGTCCAGTATTTTGCTCATATTGAAATCTCCAAGAAAGTACAGCTTGCTTTCTTCACTTTCAGCATTCTAAAGAAGAAAAATAGATGGGCTACTCTTTCTCCACTGACAGCAGTTCTGTGGAAGACAGCAATAGCCACTGTCCTGGTTAGATGAAGACAACTTAGGTTGCAAAAGCCTTTTGTGAATACGTATCTGCTCTGCTTCTGCTGCCTCTGCATCTCTCAGGTCTCACAGGAGCAGCAGGCTGGACGTGCCCACAGTAGCAGCCAGTTTCTATCTGCTTTTATTGGAGATGGTTGAAGTTCTCATTCTAGTCATGTGAGAGTCATGCACGTAGTCTGATGATTAGCGAGGTACTGAGACATTAGCAACTGAGGCTGAGGAACAGAAATGCTGTCATCTGAACAGCTCATGCAGACTTCTGCCTGTCTCCACCCAGATTTTCAGGTGAGGTCATGGAAGCCTTCTACTCCCAGTCACCATCTTTCCAAGCTGCTCTTCTAGCACAGGCAGGAATAGATGATGGGCAGTGAATATGTGCTTCTGCTATATAGTAATGGTGAAATGCAATTCATCACAAAAATCTGCTGTTTCAGAGAATCGGTCAGAAACACACTGAACATGCATCAGTTTTCTGTGTTTGCAGAACCTCTGATCATGTGATAGAAAAGAAATAACATTGTATAGCTGGAGGCACCAGGGGAGAAGTATCTGATAATGACATTTAGGCACTACACCATCAGAACAGCCATCCACAAGCATTCATTGACACTTGCTACAGAGCTGTTGGCAGCAAAGAGATAGTTACTATTACTTTATATACACGATGCTGCTCCCTCTTCTTTTGCCTAATGTTCTCCATTGTCCAAAATAACAACCCACTAACTCTAACCTTCCTAGGTTTCAGTAACATCAAGTGATTAAATTTAGTTCCTTTCATCATTTTATTCTTCTTGGAATTAATACTGGCAATTAAATATATCTGGGATTAGTAGGATAAACTACACGAACAAAGAGTACCCACATACATAAGGATAGGGTCGTTATATCAGTGTGTATATTATTTAGAGCGATGTCTATATTTTTTAGCACCATGATACCCAATTATGACAAAACAGAAATATTGTATTGTAATTAATAGAAATTATTTAGCAATCTGAGACTTAGACCAGTACTCTTGGTAAGCAAAGAGGAAAAAAAAAGAAATGGAATGAATGATAAAAGACACTATCTATATCTCTGGCCCAGAAAAAGAAAAATACAAATTTGTGGTTACCAAGGTCAAGGAAGATAATGAAAGTAATTAACAGCATCATGAATTGCATGGTAATAATTTCGAAGCAATACCAACATAGCAATTTTCAAGATAAATTCAGGAGTTGCAGTTTCTAGATATGTACAATTCCTAAGGTGAGTTAGCTCACATATGTGTTTACCAAATTCAAGGGACCGTCTCCCAAGTTTTTAGGTGGTGTTTTGCAGATTTAACAATCTTCATTTATTCTGCCCTGTCATTAGATCAGGCACACAGTTTATCTTCAGTGATTCACTCCCTGAAATTACCATGACTCTGACCTTATTTATTGATTCTAAAGAAACGTTCATGTGAGAAGTCACACAGATTAACATCATTATCCTTTAGCCTATTTTCTGTAGACTTGTTTGTGAAGCTAGTCTGCAAAAGATTTTTTTTAATTGAAAATTATCAATACCTCCTTAGATTTTAGGTTCTTTCGCAAGGGTCATATTCTCAAGTCACTGTTCCTTCAGGTGTGAGGTCACTCTTGAAATGTGGCTTCAGTCCATGTGGGCAAAAAAGACTCAATTAGCACACATTAAGTTTTACAGTCTCTTACGAGGGAAAAACAAAACAATTAGATAAATATATGCTTCAGAAGCAGATATTAATTTTTTATACACCAAGACTTCCTAGAGCAAGCATACTTAAGAGACACCAATTATTATGTCTTGATAGTTAATTCTATAGGAATTTTTCCTACCCAGGGTGAAACAATGCTTTTGAGAGACAATTTCAACTCTGCTCATGGAGATGGAAGCCTTGTGAGATGAACTGATGTTAAGAGAACCATTGGTATCACAGCACTGCCCTACCCCTCATTTAGCACTTAAGTCAGGTTTCTCATTCAACTTCAAGCATAATTAGAGTTTTTTGCTATATAATAATTTCATATATTTATAATATACATATATTATATATGTTTTAGCAGGTGGGTTGGACGAGATGATCTCCAGAGGCCCCTTCCAACCTCAACCATTCTGTGGTTCTGTGATACTAAAACTCTAAATGAAAATAAATTTATCAGGACTGGGCTGTCTCTACACCCGTGATTTTGAAGGCATCTATGTGAATACTCTTATTATAAGGCATATAATGTGGCAAATAAATGTTAGGTTTGATGTGGCAGTGGTAGAGGAAAAACGTTGATCTGGGAAAAGACACCACAACGACAGTTTGGCATTTAAAACGCAAACTAGGTAGGATTTTTTTTCTTAAGAGAGAAACCTACAAAGTCTATAGAGCCTCAAAATCCATTAAGTTGTTAAGTTTCATGAAACTTCAAAATCGGTATTACATACATTTTGGTCCCGAAATTTCCTGGTCTCACTGTAAGCATCAAAGCCAAGGACAAAGGCAGATCAGGACAGAATTCTAAATGAATCTCAGAATTTCATAGCTAATGTGACAGAAACACAGTCATTTGTATTCATGGAAAATTTAAAACTGGAACAAAAATCCTGTTTTCCTTTTATTTAGCAAAAGATTTCCTCCATTTGTTAAAGCTCTTAGTAAGTTTCTAGATTGTAAAGAAGAGTTATCTTACCTACTTGTATTTGATTTTCAGTTTTTAGTAATGTTTCAATTGCTCGCAAATATGTACTTGTGGGCTTTGTTAGTTTCCTTGTTTGTTCAAGGTTTCTTTGAGATGCGTGTGAGGAAAGTCCCAAAAATGTCAAGTCTGTTAAGAAAAATATATATCTTCAAAACAACATATTTCACTGAAACAGTCTTTGGATCTAATTATTTATTTTTATTTTAGCTTTTTTGTTTTTTTAAATTACATATTTGTGAATACCAAAACGCGAATAACTTAGTACATAGCTTGACATTCAGTCTAGCTGTTTTGTGAGAATTCACAGCAGCTTTTCTCTGATGTATGTTGACACTGCAAATGAAAGAGTGACTGCAGTGAAGAACAGTTTAAGCAAGCACCAAATACATTATCTGAAGACTGCGGATGTCAGAGCAGGATAGCAACTAAAGTATATGCCTAAGGTCCCCAATGCGATTGCACAAACCATGGTGAGGTCTGTGCAATCGCCTCTTTCCTGCTGTTTACCTATGGTAAGCCAGTTCAAAGCAACTATGTTTATAGACTTGCTTATATTCAATACGTATTTATATTCTGATTTTTATTTTTCTGGATATGTATTCCCAGGGGTATATAGTTCTTGAAGAATTTTACATTTTGTCAATTACTTATATTTTTGTCTTTTGCCACAAAAGATTCCTGATAAGACCTTTTACAGGTATTGCACATTGTGTAATTCTTTGTGGGGGGAAAATAGGGGGAAGGGGAATGATAAGAATTATTCAAAGCAAACACTTTAGGGCTCAGATCAACAGATAATGCTCAATTTCAGACCACACTGACCTGTTCAGCTGAAAGATCGCCCTGACACAGAACATATGAAAGAAAATGAATCACTTCCATGAACCACTATGACCATTTGAATGAATGTGACCCTCAGTCTCCTCCTACCTTACCCAGTCCCCTGCATAATCCCATGTAGCAAAGGAAATTGCAGTACAACTTGCCAGTGTAGCTTCAAATCGATTTTGTTTGGACAAAATGGAAATTAATTGCTTTCTTCTAATATGAATATGCTCTCTGCAGAAGCAGAGAAAATTGAGCAATTTCTACTTTTAATAACCCTCTTTTTTTTTTTATATATATATATTAAGTGACAACGTAGTTTTTCCAATGAAATATCTCGAAAAGTCACTGTGTACCCTTTTAAGTGGGAATGAAGTCAGGTTCTTAGAAATCCACGTATGTGGAAATTAAAGAGTTAATTTCATTTTATGCACACATCTTGCCTCTTGGACATGCACTCGTTTTGAAGATGACTGGCTATCTCAGAATTTGGAATCTATTCTTAACATATAAGTGAAGCACTTTGTTAACAACATCCAGTAACATCTTTTGACTTCATAGTTTAGAACATTCCCTGTTGCCATTAAGAATTTATATGGAAATCTACAGGGTAATATTTGGACCCATGTTTATTCAGCCTTTTTAGCCACTGGTTTAGATGTTGCTGTTTGGAAACCAAGGTAGGATACACTGGTAAACTTCACAGCACATCTGTGAAGAGTGGAAGGGGACTAGGTTTCGCACTGAGGCAGTTGAGCTAGTACAAAAAGCCCACTACGTACAAGGCTTGAAGGTGTTTTACATGGCTTAAACTGCAAGTGAAAGTAAAGTATATGAAGCAGAAATCTCCACCTGCCCAGAAATACCACTTTACATAACAGAGAAGGGAAAACTTAAGAGTAGGCTGAATGCTGGGAAAAGAGCTTAGCGCAAAGCCTGGATTGGGAGGTGCAACTTACATAATTTCCTGAATGTGGCCAAGCTCTGGGTCAAGTGAGAGTGAATTTCAAATGAAAAATCATGCTACTGAGTTCTGCCTTTCAACTGTGGTACCATCACCTTTGGAGTCTTGATCCTACAATCAAATTCACAGATGCAAAATTCAGTGAAATGCTGACAGGCACATGGATGCACTCACACAAGTCTGACTGTGCCTACAGAGCCTTAAAGTGAAAACTACCTGTGTTATCACTTGTGCTTCAGAGGACTTGAGAATCAAAACCAGTCGGCAGCACAAACAATGAAAAGCCAAATAGATACCAAAAAACTTTATGTTTTTTACTTTCCACACAGTATTGGTTACACATGTAATGCTATTCTTGTTGCTAAAATATATGGAGTGAAATCCTTGTTGCCCCAGTGAATTCAGTGGGAGTTTTGCCATTGACTTTAATAAGGACAAAATTTTCTCCCAGTGCTGGTGTGATTTTCAGTCTTTGTCCCTTTAATACATGTGATGACAAAATCCTCTACTTCAATTCCAAGGGTGGATCAGCACCCTGCAGCAATTAAAATTACTGTAGTATATCATACTTTTCCAGTATGTTGTCTGAAAGACCATAATGCAGAAATATTTTTGCTTTATGCTGTATAAGTAGCTAACATTTACTAGAAATAGTAGCTGTAAGATATATTTTAAATTAAAATATATTTCTAAACTCATCTCTCAATGGATGAAATTATGTTTGCAGATATCTCAGTACACAGTAAACTTCCTCCACCTATCTTAAGGTAGGATTTGGTCATTCATTAAAAACAGAATTACTGCTAAAGGCCACACACATACATATGAACATCTGAGAGTGCTAGTATGACAGAACAGGTTGTGCTGAAAGTATGAAAAGCAAACATATGTCGTAAGGAACGTTGGTATTTTTTGCACTGTGATTTCAAATTTCATATAAATACCCAATGAAAAATGCCAGAAAAGAGTTTTAAAGAACTAATTCTGTTTGTAAACAGAGACAAGATGGAAAATATTTAACAAGACGGATGTAATGATTAACACTCTAGTCTAACATTGTAAGGCTTTTAAGAAAAAGCAAACAAACATGGGACTAGCTAAAACCACAGGCATCAGCTTCAAAAAGATGCTGAGCACTGCTACAGTGGGAAATAGAGATGTTCAACATTTCTAAATAAAAAAGTCCTTTACAGATAATAAGCCTGAACTATGACATGAAGAAACTTAAGCAACCAAACCCTTTTTCTCTTCTGACATATGTTTTTATGCTTAAATGAAAATTGTTCATAGCGATTCCAGGTAAGACTATGTTCCTTAAGCATTATGCATGTAGTGAACATATGAATAGACAGTGTCTGAGCAAAAGAAAAATTATTTTGTTGAGTATGGGAAGTCTGATCTTTACTTGAATGTGTAAAATTCGCAAATAGGTTTGCTAAGATTTTAATTTAGTATGAATTAAGAACACACAAGAACAGTCAGATTTGCATAATCCAGAATGTGTTCATTAAACTCTGCAAGAGGCTGCAGCAATTTCTTCACATAGAGCTTGTAGGTTTGGGGCCAGAACTTAGTTAATCGATATGGATCATATATATTAATAATGTTGAAAACCTATTAGGCATTCAGTTTGTCTCTTCAGAGACAACTAGATGATTTAACAGGTCTTTTTCCATCTCTTAGTTCCTGTGATTTCATGACTCACAATTCAATCAGCTCACCTACCATCATTACATGCAATAGGTCATTCCATCACTCATCAGAAGTATTATTCAATATTTCTAACAACAGAATGGCTACTTCATATGCTACTTACTTTTCTCCTTCAGAACAAACTAATCTCAGAATTAAAAAAAACAAACCAAACTTTTGGATCTACAGATCTTTAGAAGTATAATATTTGCAATGCAAAATCAAACTATTTGATTCTAAAGAACTGAAATTATTAAAGTTCTGTTCTGAAGATGGTTACTCCTTTTCCTGTATAGTCCTTCCTCACCATTAGTCCTACTGTACCACCACCATACTAAAGAACTCAGAACTTACTCACTGAGTTTTTAAGTCTAGCTTCCCTCTGGGTGCTTTTACATTAGTTTTAGTTTAGAACAGGAGGTGAATCTCCCTACCATTCCCACCTACCCTGCTCTGATCAGCACTGCAGACCTATTCCACAGCACACAGAAAAATTCTTTGGACTGAAACTAACTCAAAAAATGCTTTTCAAATGCTAGCAGACATCCAGTGACCACACTGGAGTTAGTCTTAAATAACCCACCCTCCCTTAAAACTCGTTGTCTTGGACACTGGGTCACCAGCAACTACCATTTACCTTTACAGATCTACTCTGATTGTGCTGCAGGAATTGCTAACGCAGATGGAACCTGACATTCCCTTATCCCACACAGCAGATTCAGGTACCCAGGGTACAACTGCAGTGCAGGGTCTTCTTAGGCACAGCTCTGCCTCACACGCCTAAGTGATTAAGTTGACATAGTGGTGTGACCTGACCATACGGCACCACACAAACTGCGCAGCAGAGCAACACAGCCTCGCCAGTAATACTGGGTCTGACTCTGCACAGCTGTACTAAGATCTGTAGTACGGGTGTAGTCACAGAATCACAGAATGGTTGGGGTTGGAAGGGACCTCTGGAGATCATCCAGTCCACCCACCTAGTCTGCATGGAAAAGCTCATCTATTTTTGGAGAGCGCTATTAATGGAAATTTTACCTTCTGCTTTGTCCCACTATTTAACAATGTCTCAATTTGTTCTTTCAGCTGAAAAATAGGCATATCTTCTGATGTCATTGGCATATCTTCTCTCTGCTCTGACACAGTGCCATTGAAATACAGAATGTGTGTTCTAGGAAGCAACAATAACTATTCTAGGAAGCAACAACAACTATTGTCTACCACTGAAAGCATTTCGTAGAAGCTCTTTCTACCTTCTGCTTTTTTATACGTAAGCTGCCACATTAATGACTGATTTCATACAAGTCAAGGGTGTCAAACTCATTTTCACCGGGGACCAAATCAGCCTCGCAGTTGCCATCAAAGGGCCAAATGTAATTTTAGGACTGTATAAATGTAGGAGTAGTGATAGAAGTGATGATATTATCTTTTTTTTTTTTTTTTAATATAGTGGTGGTAAGTTTGACGTGATCTAGTAAAATATACTTGAAATGAGATTTTGACTGTGTATTGAGTAAATAGGTACTGAAAATATACTGAAAAAATTTGAAGAGTTAGTTCAGGCTACCTGAAAACACTGAAAGTGGTTTCAAATGGTGTGATTAATGTTATGACCCTTCTAGGGCAACTCTACAACACACGCACCCTCGTATTTAATTACAGGTCAGACTGAGTTAATCGCTCCTGTGCTCCTTCTGTCTACTGAAGTAACACAAATGTTTTTCCAAGCATCCAGGTAAAGTTGTGGTTGTTCCTGCCATCTAGTGGCTGTCGCTCAGGTTAACAGGAACACAAACTAGGAACACTCTTGAGGACACACTTTTGAAGACAAAAATAGGAGAAAGTGAACAAACTTTTGTTTTGAGATGTCTATTTTGAGTCCTTTTGTTTTTTTTCAAGTTGGTTGACTGCATAAGAAAAACCGCAAACCTTTTGGACTGACTTCAGAAAAAAAAAGAAGTGTTACACAGATCTTGTGCTGTGATAGGTTCTGAAGAGACACTGCTTTTTTTTCAGGAAAAGCTAAGAGAACAATGTGATTATTTTTATAACCCTACTCTTAATGTAGATGTCATCATTTAAACAATTAATCTGGGCTTGTCTTGTGAGATTTCTCTTTGGTGATGGTGCTTCTTTCTTCATTTTTAGAACTTTGGAATGTTCTGTACTTCTGCTCTTGCGACTCAGTCATACCTCTGTGTTAAATACATCTTCCTGATCAAAGCTGTTTATTTAAAAGACAAAAATTATAAGGAATGCTGCAGAGCATTTTAGAAAGGCATTTTGATTACATGAAATAAAAAACCATTTCTGACAACCAAAACCTACTAATTTATTTTCAGGTTTGAACTAGAGTCAAGCTGGAGAGGGATGGAACTAATCCATGGAGTGTAAGGTCCTCTGCCCATAAGCGTCGGCATGTCATGACCTAAGCAAACCCCATAGGAGATAATTTCAAAGTACTTTGTTTTGACAGACTATCCTTCCTAAAAACAAAGAAGTGTTTTTGTTACCTATTGGTTACCTATTTTAGTAAGGGTTTTGTGATATTAATATTAAGAAACAATCTTAGCAACACTAAGGACAGATCCTTGGGATTAAGAGGAGGATATGCTTTGTTTAACTCTCTGCTCTCCATGTGGAATCAAAGCAGTTATGATCTCTATATAATTCTTGATGAAAGTCAGGTGCTTCAGAATGTGATTCATTCCAGTCAGCATACAGTGCATTAAACCAGCATTATGAGCGTTCAGCTATTTAGTCAGCCAAGAAGGAAACATTAAGGAGAAGATTAAGCCTTAAACCCTCCTCTGTTCCTCCACTGGGGAGATGCTCCCATCCTTTTATAATCTGCACCTCTTGCCTTCCTTGGATGTAGGTGGGTACCCAATTTTGCCTCCCCTCCCCTAAAGATTCAGTGAGGTTCGCTTTTATTTTAAAACTCAAAAATAAGATACTGATAACTCCTCTCCTCTTTTATATGGTGTATCCTACTGATTGCAATGTCTCTCCATTTTTCACTGCTCAAATCAAAGCAAATACATTTCACCCGCCAGGAGTGCTTTCAGAAGGCCTCAGACTACAGCTGCTCTTCAGTCTGGGAGATGGATGTCCACCTTACCCAAAAGCCATCCTTTGGATAACACGTTTCAGTATCACGCTTAATTTCACAACAAAAGATAGATCTGTCTCATGTTTCCTTGCCTCTTGTTTCTTCTCCCAAGTAGCAAGTGATAGGATGAGAGGAAATGGCATCAAGTTGTGCCAGGGGAGGTTTAGATTGGATATTGGAAAAAAAGTTCTTCATGGAAAGGGTTGTAAGGCATTGGAACAGGCTGCCCAGGGCAGTGGTGGAGTCACCATCCCTGGAGGGGCTTAAAAGGTGTTTAGACGAGGTTCTTGGGGACATGGTTTAGTGCTAGAGTTAGTTTATGCTTTGACTTGGTGATCCTGAGGATCTCTTCCAACTGAAATGATTCTATGATTCTAAAATCCGTTTTCCTAAGTGTTGGAAGTTACTGGTAATTGTGTTTAGTTATTTAGTATCTAATTTCAACAAGTGTTCACTCATACAGTACTATGTTCTATCTCCTGGCAGACAGCTGGCAGTTGAGCTTAATTTACAATTTTCTGTTAAACTGTAGTAGAAGAATACTGCTACTTTCTTGATACTACACTGAAATCTATAAGAAAAACTAGTATTCATTCCTTCACAAGAAATTTCACACGGAAATGTACTGAAAGTAGTTGAGCTTGGAAACAGAACACGATCTCTTACAGAACAAAAAAGAGTATAAACAGCCACTTCATCCTATGAGCGCAGAGGCTTTCTTAGAGAAAAGTTTTAGGCTTTCACTATTTTTAAGGCATATACAAGAGTCCTAACCAAATTTTCCTCATGAGAAAACACATGAGTGGACACACAGAGCAGTATCTCAGAACACATGAAGTATCGCCTTGTTTAGCAGTTTGATATAGACAAAAAAAAACCTTAAGGCTCACTTTAGGACTTTTGTCTTAGGTAAGATCTGTTAAGAGAGGTAAGCCTCGCACACCAAAATTATTTTTCAATTATATTTTATTTCTGTCAATGGAATATAAATAAACTCACAAGAGTTTTTTAACCTTTCATACTGAATACAATAGGAAAAAATATTTAATGGCTTCCTCACAATGTTGACAAGGAAGAAAAAGAGTTTCTTGTGGGAATGACAACATCTCAAAATTTGTAAAGATCAATAAAGTGGAGAAGATAAAAACTCAGAGTTGGTTGTACTACTTACACTGCAAACAAAGCTGGGAAAACCCCTTGAGATTTAGTAACAATCAATGTGGAATTTAAATTTAAAACGTTCAAAATGTAAACACTGAAAATATTTTGTAAGTTTGCTGAAGTACACTAGAGAGATGTTCTGGGACATCACAATGCTGCTATTTCTGCTTTTGGCTGTTATGTGCTCCATGAACACTTAAAATGGCCTATAGTGACTCTTACATCTCAAATGTTATTGGAGGAGCTTGCTTCTGAGATTTGGCTGTGCTTTAGGTATACCTGACACTTTCAATGTAGACATGAACCCTGAGCGGGGGGAACAAAATCATACAACTCTCAAGCAAACCAAAGACCTACCGAAAACCCCACACTATATCAGAAAAGCCACAATTCCTTCACTGAGTGAAATGAAATGATGTGAGTTGGAAAGAAGTTCTGTAACAAAGGCATAACAAACAAAAAAGCTCTTATTTCCTTCCAGAAAAAGGTGAGAAAGCTCTAGCATCCAATTGGCCCTAAAGGACTGCCTGGTCGCACCTGTTTTTTCTCTCCCTCCCCACCCCACCCTGCCCCATCCATCTATCCGTCCAACCATCCATCCCATAGTAGCACAATTTCAAGCAACAGGGACACGCTGTATTCCACAATGCATAACTGCCCACGCTTTAGGCACACTCCAGGGACTTGGTATACATTTTTCAAACTCACTCTGCAAGTATCTGACTATTCAAACCATAAGATTATTATATTGCTGCTGCCATCACCACTGTAATTTGAGTAGGAAAAAATGTAGATCTTGCTGCCTTTAAAAAAGCAGTGCTAGCACTCTACGTTCAGGAGTGAGTTTTGGATTGGAGTCAGAACACGACTGACTCCATCCTAAATTACAAAGGAAAACAGGGCCATACCCCCCATCCTTGTGGAATATTTAATACTCATAAGATCAAGACTGCTCCTTATCCAGTACCTGAATCTTCTGCATTGCTGTTCTGAGGCAGCACTCTGCATTCACGCTGTAGAGGATGCCAAGATCCCCACCTTGGGTTCTAGATTGGAGTCTAGATTGCAGTTTTTAAGCTTGCAATAATGTAACTTCTTTAAAAGACTTGGTCTTACCTTTTCTCTCTATAAATATGGTATAACACTAATGAAGTCCATTCTTACATAACTCCACCTAATTAAACTAACAGAATTTCTATGGATGTGAAATCTGGTCGTGTAGCACCAAATAAAACTACAGAAGCAAATTCAGTCAGAGCTTCAAAACACCTTAGAGAAGGGAAAATTTCAGTATTACAAGGTTTTCATCAATCTGCTACTATGCTACATATACTAATATTCTATCTTTTTTTTATTAGAAGTGACACAAGTGTCCTCAGATTCTTTGTAAAGATCTCCAGAGTCACTGGATGTTAATCCCCTTAAACCAGTACTCTTGTAATAAGCCATATGTTCAAGGAAAAGTAAATTTTCAACAGTCTCAAAAGGGAGCCCACTTAACCCCAACCAGCACACCAACACAAGACAGTATCTGCAGGTAAACAGTTATACAAAAAAAATGTGTAATATATACTAAGCTGCCTTTTACTTGCCTTCCCAGACTTTTTATGTTTACAAACCCGTTTTACTTGCAAGACTTTGAGATGCTTCCTGAAGTTTGCACCTTCTGTAAGAGGTACTTGGTGAGGGTAGGATGCTTTCTGTAGGAAGTTCATCTGGAGGAGATGCCGAAAAAGGAGTGTGCATGTCTAAAACTTGAAGCATACTGCTGTTACCTAGTGGGGAAAAATAAAATAAAACTTAAAATAAGCAAACAAACAAATAAATAAATAAAGCTGAGACAAGACAAATCCAAAATGGGAATACTGGGGTACAGAGGGAGTGTATAGGACATTAGTGTATTACACAGTGGAAGAAAACAAACAACTTTCTAGTTGAGTATGTATACTCTTATTTTCTGTCAAATAAATAAACAGACCAGACAAAACTCAGCCTTCCAAAGTAATGTATGAACTGCTTACCTGCAAAATTAAATTAAGAATTCCTGCAAAGTCTAAGGATAACTCAGGTAGGTATTACACCACGCTAAATATATGCTGTCCAGTCTTCAATAGAATAGCTGTATTTGGAGACTACTATTATCTCTAAAACTCCAAAAGCAAGTTTTCTCTCTTTCAGTTTTGCAAAGTGTAACTATTATGCAGCAAGCCTGACCAGTGGCAAAAAAATGTGAAAACTGAAGATAAAATTTTAGAAATTATTATACTCATATGAACTCATTCCAAAGAATTAAATCAGTTACAGATATACCAGCATCTTTTGATACTTGTAGGACTGTAGTTCATACCAAGTTTCCTTACTGACCAGCTCACTAAGCTTATATTCTTATTCAATAAAAATTTAACCTACAAACCACCTCCCATGATGCACCAAAACAAAACAAAACAAAAACAATCCCCCCAAAAAAAACCCACAACAAACCAGAACAAACAAAAAAGACTTGTGTGCAAAAGCAAGTGGGGCAACACTTTGTGCCCTCTTAGATGTACTCCTCCCAGCCTGGAGAATGTCTTTGTAATGATTGGAAAAAATAAGAGCTTTTAAATCCTCTTCAGACAGCTCCAAATTCAGTGACCCACAGACACCTTTTATAAAGCTCAAAGACCACCTTATAAATAACAGACATCTGCAAAGTGAAAAAAAAAAAGGAAAAACAAACCAACAGGAAGGAAGGAAGGAAAGAGATGGAAGGTACACAAGGATTCTTTGGAATATAAGCAACATAGTGCCAAGTATAGTTACTTCCACAGACTGTATGGTTGTCTTGCAGAAACCACTGAGTGAAACAGATGCAAAACTTAACAAAGAACTTAAATGAGTTAATTGAAGAGGGCCTTATCCTAAGATAATGAAATGACAAACACAAGATAAAATTTCTGATGGATATGGCCAGTGATGAGAGGAGGAAATTCAGCTTCAGGTGAGTGATTTGATGCAGCTTCCTCTGTACAGCTGTGGAAAAACGTGGACTGAAGTCTGAAGACAAAATTTGATAAAAGAAATTGTTCTTTCTAGAATCAAACTTAGACTCTGATTGCCAGGTGAATTCCTGCAACTAAGACTGTACAAAAAGAAAGGCTTAATGCACAGTATGGCTAAGAAACAAACTCAAAGCCCAAATCCTATCAGTTTAAGAGGCTCAGTCAAAGTTTTAGTGTTAAGTGGGTTTTCTGTTTAGTGGTATCCATTTGACAATCCCTAAATACAACAGAAGGAAAGCTAGATGCACAAATTTGTACTGAAAAGAAAGAGATCAGCAAATGTACAGTACTGTACTCCACAGTATTGTGGAAGCCATGCGGATGTGCTATATGTACCATAAATACAAGACACTACAGCACACATTATGGAATAGGAGCTTTTAAAAACGCTTCCCCCTGCTGACTCCCGGCTATTTGCTGGCAGTAGTTTACTGTGCTCAGTTTCCTTAGGTTTTCTAGATTCTACAGGTGGCTGTGACCACCCAACCCACGCCCCTCCCGCCCATCAACTCTAAGCCCCATCCTCCCGCCAAGGGGTGTTTGTCTCCCGTGACGCTGCAGCGCATGCGCCGCGCCGGGCAGCGTGTGAGGGAGCGGCTTTGTGCCGCCATTTTGTCAGCGTGGGGCGAGCGGCTGGAGCGGGTTGTTGGTCTCGGCGTGGTGTAAAATGATCGTACTCCGGTAATTATGGCTCTCACACGTCGCTTTCGCGCTTGAGAGCGTTAAGGAAGCTGCTGCTGGGGGGTGGCGCTATTCTCTGTCAGGTGTCGCCTGGGGGCGGCAGCGTCCGCCCGGCGGTTCGCGCCCTGTCGAGCCGAGCCCGGCTCCGTGCTCCACTTCGAAAGCACCGTCCCGGTCAGAGCTGCTGCTTTGGAGGGCAGCGCAGATACCTTACTCTGTGGCTTGTGTCCTTCGTTTGTGTACGTTGAAAAGCCTTTTTATTACACTCTGAATTTTTTTGTATGGTATTAGCACATGTCAACAATTTTGGTGGCTGAAGCACTCCAAACAAAAATAAATGTGGGGCTACTCTTTGCTTAGTAAGTAGGTGGTTGGTTATCTGCGTTTTGATGTTGTGACTGGTGTGATTTTTGAATTGCGGTGAAGAAAGAATGGTCTTACTCTGCTGTTAGGTGGAATCAGTTTTGTAATTCTGACTTCTGAAATCTTAACATTGTAATTAAATTGGAGGGACTCTTCCAGGGTGTTTGTTGGGCAGGAGGAGGATTTAGAGAACTAGTACAATAAGTTATGTGTATTTTTCTTTTGTCTTTCCTTGTAGAGTGATTCAGATTTTTTTAATAAGAGGGTTGAGGTTTCTGCAGGTGTGGTCTGAATGAAGAAGTAGCAGCTGGTATATAGGTGAGTAAACAGTGGAAGTTACTTTGTAAGCTCTAGAAATGTACCTGTATCACTGTGATGCTGTTATTTAGTCTGTGACAAGTTGCAAGCAAATGTCAATGTACAAATTGTCCTCACTTGTGATGTGTTTCTGCAACTAGGGTTTTTTTTTTTCAATTAAAAAAGCATCAGCGGTGCACCTACAAAAGTTTGATTCTGTCTAATGATCAGGTGTTTATTCCAGGCAGACTGAACTCTTTCCTGAAGGCTGTTCTCTTTCATTATTTCATTTAAAAACAAACAAAAACCCCCCAGACTTTAGCTGGAAAACAGGGGGACTTGTTTAAGGAGGTATTTGTTAGATACAGATTTAGTACTGCTTTTACTGGGAGGCTTTTTGGGTGACTGGTGGTTTGGGGTTTTTTTTTGTTGTTTTTTGAGAAGTCATATATCCTTCCATCTCCCTGAGATATTCTGGTAAGCTTTACAGTAAGAGTACTTATTTGTTTATTATTTTTTATTTTTTTGTGAAACTAGAATGATAGGGATTGGTATTTACTCTGAAGGCAGATTGTGTGATCACTAGCTAATTCATGTATGCTTGTGATTAAAACCAAAACAGTTCTGTTGAAGTTTTTTTGTAGGCTAAGGAAGATTTTGCTCTATTAACTTGTAGTTGAAACTGAAAGTTTTGCTTTTAGGTTTACATAAAAATTAACAAATCAGGCATATGGTTTAGCCAGTCAGTACTTGTGTGTTTATCCCAGATGTTGTCTGCCCCTAATTACTTGGTTAGAACAGCAGTTAAGTTCATGGAATTGCTTGGTTAAATTATGGGCATGCACAGCCTTTTTAAACAGTGTGAAATCACGGATCCATTCACAAATTTGATTGTAACTGGAAGCTGATCTGGCAGACCAGATTATAGATGAAGGTCAGAGAAATATCTGAAGGGTTTGAAGATAATTAAACTGTCAGAATCATAGTGTTAAGATTATACAAAACACACATGGCACAACTGTTTGTTAAGGGGCAGTGCAGAAATGTGGCACATTTATAATGTGTTCTGTGTGTTATTACAATTATGAAAACTTTAAATATGCTACAGCTGACCTGATAGTATATAGACAGCCAGATTAAGTAAGCAGTAAAGCACAGTTGTTGTAAGTTGTCATTGATTTGAAGAAGTGATTTACACAGAATAAACAGGGTGAGTAAGGGGGTTGTCCTTGGTCATTCAGATATTAAAAAGAAACAGACTAGAAATGCTTTTGCAGGTACACTCGTAACTGCAAGTCTAGTGCAATGAAACACTGTATTTTCTCTCCTTTGGAGAAATTTGCAGTTAAATTTACTGGCTGTAAGTAATGTTTGTGAGATGAGAATAAATTGTATAAATGACATCAATTCTTTCTACTCTTTTGTTTTCTTTGAGAAGAAATAGTTATCCTCCTAGTTGTCTGTCCTGTTCCATGTCCTTGTCGTTGTGACTGTGTCCTCTCCTTCTCCCTGCCCCCTTCTTTCTATTATAATCTTTATTTCTCTGTGTTATTTTGGGAGCAGGTTTATGTTTACAGATTATTCTCAAGTGGTAAAATTAGTCTGTACCCACAAAAAGCAAGTGCAGAGGTGGTACTTTACAGATATTATCTGAACATGGCTTTTTGTAAAGAGCGTTGTGTTACTTGTATCCCTGTTGCATAAAACATGACACCGTTAAATGCTTAGTATACATTTTAACCAGAAGTGTTATAATATGCTAGGCATTTTGAAAATAAATTTCATGTCAAGAATAAGTTGACAAAAAAGAAATAAGGAAAATTACCTGGCTGATCTTACTCCTTCTCTTTACAGACAAAATGGAATCTCTAACTCCTTCACCAAACACAGTAGACATAAATCTGAAGATAACTCGTATAGAATGCCATCCTGAATGCTTGGTTATAGTCTTCCAGGGTCAATACAAGGCAGCATGTGAGCTTGACTATTACATACTACAAAATGAAATACAACGTGTATTCAAAGTAAAAGGTAATGTTTGTGTTGGTGGATCTTGTTTGGTGGAAGACACAAAAGGAAAGTGGCATAGAGGAAGAATTCTGGAAAAAAGAGACACTACCTGTGAGGCTTTTCTTATAGACACTGGGCAAGTGCTGGTGGTTGAGGAGACGCATCTTGCAGCTGCTTGTGATGATTTGTTTCAGCTGCCTCCAAAGGTCGTTTTGGGTGTTTTTGCAGGCATACTTCCTCTTGGAGAAAAATGGTGTCCAAAAGCCATTAACTATTTTTCATCTCTGGTAGGATTACAGATTACAGGTCATGTGAAAGCTGTTGCACCATACCAGCTGTTTATTCTAGAAGTGCCAAAGATCATTAGTGATGTTCTTGAACTGAAATTAGGAAAATTAATTGATGTAGATTCCTTTTGTCTTATCGTAGAAATATTAAGAGCATTTCCCGAAGGTATCCTTTGTAAGAGAGTGCCGCATTTGTTGCATCAGATATATCCGATCAAGGAGTTCCTTACTTTCAGTAGTTCTCAGAAACCAACAGATTTTTGGCCAGTTCCAGATGATCTCTTTCTACGTCTACCTGTTGGCAGTAAAGAAAATGTAAAAATAACTGCTGCAGTAAGCCCAAATAAATTTTACTGTCAGATACAGAAATGGCAGAAAGAGCTGGAAGATTTGACAGGAGCAATGCATTTGTACTATGAAGCTATCAGTAGAGAAAGTAACAACTCTCTTGATAGTTTAGGGCTACTCTGTGCTGCCAAAAGGCAAAATGGACAGTGGCATAGAGGAGTGATAAAACAGCTTCTTGCTGACAGTGTGGAAGTCTGGTTTATGGATTTTGGCAATATTGAAGCTGTGTCATCGAGTTGCATTCAGAAACTTAAAGTGGAGTTCATGGCATTACCGATGATTTCATTTCCATGTGCTCTGTCTTGTTTTGGTGGTCAGGATGAAACAGTAATAAAAATGCAGCTGAAAGAACTTACAGAGGCCTTGATAAGACAAACTACTGTGTGTGTCCATGTTGATTTATTCAGTGACATGAAACGCCTGTATTATATTACACTGCAAAATCAAAATCTTGGAATTAAAGATAAGCATCCAGAAAACCTAAATGAGGCAGCTGCATCACGTGTCTCTCTTCTGGAAACAAAAATCACAAGCATTGGTGTAAACAGCAAGCCATGTGATGAGAGATACAACTCATTTAAGAATTGTACTGGAAATAAATATACCAAAAACTGCTTACCTGAATGGGATATTTCTTTGTCAAGCCTCTACAAAAGAGTAGAAATGCAAATGAATTCTTACCATACTGCTTTGGTGGTATATGTCATAAATCCATCTGACTTCTGGATTCAAACATACAAATATCAGGATGAATTTCAAGCCTTGATGAAAAATATTGCAGAGACATATAACCAATGTGGAGCTGATGAAATGGTCCTTAAAAACCCAGAACCTGGATTGCTGTGCTGTGCCCGCTACAGTGAAGACATGCGTTATTATCGGGGTGTTGTCATTGAAGTGCTTCATGCAAATATTACTGTTTATTTTTTGGACTTTGGAAATATAGATACAGTACCTTGTCATGATGTGAAAACATTGCTTCCTCAGTTTTCTGATTTACCAGCTTTAGCTACATATTGTGCACTTGCTTGCACATTTCCTGTTGATGGTGTGTGGGTTAAAAGCGAAATTGATTTCTTCAAAGACATTGTGTTGAACAAGCTACTTTTACTTCATGTCATTGGAAAGCAAAACAACAAGTATGTTGTTAACATACAGTATAAGAATGGCATGCAACAAGAAAATGTTGCCATGTGTATGGTTCAGGCTGGTTATGCTGAATACCGGGAAAAGACACCAGATTCTGTTTTAAATTTGGGAAAAAAAGGTCAAGGCCAGAATCCCTACAAATTAAAGAAAAAAAAAGTAAATGCTCAGAGTGTCTGTAATGTTCGTAAGAACAAGGTATCTGTAAATGGAGAGAGATTTCAGAAGGAAAAATCATTAAGTGTGCCTTCAGAGCTGAGAGAATCTATTGTGCTGTCCCGTTTTGGAAAAGGTGCTATCTCTAAAAGCTGTAAATTGGCAAATGAGAAAAAATTACTTTATAAAGAATTTGTGTTTAAACCAGGAGCTGTTTTTGAAGTGATGTGTTCTTGCATTGTTTCCCCAGCAGATTTTTCATGTCAGTTGCAAAGCAAACTGGCAGAGCTAAATGAATTAATGGAACGAATTCAGGCTTACTATGAAGAACATACCAGCCCTTACGAAACTGGACAGGTAGCCTGTATTGTTAAATATCCCAAAGATGGAAAGTGGTACAGAGCAGCTGTTGTGCAGCAAGTATCCACAAACAAAGTTGATGTAGTTTTTGTAGACTATGGTTATCGGGAAAGAGTTTTAATTAAAGATCTTCAAGCTGTTCTTCCAGATTTCCTAGCTCTGGAAAGTCAAGCTTTTCGATGTGCACTTAAAAATGTGCCCTTACAGACTGACTCACTTAGTTGGTCTGCAGAAGTGTGCAGGCATTTTGAAGACTTCATTTCTGTTTCTAGAGGATCACTGACTTGTGTAATTCATGCTCTCATTCTTGTAAGCCCCAACTCTTTATGTAATATAGTTGACTTACAGACTCCACTTACTAGCGCAGAGGAATTCCTTAGAGAACGTGGTCTTAACCAGTCTGAATATATTGGTCTAACAAACCTTGCATCTTTGGGTTCTCTGTACAGTTTTTGCTATTCATCTTTTAATATAAAGATTGGAAGTGAGGAGGAGATCTATATAACTCATGTACATAGTCCTTCAAAATTCTATTGTCAGCTTAATCGAAACACTGAAACTATAGAGGCATTGATGAAGAAGGTTGATGTCATAAGTAAAATGTCAAATAATGCAGAATATGACACCAGCAATACCCAATTATGTTTAGCCAGACATTTTGAAGATGGTCTGTTTTATAGAGCTTTGGCTCGTCCTGTGAAATCAACATCGTATCTATGTGCGGACTTTGTGGATTTTGGAAATAAGAATATGGTAGAGAGGGAGCAGTTGATGCCTATTCCAGACTCTGCCACTGACTTATTATTCACACCCATGCAAGCTATTAAATGCTGTCTCTCGGATCTTAGGGAGACAAGAGTTCCAGCAAGAGTTACTAGATGGTTTGAGGATACATTCTTTGGTAAATTGTTGAAGGCTGTCATTGTATCTAGAGAATCAGATGGACAGATTGTTGTGGAGTTGTATGATGGACAGGTCAAAGTAAGTACAAAAATTAAAGAAAAAATACTGGAAGAATTTGCACCGGAAAATGCGGAACAATTAGTTGTAAGTGATGGAGGTGTCGTGTGTCAAATGGAAGATGACAAAGAAATTAATAAAGTAAACATTACAGATCTTGAAAGTGTTAAATTGAAAACTGAAGTGAAATGCCAAGTATATGATAAGTGTCATCAGACAGGTATGGGAAAGAATTTTGAAGATGAAGAGCAAACTGTATGTGGCACACAGAAGTCATGTAGTGGGTCCTCAAAACTGCTAAATTTACAAGACAGCAAAGACCCAGGTTCTAGAAATACTGTCAGTGCTGTTCTGGAGCACAGAGTGGAACCTCTGATTGGAGAGCCTGTTTCTCAATCACTCTGTCATCCTGCTTTAAATTCAAAGGAAATAACTGTAAATGACCTCTCTGAATCTCATAACGAAAGACTAAATTACACAGGTCAGCAGGAAAGGAGTAATGAAAATATACCTAAATTAATCAGTCTTCCTAAACGTGAAATTCGGGTGAATTCTGAAGTGACAGGGTATATTTCTCATACAAATAGTCCATTGAGTTTCTATGTTCATTTTGCAGAGGATGAAAACTTAATAATACAACTAGCAGAAGAATTAAATGAAAGCATGGTGAATGTAGGTAACAAAAATTGCTTAGATGAGCTCATGGTAGGGGATCTCATTGTAGCAGAGTATGACACTGATTGTTTTTACTATAGAGCAGTTATTAAAGCTCTGAAATCGGGAAACTGCCTTGAGGTAGAGTTCATTGACTACGGTAATACAGCAATTTTAAGTCCTTCAAAAATCTGCAGGATTCAGGAGAAGTTCTTAACTTTGCCAAGGCTCAGCGTTCATTGTTTCCTTAGCAGAGTAAAAAGTGTTCCTGATGAAAGCTGGACTAATGAAAGTACTTCCTATTTTGTAAGCAAAATAAATAACAAGCCGGTTGCTTGCAAGTTCTTACAGCAACACGGAGATCAATGGGAAATAGATGTAATTTGTGATGGAAAGTCTATGTCTGACCTTTTGCACAAAAAGAGCGAGACAAGGTGTCAAAGTGTACCAGTGCATAATCAGGAAAATAGACCAAAACAAGTTGTGGTTACAAATGCTAATAGAAAGCCAGGGAATTGTTTAGGTGGTCTAAGTAAAACTAAGGCTGTTACAATGAAAAATACCAAAACACCCTTAAATGTTTTTCCTCAAGATCTAAATTCTGAACAAGTAGAAAGAGCAGAAGTAATTAGTATTTCAGAGAGTGGAGAATTTCATGTACAGTTACTTAGAAATTTGCAAATATTACATGAGTTAAATGTAATGCTTGTCAAAGAAGCACAAAGAAGTGATTTGCTTAAAGTGGATGACATTAAAGAAGGATTGGAATGTATGACAAAATCTGAAAGGAACTTAAAGTGGTATCGATCAAAAGTGATAAAGAAATTTGCCAGGGAGAAGTTAATGCTAGTTTTTTTCATAGATTATGGCAAGTGTGAGATGGTATCCTTAAATAATGCAAAAATACTCAGTGACAAGATTAAAAGTATTCCTAAACAAGCTGTATGTTGTAAATGGGTTTGGATTAAAAAACTGAAGAACATTCAATTTGTACATGTAGCAAATGCACTCCAGGATCATGAAATAAGGATCTTGTTTTTGAGATACTTGGAATCCTCTCATATTTGGGAAGTAGATATTTTAATAGGGAAAATTCTACTTGAGGAGTATTTGAACCAGCTCTTATGTCATTGTCAGACTACTGTTACACCAGAAAAATCCAGTAATGCAGACTGTAAGGAGTTGGATACATCATTTAAGATAGATTCAATCACATGGACGCTGATGCAGAGTGGCAGAAGGTATCCTGGGTTTGTGACTGCAGTTACTGATCCTTCAAACTTCTGTGTCCAGTTTGAAGTCTTATTTCATTGCATGAACAACTTGTCTATGCTGCTTTCTGACCTTCCTGATGACTTGCCAGCTTTGCCAAGAGAACTTGTGGCTCCTGGCACTAGATGCTTGATCAAATTTGGACTGGATGAGCAGTGGAACAGGGCAGAAATTAGTGAAGCAACAGGTCAGTCTGTTGTTCTTACATTTATTGATTATGGCTTTCTGAAGAGCATCCCTTACTGTGATATTCATAAACTTAAAGTTATTCCAGAAAGTCTGTCTTATTTACCACGCTTGGCACATTACTGCTCTTTACATGATACAGTTCCTGCTAAGGGGGAATACTGGAGTGATGAAGCTAAGCTTCTGTTTCAGAAGTTTCTTAGTAAACCAGGTCTGATATTTCATTTTAAACACTATGGCTCTGGAATGAAATTAGAGGTGGATGTTATGTATGAGGGAAACAATCTTGCTCATGCTTTAATTGCTGCTGGCCATGCAGTCCACGTTAGAGGTAGGTGCTGCCTCATTAACAGAATTAAAACAGAAAAAACAGATTTGCGGCCTAAGTGTCCAAATTCTAGTTACTATTCTTCCCTTTGTGAACCAGATTATGACAAAACCTCTTATTTTGCTGACAAAAAGAAGTGAAACAAAAAAGTATCTGAAGCATAGGAATACCTTTGACAGAGTGTTAAATAGGGAAGGTCTGGTAAAATGGGTGTTGGAATATCATTAACAAAGGATCTGAGTTCATGTAACTAAAAGAAAAGGAAAAACTACAGAAGATAGTACTGTGAAGAAGTGTTTTTTTTCAGCATTGTGATGACAGGTAAAATTGGCTTTAATGCAGAGAAGTTTTGCTACCAGAAACTTGTGATTCTGATGTTCCACAGTCTAGAAAGACAATGTGAAGATAGTATCAAAAGAATTATTTGAATAATAAGTAGACTGCAGTTAGGAAAATACTTCTTCATTGCTTTAAGAAAACAAAACAAAACCAAAACAGATTCTGCTCTTGAATATTTTTTATTCCTCCAAGATGTCTTGTTTTATTTATTTAGACAATAGTATTTATCAGCAATAAATAAACTTTCTGTCAGAGTGCTTTTACAATTTGTGTTTGTCTGTGTGTATATACATATATATATATGTATATATAAACTTAGTTTCTAGGAGCATCTGGGTTACAGTGGTGGTGTCTCCTTGTTTTCAGTGTTCAGAAAACAAAGGTGCTCAACATATTCTTTATTTTTAAGTCCGAAGTTTTGTGTATGTCTTATCTTGTTAGGAGACAGTTTACTAAAATTAAGCAAAAAACTTGGATCCTTATTTATGGGAGATTATACCAAGAGCCAAGGAAAACAACTTAAAGATACCATTAACCTGTCTCAAGGTTCTCTTGGTATCTGAATTACATCACAATTAGAGTCGTTGTCTCTGCTGAGGGTGCTCATTCCCTTCATCACTCTTCCTCACTCATCTGTCAAGAGAGAAAGTTTTCACCATGTACTTAGGTCTGTTTGTATCTTGAAGGGAAAGATTCAGAGGCTTTTCAGGAGAACTGAGAAGTGATGATATGCTGTGTATGTCTTAGCTAAGGCTTTAATCATTCTGAAATTATAAGAATTGGTTAGATGTTTCTCTGATTTTTTTTTTTTTTTTTTTTTTAATCTCCCCCTCTTTCCTCAGTTGTTTAAACAAAGATAAAGCATGAGGAGACCCGAAGTGTGAGGGTTTTTCGCTGTATGGCCTGTGATTTTTTTTTTTTTTTAAATGGAAAAATTAGTACATCCCTAATAATAGACAATACATCTAATGCACCTCTGTATGCAAATATAATCTTAAGAGCACTCCCCTACCACTCCCATATATCATGATGGATTTATTTCTGTGAAAACCTGAAAGTGCTATCTGGAAAACAGAATTTTTTAAAGGAAAGAGATGTATCCTGGAAATTTGAATAAATGAGAGATATGAAAATGCCAGCTGATCTTTACTAAGTTAGGTCTGCTTCTGTATTATTCAAAAAGCATGCAAGTATTTTGAGCATACATGTGAAAGCTGCCCATTAGTAACAAATCGGAAAGTGCACATGATAAAATTTCTTACGTAAATATTAACTGCTGTATCAGAAATGTTCCATTAATGTGTTGATTAAATAGAGGGGGCTTTTTGTAAGCATTTGTGATTGTTGTCTCCCTTATATTGCACTATTTTATTATATCATTGCAGAATTTGAAGTTTTTCTTAGTTAAAATTAAACGTCTACCTGGCAAGATCTTTGTCAGAAGTTTGACATGCTGCTTGCTCTTATGATAAAATGCAAAGGTTGTTTTGTGCATTACTCATGTTGAGTGATAACGTTAACATTTACTTCACTGGGCTATGTTTGTTGTAGTGCCAAGTAATACTTAATTTTCATGTAAAGGCACTGACACTTTAAGGGATAATTAACTCTGATTCTAACTCCTGGTTATCATTCACTTGGAACAGCAAGTGCTTGGTTGTCTTTTCTTTTTGAAGATCATCTGGGTATCCTAAATGCCAGTCCTGTTGGTGTAATATTAATAAATTCTTCTGTTTGTTTGCTAATGTATATTGTGCTTTAATTTGTAGAACACTGCTCACCTAATGTTAAAAAAATGGAGCCTAGAAACAACAGATGATAAAAAATAAACAGCTCTGTGTGTGCTATTTTTATCTTCTGCAAATTGCAAATGTTATGTTTATTTGCAAGAATGTGTTTTATTGTCAACTCATAATGAGTCTAGCTTGTGATAGCAGTTCCTTTTCTGAAGTGCTTCAGTGAAAAACTAGATAAAGTTTTTTTAGGAGTATGTTGCACCTGTAAATATAGAGATTGTCTTTTGTTGCCATTGTTGATGCAGATTTTCAGAAGTGCACTGTAAAGTTATGTTAGGATTGTTAGATGAAGTTGCTGGGATGTCTGGCTATGGATTTTATTCCCAGTTTTCTTTCTTTGGTGTTTACTTCCCTTGCCCCCAACCTCAGCTATAACAGCATGTTTCTTGTAAGTAGGAGAGCCTGTACTTGTAATCTGGTTGAAATAAATTGTCATTTATTTAGGATTTTGAAGTTTAGGTGTGTGTTCCTGTTTGGTTTTGGGCACTGTGTCATTGATTACTATGATTATTTTTACTATTTTTTTTAATCCATGAAAGTGATAGGGAGCTGGTTGCATTTGTTTGAAATTAAAAATATTCCCATGCATACTGTCGTATTTAGTATTCTGCCTTTTTTGTCATGAATAATAAAATGCTTATCTTCTTTGTGTAACTGGCTTTGCCTAAGTCATTCTGAATATTTTGAAGCTTTCTGTGACCTTTTTGGTTCGTGAATGCATTGGAAAAAAAATCTGAAGATACATCAGTATGATATTTGTGAGATGGTGACAAGGATCAACCCTTGTCCTGTGCACCAGCAGCTGTGGAGTGAATCGTAGCAGTTTGCACCAAGTCAGGGTTTGCTTTGGAATGCTGTGCAAACGGCACAGGCATTCTGCCTGCTCACTTGTACAGCTCTCCGGTGACACATGTGCCATACTCCACCGTCATCTGCGTCCTGCTCTCTAGCACACTCTGCTGTAAATGCTGCCGGGCCTTTTGTGCCAGATACGCACACTGTTACAATACTGTTACTTTAGACTTTTTTAGATTTGTGTGCAGTTACTTTGAGAAACATTTTCCATTATTTACTTTTAAAGATGTGCATTGCTGAACATTTAAACCATATTAAAAGATTATTGAGATGTTTTTCTAGTGTTCTGGCATTTTATAATGTTCCATTCTGGCAGTTGCACATCCCCCTGAGATCCAGAGCCTTCAATAGGGCAGGTGATGGCTCCTTATCACCTTTTGTGCCCTGTTGTCCCTGTCCCTGGGATGGTACCGTGGTGCTGACAGTCACATCCTCCCATACCCTGGGGCAGGGTGATTTCACCTTCACCGGGGTGGGGCGGGGGGGCGGGGGGATGGGCACAGCCAAATCTGGCCAGGCTGTAAAACAGGGTCCCTGCTGAACACCCTATCTGAGTGGTCTTCTCGGAGCAGTGGATCTGTGAACTGGAGCCCTCCCCTTAGACTGGGACGCTGTCTAAAGAGACTTCCCGGGATTGAGAGCACCTCACCTCCTCCTGCGGTGAGTGGTTATTTACTGGATACATCCTTGAATGAGTCCTTGTCTAACCCAGGCAACTGAGAGTCCTCTCCTAACCCAGCTGAGTGATTGTTTCTACTAGGTACCCTTGAGTGAGAGATCTCTGGTTTTGTGAGCATATGCGTGCATGTTGTGGATCCTCATTACTCATATGTTGTCGTACCCCAATAATCTCCTCAGCTGCTATCTGAACTTGTATTTTATGTTGTCGGGAGTGCTAAATAATTCCATAAACCCTCTTTCTAGTCAGTTTATTGACTGCACTTTTCTGGCTAGAATGAAAACTGTTTTGGAACTTGTTGTCTGCCTAAAAATGACTTTTGGGGTGCCTCTGTGACATCCATAAAGCTTACCTGATACTGGAGAAGATGTATGTATAATATTTTCCTAAGAGAGCTTGAAGATAGTATAACTGTACAATAAGACACCTAGTTTTAGTAAATTATTACCATGCAGTAGTCTAGAGGAAGAGTACCTATTACTGATTTTTCCAGTCCTTTCAGGCAGGTTTAGCAGTAACCCTGTACTACCTCCAGACACAAATGTGTTCAGACCTCAGCCAGCAGAAATAGTGAGCCTGAGAGGAGATTTGAAATCATTAGGGATTCATGTATTAAAGACAGGAAGAGAACAAAAAGGTTTCACTCGAGATACGGGATGGGTAGTTCAGGAGTTCTGAAGTGGCTGACTAGTTATTGAATGTTTGTACAGGCCAGGCACCATACAAATTTTGGCTTTCAAGCAAAAGTTTAGGTTTCAGTGCTAACCTAGTGTGTGAAGACTTTTTAAGTTTGCAATAAAAAGATAGGAAATTAAATTTGCTTGTAGAGCATGAAGAAGGAGCTCATAGAAACTAACAAATAATCATCTATTACGTAAGAAGAAACTTAAGGATGCAAAAGAGCATCTGATGTTGCTTTTACTTACCCTTAATGTCCTCAGAGGATTATGCTTGGGTGTGCTTTAGTAGCTGCAGATCCAAAGTCTGGAGGTGATCCTCACCACTGACTATAGGCAACTGCACTTCTGCAGTGGGAGTGGTGCTTCAACAAGGTAAAATAACCTTATAACTTCCTTTTTTTTTTTTCTGTGAACCTGCCTTTTTGCTGCCCCTATACCCTCTTGTCTTTGCCCACATTCCTTCTGAATAAACAACCCATCCCAAATGACGTTTTCTTAATTGGCCCTACATCCCTACCTAAATTGATATTTCTGATAGCATTACCTAAGCAGTCTGGGCCCTATATGGTATTACTGTGCAGTCACCTAGATGTCAATAGCCTTGGATGCCAAGACTGCCTTCTGACTATTTGGTTCATGCTGCTTACTTTTTGTTTACTTTAGATACTTCCTAGAGAAAATTACCTGACTTGGTCTTTACTTTTCTACCTATAATTAAGTACAAACAGTTTTTTATGTGCAGTTGCCAATATCAGAGCAACAGAATAATATAGGTTGTGCTCACATGGTATCTTCACCTCTGAATAATTTTTACCAGTTCCCATCATGGGCCTAAACTAATTAAGAGGTTTAGTGCTCTGGCAGGACCTTTTGCTCATAGCAGGTCTCCACATAGCCCTGATAGTGGAGAGAGTGGCTGGGGGAGGTGGAGGTTTGTTCTGCGGATTAATAGCTGGTTATGCAGCTCATGTTATCCACAGGAACTTGGTTTTTAGGACCCTCAGGACCCGCTGATAATTGAGGACTGCTAGGCGGAGGCAGGATCTGCTTGACAAAGTGAGAAAGGAGCATTTATGCCAACCAACTATTCAATGTGATGAGGAAAGCTTTAAACCAGGAGCAATGAGGGTAAGGAGTTGTCACTCAGTTAAGTGGAGAAATGGTGGATGAGGTGGAAAGAAAAAGGGATACAGTGTGATGGGAACAAGAGACACCTCAGGAAACTGTACTAAACCTTGTACTAAAACAGTACAAGGGAGACTACATCTAATATCTGTGTACAAATGCATGCAGCCTAGGATATAAGGAGGAGGAACTAGAGCTGGAGTTCAGATTTGCAAGGAATGTCAAAGTCTACAAGAAAAGAACTCAACAAGTCCATGTAACCTGACATGCTAAATCCAAAGGTGCTGAGAGAATTGGCTGATGTCCTTTTATTGAGATTAGGGGAGGATTTCTATGTTTGGAAGAAGGCAAATGTTGCACTCATCTTCAAAAGATGCCCAAAGGACAGTCAATGATCTACAGGTTGGTCAGTTCCATTTTGGTACCTGTGAAAAGCACAGAGCAAGTATTCTTGAAGCACATTTTTGGGCATGCGAATGAGAACGAGGTGATGTGTAATATTTGACACAGATTTAGAAGAGTAAATCAGGCTTGAACAGCTTGAAGGGAGAACAGTGGACATCATGTACCTTGACTTCTGCAAGGCTTTCAACATTGTACAACAATATTAATGTATCTAGGGCAGGATGGTACTTCTCTTGATGGGTCAAGAACCAAATGGGTCAAATGTTGTTTGGATAGGTGGGTTCAGAATGTAGTGGTTAGTGGGATATGCTCTGTTTGGAGGTTGTTAACAAGTAGAGTACGTCAGGGGTCTATCCTGGGTCCTGTCCTTTTAAGCATCTTTATCAATGACCTAGAGGAGGCAATGGAGTACTTACTCATTGAGTTCACGTGTTATACTGAGTTGAGAGGACCAGCTGATACACCTCGAGGGCCACAGGCTGCAATCCAGAGGTGGAGGCTGGAAGTCAGTAGAGACACAACAAAATGTAAGAGGGACAAATAGCCATACATTGAAATGAGATGTTTAGACTGGAAGGCATAACCTTCTCGGAATGAGGACAGTCAAGCAGTGCAGGAGGTTGCCCAGAGAGATTGTGCAGTCTTCATCCTTGGTAGTTTGTAGCGTGGAGGCTGTTGGTCTCTTCTTCCAAGTAGCAAGTGATAGGACAAGAGGAAGTGGCCTCAAGTTGCGCCAGGGGAGGTTTAGATTGGATATTAGGAAAAAAATCTTCCCGGAAAGGGTTGTCAGGCATTGGAACAGGCTGCCCAGGGAAGTGGCGGAGTCACCATCCCTAGAGGTGTTTAAAAGACATATAGATGAGGCTCTTACAGGCATGGTTTAGTGCTAGAGTTAGGTTATGGTTGGACTCGATGATCCTGAGGGTCTCTTCCAATCAAAATGATTCTGTGATTCAACACCCAACTGGATAAAGTTCTGACAAACCTAGTCTGACTGCATAGCTGACCCTGCTCTGAGCAGGAGGTTAAGAGAACTGTAGGGGTCCGTTTTCACTGGCATTATTATCCTGTTACAGCTGCAGCTCCTCTTCAGTAGCTTCCAAAGCCTTGCTTCTGGAATGAAGCACATGAAAGTCCCTAAATCTTATTTTAGGACGTGATTAGGCAGTTTCACTCAAGTCATCTCCGCTACCAGTTTTAAGCGTAAATGGCAAATGAATGAATACTGCACAGGTATTCTGTATGGTGTTCTCTAGTTACAATTGGACACTTGCACAGAATAAATCCTTCTTTGCAAAACAATTTGTGTTTCTAGAAAGAGACTGTTAAGACAGAGATGCACCAATAGGTTGAGGTACACAGAAAATCTATCAGCCTGCCAGGCTTATGTCCCTTTGGATACTTGAGAGGTGGCTTTGGGAATAGAAGCTTCAAATACTTTATTTTGTCTTGGCTCTTCCATCCTCTGCCCCTCCCTCCCTCTCCAAGGTGTTCAGAACGTCTCCACGTTCCTTTGCTGTGGACTCATCAGTGTACTTGGCTCTTCCACCAACTATCTGTAACAGTGTACAGGCTGCTTATACATGGGCTAATTGCATAAATCTGAAGCGATAATTGTTCTTGAGAGTATGTATGCTTACCTACTCATTGTCCCAGAATTGCAGTCTTTCTCTAAGAAATATTTTGATTACAAAAGTGGAAATATCTCTGTTGCATAAGGTAATTAGTGAATTTTTAAGATAACTGCTTATGTCTCTTACAGAAATACTTGCCAAAAAGTTTGGTGTGGGTCTATGATTTTGAATGTTTTGCCACCCAAGATGATCCATCCCTGTTTTATCTGATCTTGCACTCCATACCATAGGTATTAAAGGCCTCTGTGAGTTATGTTTTATAATTTATACATTGCTATAAAAAATAAGGTTCTATGAAGACACTGGAGAATGTATATGCTGCAGAAATATGTGGAGGTACGAAAAGGGAGGAAAGGCTTCTTCCTCTGAAAGTTAAGAAGTTATTTGTAAGTTAGGGGCAATGCAATCTGCCAGGGTACTCTTTGAGTACTCCTGGAGGGGAAGGGAATCCCAAAAAATAAAAGCTCTGCTATTGTAAAAAGCTTTACTAGCTGATTTTAGACTGGGAATAGCAGAGACTGGGAATGCTGCTCCAGTTGGGAATGATTTTTAGCATCCAACATGCGTGGGGCAGCAGGAAACACTTGACGTGAAAGAAATTCGTGATAGGAACTTCACTCCTCTTCAGGTTCATCCCCAAGGTGTTTGCGCGGTGGCAACGTCTGTTAAAGAGGCTGCGATGAGCTCCTGTCAGTTTGCAGGAGGCTGCTGGTTTCTGATGAATCGGGTGAGCTGCACTGGCATCTGGTGGCTCTGTGCATGCAGGCATGGTTCCTGGCAGGGGTTGGCAGGAGATTTACCCCTTTCTTATATTGCTTTTAAGTGATGACATTTCTGCTTTTGTTCTGAGGAAAGGTAAAAACATAGAAGAACCAGAGTGGGGGAAATAGGTTGGGGACACTATTTTAAGGGGGGCCTGATATAAGTAAATGGTGGCAAATTCCTTGTTACTGTAGATACAGAAATATGATGTTTGTAGACTGGCTATTCAAAAGCACTTAAAAATGCACATTTCCATTAAGTCCCATTAAATTTATATTTCTCAATTAATTAGACACATTTGAAAATCTTTTTTTTTAGTTATTTCAAGAATCTTTTTTTCTATAATAAACACTATGAAAACAAAATCATGAATGTATTTATTCAGCTCTGAACTGACTTTAAGGGCAGGTATCTTGATTCCTGCAGATTTAATAAGAAAGTTTCTAGGACAACCATGTCTAGATCTGCATATTGAAGGAATTAAAACTGTGATTGCAATGTATTTTTTAGTAAGCAGTACACATTAGGAATCCAACTAGGTGACCCTGAAATATAACTCGACCTAGTTCTGTGAAATAATTTTGCTGCAAATAAAAATAAATTGGGTAAAAATGGGGTTTAAATAGGTTTAATATTCTCTCTTTTTTTTTTTTCTCTTTTGTACTTTAAAGGAAAACCAAGGTCTTAAGAGAGAAAACACTATTTGACAGACTTTGATTCTGATTAATTCTTTAGTGTTTAATCACGCTGATTTCATAGGAGTTTGAATTTAACACATAATATATGATCAAGCTGTTTAATTATGTTCATTTTCTTTTAAGCCATGCAGCCATTGATCTCCTCTAATCTGACATTCCATGTAATGTGGAATTTCACTTACTTTTGTATTAAGCCAGTATTCCCCCTTTTGCCTCCAAGGGTTCAAACCTTCATCTTTCATTTCCCACCTTCAAGCTATAAGCTTGTTACTCACCCCCTTGAAGCCATTTTACTGTACAAAAATTATTAAAGAGCTGTGATGTGTCTCTCTGTCTCTAGCCACAGGAGTCAAGTCTAGGAGCTAGACAATTTCTTGGGCAGGAAGAAACCTATGCTCCAATTTCTCCTCAAAGGAATTCTTATGCATTTTTATATGAAATACTCATTGATGAAACAACTCTGGGAGCAGACACTAGGACTTTCATAATCCAGTCATGTTCCCTGCATTTTACACCCTTTATTTTCACTAATTAATCTTGGATACTTCTCTGCAAAGCAGGACACCTTCAGCAAGAGAGATCAAATGACTGATTGCTCTGGGATTAAAGCACACAACTGAAATACGTTAAAAACAAAAATAAGAAACAAATAATAATAATAATAATAATAAAACACAACAACATCAGTCTGAAACAGAGAATTAGCTTTGCATTTTCTTCACTTGCATTGAATGCATAAGTCTACTTCATAATAGAGTATATCCTTCTTTAAAGGATAAAGCACATTTGGGTATGTGACACATTAGGGTTGTGATTTTATGAGGAGCCACAGGGCTGTGAATACCTGGATGGAAGAATCTACCTGCCGCCTAAGTTGGCTAAAGAAAGGTGGAATCTCAAGTGCCTGTACTCAGTGTTTCTGTTCGGCTGGTTCAGACATTTCTCCCTTTGGACTCCTGAGTCAGAGCATATCCTGAAACATCTGCCTTGTGCTTTGGTGTGAGCTGTGGAGTCTGCTCTGATAGCCAGACTCAAAAGTTGACTTAAAATTAGTATGCCTTATTTTGTACTTAATGAGAAGTAATGCCTTACAAAAAGTTTATGGCACTAGGTCCAGCAAAGGACTTGGGCAGCATATAATCTTTAGGTTTCCTGTCCCAGGCACAGAAAGTTTTGGGGAATGCCAAGGCTTCCTGCAGACTGTATGGGGAAAAGTCTCACCTCTCAATGTGGGATTTAAAACAATAGTAGAATCAGAGAACAGTTTGGGTTGGAAGGGACCTTCAAAGGTCATCTAGTCCAGCCGCCCCACAATGAGCAGGGACATCTTCACCCAGATCAGGTTGCTCAGAGTCCCGTCCAGCCTGGCTTGGGACATATTCAGGGATGGGGCATCCACCACCTCTCTGGGCAACCTGGGCCAGTGTTTTACCACCCTCATTGTAAAAAATTTCTTCCTCATCTCTACCCTGAATCTACCCTCTTCTAGTTTAAAACCATCACCCCTTGTCCTGTCATAACAGGCCCTACTGAAATGTCTGTCCTCATTCTTGTTATAGACTCCTTTTAAGTACTGAAAGGCCACATATTGGAAGTGGAAAACCATGAGGATAAGAATGTATTATAGTTTTTATACCTTTCTGTTATGATTGGCTAGGTGCTTTATGTGGAGTGTAAGGAAGGACTTCTGCCTATGCAGTCTTTCCCTGAGCTACATGTGTACAAATAGCTCATTCAACCCAGTGAGCAGTATTCATGAAACATATCCACCAGTTAAGAAGATAATACTAATTTTTCAAACAATGTACACTATTTACATCACTTGCTCAGATATTAGGAGTTCCAAGAACAGCCACAGCCACAACCCAGGGAAGGTGCCTACAGACTGTATAACATTTTGAGAAAGAAGTGTCCCCTCTTTCCAAATCTGTGCAGATAGGCACTCGGGATTCCTTGCACAAAAGAGGAAAGGGTATGATTTTGTAGCCTAGGTGCTAGGGCACAGAACTAGAGGTATGAAGTTATGTGCTCTAAAGCCATGTTTCCGTGACCTGTTTTGTCCATAGTAGAACAATTTGAAGAGGAGGGAGTGAAAAGGTTCCTTATGCTGTTACAGCTTGGTGATGAAACAGAGGGTTTTGGACACTGTTGAACTGAAAACATCTCCCATTTTTCCAAGTGAATGATTTAACCATTAAACTGCTTGCTACTGTCTTATCTGGCCACTCTTAAAAATAAAATTTAAAAAAAGGCTAAGAGCACTGCCCCGCGATTTTATACTAAGTGGTCTCTCAGAGTAGTGTTTTCGTAACTGGGGGCCCCTAAGGGCTAGAAAGTCAGAACATCTGCTTTTTGGATGCTTTGCCTGTAAAGGACATAGGTTGAAAAAGCCCACGCTTGGATTCTAACTGGGTGTATGAGGGAGATAAGCACTGAGGTGCTGAGACTGAAGTAGTTTAGAGCAGTGCCTGGGGAATTGGGAAATCAGACAAGGAGGCAGCTGGTAATTGCAGGTGCCTGCAGGTACAGCAGCTGCTGAACAAGGTGTTTTAAATAACAAGTTTGAACCTGGACAGTACAATTCTGCCTAATGCTTGCTGTAAGATTTCTTTAAATTTACTCCATGCACCCTAGTTTATGCTGTTAGTTTTCTTCAGAAATACTTTCATCTGTTTTTAAAAATAAAGCTCCTGCTAACGTTTTGTTTTGTTGCCATCAAAAATCAACCCTTTCTCATATTTGAGGATGGATTAGGAAGATTGAGCTAGGGCCCACTTTTGAGCAAACTGGACACACATGAATCCAAGGGAGGGAGACCTGGAGTGGAATAACCCCATAAAACAGCATGAGTTTGGAACAGACTGGCTAGAAGGCAACTCAGCAGAAAAAGAGGACTATCTCCAATATCACAGAATCACAGAATGTTAGGGATTGGAAGGGGCCTCAAAAGATTATCTAGTCAACTGTTTGTGCTTTGGGTGAACAGTGAGTTGAATATGAGTGAGCAGTGTGCCTGTGTGGTGAGGAAGTCTACCCACATACTGCGTTGGATGTAATCGTCTTCCAACTACCTAAACGGAAGATACAGAGAAAACACAGCTAGACTCTTCTCCGGGGTGCACAGTAGAAGGTTGAGCATCAATGGATGCAAGTTTCAGCAAGGGCAATTCCAGTAAGATACAAAAAAAATAAATATTCTTAGTGAGGACAGATAAGCACTGGCACAGTTTGCCTGGAGAGGCTGTGGATTTTCCATCCCTTGGAGATACCAAGCCTTGACTGAACAAGGCCCTGGACAACCTGCCCTGGCTTTGAAATTATCTCTGCTTGGAGCAGGGGTTGCCCCTCACAGGTTACCCCTGCACTTTGAGCAGAGGTCAGACCAAATGGTCTTGAAAGGTCCATTCCAACCTTAGTTAGTCTTCAATAACTATGCACAGTGTATTGTAGACATACCTGAACTAGTTTGAGTTGATTCAGTTTGGGAAAGGATGTTTTCTCTGTGGTAACTAAGAGCTTGGTGCCATCTGGACTACTGGATTAGTGCTCAATATTAGACTTTATATCATGTTCAGGCTAACTACTTTATAGTAACACATGTACATACACTATAACATAGCACAGGTGTGGTATAGATAGATGTAATTACCTCCATGCCACTCTTCAGGAGTGGCAATCCTTTACCAGAACTCTCAGTAAAAGGCACCATCAGTTATGGGATTTAATGATTACAGACAAGATACTGCAGGACCAAAAAGCCCCTTCCTTTGAACTTATACAACTTCTGATGTAACGGCTTTTTCCCAGCAAGTGCCTTATACAGATATATATGATGAGCAGCGTAAAACTGTCTAAAAGGGCTTATTAATAAACAGGAATCTTATTTTGTCAAGGACTGTTTGTTTCATCCAGGCAGCAATAATTTATGGTGAATTTTTGCCCTTTCCCTTTGATTCTTACACTCCAAGGTTTTCAACTAGGAAATTTTCAATTTAAGGGAATGAACAGTCACCTATCGTGTCTCCTTGGTACTAATAACCCTAGTTTTGGAGTTGGTCATGTTTGTAGGTTACCTTGCAACATTATTAAAACTGATATAGATATATATATGAACAGATAAATTTTTACTCAGTTTTTACTTTGTAACCTATCAACAGAATTAAATTCGTTTGAAAAACATTGATGAAATTAGTAATTTTATTAATTATGGTAAGAGTTACTTTTTGAAAAAGTAATATTTACTGTATTTCAAAAAAGTTGTACTGTATGAAGTATAATATTATATATATAACTAGAAGTAATGGGAGGAAATTAAAAAGAATTTAAACTTCCCGAAAATGAGTTATATTAGACTGTAAAATAAGTTACCAGAGGAAGCTGTAGAAGCCTCATTATGTGTCTTATTTAAAACTAGATTAGATGAAGTGCCTGAAGGGAGCAAGCTTGGGCTGTTTCCTGGAAGGCTGAAAGAGATGACCTCAGAGGTATTTATTTGCATCTGAATTGTTTTATTCTGTCATGTGGTGCATCTGGGAAAGTCTTGTTCATTCTTACATGAGAATGTTTTGTAGGTGCTTCTCTTTCTACAACACTTCTGTGTGATTTTTAACATTAACTCCAGACTGGTGAGTGATCTTGGGCCATACCTGGAGCTGAGCTGCCATTTGGGCTGGTACACAAGGGAACTTGGAGGTTCATCTTGAAGCTACTCTGTAGAAGTCTAGATATATTTGTTGAGACTTTATTATTCTCTGCCTTGGTGGCTGTATAGGTATTTCAGGTGAAGTGGAACAGCCCCAAAAGAAAAGAACGTAGGAGAATGATTACATCGGTGTTAGTGACAGCATCTCTAAGCTGGCTGTTCAGTTTTCTCACCCACTATTCTGAAAAGAACAGCATTGTACAGTTGCACAGATATTCTCTGTGCCATTCACATGGAAACTCTTCAACGCTTTTTTTTGGTTTGTTTTTGATCCCTAATTTAGTCTCCATTATAAACTCATAAGATATATATGATCTGAGTTTTCCTTATTTGGCAATGTTTACTTCCACAAGAGGAGACAGTTTCTTCTACAGTAACTTTAGAAAAGATGTTATATTAAACAAAAAAATGCTAGTCTTTATAGCATTCTATTTGATCTGTGATTCTATAGCATTCTATTTGATCTATGATTCTAGGGTGCAAGCTCTAAAAATGACTGAAGGACTAATGGCCTATAAATTTACAGTTCTCTAGTATGAATCCACAGTATCTGCTCCAACAAGTTGCGATTTGATAAGTGATGCCAAAGGGAGTGTAGACATGAATTTAATTTTGGATCATTAGATCCAAAGCTGTCCTGGTGATTATGGCATGCTATTATTTTTGCCGCTGTCAAAACCAATGAGCAGTTGTAGCAGTGATCGGCTTAGCTGACCAGAGATGCTCAAAACAGAAGATTAATGATGAAGAGCTGGATCATGCACAAGAATGTTTCAAGGAAGATTTAGAGAGAGGGCAAATTAAGTTGTTGTTTGAAATATATTTATCTAGTGTTTGCGTTAACCTTGAAATATCGTTACAATGCTTTAGCAAATAAAAAGACAGTAGTTAATAGTACATTTAAATAACTACTATAATTTTTTAAATATTTACTTGGAACTGAGTTTTTTGGTCAATAATTAGGCAATTTCAGTCCTGTAATAGAAAAATATCTTTGTCACCAGATGGTGTATTGTTATCCACTGCAACACTGCTAAGTGACCATTCAACCATCTTGCATTGCAAATGGAGTGCACCAACACATTTCTTTGAAATTGTGATTAAATTTTGCCACTTCCAGCGATACTGCTAGATGAATTTTCTGAGCTTTGTTCTTTGACCAACTGTCTTTTTCCTCTAATTACCTTTTTTGTTTTATTTTGTTTTCCTTTAGCTCAGAGGGTGTCCTGTCCCTTATCTCCAAATCTGCTATGAAATTTTCAAATTCTGACTCAAGATACTTGTAGAATTTTTCAGTTTCTATTATGTACTAGCTTGGCAAACGCTTCCCCACATTTTTCTCCACCTGGTTGGTTTCCCTGTGGATTGTGTGAATCAAAACTGAATAACAAGACACTGACAAAAGTGGTGTACTAATCTGTGCAAAATTCCACACCTGGAAGGTACCTCTGAATAGCACTGTATAACTCAATAGATTAGGGATATTGTTTCCGAAACCTTTTTTTCCCCCCCTATTTAATGATAACAACCAATCTAAAGCATTGTTCCAACTAAGTAGGAGAGAGATTAAAATATGTTGGCTAGGTAGCAAAATGTTTTGATTTCACCAAAATACGATTGGCCAGTAGGTGGAGACTTTGCACTAATTTTTCCTAAACCGAAGCTACAATAAAGCGAAAGAAGATATCAGCATAAGAAGCCATTTGCACAAAAACAAAATAATCCCATTTATTTTTCAGTTCTTCTTGTAGATAATTCTTGCAGTGAGAAGTTGCCCAAGCTGATCTGAGGAGGCTGTCTTAATTCTTTGAAGAAAAAAAAGAGAAGTATATAGTATAAGATTTAGCAACATAATGCTGAATTGTTTCATGAAAAGATGGAATTTGCTGAAGTTAAATATGTTCCATCTGCCTGATTCTTCTTTTTAAGTGGTAGGGAATTGACCAATCTCGAATTATTTTCATTAAAAATGACCTAGTTATAAAAACTCTTTCGCCTTTAGAATTTGCAGCAGGTTTAAGTAACATTTATCTTTGTGTAGCATAGTTAATAGCAAAGACATAATTGCATGCTTTTCTGTAAGTGGAAGTCCCTAAATGCAAATACTAATAGGCAGTGTCATCTATAACAATTTGCAAATTTATGGAGGAAATTGGTTTTCCAGGCCAGCTATTTATTAATATGGAGGAGAATTATATTAAATTGGCGCTCCACCATCTTTCTTTCCATTTTTCTGCAGTGAAGAGGATGCGGAAAGAGGTGAAGACCTGTTGCCCTGTAACTAATCTGGCTGCAGCATTTCAGTAATGGGGCAGGAACATCAAACTGTTCTGTTTCTCTCTGATCAGCAATAATACCATTTTTCAGCTACAGACTGGTTAGTTGGAAAGGGTTGATAAGTGAGTAAATGTGGGTGCTGAGTTGTAAGTTAATAAAGGGAATGAAAGGCCGGAACTGTGAATCAGAGGATTGAGTTTGTGCAGAAGCTTAGCTGAAAAAATGAGGATGAGGTGGCATTGGATAAGTAAAATATCCATGTAGACATGGTTTAAAAGGGTGCATGTGAGAGTATCGGGTGACAAAGCAATGAAAGCTGCAGGCAGGTGATGAACGAGGCTGTAGTGGGCACAGGGAGCAGTGGGGTCTCACGGGGGTTACAACAGTATTCTGCTGTTCTGCACTTTAATGTGCTTCGTTTTTCCCCAATTTTCACCCTTAAGGGGTTTGAGCAAAAGAAAGGCTGCCAACCCTATTTCTTCATCTGGCATATCCCATCAGCAGATGCATTCAAAAACTGTTCCTTTGAAAGAAAGAATAAGTGGAGATAAGGCTGAAGCCAGGGCCAGTGACATATGCTTTGGCCCTAGGGACAAAAACAATATTTGTCCGTAGCAGGGAGAAGGAGCTGTGGAATGGAAGGAGATGCTCTTGTAGAAAAAAGGTAATGGCAATGTTTCAAAAGAGGGAAAATGAGAATGAAATAAATACTAGAAAATCAATTTTTAAGATCCCAAAGGAAATTTATCATCAAGTACTTAGATTTCTAGTGCATGCTGGCTGGGCAGTTAAGGAATTTGCTACATACTTTGATTTGCTTTAAAACCTTCAACTGTTTATAAAGCTGTGGATAGGCACCCAGTGAATTACTCCTCCGTTTAAATATAATGCTAGGTCACATTCATCCCTTGTGTGCTGCTGAAAGAGCTGGGTGCCTTAGGCCAGCTAGATTTGGATGGGCTTTCAGTTTTCAGTACAGGACTAAGGACTTCTATTCTCTGTTATCAACATCAATCTTCTGATTTTTGCTTGAGATACAAAAAAAAAATTTGGAAATCTTAATTTGAAGTTATCATATGGCATCATTCCATATGGCTAATTGACCATTTGCCATCAGAAATGTGCATCTTCAATTTTATTACAAATTCACCTTTTTAACTTCCAGCCATTGGTGGTCTTTGGTGCTTGGCAGTTTGGCTTTCTAAAGAGTTTGTTCTGAATCATTAGGAAAAAACCCAAAGACTTTTGATATAAAAATAGAGCTGCATAGTTAGCGATAAAACCATGTACTTTAGTGCAGTTTGTAATGAGTGATGTGTAATGCTCTAAAGGCAGGTTCTCCTCCTTTTATTATACTTTATCAGTATCTTAGAGTGCACCACTTGTGCAGGAAAACAGTTCAACATGGCTAAAAGGAGGAGAATCTAGTCCTTAAAATAAGATCTGAAAATTACCTGATGTCCCTCATATTACTGTATGTGAAAAGCAGTTCACTTGGTGCCAGTTTTGGCGTGAAATACTAAGTGGGCGAGAGATTGTGGCACATCTGTAGGGTTTATCCTTTTAGCCTGTGTCCCTGAAAACAAGACAGTGTCTTATATTAATTTTTGCTCCAAAAGATTTTCCTTTTCTACAAGTATAGCTGCCTGGACACCATTTAAATTGACCTTTTCTTTTATGAACTGTAACTAGGGCTTATTTTTGGAGTATGGCTTATATTTTGAGCATCCTCAATAATCCTGAAAAATCATGCCAGGGCTTATTTTCAGGGAAACAGTCTATCTACATCAGCTTTAAGAGACCTTCTATCAATGATACAATCCACAGTTCTTCAAGGTGAGGTTTCGACTCTGTAATACTGAGATTTGGTTTATAAAAGGGGACAGTTACATAATATGCAGGTTTAAATAGGTATCTTACTCTTTCCCTTTCTTTTTAAATTTACACTATTTTCTACTTGTATTCCGGAGGAAAAGACTTTCAACAGATTCTTTAAAGGGCAGTGAGGTTGGTAGAGCTTATTTAATGATTGGACGGTATGCTTAAGCCAAATAAGAGAATTAATTGCAGCAAAATATTAAACCCCTTATTGAGATTATTTTTTTTAAAAAATACAGCTTTTGAGATTAGTTGAAATAAATCAGAATAATATAGACCATCATGGACATTATTTGCATTTGATGAATGCGTGTGCTGGCCTAAGCTGCTGAACTATTAAGGCTGAAGGTTTCCACCATTGTCCTTGTTCCTGTAGATATCACAGAGGAGATTAAGAGCATTATAACTTTAAAATAAAACTCAGAAATACTATAATAGGAAAAAAAAGTCTGCATACAATAAAAGGCACATTTGCATAGATTTACTTTTATCCAAACATTTGACCTCCAGCTTAGATGGCTTAAAAAGAAGGAAGAAAAACCTGTACCCATTTGTCTTGGTGCAGTAATCTGAAAGTTAACACATTGGGAAACATTTCTCACAAACTCTGAACTGGATATTCCAGGTTTTTGTTTGTTTCTTTTCTTTTTTTTTTTTTAATTGAAATCCGCATTTCTCATACCACTCCTTTGATGGCCAACTGACCATCCTGTTGGAAAGTAATAATGTTTTGCATTTATTCCGCATTCTTAATCCAGAGATCTAGAAATTGCTTTTCTGCTATGTCAATCATTCCATCATTCAGATCTTTCACTGGCTCGCTCTTCAAGCAACACTCAGTTTAACTGTATTCAGAGCTATTGACAGCTCTGTCTCTGGTTGTATCTTGGATTCTATGTTCTGTCAAGTCCCCTTGACCTGTCTCTTTAAACCTTCCAGAGGTTCAAACACCAGATTTGATGGTAGCATCCTCACAGTAGTTTATGAATTTATCACACTGTCCTTCAGGAGAAGAACATTTCTCTTTTCTCCACTCGCTAAGCCACTTGTCTCTCTTTACTCAAAGATACAGAATTTCAAATTTTGACATATATACTAGAACTGAGTCTTCAGCAATATAAAGTAAACTAAAGGAAAAGGAATTCTTAAATCTGAATCACCCCCAAAGTCTCAAAGTCTAGATGCCTGCCATTTCAAGTTGATGGAATATACCTTTCTCTTGTTGTGATGAGTTGCCCCAGCACTGAATACAGAATTGGTGGCTGTGGAAATTGCTTTCAGCTGTGCAGGTTTTGCCACTGGCAGGTTGGAGGCACATAAGGAGAAAAGGGGGGGTTGAAGGCATCATTTTTTGTACAGTTATTGTCTTCCGTATAATTAATGTAAACAAAATTTTCAGTTGCAAAATGATGGCTCACATTTTTATTTGACTTTTTATATTCCAATAATGGTACTGTTCAATTCATGAAGAATTGTATTCAGTAAGGGAGGTTTTGCAGGAGTCTAGCTAAAAGTATTCAGGCATCAACTTCCCAGTCATCCTCCCTACCCACAAAATTGGATCTGCAGGGATTTGAATGCACTCACTGCATTTTAGTCTCTCTTTATTTGAATCCATTATGTATTTTATATTTCTTATTCTGACAAAACAATCAAACAGAATAGGTATGACATATTTAAGGCTGGTTATAGTAGAGTTTAAGGTGGTATAAAAAAAAAAAAGTGAGATGGTTTGGTTACTAAATCATTTTAATAAAGGACAGCATTACTTAGTTTTGTTTTAGAGTCTCCTGAACACTAAAAACAGCACCTTCTCGACTATTTTCTTCTTCCTTTCTTTTGCTTTTTTTTTTCTTCTTTTTTTTGCTTTGTGAAAGCAATTATTCCGGAGAAGAAGATGGGGAAGACATCATAAAACTGAAATAATTTTGCTAATATTTGAATCAATCATTTACAAGTCACTGCTATAAAGGAAATGCTAGGTGTTTTTTGTTTGGTTGGTTGGTTTTGAGTTTTTTTAATAAGAAACATCTATCAAGTAAACAGGAAAGCAAAACTGTCTTTTTTCTGAGTGGTTTCATTTCCAGTGTTTCTTCAATGTCCCCTCAAGGGTCAGACTCAATAAACAGCTGTGTACTATGTGTGAATAAAACCAGCGTTGCAGAACCGCATAGCACACCAACAAAAAAGGGTTTTAATTCTTTTCTCTTTGAGTGTAACTGGGACACTTATGAATTTAACTTTTCACATTCCAGTATTTACTCTCAGTGCTTGCACCAAGGAAGAATTCAAAACAAGAAACAGCTGGAGCCTTTTCTTTACACTTCACCTGCTATTCACATCAATAACCCTTCAAAACACAAATGTGTTAGCAACTCACACACAATTTTCACTGCACCTACTTTTGTGTGGAGAACAAAAGTAACTTCATCATCTCACTTGGGATAATAACTATTAGAAATCTGCATGACACTGCTGTCTGGGAATGCTCTTATTTTTCTATATTACATGACAAAACTTGACTAACACATAAAGGATATTCTGATCTATATTTGCCATGATACACATGTAGGCTTGATATGCATATTTTTTATCTTCTTGAATCGTAAAGAACAAGGTATACCTGTTAGTAGGTATGAGGTGTGACCAATGGCATTTATGCGTGCAGGGAGTGCTTTGTATATGAGTTTGTTCTTGCTCACTGGATGCGGAGCACTTATTGACCACCCCAAAGTGCTTGGCTGGAGATTGGTGCTTGGCTGCATCCTACTTTGCTGACTGGGAATCTTCTGGGTGATAAGAAATTCCTGTCTGTATTAGTTGTTGATAGAAGTTGCAGAGAGGGGCAATGGTAGATGCTTACGTTGTGCATGTGTCTGTGTTAGTAGTTACAAGGTGTTACAGGGCTTTTGGTTGTTCTGTCTTGTAGCCCCAAAGATGGCCAGGGGTTCTTGCAGGCACCCAAGAGATCTTCAGTTGACTGTTTGGGCTTCCTGAGTGGCCATGAATGTATATTGTTAATAACTGTGGACGTTTTGGGTAGATCTCAGGGGCTTGTGATAGCATTCAGTGTAAATGCCTCCCATGTGGCCTGGAAAAATGTGAAGAGAGGAGAAAGGCTTGGGTCTGTGTAAATTTTTGTTAGCAGAGGTAATAAAAAATACTGTCTGTATTATATAGTTTATGTAGGTGTCTACATCACTTCCCAGGTAGTTGCCTGAGGAGGCCTCGATGATGGTGGAAAGGACACGGAGATGGATGGGCGATGGGGTGTTGCAAATCCTCACGGATTTACTCTGGGAGATTTCAGAGTTTCAGAGCAGATCCCATTTTTCATTCCATGCCAGGCTAGCCTGCAAACATGGACTGAATGAGTCTTCCTTGATCATTAAATTCATCTTCCAGCTGTTTTGAGTCATCCAAAGAAATGGGAACATTTTACACTGATTTTGCTGATGTCCTCATAATGGCACAAGCAAAGTCTTCTCTTCTTCCTGTTCCCATAAGATCTAATATAAGAAGAATGTAAGACTTTTTTGTAAGGTCCTTGGTAGCTTTTCAGGGGTTTTCTGCAATTCTAAAAATGTTATTTTCTTTACATATCTGTCTAAGTAGTCCATATGGAATAAGATTTTCTCTATTACCTATGTCAGAAATGTAAACGGAGATAATAGTGGTTTCATGATTAAGATTTTTAAGTAGAACTTACTCATGTTTTTATACGTGTAATGATGTATGATATAATATTTCTTGCCATACACATAAACTGTAAATTAAGGAAGGCGAGTAATTCTGTGACATAAGTGAGTTTTTAAAACTAAGCTGCAAGACAGTGTTCTGACTTCCAGTGGAGATCTTGATTTGGGTGAGGTGGGGGGGGAAGAAGAGAGCAGAGCTACAGTGTACTGTTGTTTTAAACTTGCCACTGGGGTAAAGCCATGCGCTTCACGTAAGCAAATGCTTTTTTTTCGCCTGCTCAAGTTAGAAATCTCTCATGAGTTGTGATCTGAGGAACGTCAGGATTTCCCTTAGTGTGACATACTTTGAGAAATACAGAACTTCAATGACAACTGAGCAAACCACAGTTGTTTCCTTTGGTTCACATTAAAAAAAATGAGACACGGATAAATAAATAGACAAATAGGGAACACTAGTAATTACCATGATAGTCCAGTCAGTGCCAGTAAGCGACATCTTTCTCATAGTACTATGTGTATATTCAGACTTCTATATCTTGATGGAAAATGAGTTAAGCCACTTACAATGACTTTCCTCTCTCTGAAATGTGCACATTCAAAAGTTATCTGTGTAAGCCTAAGTCAATATAGACAGATACTTCTAGGGGAATACTTAACCTCAGGGAACAGGTGATTAACATCCTGCTTTTCCATGTGGACTACAAAGGTAGCCTAGAGACAGAAAGCTGACTTTTAGATGACTGAAGTTAGGGTGGATGTATCCTATCTCTAGCATATAGCCCTGATTTAGACAGGACAATTAGTTACTGTCCAGCTCCAGAAGGCTTCACAGTCGGTGTTCAGGCTACGAGAACTGCTCTTCAGGAGCAGCTCTACATTAGGAGCCTAAGATAACGAAGATTTTCTGAATCATCATGCTAACCCTAGGCATCTCATTTTTAGGTATAAGCATGTCTTAGGTTGTTTGAATCTGATCTCCAGTCTCCACCAGTCAAAAAAAACAATGCCCAATTTTATTCGTTTATCTGTTTAATCCAAACTGGTAATTAGTTTCCCTGTAGCTTGAGCCTTCGAGGAGGTGAGCACCTCCATGTGAATTGTCAGTAGATCACGATAAATTAGCAGGACTCTCACTGCCAGATCTGTCTGCTCACTAACAGCGTATGCTCAGGGACAATTTCTTCTGCACATTGACAGTTTGACAGACGTGAATTTTTTTCCTAATCCTTAGAAGGAATGAAGAGATTTCTCAAACTAGCTAAAGATGCTGATTCCCGAAGCTCTATATTGTGAGATTGTTGTTAAAGCATTCTGGCATCACACCATCCAGACTTGTGACCTCCGAGTTGATAGTCAAGGGGAATATTTGCAGGACTGACTGCACAGTGACCTCAGGCTTCCAGCAGCAGCAAAAATGCCTCAGGGAAACTCAAGAGATTTATCATAATGCTGTTTGTTTACAGGAACTTTCAGGTACGACAGAGACTGACAGGTACTGTACCACACAGGTTAAACAGTAAAGAGCTTAGTAATAACGATATAGAAAGACAGGCAGTCCAATATTTACATTGTATACAAAATTTCTCTCTGCTGGATGATGTTTAGAGTTCCCTAGAGCTGTTTTCCTTGATATGCTGACGTTGCTGGGCCCACAGTTCAACACGCTGTACTGAGTAGCAATTCTCGGGGCTTTTTTCCTCCTCTTATTATTCTTTAAGGCTAGTCAAACTTTGCAGAAAGTTAAACGTTTTAAGAAGGGTCTGGCTTAGTAGATCCTTGCTATTTTTCAGAGGCACTGCCACAGTCATGTGATACAGAGGTAGAATAAAGTCATGAAAATTTGCAAGCCACAGTTTGGCTTTTCTGTTTAGCTTGTGTAAAGGAAGGGTAAAGTCCCTCACTAGTGAACTGCTGGAAGGCAGGTTCCAAGTAAGAATCTCAGTTTCCCTTTGATGTGAAGTATCTGTCTTATGTACCTACATGGCCCATTGCTGGAAAATCTGAATAACTCTCAGAAATATATTTCTCCTTGTAAACTTGCTGCATAAAAGAAAGGGTAATATCAATATCCTTGCTGGACAGTTAGGGCTCTGAGACTAATGTCCCAGTCCACAGACCTTTGTGTGATATTTTAGGAGAGTGAAATTAAACACTGAATTCTGACTACGCACTTATTAAAATCGTTATGTAGTACCTCAGGTATACAGATTTTTGCCAGTGAAGTTTCCTTGAATGCTTAGCATGAATCACTCTCTGTGTATTCTTCATTGACTACAAAGGGAGCATCAGCTTCCAAATTGGACTGTCACCTGCCCCACATGCCTCTAAAGATGCATGAGATAAACTTCAATCTAAACACCAAAGTGCTCAGGAGATGTGTTTTCAGGCACAAATCCCAGCTAGCTATTTGCTGTTGGTTGTGCAGGTAGCTCTTTGCTCAGCTTGCTGGCTGCTGTCATTGCTCAGACACCCTTCTCAGAGCTACTGATGCGCCCTGGGACACGGGTCCCTAGAAGTTAGGCAAGTAAGTTCATCTGTGAATATAAATCACATACCATGAGACTCTTGAATGCAGGACAGCAAATTATTGGGATATTTTTCCTTTCAGTGACTACCACAAATATTTATGGAGCTTGTTTCAAAATATTTGGCAATCATTAGGAAATTTTTGGCACTTGTTACTGTTGACCGTCCAGGCCCCTTGGATTTCAGTTCAGATTAGTACAATTCACCTTAATAAACATCTCCCTCAGGTTCAGCTGCTTTTTAAAAATTTTACTTTATTTAATGCTTTTATCTGTTTAAACAGTTATCATGTCTGTACTTCAAGGTGATACCACTTCTTCTTTAATTCTGTGGGTTGAATAATGGTGTGTCTATGCAAGTTAATACTGTTCATGAAAAATAAAATACAGCTGTACATGAACTGCAACACTTCAGTTTCTGCTCTCACAAACAAGGAAAATAATTTAGTTTACAAGGTGGATGGTAGGAGTGGAGAGAAGAAGAAAAACAAAACAAACAAAAAATCCCCAACAAATAAAAACAACCACAAAACCCGCAATGCACAAGTCAGCATTTTCAGGAGTTTTATATATATATACACATATTTATATATATGCATATGAAAAACTAATGCATAGTTTTCTGATCAAACACCATTGAAATAAATCATAAGCAAAAAGAAAAAGAAATTACACTTATGACACCTATATAATAGTCTCCAAAGGCAAAAAAATACAACTATTGGTCTTACAAATTGGTGGTTGCTTGAAGTCTAGACTGTAAACCACATTGGATTGTGCAGCTTGCAAACCAAACAAGAATGGGGAGTATTATAGCAGCTGTTACCATGGACGTTGACAGAAATCTGAAAAGTGCAAAGGATAAACATAACAAAAAAATAAAACCTTTCCAGATGGCTGTACAGCTTCCTAAAAATATACACTGCCACTGAAAGCTGGCTGGATTGAAACGAAAAGATATGTTGTCTAAAATAAAAAAGCTGTAGAAGCTGCTATATGTTAAAAAGAAAAAAAAAAAAAAAAGTATATTAGAAGTTGGTAAGTGAAAATGCTGGTAAGTGAAATTTTTTCTCCAGTCTCTGTAGAAGTTAACTATACAATATAAAGTTGCAGATGGGAGGTAGAACTAAGATTGGCACATAGATAATAATGTGAGCACCATTCTAAACAGCATAGATAGATGGTTAAATGATAAATGCCATTTGGCTGCATTTTGATAAAACAAACATAATGTTGCTAGACTAAGACAAGCAACTAAAACCAATGTTGACTTGCAAGGCTGTTTGCTTCTTTTTATACAAGCCTCACCACGCATGTCCATGCCTGTGTCACCCAAGATTAGACTAATGTAACTGATTTATAGGGGTCTGGGTTTGGTATGTGGTCCCCAGAAAGCAAAAGAAATGAGGCTGGAACTCATGCATGAGAGCTTGTCAGTGTCTGCAAATTGTAGTTTCCTTGAATAACTGCCTGCTGTTTAAGATGAATGGCAATTCCATATATCATGACACATCGTGAACACCATTAGCAGATATATTTCTGGATGTCAGGGTGCTCCTGATACTGCCTTCTACTTTCAGAAACTTTCACCAGTTTGGCTGAAAGTTTCCTGACCCATTTGTCTGCAGGAAAAAAAAAAGTAAAAAGGAGACAATCATCACAAGTCTTCCCATATTAAGACTTGAAGGACACAGAGCTGCCTTTCACGTGATCTGAAATGAGAAACCTGTCAGTGTTTTACAGTGTTAGAGTTAAGATTACTGCAATTAGAAAGTTAAAATTTAGCAAGGCTTTGCTGTTACATCTGTCATCAAGAGGCTGTTCTAAGAGGACATTTCTTTCAGTTTCAGGTTGTTTTGTGGCAGATTTATACTGTTTTTTCCTTTTTTTTTTTTTTTTAAACAAACATTATTCTTTAGATGTAAATAATTCTTGCTTTCTTCTTGTTGTATCATCTCTGATACATCTCAAATCAGCTTCATCTTCCCACTCAAGTTTCATTTGGCTGGACCAAAGAAGCCAACAAGCTTTCCCTTGCTCACCTCTCGTAAAGTACATTCTCCTTTTGCCTGATCATCCTCACAGGCCTTCCCTTTCCTCAGTTTGATGATGGGCAGCAACCAGAGGTGTGTGAGATATTCCGGTCCTGGGGATGCACTGGGACATAAAGAGCAAAACTGGAGCCTGAAATCTCAAGAATTGTTATTTCTGAGCATTTAACTGTGATGTCTTAACATTCTCTAAACATTTTTAGTGCCATAGAGGTACATGTGGAGCAGAGAGTGTTATTTTTGAAATAACTATCTAAACTTGCAGTGCCTGTCAGTGTAATTCCACACTCTATTGCTAATTTCAGTCTAAATTGCTTCCTTTCAGGCCTAAAACCATGCAATCTAAATAATATATTAAACATGAAGGATCCAAATGAAGCCTGGCAGTCACTCAAGGTGAGATTACAGGCTGTTTAAAATGAGCATGTGCCATTTTAGAGGCAGGTGTCTCAAAGGTAATTGTCATCATCTTCTGCTTTAGATTATTCCAGAAATCATCAGGAAGATTGCGTACTTCCATTAGCCTCGACAGCTGGTTCCGCTGACGCCGAGACGTCATAAAAAGCTGTGTTAGAGTGATATATTTCTCATGGAGAGCACATGGGTACATGGAAGAAATGCTGCTCTGAACCAGGTATTCACCTGAATGAGTTCTTCCCCCTGTAGGATATAACAATCATGTGTTATTAAACTTGAAAGAAAAGACACCGTCCAAGAGACTGTCCAAGCTATTACAAAGTGTCTTGGATGCAACCTCTAGATACGGTTTCTTACTATGAAGTCCGTTACAGGAAAATAATACAACAGACATCTCATTTTAGATGACAGACTCTGCTTTCCTAACCACATTTCCTAGCCAATCACCAGAGTAATAATTTTGTTAAATGATTTAAAGTGTATCTGTGACTTTATGAATGTATGGACATTGTATACGGTCTTCACTCTCTACATTATTCGACGGCTAAATTAGGAAGTTACACACTGGCTCAGTAAAGTACTTGCGTAAAGAACAATTACATGCACTATTTATAGTGGTTACTTAGGTGTTCCCCAGCTGTTTTGATTAATTAAGCCTCTAGAAAGGCTCCCTCCCCAACATCAGCAATCCTTGTTTATTAAAGCCATTACACTCCTTTCTCAGGATTTTCCTGTTGAGCTATAATTTCATTATCTCAGTGACTGGCTCCACTGGGGTGTTTCTGTTCCAATGCAAGATGATTAGTATGTTAACCCTTTGTGTTTTGTATGTCGTACACTATCTCTGACACAATTTTTAATCAGTCATCGTAGCTGCACTACATGCAGTAGATCTAAACAAAGCAGAAGCAGCAAAATGTAGCTCTAAGAAGCAAAGCTTAGATTGCTCAGCGTGATGAAATCCAGATAATCTCCATTCTAGATTATTGAAGGAACTGGTACAGGAAATAGCAAGTCCAGCACCAAGGATTTGTAACGAACATTTTTGGTACAGTGGAGTTGTATGATTAGAGAATAATAAAATCAGTAACAATCTTGTAAAATTAACTCTCCCTGCTCCCCCACAAACTTTTGCTGTCTTGCTTCGCACCAAGACCAAGTCAGAACTTCTTAACTGTGTGAGCAAAACTGAATTTTGCCACTGCATGGGTGAGCATCAGGGATATTTCTTTTGTCCTCATTTTTTGTGGTGACAGTTCAGTTTTGTGATGGAGCAAAGAAGGATTTTGGAAAGACAGAGTAGGCAATAAGGGGCTTGAAGAAATTTTTAAAGTTCTGGAGAAATAGGGAAGAGACTCGTCTGAGGTGCTTTCCCCTCTGTCCCTACCCTGCCAATGAAATCTCTGGTCTCTTGCAGAGAGACTGTTCACCCCATAGGAAGGGTACTGGCCCAGGGTCAACATGGACCATGTGCTGAGGACATAGAGAAGCTCCCAGGCTTCTCAGTTCCCCAGAGCCTCTTTTTTCCACAGGTCCTGTTCACAAAAAAATTATTGCTGTATCCCTACCCTTTCATGTTTCCCTTTACCTTTCTCCAGGATAAGATTTATTTCTGTAGGGTACCCTTCTTCTGGCTCAGCTCCTCATTCTACAGTCCATAACAGCACAGGACATAGTCTCCTACTCCTCCTCGGTGACAACCTTCTTGTTCCTCCCCTTATGGCAGGAGGAGGATCTGCTCCACTATCCACACCGGGCACCCAGCAACTATAAGAGGTTCCACCCTGTTCCCACTCTTCTTATTCTCCCATCTTCTTTCCTCTACCTCCACCCCTCAACTGGCACTGAGAACAGGAGCTGATCAGACAGTGAAGGACGGGGCTGGAGGTAACACATATTTTTTCTCCCTTCTCTCAGATCCTGGTTCAAGTGTTGTCAAGGCAGCAGAGACAAGACACAGGGAAAGTGGGGAAAGGTAAGTAGCCACCAAAACAGTGGCTACCCTTGGCAGCTGCCTCCCAAGTCTGCATCTAAAACTGGCCCTTCTGGTTTTAATACAAAGTACTAGAAGATATTTTGCCAGCAAATTACTAGAAGAGATTTTGAAGGAAAATATAATTAAAGAATGAAGGCAAATGGAAAATTTGCTAAATTACTGGAGAATTTTATCAAAGGTAATTTTTTTTTTGTCAGCTTAGCCTATTATCTTTATTTTATTTTGCTTTATTTTAATTTTTCTTCTGTGAGGTAAGGCAGTGGCTTTATCTCTTTAGATTTCAGAAAAGTGCTTTCTGCAACGCTGCATAGGAAATTGGTACTGTAGGTGGAGATGATAGCAGTTAATAGAGAAGGTGGGGTGGATTAAAGAGCTGTTAAAAGAGGAGGATATGCAGGAAGAGATAACTGGGGTGGAGAAAGGCTACTGCTGGTATCCTCAAGCGATCAATCTGTGACAGATCTTGTTTAATGTATTTGATAATGACCCAAATGTAGAGAACTAAATATGTGATTCTCAAATTCCAAGCATAAAGTGGGGAGGTAATGCTGAAAAAAGGGGGTGGGAAAGGAATCATCCATTAAAAGAAGTGGGGATCAGATGACTAAGGCAACTGATATGAAAAGTGTGAGATGAAACTTGAGAGTTTCAAATTACAATATTGGGCACTCAGAAACCAGTAATAAAACATTCTGCTATAAATAGAGCATTTCTAAATTGGAAGACAAAAAAGATCATTCCTTAGCTGAAAAGCGTTGGTTAAACCTTATTTGGCAGATTAAGAGATTTTGCCTTTTCAACCTAAGAGAGTGTCAGAAGGGATAACTTTCTGAAAACACTTTTGGAGAACAAATATCAAACAGGAACAAAGTTCTGAAGTTAAAAGATCAAAACTGGTCTTCACTAAGTTTAGAATAAAAAACCCCAAACCAAACCAAACAAACAGTGAATTACTGGAATGTTCTTTCAAATAGACAGAGAAGGAAAAAAAAATTGTTTTAATATGATGCTTGGTAAGCTACTGAAAGGATCATATATCAAAATAGGGGAATTTAAGGAGGCTGGAAATTAAGTTTGTGATACAAGACCTTGGAGATGTGATGCTTTTGAAATAAAAGTCACCTGATCACACTGTATATTAATGACATCTTTCTGGGCTTGAGGTTGCTTGGGGGTGGAAAGGTGAACTTCTCCCTGCTGATTCACTGATGACTACTAGAAGTTGCATGAGGAGCGTTACCTTTGTCTGACCTTTGTGTGAAAGAAGAAGAAGCTGCTCCCAGATTTCCTGGAGCCATTGTATGTCCATGAGACTATAACATGGATCTACAGCTCAGACAGGCGTGTACTAGTTTTGACCTACTCTTCCACATTGTAGGATGTGGTCTGGTTTTTGCATTCATATGGTTAATCTGTGCTTATGCAAGATGAGTTAATATGAGAGCAGATAGACAGCAGAGACTGAGCTTGAGTCATAGTAAAATCTTTATTTAATAAATGCTGAATAGCAGAAGTGCTGTAGGACATTGGTGACACCCTCAGCCTCTTCAAATTCCCTTCAGAGGAATTCCCTACACTGTAGCTGTAGCTTTCAATTTTTTACTGTGAGTCATGAGGTTCTTTTATGTTGAAGGAAAGGGAAGGAAAAAGGGACGGGAAAGGGAAGGGAAAGGGAGGGGAAGGGGAAGGGAAAGGGAAGGGAAAGGGAAAGGGAAGGGAAGGGAAAGGGAGGGGAAGGGAAAGGGAGGGGAAAGGGAGGGGAAGGGAAAGGGAGGGGAAAGGGAGGGGAAGGGAAAGGGGAAAGGGAAGGGAAGGGAAGGGAAGGGAAGGGAAGGGAAGGGAAGGGAAGGGAAGGGAAGGGAAGGGAAGGGAAGGGAAGGGAAGGGAAGGGAAAGGGAGGGAAAGGTGAAAGGTGAAAGAGGGAAGGGAAGGGAAGGGAAGGGAAGGGAAGGGAAGGGAAGGGAAGGGAAGGGAAGGGAAGGGAAGGGAAGGGAAGGGAAGGGAAGGGAAGGGAAGGGAAGGGAAGGGAAGGGGAGGGAAGGGGAGGGAAAGGGAAGGGAAGGGAAGGGAGGGGAAGGGAAGGGAAGGGAAGGGAAGGGAAGGGAAGGGAAGGGAAGGGAAGGGAAGGAGAGGAGAGGAGAGGAGAGGAGAGGAAAGGGGAATTTTTGACCCTTTGTGTGGGGACAGTGGAAGTAAATGTGCAACAAATCTTTCCTCTAGTACCCCATTGCAGAAGCTACATCCAGTAGCACATTTGATGCCTTCTAGTCATATGGTCCTGTCAAAAATTAGTTGAAATGTGGACTCTTTAATCGGGTAAAAAATTTCTTAGAACTGTACTGAAATCTTACTTCCCTTTACTATTTCTTCTTCTGTGAAGGCTCCCTGCTCTGTCAAACATTTATTTTCCCTTAATAGAAACCCATTCCCATAAAAAACATCACAGTGTGCCAATAATCTACATTTTCTCTAAAAATTTTCCCACCAAGACACATTTCAGATAATGGTAAAGGAACCTAATGATAAAGGAAGGCATTAAGAGGTACAAATTGAAAATTTCCATATTCCTTTTATCAAATAGCATTTTTTCAAAATCTCCACCAGAATTTATTTTGTTAATATATGTGTTTTACTTCAAAAAGGTTGAATGGAAAAATAAAAAAAACAGAAATAATAAAAATGACAGAATTAAATATAACTGTTCAAAACAAAATGGAACATTTTCGTTTTGTTTAAAAAGAAATATTTTGAAAGAACTGAAAGGTTACTATTGAAAAATGTTTCTAAAGAAACATATTTTTCACTGGGATTTTTTTGACAACTTGTAATTATCTTTATTTAGTATTAAAAAAATGCCACGTTTTGTTTGATTCAGACACAGACTAGCCATGGAAATGGGTAATGAGAGCATTCAGTATACTAGTGATTAAAGTGATCTAGAAGATGCATTTCAAAGCATATACCAAGAAGGTTACACTATTTCAAAAGAGAAAGTAGATCATGATTGCTGCCTTCTATTTTTTCTTATATATATTTTTAAAGCCATTCTGTGTTGGCATCTGTTTATTGAACCACACAGACCATTGCCTTAGTCTAATTTAGCAACTCTTATAATCATAACCAAGTATTTTTGAAAGAGCTTTTTAAGTATAGACGTAGGTTCACCGTAGGTTGAGGAGCACAGCTGATCTAAATTGTTCCCTTTTAGACAGGATGTTTGGAGCTTAGTGTCATGTTGCAAAAATTTTCTAAAGAACATTATTTCCAGGTCCTAGTCTAGGGATATGATTCTGAATGTGACCCTTTCTGATTCTACGTGGAGAAAACCAAACCTTCTAATGCTAATTCCCATGGTCAGCATTCCTTGTTGAGGTGTATCTTGTGTGAATAAACATTTCCTAATATACTCTTCTTTCTTTCATTTTTGAGACCATTGAAAGCAAAAAAGAGGAGACAACATTTTCACTTTGAAGAAAAAAATTTGGACTACGGGATTTATGGTAAGTCTATTCAAATACTTGAACAAATCTTGCCCTACCTCTGACCTGAGATAACCAGTGCTCTCACCAGCTATTTCTAGGCATGGCCCAGGAGCATTCCTTATTGGTGGTTTAAACGTGGCCCTTGTGCTAGAGGGACAGGAGGTTTCTAGTGCAAGCATGGAGGTAATTGTTATGGTTTGTTCATTACAGTATCACAGTATGTTTGGGATTGGAAGGGACCTCAAAAGATCATCTAGTCCAATCCTCCTGCTGGAGCAGGAACGCCTGGGTGAGGTCGCACAGGAACATGTCCAGGCGGGTTTTGAATGTCTCCAGAGAAGGAGACTCCACAACCCCCCTGGGCAGCCTGTTCCAGTGTCTGCCACCCTTACTGAGAAGAAGTTTTTTCTCAAATTTAAATGGAACCTCTTGTGTTCCAGCTTGATCCCATTACCCCTTGTCCTACCATTGTTTGCCACCGAGAAGAGCCTGGCTCCATCCTCGTGGCACTCACCCTTTATATATTTATAAACATTAATAAGGTCACCCCTCAGTCTCCTCTTCTCCAAACTAAAGAGACCCAGCTCCCTCAGCCTTTCCTCATAAGGGAGGTGCTCCACTCCCTTAATCATCTTTGTGTAGAAAGAACCATAGTATCCTGTGCTAGAAAGATACAAGACTGGGAGTTTCTCTCAGATAAATCATTGTGTGCCTACCCATAGAAACAAGGCGGTGTAAAATGGCTGGGTAGCTAAGGGTGATGTAGAAAACATGACCCGGTCAGGTAGAATGACGAGCTCATGGTCGCAAAGAATGTCAAGGTAGAAAATGTTTCTGTCAAAAGAACAAAATAGCTGTGGGGCTACAGGAAGTGTGGCTGCAGATAAAAGGGCCAACTACATAAAGTTTTGGTTATGTGCGAGTAGGGGTGATAGAATGATGGATGGAAAGGCATCAAGAATTTTGAAGAACAGACTTCAGGCAATAGAATTACTAGAGGAAAAATACAGCAAAGAAAAGCTTCCTTACAATGAGTTTGAATAGACCATGAAATAGTTTTTCAGGGAAAATGGAGAAAGCTATGCCAACTACAGATTGTACAACTGTACTGATTTTGGCTGGAATTGAGTTAATTTTCTTCACAGTAGCTCGTGTATGCTGCCGTGTTTTCGATTTCTGATGAAAAAAGTGCTGATAACATACAGATGTTTCAGTTATTTGTGAACAGCACTTACTCAGCATCAAGGCCTTTTCTGCTTCTCACTGTGCTCCTCCAGCCAGTGCAGAAGAAGCTGGGAGGGGACACAGCTGGGACAGCTGACAAAGGGATATCCCATACCATATCACTTTAGTATCGGCTGGCTGGTGGCGAGTGACTTTGCATCACTTTTGTGTGTGTACGTATGTGTGTGGTTTTTTTCTTTTTTTTTTTAGTTTTGTTTTTCTTTGCTTCTATTTGTATATTTTTTGTTTCCCTTTTCTTATTGAACTGTCTTAATCTCAACCACAATTTTTCCCATTTTTATCCTTCTGATTCTGTCTGCTATCCCACTGCAGGGGGCTAAGGGAGCAGCTGTGTGTGGTGCTTAGCTGCTGGCCAGGATTAGACCACAACTACTAAATTGAAAAAAGGTGAAAGGCTGCAATGCCTGGAAAATTCTGCCCTGAGAAGCTTGTCTGGAGCTGCCAGAGGTAGTTAGTATGGTACATTCATAAGAAAATGTGAGAGAGATAGAGGTGAATAAGCTGAACCTTTGAAAGTTACAAAAGGGAGAACAGTAGCACTCCCAAGCATGTTGTCTGGATCATAAGAAAAAAAAATCAATATCATTAGGTTGTATAAAGAGAAACATTTCAGGCTGAGGGATAAACTACTGCAGGTTGCATAGACAGATCAAGAGATGAGAGTGTATTCATCATTAAGTCATATAACATTAAAAGAGAAATGATAGTGTGCTATCAGAGGGGAGTTATATTCCTTCTACTGACAGTCTCACCTGTAAATCAGCAGATTCCTTTTGTGAGTGAGAATTCTGGTGATATATAAACAGAGGAGAACTTGGCTCGCTATTTGTGTTCCCATGCTGTCCTTATTAGACTATTTGGACCAGAAACATTCATACTCAGGTTTTCCTGAATTGTAAGATACTAAGAATTGTGAAGTAGTTGGCAGCCTGTGAAGTGCCATCTATCACTCCTGTTAGCTTAATGTTTGACTACACAGAATAGCTCACAAGAACAAGAAAAATAGAAACTGATTAAAAATTTCAATGAACAGGGAATGATGAGTGAGGTCTTGAGGGGTGCAAAACATGCATTGTTTTCATTGGGAGAGAATAGGAAAGATTTCTGAACAAAAGAAAGAAACAGTTCCTCTAGTTCCTCCAGGGCTTATTCCTAAAAGGAGCTTAAAACCTCCGAGGAAGTGTTGAGTGCTCCGGATTCCCACTGAATTCTCCTGATTCTGTCCTTCCTTTTCTATTTTATCTTTAACACAAGTATACATCATTGTGCTTCTAAATCTGGAGGCTTTTTTTTTATTGCTGTTGTTCTAATGAAGTGTAGATTTATTTTTTATTCAAAATACTTGCTCTAAGAAAACATTAAAAAGTGTGTTTGCAAGTTATCTGACAAAATGAAACTAATAATTGTGTTTGCTGGTAGTATCCTCCAAGCAGTAATATGAACTGAGGTATCAATTATTTAGTACTATGCAACACTAATATGGATATGGTGATTTTTCATTAATACTAACAACTTCAAAACTAATTCTCATTAGCTTGAAATAATTATTTAGCTGCTTAGTAGTGATTAAATTCAAACAGAAGTATATAATGTGTTTACGAAAAAAGAATTGGTTGATGTTACAAAATGTTAATGGCTTTTTTCCTTAAAACTTATTATTGGGTCGTCCCATGCATTTAAGGAACGTTCTTAAAACTGTGGACTGCCTTTTTATTTAGCGTAGAAATTGCATCCAATTTGGAAAAGCATTTTGAATCTATCAGCTGCAAATTAAGCAACAATCACAAAAATAATAAACCCCAAAATAAGTCCTAGGAGAATGTAATTTAGATTTTAATGGAAAAACTAAGTTATTTCCTCATAATTGTTTGCTAAGACTGTTCCTATTTTCCCTTCATATGTACGGTGTGTTTCAAAAAGGTGAACCTAATTTCAAAGCAAATCCTGATCAAATTTGGTCCATCTTTCTGAAACATTCTGTATAATTTTGGTGTTTAAAGGCCAGGAGTAGCAGAAAGAAATCCTTTCACACGTGCGTAGTACAGAAATGCAATGGCAGGAAAAGCGAAGACTCCTAAAGCAGACATGAAGTGTGGGTGGGACAGTCCCTGGGTGTCTCGCTTCATCTCAGTGTTTGAAAGCTTGAGGTTTTTTGTTGAGGGAGAAGCCTTTTGTGTATCTTCACTTATCTTTCAGGTTTTAGGGGTAGGTGCTCAGCAGTAATGAAAAGTATAGAGAAACAAGTGTGAAAATGGAGTGATGAGAAGTGTTCTCTCTGCATTATAGCTTTCGACTTGGATGATACACAGGGAGCTTGAGTGAGGAGCTCAGGAGCAGATGAATGGACGCTATTAAAGCTTATGTGCCAAAGCATTAAAACTGGAACTGTTCTTCTCCATAAAGGACAGAAAAAAAATCAAGGGCCCTCTAGCCGTAAATTTGCCAGTAAAATGCATGTGCACTGTATCATTTGGCTCAATAAAAATGTGGCATGTGGCAAAATTTTCGACAGATAAATGTAAGTAACACTGAAAGCAGATGGCAAGGAAAAGGGACAGGGGAAGACAAAAATACATAAGGATGGGATGCAGTGAAACTCTCTAACATTATAAGTACCTTAAGAATTCCATCCTCACAGAGAACAATATTTAAATGCTTTCTTTAGCAGAAGAATATGCAGCAGATTTTTTCCTCAATTAGAGCCTAAATTTTCAAATGAGGGTCAGTGTATATTGGTTTATGCATTCACTGTTATACATTGTTGTTATCTAAAGTATAAATTTCAAGCATCCTGGTGTTAAGAAATGTGTTTGAGAGTAGCAGTTATATCTTTTCTTAGAGGTATGCTAAGAAGTGTCAGTGCCCTGCATAACAAATCATGTTTATGTTACAGTAGAAAGTAAACATTTGCATTTCAAACCCACACAAACTAAGGGTAATATGTTAAGGTTGCTCTAAGTCAGCCTTGCAAAAAGTTCTAGAGTTTGCATTCTGAGGAAGGTGGCTGTTTTCGAACAACTAACATGTACTTCATTTCAACTTTAGCAACCTATGGTTAAGAGTGTCAAACAGCAGGGGGTTTCCAGCAGTTGCATTTAGCGGAGAGATAATGGCAAAGGAGCACATTAGAAAAAAGGGAGGAGTGAGGTTGAATTAAACTGGGATTTTGAAAAATGGAAAATCAAAGTATGAGGTTTCAGGCCTGTCAAAATGTTTAATTCTTCTTGTTCAAGCTGCAGATGGTTTGAGTCATCTTGTGCCAGAATTAACTTGGTGACACAGTAAAATAACCTTTCAGAAATACGTTTCCCATATTTTATTCATTGTTGCACTTTAGCTGAACCTATTCTTTGCATGAATAAGGTATTTGAGATCAGATGCCCTCTTCATACTTGCTTAGTGGGAATTAAAATGTGACTTGTTAAGAACTCAGTCTAATTATGAAGTGCAGGCATGAAACGTTGCTTTTGCTTACAGTGTGTCATGCATCTTCATCTGTCTATGCAAAATACTTATGAAGTGTACTAAAAATGAAACCCTTGTGTCTACATCATGCGAACAGTCTGGAATGCCACCTTCTGTTATAGAATAAACGCAGGCTCATCTATAGAGAAGAAAAATAAACCACATGTAAAATTTGGACAGTTGAACTGGCTATTTAATTTAAGACAAAAGGGTCTGTTGTACCATTTGGATGGCTCTTCAGATCCCAAAGCATTGGTCATCGGTGAAGTAAGAGTTATGATGTGGCCACTGGAACATTCTCAGAGGTTTAGCAGGTCAGGGTATCAACTAAAAAGCTTGGGGTGAACATCAAAAATTGCCTGTTTGAGAGGTGGCATGTTTTATTCGTTCTACCAGGAACTCTTTCTGCCTTCCAGCAGCCAGTCAGTTTATTCTGCTGACGGGGGCTGTAGAGGGTCTTATGTAGAGCAGAGAGCATTAGAGCAGAACTCTGTGCAAGACCTGAAAGCTGCCCTGTATATCTGGGAGACAGATTTTGCACATGTTTTTGACATAGCTTGAATCAGTTTCGTTTAGTGTAATGTTTCTCTTTAAAATGGAATCTAGGCTTCTCAGAAGGGTACACATAAAGAACATAATCTCCTTTGAACCCTGAGTATTACTGGTTCAAATGGCTGTTAATGAAATAATATGTGCATATATGTTTTCACAATGCACACATCTCATTATACAATTAATTAAAAGTACATTATTTATCCAATGCAAGCTGCATACATATTCAAGTGGTTTCAGTAAAAAGCTTATTCTGAATTTTAAATTAATTTAGGATTTTTTTTTTCTATCACAAAAAAATTCTCTGTGCTTCAAACGAAGGATTTTATTCAAGCAGATGACATCTTTCAAATCAGAAGCAGCATTTTAAGTTCAAGTGCTACATTTCGGTCTGAGGCAGGTGATTACTTTTATAAATCAGCTGTAAAAGGTAATCCTGAAAGCTCTCCATAAATAATAACCAAGACTGAAAATTTCTGTATGGTGTGTGTGTGTAATGAGAGGAAAATAGAGTTGAGGGAAATGGACTTGAGGTTAAATGACTTTCTTCATGTAGCTAAATGGGTGTTTTTGCCACAGAAATCAAATGAGGGATATACATAGGGAAAGAGGGTGGGATCTGGTACCAGCTTTGCAAATGCTTCAAAAAAAATTATGCTGAGCAGCCCAGTCTGTTACGGCTTTTGAACAAAATCTGGAGGAGTGTTCATAACAAGTGTAGAGCAATTTACATATTTCTCAGTTGTCAGACACTGTGTGCCACAAACTAACAGGGCTGACTGGGTAGTATGGAAATCTGCTGCTGAAAAATTGTCCAAATAGATTTCAGTTCAGCATGTTCTCCCATTATTGTCTGTGAACATTTGTACAAGTAAAACTTTCTTCGGAGCTGGTGAATTGTAAGCCTTCGCAAAATGATTATTTAATCAACGCTATATTTGTGCCAACATGGAAAGTAGTTCAGCACAATTAGGTCACACAGTCAGGAAACAGTAATGCTTTTTTTTGCGTGATTTGGAAAACTATTCATGAAGCGGCAATCATGAAGTCTTAGCTTTCAGGCTGATTTAGCCAACAATTGTAAATAGACACAGCTCAAACACCTTTTGGAAGTAATTTCTCTAAATTTTGGGGTACATTACTTCTCAGATTCCTGAGAATGCTTTCTGTTTTTCCTGTACCAAAATGTTACTAAGTTATAAATAGAGTTATTATGGCTTGGTCTCATTCAGCTATTATATTAAGTGTGAATAAAGTCATATGTAATCTTTCTGACCACTTCATAAGTGGCATAAGGCAAAATATATTGAATTAATAATTTGTTGAGAAAATATTTCAGTTATTGCTTCATTAACATGGATGTAATGTTTATCTTTAAAATGTAGGGAGAAATAGAAAAGTATTGTGTTACCTATCATGTATATCTGAATGCAGTTCAGATTACAGGTAAGTGGAATCTTGACATAACTGTATAAGTATAGTCTTATAAAAGACACTCAGCAAATAGTTCCCACAAACCCTAGAGAAACTCCTATGACTATTATATAAAATGGTATTTTCACACCAAACAAAGTGGTTTCTCCTTCACTTAAGGTCTTAATATTTTCAGTTTTCCCATGTTTCCGTCTGGACTTATTCTAGCAGAAAAATCAAGAAATTACTGAAAATGCTCACTTTCATGTTGTAAAAATTAATGAGAAGCAGAAATCATTTTTTAAGTGACAGGTTGTTTATTATTAAGACTGGTGAGAAAATGGAAAAAAATGTTAAAAAATTGTTTAAAAAATAACCCTTAATCAAGAGGAGAAAGGCATGTGCCCCAAATTTTTGTGGTTAAGAACTGATGGCAAATTCCATTTGAGGAAGTTGTGTGGAATTTTTCAGCATTCCAGCTGTGGAGCATTTTGGTAGTTGGGAGAAAGGAAACAGACAGGAACCTTCCAGAGCAGCATCTGGGGAGGCATCATTTTGATTTTTCCAAAAGGAAAAGTGTTAGAAAATGTTTCTGATTACAAGTTCCAAACCTGCTTTATTTGTTATTCTTGCATTCAGAGCCGTCCACTCTCAGATTCCCTCAGTCATGCTAAAGGATGATTTCAGGTTTGTTTTCCTAATAGTAATTTGATTTTCCTGCTGTATTAAGTTCTTTATTGTGCAAGAACATACAATTTTCCTTCTGTTCCCTTCCTTTTCAACCCTTTCAGTATAGGGTATTGCTTTTGGTCATCACATTTTTGTAGCTCACCCTTTGTAGATATTTCAATTCTTGTGTGTTCTTTTGTTCCTATTTTAGCTTTTCTTACCTTGCAAGGGCAACAGCTTCACCACAGGAGCTCAAAAATATTGCAAAGATCATGAAGAATTTTCACTGTCAAGAATAATGAATTTCACAGCATTTAAAATAATGGCCAATCTTAAAACTGTTTGTATGCACAATATTAATTCTCTCCCAAAATGTAAAAATATTCCAATTTCAAAATTGTCAAAAATGTTAGTTATATCTATGCCTGACAAAAGGTAGTATTATTTAGTTAGCAGTTTTTAAAAACTCAGAGACAAACTACTTGCAGGTTACAAAATGCTTAAGGCTAATCTCTGTATTAAGAGATTTAAACGTGAGTTTATAAAGACAAAGCAGGCACGCAGATATCTTAGCAAAATTGCTTTTAAATTATTTTTCATCTCTGGAAGAATATCTTTCAGGTGCATATTGATCAGAGGAATTATTTTGTCCTTATGACAATGTGATTATCATGTTTTAATGTCAGAAATGAAGTTCTAATGGCCTGAATTTATAGTTTCACTGTCAAATCAATGCCTTGTATCTATCAGATGTCAAAATGATGACTAAAAGCATGGTGTATTCTGTAATGCAATTATTTTGGCCAGCAGCTTACTCTTGCTCTTTGATAGCAGCCACTGGCCATATATGTAGTAATTAAGGGCCTAAAAAATTGGATGTCTTTCTGAAACACTCATTTAGAAGCTTGACGCTTTTCATGCCTGTCTGTGTCCAACAAAATAGTGTATTTGAGAAGCTGCTATAATTGTTGAGATATGATTCCTTCAGCTAATTTTGAGTTATAGGTTTGTGTTGAAAGAACACTTCTTCTATTGTTTAAAAATATACATACGTACTTTTTTTTTAACAGAACTGCAGCAAAATGTTTGAAGCTTGAAACTCAGATCTTCACACATCGATTCTTTTATATAAGGAATCAGTACTTTTCTTGGTTTGAGGGAAAAATAAAAATAAAGAGTCATACATGATTGAAAAAGTGTTTTTACTTGCCTAGCTTAACACAAAGCTCACAGAAAATGTAAATTTACTCACTAACATTCAACTCAGTGAATGAAGAACTTCAAAGTATAACTGGAACATTTAAAAATCAACTTATTATGCAAAGGCTCTCCCCCCTCTCCTTTCTTTTTCTTAGCAGAGGAACAAAATACTTGGTAACCTGCTGCTATTAACTTTAAAGTTCCTCAGCACTGAAATGTCAAAATATAACACAAAAGAAAGTTTCTAATAACTGTTCCAACTTCCATTTCTTTTCTAGTGAAGTTTGTAGATTATTACTGCTTTAAGTTGCAAACCACTTCAAGTAGAGCTGTTGTGGGAATCAAATAAAAGTTTGATTAATCTTTTATTGGAAAATGGTTTCTTAGGCTCAGAAGGGAGTCTCTCATCACAAGGAGAGACTGGCTGCACAGAATAGCCAATAGTCTGGACAAAGGAAGAAGATAGACTTTCAAGCCTTCACTGTGCTTGGTTCAAGCTACTGATGTGGGTGGGAGCATGTTCATCTGGGTAAAGGCCTAATCATTAGTTTTACTGTCCTGCTTGAGTGGTTGTCTGCCAGTCCTTTCTTTCTCCTCTCTCTTCCTCACATAATTTTGTCTTGTGCTCGTATAGAGGTGAAATATTTAAAAATGTGGAAATATTCTGTGGGACAGGAAAACAGTTTCCAGCCCAACACATGACAAAAAATATATAATATGCATGGTGTCTGCATTAGTATTACTTTTGGCACCTTAATATCATATTAACACCATCTTTTTCTTTTTTATTCACTCTTTACGTTCATGTAGAATAGTAAAGTTCAAAGCACCTTAGCATTGTAAATCTCATAAATTTTCAGTAGAAGTTAATCACCATGAGAAAAATTATTGTCATGATGTGGAGAGTAGGTTTACATTTAGGAGAAGATGATAATACTTGAGACAGCATTAATCTGACAAGGTGGACATTGGCCCATTTTAGAGGTGTGCTCCATTGTAGAAGACCACTAGGCTGGTCAGGCAGGACTTGCCCCTGGTGAAGCCATGCTGGCTGTCCCAAATCACCTCCCTCTCCTCCATGTGCCTTAGCACAGATTGTAGGAGGATCTGTTCCATGATCTTCCATGACTTTTGAACATTCGGCTGATACAGCTGGTCACTTACAATTTCATTGTCCACAAATGGAAAGTTACTGTTTCGACACTCATGGCCCTCCAACTCAGGGGAGTGGAGGTCGATCAATATTATTAAAGACTGGGGCAAAAAACACATTGAATGCCTCCACTTTTTCTTCATCCCTACTAGTCAGATGATCATCTTCAAAACGTATCAGTCCAATGTTTTCTTAAGATCTATTCTTGCTATTAGCAGACTTAAAAAATGCCCTTCTTGTTATCTGACACAATACTGCCAGTTTCAACTCTGACTGAACTTTGGCCTTTCACGTCTTCTTCCTGCATATATGAACCACAGCTCTGTGTCATTTCTTTTCATTGAGAATAAAGAGAACATGAGGTGAGTAGTTGAGATGTAGATATTTTCACTGTATACATCTAAAATTAGATTACTTTGTGCATCAGTACTAGGGACTTTACAGGTACATACGTGAAACAGAGATACATGCAATTAAAACTTAGGAGCTAAACTCTAGAAGGGCGAACTCTGGAAATTCCCTCTCTATGGACTGATTGAAGCAGTAAAATAAGAGTGTATTTATTAGGAATGCTAGAAAGCTTTTAACTCTTCCATCACATCCTGTTACCCAATTATGATGGTGACATTACCTTATTGCTGCCTTGGCGGTGTTGTTTTTCATAATCTGTATGTTGACAATGCAAGCAGCATTAAACTGAGGTATAGGACATGGGGACAAGTTGGGGGTATTGAAACTTTGTTCTGTTGTGGCATAGGGCTGATGCTGTGACAATATTCTCATCATGATATTCTGCATGATAATATTCTCAGTAGGCATGGTCCATCCTGAGTAGAAGTCCCGCTCTGTCTTTAGACTCATTTATAGGGTTTTTTTATGCAAACCTTAAAGTATTATGAATCTCCTAAGCTTTTTCATAGCATTTACTGGAAAACTTGTGACACATAAGGACAGAGTAATTTAACGTATGTATGCAGGCTTCATAATTTATCCTTATGTGGAGTGGACTCTACTGAAATTGTGTACATAAAGTGAATTCTTTATGTACAGCTTTGCATCTAATCCACTGAATATAGGTTGAACAAATACAGTCAGGATCCAATATCTACCAAACCTTGACAATGTCCAATAGTCACCTCTCTTGTCATTCATGAGTCTTGCCTCAAGCATGATGTGGCAAGTAATTCTCCATATCTATTCATACAAGGATTCTGCTGCCTTTTGTGCCAGTAGCCCAAAGATATATACACGTTGCTGGAACGTGCGTGAGGCACGCAGGCTTTACTTGACTGTACATGTGTATTGTTCTGAGGATAGATACCCCCTGGAAAATAATGAGAAAACAATTAATCTATTGCACTAGGGGCTTAGGGCAGGAGCCAGCCAACTGTTGCATATCCACAGAATCACCCAACCCTAAGAAAGTATGTCTTAATGATTTAATTACTTTTGTCATCTTAGTGGATAATGTAATTCTGATTACAGAAGCTGAGGATGAACACACTTAAAACTAATAAATACAAAGTGCATTCATCTGAAATGAGCACCATCAGCACTCAGAATGAAATTTCATTTATGGGCATTGTTTCATTAAATGTAACCTCTAGCTTATTAGAAACACATTATTTTTCATTTTTTATGCATGATGTCATTCCTTTATTTAAACAGAGCATGGTGAATATTTTATGAAACCGAAATTTCTGCATTAAAAATGGATCTGTGAAAGTGTCTGGCAACTAAAATACAAACAAACATATAAACAAAAAGGATGGAATTATGTTGCAATCTGTCAGAAATTCTCCTGGAGTTTTATCTCTGATTTGGTCACTGTTACTCTATTTCTCACTCAGTTGGCCTATTAATATGAGAAGTGTAAAATGGTAGAAATATGTGAGCTTCCTTGGGGCAGAATATGATGATCTTGCGCTGCCGCAGACTCTTAAGGAATGATAATTGTACACTGGGCTTTCTGTTTCCCCCAAAGCCCTGTTTCATGTATTTAATTAGAGATTTTAAACTTTTGCAGCATTTGCTGTGCACACTGGCAAGTGTTTTTAAGAACCATGTCCTATGTACTGAGGCAGTTGTGCAGATTAGCTAAAAGAGTCATTAAGCATATCTGCTTGCATAAGACTGTCATAATCCAGTCTCCTAGCATAATTTTATGGCTGCTGCAAAAGGCAGGATACAGATGGGGCACTGAACATGCAGCTTAGCACCTTCTGTGAATTCCATTGATTTCAGCAAGAACTGAGAGAATTCTTCAATTTTCAAAATCCGACCCCTCAAAATATAACAATTAATCTAATGGCAAATCCCACAGTCTTTATGCAGAGGAAACTCACATTGAACTTATTGAGAGCTCAGTATGGTTCTGCTGAAATCAAGAGAAAGATTCCCATTGACTCCACAGAAAGCTGGATCAAGTAACTAATTACTAAAGATGTGATCCTGCAGGAAGCTGGACCGATGTTTCTTCATTTCTCCAAGGGGATGGTCGTGGTGGTAGTGGGGAAGATTCATTGTACTCGGCATCTTCCTGTGCTGCTCTGTACCTGAGAGGTTTGCATCTTAAATTAGTGAAATTCGAGAGACAATTTCTTCCTGCTCTAGGAAAAGAGAGAAATAAAAAACAATGGCAGGAATCTGAATACACAGATTTGAGTTTCAGTGCTAATGTATCATTGCTAACTATTACTTTTCAATTTTCTCCTTGCAGAAGGGAACGGCTTTGTCAAGGTCATACCACAAATAAATCATTTCTCTGTTTCAACAAGGTCTTGGTAAAGCACTAATAATCAGGACCTTCTGTAAATTAGGGTTTCCTACTATGGAACAGATTCTTATTTCAGATGACCCCTTGTCTCTTTTTCTTCTTCTGTTTTTAACATCTAAGTGATTTGCAAACTTCTCACATTTCAAGGACATAATTAAATATGCTGATTACATTGACATCATTCTCAACACTGAAGAATGTGAACAGGAGAGCTCTCACTGCTTTTTAAATACTATCGTCCCATTCTCTAAAATAAACATAATTAATAAAAGTTCAGAAATAATACAGGGTGTGGTCTTTCCTCGAAAGGTGCTGGTTTGAGAGCGTAGATCTTCGTGCATCAAGAAGAGAACGTAGCTGCTGAATATATTGTCTTCAAAAGGGAATAACCTGTGTTTATGATAAGGCTTGGGTTTGATGAGAGTAAATGGATGCTTCTCTGATACTGTTATTGCTTCATAGTACACATTAATATCTTTTAATTGCAAGTTGTGGGTCTCAGTAATGCCATTATAATGAATTACGAGGACCTTCATCCATTACTTTGGTCACAATGTTCTTAATTAATAGGTGACCTATCTTTAACCAGGTATCATATTTTACATAGGTTGTCTGATGATAACCTGAAACACATACCAATGCAGTATTTTAAAATGAAATCTCAGTATATGATGCTGTATGGATTCAAACCCAGAAAGGTACTAACTAGAATTTTGTTTTTATTAGCCTTGCATATGCTAAGTGAATTCTGCAGTGCTTAGTGCAACAGAATTGGTGATCAAGAGGATGGTTTAAAACTCTTGATGGGCTTAGAAATATGACTTAATAGTAACATAAGTGGTATCAGTGCTGATAAAGAAGGAAATTGCAGAGCCATTTTTCCATAGTACTTTTTTCCGGTTGTGCAATGTACTATCTCCCAACTGTGCTCTGATTTGAACAGTTTCAAATTAGCAATGAGTTTAATGGATGGAGATATTGCTGCAGTGATCTGTAACTGCCATGGAAAGCAAATGCCCTTTCAAGCATCCATGACTTAAGCTACCACTTGCAAGACATTGCAAGAGCTTCTTTCTACAACTACCTGAAAGGAGGTTGTAGCATGGAGAGTGTTGGTCTCTTTTCCCAAGTAACAAGTGATAGGACAAGAGGAAATGGCCTCAAGTTGCACCAGAGGAGGTTCAGCTTGGATATTAGGAAAAAATTCTTCATGGAAAGGGATGTCAGGAATTAGAACTGCCCAAGGAAGTGGTGGAGTCACTATCCCTGGAGGTATCTAAAAGACATGTAGACGATGTTCTTAAGGGACATGGTTTAGTGCTAGGGTTAGGCTAGGTTATAGTTGAACTTGATGATTCTGAGGGTCTCTTCCAACTGAAATGTTTCTATTATTCTATTCCAGTATTTCTGTGAGTTTTCAACCAGTAGACAGTGAAATTCTCTATAAGGAAATTTTGCATCAGCTGAATGCCCCAAGTTCATCTAAAACCACCTAGAACAGGGTCCTGCATGCACAGCAATTAGAAGGATTTTCTTTCAGAGGTTGCCACCAGCCAGTCTGTGTCACTTGATGTAGAATCATGGAATCATAGCACTAAGCATGAATCTGAGCAACACATCAGAGGACCTTATTTCTGTCTTCCAGGCTTTTTGCTTTTTCTCTTCGCCTCTTGATAATTTTTCTCCACTTTCACATGCTGATAGGAGCCTGAATCATTTACAAAGGTTGAAAAAATTCTACCTTTCTCTGCTGTAAGGATCCTGGTCTCTCAAATGCTGAGCTGTTTCCTTCCTTCTGCTGTCTTCACAGAGCTCCACAGAACAAAGCGTTCATCACAGTTTTCCCTACTATTTGCAGAGACACCATTATGGTCTAAAGGCCAACTCATGGCTAGATTTTGGCCTGTCCTTTCCCCCTCTTGCACCCTCTTAGTACCCAGCTGTACAGCTCCCAAGGGAGCTCTGAAGCCTTGGCCTTCAGCAGTTGTTCATGTCCCACAGACCGGCCCTGCTTACCCACATTTGTGGACAGGAATATACTGAAAATCATGAGACTTGGATGCTGGTAATGAAAGCTATGTAGGTAGTGATCTTCCCAAGGCCTTTTTTAAAAGTTATGAGTGTTCAGCATATTAAGAGATTGTATAGGGGAACATCTGTTCATGCAACATCATTGCAAAAATCTGGAGTATAGAAACTTTGGCTAGCATTTAGAGAACAAGAACTTGATGGAAGATTTTCAGTTTGTTGAGGTTTGTTTGGGTTTGTTGTGTTTTGTTTCGTTTCGTTATTTTGTTTTGTTTTGTTTTGTTTGTTTTTGTTTTGGCTTTGTTGTTGTTCTTTTTTCTCCCATAGAGCCTCTTCAAGGACTAGAATTCTTTTTAGTTATTCCAGGCAAGTGCTCCTAGCATTGGGTTAGATGTCTTCAGTAGAACAAGAAAATACCATACTAGCAAAGTGACAACAGTGAAGAGCTACGTATTTGGAATTAAAGTAACATACTCTGGCATTCCAATTGAAAATTTCCAAAGCTAAAGGAAGTTTATATAATGGATGGGAAAAACAGTTCTTGTACAATGACTCAAATGGCAGTATTCTTGTAAGCTTTTGCTTTTCTATTACCTTTCAGAAGGAAAAGTTTGGTAATGACTGCAAGTTGGAAATACGAAATTTTGCTTTGGGTGACAGTGTAAATTGTTCAAGCTAAACATTTTAATTTTATCAGTTTAATTGCTATGCTTCGGAATGCATATTTAAGAAAAATCATTATTTTCTTATTTGCTGTCAAGCAGATTCACCTGTTTTTCTGTTAAGTGATATCACAGATACTGAGATCAGCATAATCTAGATGTTCCTGTGTACATTAAAATTGTATCAGATCAGAGCCAGTGGAGGAAAGAAACATCATTATAATAGCATTTGGAAAAAAAAAATATAAAAACAATAAAACCAAACAACACTATCATCAGATCCAATTTGTATGTAATGATTTTTGAAATAAACTTATAGTATCTGTATGACCTTAAAAAAGTTCAATGTAGTGATATACCATAAACAATAGCAATACTAAATAACCTATTTTTTTTTTTTATTGGAAGTATTAACATTATTCCTTGTAGTATGGCACAATTGCTGGCATGTACAGTAACAACTCCCAAGGAAAGCAGCATAATAGTTCTGATACATAAGGCATTTCTCTGCTCTCATATCTGTCACAGAATCCCCAGTGAAATCAGTAGGCTTGAACTGCATTAGATGATAGGAAAGTATGTCTCTGCAATCATGTTGCTGCTTCTTGTGAGATATCTTCTGTATGTAGTTCATCTATTATCTACGGAGAATAAGAGAAGTCAGTGAAGGGTTTGGAGAGGAAGCTGTATGAGGAGCGGCTAAAGTCACTTGGTTTGTTCAGCCTGGAGAAGAGGAGACTGAGGGGAGAGCTCATCGCAGTTACAGCTTCTTCACAAGGGGAGGAGGGCTGAGCTCTTCTCTGGTGACCAGTGACAGAACCTGAGGGAATGGCAGGAAGATGTGCCAGGGGAGGTTTAGGCTGGACATCAGGAAAAGGTTCTTCACCCAGAGGGTGCTGGAGCACTGGAACAGGCTCCCCAGGGAGGTGTCACGGCCCCAACCTGACAGTGTTCAAGAAGAGACTGGACAACACCCTCAGACACATGGTGTGAACTGTGGGGTTGTCCTGTGCAGGGACAGGAGTTGGACTCCATGATCCTTGTGGGTCCTTCCAACTCAGGACATTCTATGATTCTGTGCTTCTCTCTACTGTACTCTGCACATATCTGTGTAGGAAGGGAGAAAAGGGAGTTCATAACCTGAATTTTGTCTGACCTGTGGCTTTTCAGAGGATAATATATGGCAATGTAACTCATAAGATTGCCATGTACATTATAATGGCCAAGTGCTGTCAAAAACATGTTGGGAAATTAGGTATGGTAGACCAGATGCTAATCCTAGCTTCATTGTTATGAATTTAAAGATACACAACTTTTCAGAGGTGTAGAGGACACCAGAATCCATCGTCTTATAACTAGCATGCATTGTGCAGATTAACAATTTAACTTTTGAATTCTTAGAAATGCCCTAGATATAATGATATAATTATGCAGTAAAATCCAAACTGGTTTTGTTGATTATGACAGTAAAAGATTGGTTTTAAGTCATCCATTATAGTTAAAAGTAATAGAAATAATTAACAATTATGAACAATTCACTACCAGGAGATAAAATTCAAAAATGAGGGTTAGTTTTGACTATTTGTTAAGGAGAAGAAACTGTCTTGTAGTATGAAACAGCTGTCCTGTTCAGGTGTCACAATAGATTTATCAGCTCCAATAAAATGTAGAAAGTATTGTTTTTCTAATATTAGTGAAAGATTATGTCCATTTAAATTAGACATTTCATTCATTTCTAATTGGCTTAAAATCGTGTTTAGCTACAGCTCTTTCACTCATAACTTGTTTAAAGGATTCTAATTCTCATAGATAAATAGGCATCCTGACATTTTTCATTTTCATCCATCATAAGGTTTCTTATGGCTGAAGTTGCTGGTTGCATATTGCCTTTCCAATATGCTATCAACTTCTGAAGTAACTGAGTTCAGATTGGATCCATTTATTTCATTCAGTGCCTTATCTGCCTCTTTCCCCCACTTTTTTGAGCACTGCCGAGGGTCATATTGAAAAACTATCTCCAATTCCAACTGAAATCAACCAGGAAATGGCTTTATTTTACTTTTAACTACGATTGAAATCAAACAAGACTGCATCATTTTATAAAATGGTCATTTACAATACAGTAGCTTGTATGCTATGTTGAAAGCACCCTGAATTTACTATATATGCCTGTTTTTCATTTCTTTCATTTAGAATTGCTTCAGAAATAGAAAATATTGTGGAAAGTAGTGTGTCATTAAAAAAATGCATATTTTTTGGAAACAAGAGACATTTCTTTATACAGGAAAGACAGAACATATGTACTATAGATGAATAAGAGTAATAGGCTCCGAAAGGCAAAATAAATCAAAAGACCATTCCTTTCCAGTGACACTGAGAGGCTGAATGTCAGGCTGCAGAGGCAGTTTGTGTGTTTTGATACACTATTTTCAATAATGTGGAAAACTGAATGGGAGCTTCAGAATTAAAAATTCCTCGTACTTTGCTTATATTTAGAAAATCATTTCCCCAAGGACTGCTTTCTGAGGCAATCTATAATATGTTTTCATCTTGCTTTAATCCTTACTCCTGTTTGCAGTGATCCAGGACAGTCATCAGTGCGACTGTTAAAGTTTGGGACTGGGTTTTGAAGAAACAAGGCTCGTTCTAGATTTGTAAATATGTAACCTAATGATAACTATCACAAGTGTGAAGAGAATGGAGCGATGACTGCAGACCTGACACTGAGGGACTACTGGAGCCTGGGAGTTTTTAGTCCATATTTCACCTGGTTCTTGTACTCTTCTTTTTTTAACTTACCTTGGTGGTTATTGATGAGGACAGCCTACAAGATGCATGTGGAGAAACTGTTGTTATTCTTGAAATTTCTGGCTTATAAAAATGGGCTATCCTTTGGCAATGCATTTTTTTTTCTTTCAAATGAGGTTGGACTTAGACATATTAGGCACATTAGATCAGTCTATTAAAGAGATTATAAATCAATCAGTTATGTTTTATAGTAGTTTCTATGTCTTCCTCTGTTCCTCCATCTTTATCTTCACTTTTTAATGGAACTAATTTTGTTAAAAAGAAGATATTAGGAAATTACCTCAATTATCTTGCATGAGACATTCAAGAATGTGGGTGCGAAAGAAAAAAGTCCTATATGTTGAACTGATAAATTGATAGAAGAAGTTTTAAGATCTGTGGTACAGATCAGACTCCTTTTATGAAATTTAGAGAGTGAGTAATAATTTTAATGTTGTCTCAGGCTGTTTTCTTGTTAACACTCCAGTAAGGAATATGGCATCTGCTCGTGAAATAGTCACCAGGTCTACCTCAGAAATGTCAGCTGGCCCACTGTGCTCTGTTAAAACATGTCTAGATACAAACTGGTTCGGGACTCTCCAATGTTTTCACTCTTGGCATTTAAAAGGTTTTACATCCTGTACTTGGTCTGTTCTTTATACTCTCTCACCAAGTATCTGGGGCTGCAAGGAGAGGAAGAATATTGACCTGCATCACTACTGCAGTTCATGGCATACCCTTCCAGATTTTGGGGCACTTTCTGTGCTTGCCAGCAGGGCATAAGCATTATTTCAATGACAGGGTGTCTTTGGCAAGTGCTACTATCAGCATCCTTGTAGCCCTTCTTAAGAGTCTCCAATGTGCAGAGCAAACCCAGTAGAGAGTATGCAGTCAGTGCCATCATATCAAATGTCCTCAGGAACAGAACAGAGGACCTCCAGGGCTGAATGCAGGAGGTCCAAAAGCATGTGTTGTATCTCAGATAATTACAAGATGCTCATATTGGCTCCCAGCTCTCTGTGTGAAACGTGTTTAACTGTGTGTTTGTGATGATAAAGGAGAGGAGGTTGGGGGAGGGTAATCTATTTGTCTTTTGAGCATGATTTTCCTTCACTCATCCAATCCTGCCCTTCATAAGCCATGAATTCACAGACATTTGGCATGGGCCTTGACATCTGGCAAGTACAGGAAAAGGAAAGATGAACAGAACAAAGCTTGATATTTCATAAGCAGTTTACAGAACATTAAGAGGAATATTTTGTTCCAGTAGATTTTAGAATTACTTGCAAATAAAGCTGGAACACTGAAGTGGTGCATTTTAGGTTTTGGAGACTTTGATCCCTTAACTCTTTTCTACTGATTTGTTTGAATGTATTTCAGATTTTAAATTGCACCTCCTATAATGATTGAATGCACTTTTTGTATACCTAGTATTTATGGTGCAGCTGTTGGCAATGTTAATGTGAAAAGCACATCTCCTGAACATTGTCAAGCTCTTATTGTCACCTTTAGTTCCCTGGGAGATGGGGACAGAATTTTATTTCAGATTAAAAGGAAGAAAACTGTTACCTTTCAGGGAAAACCTATATTTATGTTTCAGGATGTCTCTAAAGTGACTCAGACAAGGAGACACATATTTGAGTTATTGTTGCTACATTTTATTATGCTTGGTGCCTGGGTGGCTATACTATATTTTATGCTGCAAGGTTTAGAGTTGTTTTGGAAGGGAAGAGAAGAGAAGTATTTTTTGGATCTTGATGAGGATGACAAAATGTAAATTCTAAGGGCAAAATTCAGAGATGATGCTATTGGGAATGTAAGTTTGATTTTTTCATATGATAGTCATTTATATTCAGGCTTCATCTTTTCTCTCTTTTCCATCTATTTATGTCTGTTTTTTCAATGATTAAATATGTCAAAATTGGTTAAAAGTATGTACTGGTAGCCTATAGGAGATATGAATTAAAATATTATTATAACAATGCTACGCTCAAGACCACTAAATATAGGCATCTGATTGCTAATATGTTTTTTGTGTCTTTACAGTAAGTCTTCCTAAGATAAACATCTCAATTACTTATATGGTCAGTAGACAGAGCAGATGCTTCTGAAGGACTCCAGAGGGAGAATCTGCCACTCTCATGTTAGTTACCAAATTACATAGATGAATTCTCTCTCTGGAAAGCCTTTATGATCACCTACCTCTCCTCACTGATACTATGAAGCTTGTTTTTGAAGGTCTGCCTCATTAGGCCTCTGAAATTTAGGACTGAGTTTGGTGCAAGAAAGATGAACTTGATCCTACCCTAATTGCGTCTCACAGGGAGTCATAGTGAGTACAAGGAGAACATGTAATTGTGAGCCAGGAGCTCCCAAAGAACTGTTTCTCCAGCTCAGGCTGTGACACTGCAAATAGGGTCACCAGCCCAACAGAAATTCAATTGCTAATTCAGGCTCCCAGCTGCAAGCAAGGTCAAAAGCCCAAAGATGAAACCTAATTAGACATTGAATATATGCAAAATAGAGCTCCTCCTTCTTTTCCTACCCAATATAGTGTTATATACACGTTTAATGGTATGATGGTGCTATGTACAAATGCAGCACTTCTAATTAATGAGTGACATTTTGAATACTTTGTATTTAAAATCAGTAACTTTTGATGGAAAATATGACCCCATTTCAATGTATTTATTTGATATAATTGTAAGTAACAATAATATTAATAAGGTTAACTTGCACCTCTCAACTGGTGCATATGCAATGATTTATAATTAAATCCCACTTTTGCTGGAGGGAAGCAAAGGCACAGCAATATTGCACACTATAGGAGAAGATTTATATGACTTGTGTTGTCTGTGGGCTTGGTCTACAAGTCAATACAAACATAAATATGCACACGTGTATGCGCATACACACACACATCTTAACAGCTTCTGGCTTGGAAGAGAGAGAAGCTGACCATCAAATAATGATTGTCTGTTAGTAAATTTGATCATTATCTTTTAATTAACTGAAATTATTTAGTAACGATAGTATCATGAAATGGGAGAAGTAACCTATGGATTGCTAGATACATGTGATAAAGTTTCTCAAGTAGCATAATATGTGCACTGCAGAAAAAAAGCTTACAAAACATTTGCATAGTTGTGAAACACCAGGTTATTCTTGCTCCACAGTGCATAACTGAATCAGAATTCGTGCCCAGAGGAGCTTCATTTGTGCAAAGCTCTTGTGGGTTAGCACAGCCTCCAGTTGGTATGGGCTTGTAGACCATCGAGGAAATCTTGACCATTCTGTGTTTGGCTTTCTTTGTGCCTGCAAGTCTTCCTAATGTTTTCTTCCCTTTTCAACAGTCTTTTTAAAAAATGCTGGGATGCTTGTGCACCAGCATGTTTTTAGTATTATCATGAAGCAGCTAGAAATGTGCTATTTAAAATTTATGTGGGTGTGGTTCCTGTCAGCTTCTCATTCAACAGCAACAGAGGTATTTTTTCTTGGAGGAGAAGCTTTTATGCATTAACTTAAGAGTTAGAGTATGTTTTCGTGTCACAGTACAGTGCTTTGTGGTGATACACAAGCTCTGAATTAGCTGAGGAACACGGTGTGTTAAACTCTCAAAGAACCCTTTTTAGTGGATGTACATGGTTTCTGATTCCCAGGCTGGCTTTCTGAGGGATGACTGAGTACCACTTTGTAACACTGCTAGGACATGAATCTAGTGTTTAGATTTAGGTTATCCTTTGTGTGGAAAGACATGCCTGAAGCTAAAAAAACTAAATTATGAAAATGTTTTTCTCGTAGAAATGAACTCTAGTAATCTTGGGGCTCAAGTACACTCTGAAGAAACAGATCTGCCCTAGTAAAACTGAGGTATACGCAGTGGAAGCTAAACTAGTTATGTAGGCTCCCTCATAATCAGTAGAGAGGATGATTCACCTTGTGATAAATTTCAAATATAGTTGTGCCCTTACTTATATTAAAATTAATTCTCACTTGCGATGAACATAACTAGAAATCCTCAAAAAATTACAGAATATGGACTTTGAAGGAAAGACAGTGGAACAATATCAGCAATGCTGTCTTTGAAAACTTCTGTCTTAGAAGAACAGTGATCACATTTTGAATTGACTAAACTGAACATCGCCATGAAGAAGCTATCTAGACCAGGGGTGTGAAACATATTCTCACCGGGGGCCACATCAGCCTCGCGGTTGCCTTCAAAGGACTGAATGTATATACTGAATGTATATACTGCCCTAAAATTACATTCGGCCCTTTGAAGGCAACCACGAGGCTGATGTGACCCCCGTTGAAAATGAGTTTGACACCCTGATCTAGACTTTTGAAAACCTTTCTTTTTTTCCCCTGGTGGATTTAAAATCACTTTTACCCAAACCCAGATATTTAATTTAGATAAACGTCAAACTGGTATTAATGAACTGAACTTTGTTTGGAATAGCTAAGGAATTCGACATTTCTAGAAATAAAAAAAAATAACATAATACACTATAGATTTTTTGCCTTTGTAACAAAATTCAACACTGACAAAGCTGGGAAGAGCTTTATTTTTTCACTATTAGAGTTTTGTTTATTTTCCTTTCTTCTGTTATTTAAGTTCTCAGTTTTCTGTAAAAAACACCCAGAAAATGTACATACCCTAGGTTTTCATTTATTTCATTATTTCAGGTTATATCAAGTTTCAGTTTGGACGAGAAATAATTAAAATAGCATATGTCTGTTATTTCCTGTAGCAAATAGCTCTCAGAGGAGCTTATATATTGCTCAGCTGCATTTATGGTGTAGAAAAAAAAAAAGATTAAAATGTCATACAGTAAGCCAAAAGCTATGTTTCATCCGGGGTTGGAAATTATTTATGAACTTAACATTTAGCACTAGGAAGTATCTGCCTTTCCGCAACCATTGTCCGATGTGGTATTTTATTACCTTGGGCTAGATGGCACTGCAGTATAGAAAATATACATCCCTGCCACGCAGCACAAGGGCTGTGGAGCTGTGGGCAGCCTTCCCTCCTGTTTGGGAAACACACAAGATTTTCCTACATGCAGACGTTTAGTTCTTTGTTTCTGTATCGACAAATAAAATGATGACTGTTCTTGTTTTATTTTTAATGTTATTATAAGTTCCTCTTTCACTTGGTATATATTATCTTTTAGAGAAGCGTGGCAAAGCTGTGGTGTATACGTGGAGTATTATATGTATTCCACTAATTAAACATGTACATGAAACTCATGTATATTTTCTGTGAGTTTTGGTCTGGGTTTTTTTAGCCTAGGGAAGGAGGAAGCAGCAGAGAGGAAGAAGTTGTGCTATTCCCTGGGGTAGTTTGTGTTTCTCATAGAGATGAAGAAGATTTGGAAATAGTGAGATCTAGCAGAGCTACTGTCAGTCATGTTCTAATACTCTGTTATGTCCCATCCTACTGAAGCAGGACCTTCTGCTGTGCAAATCCTCTGTGCCGTGCCTCTTTCTCTACCTTCTGCTTTATGTAGTTCTCTGTGCAGTTCAAGCTATGACATGGTCTCTCTGCTTCAGCAATGGGAAGAAGTGACTGTAGATGACCTGAGTCCCCATGTTCATCCTCTGCCCCAGTGGTGGAAAAGGAGATGAGATCATCACGTCACCTTGTGGTGAAACTTGAACAGGCCAGTGACATCCTCCAGGAACAGGGAATAGTTCCCCTAGCAAGACCAAATTGGGTTTTCATTAGGATAGAGGAAGAAGGAGTTTTTGAGCAGAGAGAGCCATCATAACCCATCATCCCTGAAAACCCATGATCCCAGGGCTGAGCTGTGTAACTGTGCCCGCTCCCATAGTAACTTTCTCTGCTGTTGATGTCATGAAAGATTCAGTTATTGACCAGGCTTTGGAGTAAAGATCAAATATAGGAGTTAGAGGAAGGTGGTCTCAAGGCCTTAAGTAGCCACAGCAAGTTTTCTGTAAACTAACTGCCAAGCTTGCAACACTGTCCAGAGGTGCTGTTCAAATGTGAAAAGGCATAGGTAAGGGAAAATGTACACTTAGCTGGAGTGATTGTGCTGAAGTCCTTCATTTGAGGATAGCTATGTAGCAGCAATAATATGGACTATTGCTTGAACAGAATCTTTAAACGTGTCTGCCATTAGTGTTATTCTGAATACTGTATGTCCTCCTTTGTATTGGGAGTAGAAATGAGTTTCACTCAGACGATAAGCTACTTAGACTATAAGCTACTTTATTTGAAAGCTTGGAGGAGTTACTGATAACTGCTCATGAGTTTTTACATACGTGGTCTAAGGTTAATAACGTTTTGTGAAAACACAGATCAGGTCATGATCTTCAGAAAAAAGTGCAGAAGAAAAAGAGTAGTAAAGTAAGTTATTACTGATTACACAACACTCCTTATACATCCCTTTACTGTGCTTCTGATGACACTGGTGTTATTGTTCTGTAGCACAGAAAAACCTGAGGGAGAGTAGCTGGAAAGTGAGACGCAGGCTGGGGTTGCCTTGCCCATCTCGTACCTGACATGCCCTATGTCACCAGTGACAAGGCCAGGGCGGCCACTCCTTAACCCTTTATTTTCTGTCTCGTGTGCTCCTCTGTACTGTGCTCTCTGTAATGCTGTTTTGGGTAACTGATACAGGTCACTAAAAACATTATTTGTATTGCTTTCCCAAGGAGTCAGATTGAGCTGCCAGAGACAGTTTCAGCACAAGCAGTTACTGAGGGTGGAAACACGGCTACTGCCTGTCAATGGATATGCTGAAAAAAGCCAGCTACAGACCTCTTTAATCTGGTGGCAGAACACTGTTACAGATTAAAGAATAAATACACCTGCCCTCTTTGCGAAATTCTTCTCTTTGGGGGCAAAGCTGCCTCTGTCTTTCCTGTGTAAAACAGAGTAAAGGCAGACACAAAACATGGAAAATAGTTGGTGTAAAAATTGTCCCCCTACTTGTCTTCTTTCCTCTTGCAGATTCAACTTGATCAGTGTTTATTGCTGCTCTGGAGAGATATTGTCCTTTCACTTCCACCCAGTCAAATGCAGCTCTGTTAAGGGCTCATTCTGCCATTGGGTGGGCAGTGGAGCTTAAATTCACTGCACAATTCAATTAACAAGTATTGGGAGCAACTGAGTGTATATTAGTACCACTGAACTTTAATATCCTGTTGTGCTGCTTGATATAAAACTACAAGCAGATTTATAAATTCTAAGATTTTTAGCTTGTTTGATTGTTTCCTTTAAATTTTCTTAATGAGGTTTTTAAGTGTTCTGGAAAAAAATCAAATTATTTTTAAGACAGTATGAAATTGATTTGACTTTCTAATATAAAATGGAAGTTTAAACTGGCTTTGCTGTTGGAAAAAGGCAACATTGCTTACATCTCAGCTCTTGCATACATTGCTCATATTACTCTTCTCCTGGACTATGCTCTTGTGCAAAGAGTCTAGGGTCTGGATTTCAGTAAATACATGATACAAAAAATGTCTTTTGGACTGAGCACTGAAACTTTCTAGGTGATTCCTAAATTATTTTGATTTCAATAGGAATTGAGGACACCTAATCCAAGGTGAGTTACTGTAAGCTCTTCATGGAAAATCTACCATTTCAAAAGATCTTAAAATCAAAGATGAAACTGATGAGACTGAAATAAGCAACCTGATCTACTTCTCTTGACTAACAGAATTACCTTGATTCTCTAGCTGCTTTTATAGATGCTCTTAAACAGAATATTAAAAGCAGCTGTCACCTATTTTTCCATCAAAATGTATGAATTTTAAACACCTCTTGCTATGAAAGCTAGGTCAATATTCTAGGCTGGAATGAAGAAATAAGTATTTGTATGTGTAAAGCAAAGGACATTAAGGTTAATTTTAATGTGTGTTTTAGTTAGAAAAACAAACAAACAAAAAGTATTTTATTATGTATTTTATTTGGTTGCTAATAAGAATTGGTAGGTAGCTAGATTCTGGCAGAAAGGATCCCTGATGTGTGGCAGCCGGTGAGCAATCTATTAATATCTATAAAAAGATAACCATAACAAGGCATTTCTTTGTGATGAATCACAGATATTGCTTAAGACACACATGTCCTTTCCTAGTACATCAGGAAACCCCACCTCCAGAAAAATCTGATTGGTCCTAGATTTAATACGGAAGTACATCAGTGTTCAATGAAGCCTTCCCAAGCATGGAGACCATAATTTCTGACCACCTTACAGTTATGCATTGTGAGATATGAGTGATATCTGTCACATACGGTTTGATTTGGTTTTCTTCTTGACTTTGCTGTGAGCTGTTGCAGGTAGCAAATCCTTAACATTGCAGCCTTAGTTTTTGTATGTTCTTCTGGCTGACTCTTTCTCATACCATAAATGAGGTGTCATATCTGCTAATGGAGACAGTGGTATCTAGCATGCAAGACAATTATGGTAAATTTTGGAGGCAGATTAATTAGTACAAAAATAAAAAATGCGTGATCTACCAAGTGTCTCAAAATCTGGCTCTGCAAGTGGTATTCTCTCCAGACACTGTTAGAAATGCCTTCTCTCATGGAAAAGGCAAACCATCTTTGGCATCTCATATCTACTGGAGGAAGCACATTGCAGGCAGGCTTAGCCACAGGGATCTAATAAGTTCTCATTCATTTTTAGGTCTTCTAAGTCTCTGATGTGATGCAACTATCAGAATAAGAGTGAAATCCAATGGTGCAGTGAGGAACTTGCCTATTAACACAGGGGAGCAGTTTGCCATGTGGTGCAATAAGAAGCAAGGGAGGGTTGGACCAGGTGACCTCTGGAAGTCATTTTCAACATAAATTAGCTATGAGCCTATAATTTTTTTTTTCAGTATCAGTGGGTTAGCAGAATACTTCTTTCTATGTATACTCTCCTTAAAAATAGGAAAGATTTTCTGACCTTTGTGAGGTGTCCAGGTCCATTTACGCCTTGTCATTTGTATTTCAGAACCCAGTTACAGGCACTGCAGCAGCTCTATCTCTTGTTTTTGTTAAAAGATGATGGCATCTCTGAAGCACTTCAGTATATAAACAGCTCAAGGGTAATGGAAAAAATAACCATACAAAAATGTGAACAATTTATTCACGTTCATAGAAAAGCTCTATGGCCAAGGTGGAAACATATTTTTTCTAATGCATGGATATCATTCTGTAATCTATGTTCACTCCTGACTACTTTGCTTCCAAATAAATTTAGCCCTAAAAATATTTTTGAAGCCAAATGACTGATTTCACAGCCAAAATCATATGCCAAACAGTAGACTGTAATCTATCTGATACTGTTGCAGACCTAGGCACATTTTAAGAGGAAAGTTTTTGTCTGGCAAAAGAAATGCAATTGCACTGAAGGGAAGCCTACACTTCTTTCATTCATGTGTGATACAACTGCTGAAGGCAAGTTGGCAAGTTTTTTTAGATTCTTGCACATTGTTAGGCTAAGAAAAGAGCAGTCAGACCACTTAAACCCATCTCCTTCCCAATTTAGTCTATATATAGGCAAATGGGAGTCCGACACCTGGGGCAGGAGCAGTGGTGCAGGCAGGAGACTGACTGGCAACGGTTTCAGCACTGGTCTGTAATCGTGTCACCTGGTGTCCCCTGCTTCTGTGTGGTGTCAGACGTCCTCATAATGTGTGTTTTTGTAGCCAGGTGTTGGCACAGGCTGCCAATCAAGTCAGCCCATGTTGATATCATGGTATACCTTTCCAGCGGTTTCAGAGCCGCATCACACTCAGGCCTTGTTTGTCCTGCCCTGCTGTCTGAAGCTCTTTATGTCCACACGCTCAGCTCTTAATCAAGGCAAGGTCATAATGCTCTCGTGACACATTCCCTTATACCAACAAAGGCAAACTGTGTCCTGGGCTGTGTTAGTGAGAGTTTATCATTAAGATTGAGGGATGTGATGATCCTGTTTGTCACTTTTTAGACCATACCGAACTATCACGTCCAGCTGGAGTTTCTTCAGCTCAAGAGACACTCCAAAATATTAAAGCAGATCTGCTAAAGGGCCAGGAAGAAGATTAGAGGTCTGGTGAACTTCACAAATGAAGTAAGGATGAAGGAACAGGTCTCAGGCCGAAGAAGAGGAGGCTCCAGGGGAATCTAATCATGGTCTCCCAGTACCTGAAATATAGTTACGTGGAAGATGGAGGTACTTCACAAGGATGCGTGGTGACAGGACAAGAAGCAATGGGCACAAGACGCTTTAGGAGAAATTCTGTAATGATATAAAAAGCAAATTCTTTACCATGGAAACAGTTTAATATTGGAGTAGTTTACTCAGAGAAGTGGAATCTCTCTTGCTGGAAATATTCAAGACTTGGCTTGACAGAGCCCTTGATAAACCAGGCTAAGGACTGCTTTTAACAGAAGGTGAGACCTTCTCCAGATGGTGAGAACCATCTCCAAAGGTTCCTTCCCATTCAGACACTTCGACTATTCTATGATTCTTTTATCTTCTGGAGATTCAACTCAATAAAACCTAAAGTTACTTGTTGCAGCAAGGAATGCCTTTTAGTAAAGCACAGATTTATTCTTCTGTTAGCTTGATGACACTAGAAACTGACAAAAACTTGTTTTAATTTTGTGACTTATATTAATTATTCAGTAACCTTGCAAAATTTCCTATCGGCCCTTTTACTTATTGAAATTGCTTACATGAGCTGGTTGGATTTCACAGATTTTTTTTTTTTACCTAGTACCTTACTATTCAATTAGAAAGATAAACAGATAGTGGAAAAATCAATTAAAGCAGAAAAGTTTTAATGTGTTAAACTAGAATTGGTTCTGACCTGGAAGAATTGGGTCATTATCTAAATATTCCCAAGTCTTGGAATTGCTTTCATCCTCTAGTTGAGCTCTGGTTCCACTGTACTTCTTAAGAAAATTAATCTAAATTTTATTCTAAAGTAAGAGTTCTGAAGAGTTTGAAGATTGCTATATTTACGACATCAAACGATTTAGAGGCAAAATGAATGACTTTATGCTTCTATTCATGCTTGTGAAATTATGAGGTCATGGAAAGAGAGGAGTTCTCTTGTTAACTCAACTATTTCCATAATTAACATTCATTTGGCTACTTGAGGTTTAGCATGCCATTTCATTAAAATAATGCACTTGTAGATAGAGAAAAAAGTTTTGAAAGTATAATTGGTTTTCATTGTCAATATAACTTAAAATCCCATTAGCCACAAAATTCAGCATTGTTTTCCTAATGACTTGCATAATTGGATCATCAGATTTCTCTCCTGTAAAAAAAAAGAAAAAAAAAAGAAGGCTCACTTGGTGATTTTAAAGGTTATAATTTGCATGAATTTTTCCCCCTCAGTGTTACATTTCCACTTCTATTTCCACCAACACTGAAAGGTCAGAGACCTAGTGAGTTAAATGAAATCATGTCAAGAGCAACTAGAGCTGTTACTTCCCTCTCTCTTTTTTTTTTTTTTGAGATACTGACAGCTACTGGCAAATCCATGCATGCTACCAGTTTGATTTGAGATACTTGTCTACTTCAACCCATTAAGGCAATTTAGAGCACTCTTCTGGGTCTTCCATGGTGCTATTCTCTCTTTTACATGTGCCTGTGGCAAGTTTTGTCACTTCATTTCAGGAATTTCAGTGCACTCTTTCTTGACTTAAATGGAGACCATTTTGGAAATGTAAAATACGAAGTGTGAGAAAAATGTGTAGACAGTCACATCAATAAATATTTTCCAGAGTTACTACATTCATATAAGTAAACTGGATCTGCCATACATATTACTAGAAAAGTTCCCGTATGTACGATGTTTCTGTGTTATCACAGGAGCCAAACACATTAAAAATCAGAGACAAACCACTTTTCTGGAAGAGATCTTGAGAGGTTATCCAGTACATATTCTTGCCCCAAGGCAGCTTCAACTCTTCCTAAACCATGTCTGACAGATGTTCAGCTTACTGATTCTTAAAAATCTCCAGAGCTGAAAAGTCCATGTTTTCTCTAGGCAATTTATTCAAGTCTTTAACAATATTTACCATTCTTTCCTCTAGTATCTAATGTACATCTCCATTGCTGCATTTTAGGCTAGTTGATCTGTTCCTTTCCTATTTGAATTTGCTCCTGTCCTCTATACAATAATCTTTTAAAATATTTGAAGGCCATAAAAATGCTCTTCAAATGCCGCTTATCTACACTAAACAGACACACTCGTTTTTGTTTGTTCTCAAAAGTTGTGTTTTATAACCCTCTGATTATTCCTATCTCTTCAAGTGGTCAGCATATTTCCTGCAGGTACCCTAAATCAAGACAAAACACTTGAGATGAGTGAAATAAACAGAAAGTTTATTTCCTTTGTCTTCTATTTGATTGTCTTGTTTATACCTTCCAGGATGAAGCTTCCCTTTTGTCTTTGAAATAGCCCAGCATTGCTGACTCATGCTCAATTTATGATTCACTATAGCCCATGAATCCCTTTTCAGAAGAACTGTTATTCCTCATCCTATAATTGTGCAGACGGTTACTCTTACCTAAGTGGAGAACTTTTGATTTTTTACTGTTATTAAATTGCCTCCCAGTCACTTCAAACTGTCTCTTGAATTTAAAATAATCAGTTTGAATTCTAACTTCGTCATTCACGTGCTTTTTCAGCCTCTCTGAGCTTTGAATCATCTGCAAATATAGTAAGTACATTCCTTATTCCATCATCAGTTTTTATTATTGGAAGTGTTCCATAGACCTAGTCTTCAAATCAGTTCCCAGTGGACCTCACTGTTACATTCTTCCAGCTGAAGAGTTTATCTTTATGCATAGTATCCCAATCAGTTGTGTCCTTATCTTATGGCAATTTCAGGAAGGCCCTGGATTGCATAGAAGAATGTCATAAAAGACACTGTCAAAAACTTTAATAAAGTAAAGATATTTTTATTTTCAATACACAGGCCTGTCATCATGTCATAGGAGAAAACTAGGTTGTTTTGATGTGATTTGTTCTTGACAAATCCACATTGGCTGATTCTTATCCCCTTGTCGCCATCCAGATGTCTGAATATTGGAACTTTTTTTTTTTTTAATAACTGAAATTACATTGCCTAATCTACACTTCTTTTCATCTTTTTGAAGATAAGAACTATTGTTGCCTTTTGCTGTTTTCTGAAACTTTACCTGTCCTCACTCTGTTCTCAAAATAATTGCTGAGGGCTCTGAGATCACTTCAGCCAGTTCTCTAAGTACTCTCAGGTGAATTTCATCAGGACCAGTCAGTTTAAAAACATCCAGATTCTCAAAGTAGAATTAGACCTGTGCTTTACCTTTTTCATCCCGAGTTCTTACCCTTTCGTCGTTGATGCTAATTGTGTTAGACATCTAATCACAGCCACTGTATCAAGTGAAGACTGAAAGAAAAAACCTACATTCTGCTCTTGGGCCATCTGTGCACCATTGAGCCCTCTTGTATTTAGGCACCTATGAACTGTTTGGTAATCTCTGCTTTGTATAGTGGTACAATAAGGAAAGAAGAAGAAAGCACTGTTCATTTTTAATCTAATTTTAGACCTCAGAGGGAAGTGAAGAGTCTAATTTGGGCCAGACACATATGTCAGATTTATCACAATAATTTTGATCAATAAAAATTTTTGATATCTAGTTTAAGCATGTTCTTCAAGTGTCACTCTGTGGTCAACAGAAGACAGAAAGTCACTTCAAGGATCAGGGATTCTGCTCTCTTTCCAGATGACTGTGTTAGAAGAACACGTGGTGATGATACCAATGCAAGCAGACATTTGGGACTCCAATTTGGTGAGGATGTGGTGATTGGAAAGGCTTTATTGCATTTCATGTCCAGCATATCACCATGAGCAAATATGCAGGTTTTGTTCCAGTTGCATCATAAGCTTTAAGATTGCATTGCCTTAGCCCCATCTTTTACAAAATTTAATCACAATTTACATTCTGATTCTCAAGATGTTCAATTTTGTGCACAGAATTGTGTTTGACACACCACTGTGTTTACTATTTTTTTTTTATTGGGAATCCGAATTATGCAGGAATTATTCATGAGTGTATGTATGTATAGCGGTCAAAATAATCTGTATCTGTGCAAGAAAGAGAGTTGTCAGCAACCAAAAACTGGCCACAGCCCACTTCCTCTTTCATGTTCCAAAATAACTTCAAAATCTAGGAAAAAAATGTATTTTAGCCAGTTTTAAAATGGCTTCCCAAAGATTAGTTTTGAAATTTAAAGCAGCTGTCATGTAACCACTGTGGGGACCTAGCTGAAGCTCAAGTCTGTTTTACAGAACTAAATCTTATTCGTATCATCAGTGTAGTCAAACAGTCCAAACTTCCTGCCTCAGTTTCCCCAATTTTAGGGGCTTGTTTTTTGTGGCACTCATTCAGTTTCCATCCCCTTAAAAGACCATGTCTTCCCGTACATGTTCCTAGTGGCATGATGAGCATAGAACAGTGAATCACTGTCATACATTTGCTTCATGGTGGATGCCAAGAAAACCAATAATATTGTTTGTTGGTCAAAACAGACAGTAACACTTGAGTCATCTTTAAATGTTTAGTATTGCTTGAGTTCTTCAGGTCTCTTTTTCTGACATGACATCATGAACTTTTTTTTTTTGTTTGTAGAATCCGTGTTTCTTTCCTTTTTTTTTTTTTTAAAAATTTTCCCCTGCATCTGAGTAGAATTTGGTGTATGCCTTGTATATTATGCAAGTCTCTCCTCAGCTTGGCTACAATATAATATGACTGTGCATGTGTGTTAGTTGAGGCCAATGCGGTAGAGTCCAGTTGGAGGCCTGTATCTAGTGGAGTGCCTCAAGGGTCAGTACTGGGGCCTATATTATTCAATATATTCATCAATTATTTGGATGAGGGACTAGAGTGTACTATCAGCAAGTTTGCTGATCACACCAAACTGGGAGGAGTGGCTGACATGCCAGAAGGCTGTGCTGCCATCCAGAGACCTGGACAGGCTGGAGAGTTGGGCAGGGAAATATTTAATTAAATACAACAAGGGAAAGTGTAGAGTCCTGCATCTGGGCAGGAACAACCCCAGGTTCCAGTATAAGTTGGGGAATGACTATTAGAGAACAGTGTAAGGGAAGGGACCTGGGGGTCCTGGTGGACAGCAGGATGACCATGAGCCAGCACTGGGCCCTTGTGGCCAGGAAAGCCAATGGCATCCTGGGGTGTATTAGAAGGGGGGTGGTCAATAGGTTGAGAGAGGTTCTCCTTCCCCTCTACTCTGCCCTGGTGAGACCACACCTGGAATATTGTGTCCAGTTTTGGGCCCCTCAGTTCCAGAAGGACAGGGAACTGCTGGAGAGAGTCCAGCATAGGGCAACAAAGATGATGTAGGGAGTGGAGCATCTCCCTTATGAGGAAAGGCTGGGGAAGCTGGGGCTATTTAGCTTGGAGAAGAGGAGACTGAGGGGTGACCTAATTAATTTTTACAGATATATAAAGGGTGAGTGTCGTGAGGATGGAGCCAGGCTCTTCTTGGTGACAACCAATGATAGGACAAGGGGTAATGGGTACAAACTGGAACACAAAAGGTTCCACTTAAATTTGAGAAGAAACTTCCTCTCAGTGAGGGTGACAGACACTGGAACAGGCTGCCCAGGGGGGTTGTGGAGTCTCCTACTCTGGAGGCATTCAAAACCTGCCTGGACACATTGCTGTGTAACCTCATCTAGGTGTTTCTGCTCTGGCGGGGGGATTGGACTGGATAATCTTTTGAGGTCCCTTGCAATCTCTAAGATTCTGTGATTCTGTGTGTCAGTGTGTATGTATCTGTGTGTGTGTGCATGCAGGGACACACATGCATGTGATAGGTTCCTGAAAAAATAAAAACAAAGGAGGTTTTCCTTTGATGTCAGCTTGAATGATTACCCTTCACTTGATAAAGTCTGGCATGTACCTTGGTGTTTCATATGAACTGTCACAATAACCTGACTATAATGCAGATTATTGCCCCAGCTTCCTGAGGTTTGTGATATGTCTCCTTATTCCATTAGCACTGTCTCGTCTGCTCTCCTGATGCCACTGTTATGCAGAGAAGAGGTTTAGGGTGAGGTTCTTGATAGTGTTGAAAAGTCTTTTTGTATTGCACTCACTGTCTCTCCCCACTCTCATTTGCACAATACCTATTTATGTGTTTCTGCCTGTCTCGTCTCACCAACTGATGTATCTCACATGCAACTTGTCCAGCCTTATTGCGGAGGCTTATGAATTTAGTTATTAGGGGTTTCTTTTCAACATGATATAGTATAATAAAAAGGTTGTCTGTTTACTTCTGTGTAGTTCCTTATCAGTGTTTGAGAGGAGGACACTCATCCTCTGACATGAGAGTAAGAATCAGGTGGGCTAGTTTCTGGAATATCTGTAAGGGAGGGGTATTAGCCACAGATTTCCTTCTGGGCTGGTGAGGTCGTTTCTGCATTGTCTTTTTTTTTCTTTTGTTTTTAAATGTGATTCTTAATAAATTCCATCTATTTCAGCCTGTTCCTACAAAGAAGCAGTGGAACAGGAGTGACTGAACAGATGAACAAGAAAAAACACTGCACAGTATTTCCTCCTTTTGGTTCACGTAATTTTAAAGATATTCAAAATGTTCCTGTAGGAAACTTACATACCTTTATTAAGCAGGCATATGTAACCATAGTTTATGTTAATCTTTTATGGTATTGATGATATATAAATATAATATATATTACTGATATAAAATGACCATAAGTATATCATTTTTACTCCACATGCCATTAATAAGATACTGCATATGAGACTGATATAATAGTTTTATATTTATAATGCAGATGAAGTAGATTAGATTTTACCAAAGCACAGGAACGGGAGCCAGAAAAACATTACTCAGAATTTCTTTTCTCTACAATTAGTGCAAATAACTTAACTGCTCTGCTGCAATTTTCTGATCTCTGAAACAGGGACAGTAGCTGAGTGTTAGTCCTTGGCGAATGACTTAAATAAGACTACATCTCTATGTCTGAAATATAACATATCTTTGTAGATTTTTTTCTGTTGAGTTTCTTCTTTCATTTTTCACATAATTTATTTCAATTTGCTAAGTAACTACTTGGTATAAGCTTTCAAGGTTATATTGAATTATATTTATTTTTCTGATTGTATTTGAACTGGAATCTCTATGAACATAGGAAAAAAGTTCCCCCTTCAGACTGTAATTTGACATAGTTACAAATTTGCATATGGCATTATGTTAGTGCAATGTGTTCAATATCTTTATCTTTGGAAGTCTGAAGAGTAAACTGGAAGAAGCACTTTATAGATTTTGTTTTTTCTGCAACTATGGCGAGATACTTAAAAAAATTAATGCTTTGCTTTCTACTTTCTGTTCTGTTACTGTAAGGCCTGTTTCAGGCACGATGATGGGCGGTTTCCTATGTGGTCCGAATGAGTGCTTTTACAAAGCTGGAATAAATTCATTTCCTTGGAGAGTAACTCACATTTTTGCTACATTCATTAGACAAAGCATAGATACATAGAAAAGGTCTGGAACATGCTGCATGTTTTACACCAATGTGCACCTGCCTTAATTCATTAGTTCTCAGATACAACCCATCATTTTGTCTAGATATATTTTGTACAATAGAATGTTCAAAATGCTTCCCCAGCGTAGAAATTGTCACTTGTTGGAAGGGGTGATGGTCAGTGTCCATGCTCAGAGACAGTGACGGTGGCAGACACCGATGGCTCACACTTCTAAGGTGAACCTGGTGTCAGTGGAAGCTCTATGTGGCTTAATCACATTGTGCTCCCCCTTCGTTAGTGCGAGAATCACTGCCTCAGACTCTGCTGGCATGGTAACAGGGTGGCAGCTGCCATTTTAGTTGTCACTTGAGATTTAGCCCAGGAACGTTTTGAACTTAAAACCAGAAGTCTATGCAGCTTGAGCTGAAAAGAAAGTGTCTGTAGCCAAAAGAGAAATAGTTTTATAGACCTTCTGTAGACTGGGCAGCTGAGACAGGTTGATGGTATTGCCAAGAATAGTTGTAGCCTCAGTCTAAGTGGAATGGATACATGGTAGTGTCAGGCAATCTGGCACTACTTATCCCCACGCTTACCAGCATCGTATTGTGGGAATTGGGAAGGTAAATGCACATTTGGCGGATTACACTCTTTTAGTAAACCTAGAGTGAATATCTATTAGGAGTTGATTGCAGAACATATAGCTGCCAATTCAGCTCTATTAATCAACACGCAAACACCCACACCTTTCAGCAATTAGAAAACTTGCAGAAAGTAATGCTTCTAGTGGTGTCTATAAGTCAAGAGCAAACAAACAATTATTAAAATTCTTCCACAGTAATGGAAACTTATAGTGACTCAGAAGCAGTAAGTGAGAATAGATAGTCTAGCTCCAGCCCTAATGGAGAAGGATTTGTGCCAGCTAGTAATTTTCTGCTTCTTTCAGTAAAATAAGTGTGTGTACCCTGAGTTGCAGGCTGGATAACTAATGCAAGCTGAATCACCTATGCTCTGAAATCTATGCACAATCAAATGGCAATTTCTTTACTTACTGACATAGTCACCCACACATATGTTTTTATAATCCTCATTGACATTAATGGGAAATATACTGCTATGTGGGCTTGTAAGGCAGACACTGAGTCAAAAACTTTTCTCATCTTTCCATCCTTGTTAGGCAGAGGTGGAAAACAGTTCTTATTACTAGATCCTCACACAGATTAAGACAAAAATGTGCTACTTTTTCTCCCTTTACATATAATCCTGGCTGAATGCAGGACATGGGTTGTCATGAGTTATATAAATGTCTCTGCCCTCTCTGGGAAAAAGTAGAATGACTCATTTGTATGATACTGTATTGACATATTACTCCATAGCAATATGTTTTATTTTTCAACAGGAAAGCTGATGTATGCAAGGTATAAGTTACATACTTTTTATTGGAAGAGTTCCCTGGATCCCTCACTGGAGCAATTTTACTTGTTTTCCACTACTCTTGGAAACCTTAGCCTGAAAAATAAAAAGATTTGGAAGAAAATATATGTACCAGTAGTTGGGAAAGTTAGAGAGGACAACAGCAATAATTATGAACCTCTTTGCCTGACATTGGCCTCAGGAACAATAGTGAAACAATAGATGAAGTTCAAATTAATACAGAATTTAAAGAGGTTACTTTAATTATTTCCAATCAACATCAGTATATGCTAATAAAATTTGTTAGCCTAGCTTGCAAATTCAGAGAAGGGCAATGAAGCTGTTGAGGGGCCTGGAGCACAAGTGTGATGAGGAGCAGCTGAGGGACCTGGGGCTGCTCAGCCTGGAGAACAGGAGGCTGAGGGGAGACCCTATCGCTGTCTACAACTGCCTGAAAGGAGGTCGCAGCATGGAGGGGGTTGGTCTCTTCTCCCAAGTAACAAACAATAGGACGAGAGGAAATGACCTCAAGTAGCACCAGGGAAGGTTTAGATTGGATATTATGGAAAATTTCTTCACAGAAAGGGTTGTCAGGCATTGGAACAGGCTGCCCAGGGAAGTGGTGGAGTCACCATCCCTAGAGGTGTTTAAAAGACGTGTAGATGTGGTGCTAAAGGACATGGTTTAATGGTGGACTTGGCAGTACTGGGGTAATGGTTGGACTCAATGATCTTAAAGGTCATTTCTAACATAAACAATTCTATGATTCTATAATTCTGTCATTTGGTCTCAGCATCTACACATCTGACTCTAAAATGAGTGATTAGAAGGTACTATAATTAATTAGTGCCTGTTGGTAGAAGACTGTAATCAGAATTCTCAGGATAAAATATTGATCTTTTTAAGCCAAAATAGAACAACTATTTAATTCCATACCTGATATTCCAGACTTTTTTTTTGTGTTGTGTTTTTTTTTTTTGTTTTTGTTTGTTTTTTTGGTTTGAGTTTTTTTCTGTATTTCTGTGACCTCCATTTGTAACTCCATAGTGTCACTGTTGATGCTAATAAATCAGCACCCTTGAAAATGCTGTTCATCAAGATAATGTATACTTATTTCACAGTATTCAGAAAAAAAAAGCAGAATGGGAACCTTTGCTTTTTAGTAATACCTCTGAGTTTATAAAAACAGAACCAAATTTTTAACTCATACCAAAATGTGGTGGAAATATCCATGAGAAGAAAGCTGCATTGGTAGAGGTGTGTGCACAATCTGGGATTCGATTTTTCTGGTTTCATTTGTCTACGCATGAGGTATCTATATAGCCTACTTATGCGAGCTACTCACCATCACTGCAGTCAGGGATGAGAAATAAGCAGGACAAGGAGGTCGTTCACCCTAGTACGTCCAGGCAGACCTACCTGGGTAGCTTCTCCCTGGCAAAGCAAGGAGTATAGATACAACAATATCCACCAGTCCCTAATTTCATTATCTTTTAAAAGTACTCAATAGTTTGGAAGAGTACTTAGCAAGACTTCAAAGAATTACTACTCACTTTTTTGTGTTTTCTCTCTAAATGGAATGGGGCTGGGAAAACGTTTTTTCCATCAGCCAGTACCTGTATCTTCCAAAGTGTATAAATGCAGCCTTCACAAATGTGCAGGCACATGAATGGACTTCTCTGCTCTTTGATTCTTCTGCCTCAGCCAATATTTCTTCTACCTGTGCAGGTTTTCATGATTTAATTTTAAAAGTATATGAGAGCTATGTCTACATCACAGATACATTATTCTAGTTTTCACAAATGCTGTGAAGAATTTTAGCCTTGTTATTTTTTGTATGACTGTGTTCTTAGCTGGAAAATGTAGTTATTATTTCCAGTAAGCAGTAATCTTTCCTTCCTTAATTTTCATGATTGTAAGCATGCCACTATACAAGAAGTTTTTAATGCAAATTATTAATTTTCAACTAATTTGGCAGCAGGTATTTTCAAGGATTCCCTTGTTTTCATGTTTTTATTTAAAAAAATAAGCTGAGTTGAAATGTATTTGAACCTCACCTCTTGCTTTTGAAAGCTTCTATATACTAAATTAATACACAATTTCTTTATCTTGATGGCGACTCCCTCATTTTACAAGTTGGAGTACAGGTTGTCCTTTTACTGAAGTATTTTTTTCAGTCAGAAGCTGTCTGCTCTGTAAAGCATGAAATATTTTCTTGTGTCTCACAGGGGTATAAATATTAGACCAAAGTTTTAGTCCATACTAGAACTGAAAATGTTATATGCAAACATTTTGCTGAATTTCATTTTTTTTTCTTTTTAAACTTTAGCTGTATTAACACTTCCTTTGTTTGCTTATCTATAGCCATTCATTTCAAGTATTGTTGGTATGAATGCTCCCCATACAGATATTTATATGAGGAAATTTATTTGCAGAACTATACCTATTTACTAATTGCTACTTTCTTGGGGATCCTTACCTTTTTCCACCATTTCTAAGAAGAAGAAGTTGTAGGAGAGAAGAACAAGGATAAATAGAGGGAAGATAATTTGTAGAATCAGGGCAAATAAACTTTTTATTTTATGATATTGCTGAATCTATGGAAAACTGTGAAGAGTCACAAGTCTGAGATTATCAGAAACAGCTGACTAATTTCATTTGGAAGCAAAGACTACTAGAATTTATTTTGTTAATGGTTCAGGATAATAATTACTTGGACTACGTGGCTAATCTTTTTCTCTCTCAGGTCAATAGAAAGTTTCCTAATAATTTAAGTAGGAGTTGACTATGACTACATATGAGTAACATGATCTGCATTAATTTTATCTTAATGCGTTTGTGTAGGTAAAAAAAATGGACAATATATTTTGGAATTAGAACACTGAAGTATGGAATAGCTTCTGAGCAAGTTATCTTCTGAAGTTAGTAATCATCTATTTCATCATAATGCTTCAAATTATGCCACCATAAAAACTCAAAGTGAACTTAAGGCTTTCAGTGACCATGGCATGGAGATCTAGGCCCTCTCAATGCAGAAAGTGTTCTCATATTCAAGCCATTAATCTGTAGTTCCTGTAATCCAGAATAAATTATACTGTGGACATGCTTGAAGTTGTAGTAGCCTTGCTTTTGAAATTGTAGAATTGGGTTCTCTCAGCAATTGGAATATCTGAGAGATACTTGTCAGATGTCCCAAATCCTCCTGATGAGATTAAAATTGGCCTCTAATGACAGGAAAATCTCCTCCTGCAAGTGGTGAATACAACATTCTAAATGGACGAATTTACTGAAGTAATTTGTAAATGTTTATTTTCTCTTCCATTGCTGATACGTTGCATAACAAAATAATATATGTCAAGTGATTCTACAGGCTACTTTTCGTTTTCTGGTAACACACGTTAAAGTTTCTAATCCAAAACTTTATTTTCCACTGTCTTAGGAAAAGTCCCACTGTTATTGGTAGCTTATTATCAATCATGGCTGTATCCTGTGAACATAAATGTGGCATTCATTTACATCTTTCTGGTACTTTGGTCCAAGAACATCATGAGCCGTACAGATGGCATTATTTGCTCCACAGCTCATCTCCTTGACATGTTCTGGATCTGTGCTCTATTTCACTGATGGGTGTCTTTGTGGAAAGGTTATGTTCTGCCAGCATATTTATAAATGCCCCCTCTTCCTTCACACTTACTGAAAATTGATTGGTGTGGTAAACAACTGTGCCCATTTCAGCCCAGTATTCCTATTCACACAATATAAGGCAAGGTTATACCCTTTGGCACTATTGTTCCACAGACTTGTGGAATAGAGCCAAAGGGGGATACTTTTTCCCCCAAAGGAAAGAAAGTTAAAAACTACGAAAGACTGGTGGGGGGCAGGGGTGGAATTAAATGTTTTTACACAGTATGATCACAGAATTACAAAATGGATGATGATCTGCACTTGTGTCTTTGTTCTCCAGAATATCTTCCAGACAGCAGTATGTATATGGGAAGACAAGGGGGAAAAACATACCAGGAGAAGACAGCAAGCAAGAAGACAAAAAAAAAAAATCTTTGATAATCATCAGATTGCAATCAGCTAAGAAAAAATATTTTTTCCTAACAAATTCGTGTTTCCAAATCTCAGTCTTCCATAATGTGCTATCCTCTCCCATAATAAGACAAATCTGTTAGCAAAAAAGCTTTTTATGTATTGAATTTTTGAACTTTGCATATTAAAACTGGTGACCACTTGACAGTAAGTGAAAAATATTGCACCTTCCAATGAAGTGACACATGGAATGTGACATGGCACTGGCGAGAAAAGGCACAACTCCAAGAAGAATCTCTGTCATTCTTTCATAATGATATCAAAGATGTTAAAAGTCCTTTCATGTACAAGTAGAATAACAACTGTACAGTTATGTGTTACAGGTCTGGAACCCAGACTCTCTAGCTTTTCTGTGAATATACTATAGAGAAAAGCGGCTATGATTGGGAACATCTTATCCTTCCATAGTTGTATTTTTTAGGGAAATAATGGACCCCTTTTAGTTCTTTGAAAGGACATATTGAGAAGATCCTAGCCCTGAAGACAATTTTGGACTGTCTGCAACCCTGAGAATCCAATCTGCTATTTTGTTCTGCAAAGTTTGTCTTTTTAAAACTTAAGAAAAAGGCATGAGGAGGGAAGAATGGTCCCATCATAATTTGCTTATGAAAGAACTCTAGTTTAGCACCATGATTTGCATATTCTGTTCTCTTATTTACCAGATTAAATCATAGCACAGTTCCAGTCTTGATCTAAAAGACTGTCTGATTCAGGTTTGCACAGAACTTCTTTGTTTATCTCTTGTCCATCATTCTTCTCTCAGGTTTTTGTGACATTTTGTGAAACTTTTGCCTGCTTCTCACATTTATTTTCAAAATGAGAATGTAGCTATTGGCCCTGGTTATTCAATGGATGCCTAGAAATGCAGTCAGTGCCTCTCATATGCTAAGCTCGGAAGCCTTAACCTCTATAGTCTGATCGTATTTTGCATCCAGTTTTTCCAATATTGCTGTTAACACCTTTCTATAAATGAAACTTGGCTTTAACTGATTATCTCATTTCACTAGCAGAATTGTTATTTCCTCCCTGCCTTCCTCCCTGCCTTCCTCCCTCCTCTGCCCCCTCCCTTGTTCTTGGTCTCTTTCTCTCATCTCAATATCTAGGGAAACACAGGAGACTCAGCATATGTCAATGCTGACCCTTTTGGTTTGGGATACAGAATGTGGGGTTTTGAAGAGGCAACAGAAAGACCTTCGGGTGGACCCTGCACATTCCTGATCCCTGTGGTGCCACTGGAAATGATGAGCATCTTTTTAAGACTGAATAGACCTAGATGGGCATAGAGGAGTAGGACACAAGGGATTAACTCAAAAGGTAGGGTCAGAGACAAGATAAGGTTTATAAAACATAGAGATTAAAGAGAAAAGAATAAGATTAAGGAGAGAGACACTCTTACAAATCAGAACAGTCAGGAGTGAGACTGCTGCATTCTCCTCACTGAAAAGCAAGCGCTCCCCTTATTCAGAAATGTTCTGAAGTTATAAACAGTGCCTTGAACTCCTCCAGCCTCCTTTCTTTTAACCTTATCCTTCTAGTACACCCTATGTTATGTCCATCAGGGAGATCTTTGACTCTTTCAAAGGCAAGTGGCTTAGTTAGAAAAGAAGCGGTGTTCTACATACACAGAGCACAGCCTGCTTGCTACCACAGTCTCCTTTAATCCAATCTAAACTGAAAAAACATTTGTTTCTTTTTATGCTCTGGCGCAGTGGAACATGCTGATTATCAATACAGGGACGATGTTTTCAACACAAGGCAACTATGGGGTTCACTGTGTACGATTGTGACTGTTTTGCAAAGATCTCTGCTCTGTGACATTTATGGACACACTCTCACCAGGTGTAGTTTCCAGGGCTTCATTACTTTTACTGTAGTACCTTTGCTTACCTGGCCCAAAGGGCAGTGGTGCTGAATTCTTCTTAATATCTAGGAACTGTCTTCTGTCATTTCATTAGCATAGTGGGGGTATGATCCACAAGAAAGCTGGCAGTAATGCCATGGTAACAGAAATGCCTATAAACAGGCAAAGGGAACAATAAATATTTCTAATTCTAAATCAGAAAATGAATGTTCATACATATTACTCACATTTAAATTCTATTCTGAAGATCCATTTCTAACTTGATCTGTCAAAACCAGGGTATTTGGCAGGCTTTAGATTTAGACTGCAAAATTTGTTATATATGTTAAATATTCCTGCCACAACAGTTACTCCATTTAAACACTGTAGGATCATATTGCTTTAACCCACAATGACTTAATCCTGCCTGTAGCCAAGAAGAGGTCTTGTCACTGTGGAAGGATCCGAAGAACCAATATCTACCAATTATTGCTTTAACTGGTTTAGTGCAAGGTGTATAATTTCCTCTTGATGTTCTCAATGCTGTGTCTGTAGTTATAAAAAACAGAAATAACAACTCCTAATTCTCGCCAGCTCATGCCATTAAATAGCATGGTCAAAAGACTTATGGAAAATTTGAATCAAGGACATGAATGTTTTATTGATGATCTTCAAAGACACAGTAATGTCTTTTGTCATGGGTTCTTTAACCGAAATATAGTTCCCAAGGCTGTTGTATTTGCAATACAAAGCAAGTCTTCTTAATCAGCATTACCACTGCTTTAACACAACAAGCATAAATTGCACTGTAGGCCCTTTGAGGGTAAGACTATAGCCTAAACTGAGACTTACTCATAATTTGAAAATGAGAAACAACAGGAAAAGTGAATCTGACTGCCTCTTCCCAAACCTTTTCCAACTATACTCCTGGACAAAATGTTTTATTAGAGAAACAAACCAAAGAAAACAATAATTGAATTTCAAAATGTGAATATGAAAGTGTTATTCATATTTTAGTTTTCCTCTGCCCTATTTGGTAGCTCCTGTAACACCTCTGTATACTGTAGAAGTAAGGAATTATTAACAGAGATAGAGTAATTCTAAGCAAGCAAGAAAGGTTAATATCTAAGGCAGTTGGAAAAACAGTAATGTCATTTTATATCTTCATGTTTTCTTCATAATTGTCATCCTTTTGAGGAAGAGATTTTATGATGTAGCAGTAGCTATGTGATGGAATATTAATGTGTTTGCACACTCCTCTACTGCTTGATTTCAGCTTGATTTAAGGCTTTGGTCTCACGGTTTCTCTTTTTACTAAATTAAAATCTTCATTTCTACATGAGTTTCTATGACACAACCAGTAACAGACATTTCCATGGGTCTACTTTCAATATTTTTAAAATCTGTCCCTAAATTAATAATTTATCAGAGTTTGTGTCATCTGGCATCTGGAGGGATACAGATTCCAATTCAGGTACCTTATTTTAGTTTTCTACAAATGCTGTCGATGTCTAAGTGCCTGGCCACAGCCACCCATGCTGTGGTCTGTCCTGTGTTCACTGATCAGTTCATAGTGTCAGTCGTTTAAGTGCCTGCTGATCGCCAGTCCATTCCATATGACTATGTTCTAATGTCTAGTGAATAAATGGGTGAGGAAGTATTTGGGGATCTTTGAAAAGCAGATCACTTAGAGACATCCCAAGATGGATTCTTCTTATGTAGCTTTAGTCATCTGCAAGTTTGGCACCTAGCATAAGTCATTTGGCTAGACTCTTGAAACAGATAGGGAATGATAAATACCTCTAGGATGCCACCAACATCGGTGTCTAAGAAAGCCGAGACAAGAAAGATGGATCCCATGCATGACCACAGAATCTTATAGTATCCTTACTTTATTTTATTTGTTACAGTAACCCTAAAAAGCCCTCAAGAGCCAAAAGCTTTTCATGTTAATTTAGAATTAAAATTCTAATTAGAAAATGTAGAATTTAAAGAAAATATTATTTTTCATTTTCTGTAAGTTGATGATTTGTGGTATAGAATAATAGAATCATAGAATGCTAGGGATTGGAAGGGACCTTGAAAGTTCATCCAGTCCAATCCCCCTGCCAGAGCAGGAACACCCAGATGAGGTTACACAGGAATGTGTGCAGGGGGGTTTGAATGTATCCAGAGTAGGAGACTCCACAACCCCCCTGGGCAGCCTGTTCCAGTGTCTGTCACCCTCACTGAGAAGAAGTTTCTTCTCAAGTTTAAGTGGAACCTCTTATGTTCCAGCTTAAACCCATTACCCCTTGTCCTACCATTGTTTGCCACCGAGAAGAGCCTGGCTCCATCCTCATGACACTCACCCTTTGTATATTTGTAAACATTAATAAGGTCACCCCTCAGTCTCCTCTTCTCCAAACTAAAGAGACCCAGCTCCCTCAGTCTTTCCTCATAAGGGAGGTGCTCCATATTACAAGGTTCAGGGGCTGTCTAGAACAAAACAAATTAACTGATTTTTTTTGCACAGACCTCAGTTCCAGGTTCCTTATTCCTTAATGATAAAATGGACACAACAAAAGAAAAACTACTAGAACTAGAAAAACTACCAAAACTGTGTGGAAAATAATTTAAGAACAAAGTATGGCTGATAAGTGCAGGCAGTTTTTAAAAGTTGTATCGGGTACCTGACGAAATTGAGTTTTGCACTGACAAAAGGTATTTTCTTCAGTTAAAAAGCAATTCTGGCTAAGAGGGAGGTGAAGTCCATGATAAAAAATAATGGAAAAAATATGGAGCCTGATAGCAATGAATAAAATCAGTATTAGATAATGAAGAGAACTGATAAAGAAAACTAAAAGGATCAGTTGGAAATCTGTGGGTAATAGGACAAAGATAACAAGAATTTCTTTAAGCAGGAACAAAATGCTTACAGTATTGTAGGACTATTGGTGGTAAAATTGTTAATCTTAGTAGAGAAAAGGCAGAATTAAGTATATATGTCTGTTTTCTAAAAGAAGAATGAAATATTTTCTCTCACTTCCAAGGCAGAGCACTAAACAGCAAAACTAAATCTTTTTAAATCTACAGAATTAGACAATTCACAGTCAAGATTACTTGTCTGACTAAACCAACTTTTTAGCTAATCTAAATAGTCTGTGGAACTTCCAGAAGCCTTAAAACTAGACATGGCTGGATATTAACAAATAATAATCTTGGTGGCCTTGAAAACAATTTGCTAGTTAGCTTAAACCTTACTTAGGAAAAGTTTCTTGGTTGAATTGATCTAAGATTTAAATAATAAGTGATGCCAGTCAATACATTATGGAAACCATATTTTTTTTTCCAAATGATCCTGTGTCTTGCTGAGATCCTAAAATGTTTTCATAAAGTAATTGTCCTGTGGGAACAAGACTAGATGTTTTACAGTTTCAGAGACATCGCGTGCAGCTGGCAGATGTGACGTGGCATCCTTGGGCACAGAGTCAACCAGCAGCCAGGTGTGATGCCCGAGGTCTCTGAAATCACACAGAACCTCTATGTCTAGACAGACGGATTGTCCCCTGGTGCCCACGCTGAGTGGGATTCATCTGCTTCACTAAAGGCATCCAAAAATTAAGATGCCTGAGTTGGAATTAGATTCCTTTTAAAGTCAGCAGAGAAAATAGACACTTTCCCGTGTGCTTCAGCTGACCAAGCTGAAATGGCGTTCTTAGGGTGAGGTGAAAGATCACTCTGAGGTGCTGAATTTCCTTCCATCAGCTATGGGGAAAGACAGTGGAAATGAAATTAGGTGATATCAGCCCAATGCAGTACAAAAAGGATATTGACAATCTGGAAAGAGTTAGGAAAAGATCTATTGAAGCATTTCGGGATTTGGAACAGGTACTTTGTAGTGTGGAACTACAGAAGTGCAATCAATTTTGTTTGTCCATAAAGGTTAAGAGGTTACAACCTATGATTACATCTGAAGAAGAAGAATTTGATAGTAGGAGGCTCTTTAATCTTCCAGAATAAAAAAAAAAAGGTAGGGGAAAACTCTCTACAACATAACATCCAGCAGCTGAAAGCTTAAACTAGCACAAAGTAAGTGCAGAAATTAAAGTGCACATTATTTGCAATGGAGGTGGCTGTATGGAAGAAGCTGTGTGACTGTCACAGCTAGTGACTGTAAAAGCTTATCTCAGGATATAGAGGCTTCTCATTGCCTTGAGTGCATATCTAAATGATGTGCTACCATGCAAAGCGAAGAGATGAGCTTGGTTAAATTCCTGGTGAGATTTTGTGGCCTGGGATGCACCAAGCAACAGATTGAATACTCACGATTATTCATTCTGGCTTTGAAACCTATGAATTTCAAAATCTGTTTTCATAGGGTAGAAAAGAAGAATTGTACATTTATCAGTGTTGCTCCAAGTTCCAAAGAGGCCTGGGAGAAATTATTAACTAAGGCAAAAAAGAAGGTGAAGAATAGAGGAAATGATAAAGAGGGAAAGCGAAAAATAATTACACAGAATTTTCACTCCCACTGCCATCCATTTGGTTAAAATAATTTTTATTTGGTTTCAGATCTAAAATTTATATTTTGATTTATTTCCAATTTAATGTTTTTAAATTTGGGGAAAATATATATATATTTAATATATATATATGCATATTTATTTACTTGCCACTTTCTCTCTTTTTGCTTTCCTCTCTCTTTTTAGCCTTCCTTCTCTCACAAAACAAAACAAAACAAACAAAAAGTTTGGAAATAGAAGGGAAGGCTACTTTAAGTTTCTTAAAGAAGAAAATTATTTGTCTGGAAATTAAGTGAAATGCACATTTTCCTTTTCCTTCATGATATTACACACATAAAAGAAATGAAACAATACAATCACATTTTTTCAGAACTTATTGAACTTCGAAAAATTGATAAACAGTCATAAATAAATGGAAACTCATGTCCTAGTATTTAATGATGAAATGATTTTCTGATTTTCATCATACCCTGTACTTTTACCTTTTTTCTAGTACGTAGGAAAAAATTTACCGTAGACTTACATCTTTATATCTTTATATAGCAGCTGCTGCTGAAATGCTTTTATAAATGAGACCATTTTATAAAATAACATCTTACAGGAGATTCTTCTGTTTAGCTACCCAGGAATTCAGGCAGCTTTAGCCCACTTGGTATTATGTCTAGAACCTTTATATATATATTTTGCTTGCTGTTTACAGCCTTTTTATTTGTGTGCCTTTTTTTTCAGAGTACAGGTTTGTGGAGCAAGCAGCTGTTCATTTGTTTTGTCAGTAATGGAAAGAAGACTTGAACAGCTGATGACAGGTAATTTGGGCTGATGTTCAAGTTCTTATAATAGAACTGTGTAGAAAGCTATCACTTTATCTTACAGTGTCTGTGTACGTGTGACAAGACTTTCAGAACAGAAGAAGAAATTTGCACTTCACAGGGTAAATAATAAAACATGAGAAAATAGACAGTGGTGTTAAGAATGTCTTATAGAAAAACTACACGCAGGAAGCCATTTCTGGTGCACAACAAGGCGTTTTGCTGCTTGTACAATGAAGGGTTTGCGACTGGCATGCATTGGCACCTCTTCTATCAGTTTTTAGTATTTGTACAAATCTGGAGCCTGCTCAGAACATTTGTATTCTTTTGTTGGAAAATGAGTAATGTTACCTAACTATGAGGTTTTGGGAATTTCTAGGCAAATTTAACACGCTTTCATTTTGTCCAGTTGGAGCCTCATTTCCACTTGTCATTCACTCTCTGGAGATTTCTGATATATTTTCTGGCAGTTCTTTGACAGCTTCTGAATGTTTCCAGTAAATCATCCCTGTATGTTCATGGCTGTTCTCCGTTCCAGACCCACTTCAATGCAGGAATTTGTATTTCCATCCTCTCTCAAGGGAAGCTGTTCCTTCATGGCTTCCTGGAAGTGGCAGCTGTAGTAATTACAGTTGTCCTCTACTTCTGCCTCCTCTGACCTTGAAAATACCTCTTGTGTACCCATCCCTGTCCTCTGCTGCTTTTCTCTGTCACTGGCAACCCTCTTACTGCCCGTCCTGCCCAGAGTTCAGGGAGTTTCCTGTTACCTCTGTTACAGCAGTATTCGGCTCCCCACTGCCACTTTTTAATTCATTCTGTCAGCTTTCCTACCACTGCTGGCTTCAAAAGTTTATTTGCTGTAGGCAACAGAGAGTCCACATATGGAGTGCCTGGAGATGCTGTCCTGGCTGCTGCCCATGCCTTCTGTTAGTGTATGTCTCCAGTTGTTCAGTTGCTTCTTAGCTTTCTCACGAAGCTGTGAAAAAGCTCTTTTTCATAGATATCCCCATACATTTGCATTGCAGATAGAGTCTCGGTCATCGCTTGTGATGAGAGTAGCTCAGTGGTTTTGCTTAGCATCACAAAAATTAAAATAGAAAATATGTTATGAAGTGTTCAGGTGATAGTACCCTCATCAGAAGCCATATGCCACACAAGAATTGCAAAAGCTATTCATTTCAGCCAAATACAGAGAGCATGTAGTATATTCCTTATCGTTATTCAATATAAGATAATTATCAAGTATTCGGATACACAGAAATTTATTCTGTGGCTAGTCATGCCACTTGAAAGCTTCACACTTGCATAGTGAAGCGAACTCCAGGTATATATTGGTACTCATGCATTACTTATTTGTTCTGCTCCTCTCTGTACCTTCTTCTTTCCAATTTAAGTGGTTTTGGACTCATTGTGGTACATGGTGTGACTGAAAGGTCACTTTATAACCTGTTGCATCCCCTCGTTGTTTCTACACTTCTGGTACTATGTCTGAATGTAGCAATTGGATTAAGAAAGGATCATACAGCTTAATGATCTGGAATAGGGATGTGATTCTTGGAATGCAAAATAGAGGAGAAAATCTTGACATAAGCTAATGAAAAACTGAGGAGATAAAATAAAGAGGTACAAATAAAGTCAAGAGTGAAAGGTAGGACAACGTATAAAAGGCAAATAGACAAGTCAATAATTGATGACAATAAAAACCAGCTACCTCAGAAGTTCAAAGCCTATTTTTTGTTCTTTAAAGCTTCCCTCATTGGCCACTGCAAATTTAAAAGGAAAAAAAAAGTTCTTGGATGTTTTTGTCCTTGGTAATCTTCAGCATGCCAATATTGTCAATATTCAGACAAATAGCTTGATCAGTACAAATATTGAAGTTCTTACTTCCAAGTATAAAGGAATATTAAACCTATCTAGGTACATTTGTTTTTTATGTATTGCTGTTGATTTGATGTTGTGTTTTTATTCAATGTTCGGCAAATTACCCTTTTAATTTTAAACACACATAACCTCTAAAATTAAACAACTCTGTATTTCAGATCCTATAAATTGAACTATACAATTAATAATACATCCAGTGTATTATTTTTGAGGAACAGAGAGTCAGTTATATATTTTTTTGTGAGCTGTATGGGGATTTAGCCACCTACCTTCCATTCACATTAATGAGACTCCTGCAGAAAAATTGCCCTCAACAACGTAAGTTTTCACCCTTCAGTCTCAAGCCAGGCCTTCAATTACAACCTAAAGAACCAAACATACCCTGCAGTTATGAAAGATGTATGCCTGAGCATTCAGCATAAAGAGGGAAATATCAAAATAAGATTATTTGGCAGGAACTGGGGAAAAAAAACCAACTTATTTTATAAACAGCAGACAGGACAGATGGAACTAAAAGTCATGCAGCTGAGAGAAGGATCAAAGAAGAACAACTATTTCCTTGATGCAGGAAAGAGAAAGCAACAACAAAGTGTGCGGTACAGCGTGTGCTCCTGACATGACCGGGTCAGCCAGCAGCTTAGAGAAACTCCTGAGCAGGGCAAAAGTGGAGGAGCCAAGAAGAGTGAAATGCATTAATATCTTGAAAAGACAGAAAGAAAAAAAGGTGGGTTTAAAGTTCCTTCCCTATAAAGTTGCCAACTCTTAGGCTTTCTTTACTATTATGAAAGATATTAAATTATTTTAGTATTAAGGTGCTAGTAGCAGTAAGTCTGACGTTGTTTATTTTCTAAAGGAAAATGGGAAATCAATCTAGTGACAACATTTGGAGAAAAACAAACCTTCAGGCTAAAGAAGTAGAGTGGTTGTATGTATTTGGGAGGGTGGTGCAGAGGGAGAGAGAGAGAGAGAGATGGCAAGGAAGCAAGACAAATACATTTTAATCTACACTTAAATTATTCTAAACTCAATCCTATGATTTTTATAACCTGACTTTTTCAATGCTGGAGTTGCATTGATTGCAGAGTTTTATTGTGCTTAGCATTTTGCTTTTATTTTTTAAAAATATTTAAATTACTTTAGAAATTGTATTAGAGAACTGAGCAGGCTGGCTAATCCTCAGGTTTTTGGGATGGTGAGTTCCTATCCTGGACACACAACCCAGGACTCAGGTCTGGATGTCCTAGTCCAGATGTCACAATGCACTTGTGTATGTGCCCGTCCTGGTATGAGTTGTCCTTCCATAAAGCCCCACAGTGAAATGCACTGCACCTTCCCCCACCACCCCTCTGGCCATCATTCTGCACCAGAACGACTGTTAAGCTGGGATCCACTGGGTTCTTAAATGTGTATTACTAGGAAATAGCGAGATGGTGGCTTTAGCCTCCAAGATTAAATGTGTTTAGAAACAGTCCCTAGAGAACTGTTCCCTCAAGACATATATTTTAGCCTGTGCTTCACAGCTTCTTTTTTTTTTGAGGGAAAGAGGACTTTTAAAATAGATTTTAATGTTGTGTTGGTTTTTTTTTTTTCCTCAACCCAAATGCTATTCGAAAGATAAATTAAAACTTGAGTACAGTTACTTCATCCTGTTCCAGAATATAATTTTATTTTATTTTTATTTAATGTGTTTACATTGGTGGATAGGTAAATGATTGTAACATGGACCAGTTTCTCATTGATGAATGTGTCTAGAAGAATAAAGGAAGAAGAGAGGGCAAGAGGAATGGATGTTAAAGTGAGCAATGTATTTCAGTGTTCCTCTTGCTGTTCCATTAATGGTACCCATGAGAAGACCCATCTTACATTTCATAGCAGTTCTTTTTTTCTCCCATTTCCTCTTTCCTCTTCAGCATCATTTATAGAAAAAGTATGTCCCTAATATTTTCTATAGTCTTTGACTTGGCAATTCATTATTTGCCACAAACTATTTTTTTTTTTCTTAATGTTTCTGGAGTTTTACTTGTATTTTTACTGTCTGTGGGCTTGAAGCATAAATTATATAATGCATTTGACAGCGTAAAGCTTGCTTCCTTCTGCCAGTGCTCCTTTCAAATGACTCACAGATTATTCAGGTAAAATAATAATTATCTCCCAAGAATTAAAATAAAAATAATCTGTAGTGACTGTCACTGCTTTATCATAATGTTGGATAACAGGATAAGTTCAAATGAACATTTTTAGGTTTTTTTCTGTCTTGCTAATTTGCAGCTAAGATTACATTTCTGTGATTTTCACCTCCTGTGGCTCAAGAAGTCTGACATTTGTGCCTGCCTCCTGTGTTACTCCCCAGACTCATCCATGCACTTCTTATGCTGAAGTGAATATAACAAGAATACAAATTGAACAACAACAAAGCTGTTCAAGAGCATTTGGTCCTTGGAGAATAAGCTCTTTTCACATAATCCCGTTGTTGCTGAAAGAGTTGGACCAGATTCAAGTGTGGGTTTAGCAGAATGGTGAAGGAAAAGGGCTCTGGTGATTCTTTCCCACAATTCGCGTTATCCAGGAGCCCTCTCTTCCAGAGAGTGGTGCAGCACCTTGGCTATGTAACCTTCTTCTCTTGGAGGGAATATTTCACAACAGGGCTGTTTCCAAGGATCAATGTATGTATCTGCATCAGTATCTGTGGGTGAGCTTGGAAAATCCAAAGTCCACAAATTTCTATGCAGTCTGTTTCAATTACTTCCCATTTTTGTGTATGTTTGTACCAAAGTGGTGTGGCGCTGTGTTAGCAATGAAGTAGCTATGTGCTAAAATCAGATAGGAATCCAGATTACACAATGACATGCAATACAGCTTTAGTACTGTGGCATAGGCTGGTATCATATGGAAGTTTGCTATTATGTAAATTATCTCAGACTGGTGATAATTTAAAATGTCTGCTCATATGTTCAGCTTACGTGGGAATTTCTTTGTTCCCAAAACCAAGAATGTGCAGAAGAAGAAGAGCAAACCAAGTCTGATTAACATCTCTCACTAACACTGAACATGGTGCTGTGTGGGTGGCTGTTGGTGTAAGTCATTTGAAAGGATGGTCTTGAGTGTGGGTTTTAATCAATTCAGTTATCATTTTTCTAACTTTGTTTTATGACTGTTTGCCCTGCTGCAGTAGGTAGAACATCATCTGGAAATGGTGCAATATATAATTTTTCCCTGATGCTTTACCAGTGGAAGATGGACCTTACCCAAAGCTGTGTGTAGAGAGCTGTGAAATGTGACACTCGAATCTCTCAAAGAAATAGTTTTCTTCACTGAATGTGGATGCTGAAAATCAATTATATGTAGATTGGCTATGAGAGAGACAAGCTGTTTTGTTGATTTAGGCATGACCTGTGTGGTGACGCTTCATCTCCCACCGAACTAAATATTCTTTCAAATGACATATTAATGGGAGGGCATCCAAAATACTTGCTAGGCAAATGAATGTGTAATAGGCAGATGGTTTATTTGGATTTTCATTAATCCTCAGGGGATCAGAAAAGGGATTTATTTAGGATTCAGTAAGTTGTGGCATGCAGTTACCTGTATTAGTGTCTTGAAATACAGTAGGTTATAATTGCAGATCTGTTCTTTTCTTATTCTGCCACATTTCTAAAGCACTCTGGAAAATGCCAGCCAACTTTTCATGGAGTGGTGGGAGCACAGGTGGGGGTTGTTTAAGAAATAGGGCTGTAAAAGAGATGGTGAAGCAAATTACCCAATAATCCCTTCTCCTATTCTTAGGACTATTCAAATCTTTCATCCCACATCAAATTCCTTTTATTCAAAATTTGGCATATAGACCATAACACATGTCTCAGAGGGTGGAATAAAACATATCTTGTAAGCCAACCTACATAACTCTTTTTAATACATGAAATGTATTTTGGAATGTCTTCTCTTTACTTGAACATATTGTGCTGGGACAGAAACTTCGAATACAATACTGTACAGGTTTGCTGTTCATGCCGTTAGCTTTGTATGCGTCTGGTCAAATGTCCTCAGCATATGCACACTCTCTGCAGCTGGGAGAGTGAGCCACAGATGTTACATTTATATAAAGACTGGCTTTTCTCCACCTGGTTCCCTAACATACGGATATATTTTTTTCCTTCATGAGCATGAATGGGTCCCTTTGATGCTACTGTATATTCTGCATGGAGAGGAAAAGGAAATTGAGTTTCACTGAATGCTGGGTTTTGTCTGGAACACGTTTCTGCTGGGGAGAATTGAACTATTTCTGAAGTATTTCAGAAATTCAATTCATGTGCTCTGTAGACCAATAGTCCTGCCACTGTGTGATCCACTGACAGCAATAGTGGACCAAAATTATTCCTGTCTATGGTACAGTTAGAAAATCAGCAAAACATTTAAAAACTGAATGTGTCACTTGGGAAAAATGATGACATCTAAATTCTGTAGAATTCAGGAAAACTTCTTCAAGGTTGCTTGTCGTTGGATTTGTACCAGCTGTTACATTTTTTTGGGGGAAAACCTTGCCTCACACACCCAGAGTTCTGCCACTGGGAAGGCACAGCAGGATCACATATTTACTATGCTTGCTGCTTAGAAAATCTCTCTCCTGAATCATTTAGAAAACAATCATTCATACACCTAGTATCTCTCTAGAGCCCAGGTTTTTGAGTGAACTTTCCTGATTGTATTGAGTTTTGCTAAAACTTGTGCAGTGATGTAGGGGCATGGCAGTAAGAGTACACTGAATCAGTTCATTTTTCACAGTGACAGGCGACTGGATAAGTCTATGGAGAAGACAGATCACAGGATTTTCCTCCTACTGACTTGTAAGTCCTAGACAGTGCAGTGTAAGTCTTGGCTTCTTTCCTTTTGGTTTCATGTACATGACTTAGCTTGTACAGGCAGACTCCTTGCCAGCTCTCTGGATATTCTTGGAACACAGGAGATGTCTGCTTGCTCTCCCACAGGCTGGGGGTAGACTAATCCTTTGCTTTGATAACTGATGGCCAAATCCTTTAATGACTGACTAGGCAGAGGAAGAGCTACAGGTCTGTGCTTAGAAATGTCCTCAGATTCTGCATCTGAGTCTCACAGAAATGACAAGTGGCAGCTCTGAGATAACTTTTCTTTGCTGGCAAACCCTGTGAGTTGGCACTGACATCTCTGTGCTTGGTAACTCATCCAGTTGTGAGCTACATCTCGGGGTGGATAACTCTCCTCCTTGGTGTCCATAGAGATATCTGGAGGTTTCAGCTAACACCAGCACTTTCTTAGCTGTCTCTGGGCACCTGACTTTAAGCTGGGACTGTGCTGATCCTCACTGTGTAGACCCACTGCTGACTGCTTGCCATATGGCAGGAGATCATCCATCATTAGTTATGTCTTATGACATATTATCCTCATTTTCTATGCAGTCACCTTTAGTGCTCCAGCCTGTAATCAATGTTGTCCAGAATACCAGCAGCATGTGTAGGCATCTTTGTGAGCCAGGGCATAAAAATGTCTATGAGTCCCTGGATTTAGAAGGGAACCTTTCCACCATTTGTCACTTACCACTCACTCAGTTTCACTGTGAGCGATGTTTCTGCATGATATGTGAGCCATAGCTGTATGTCACATCAGTAAAAAAAGTGGGTTATCCCTGCTTCAATGTCCCTTATTGTGATTCAGTTTTCATAATGAAAGGCACTACTGTTCAACAAGCAGCAATGTCACTGGTCAGTATTTGATTTAAACAAAAATTTTGAGACCATAAACTGGAGAGGTGCTCAGTCAAACAATTGTTCAGTTAGCAGATGAAAATACTAATATTATACAAATACCCTGTAAGCTAGAACTAACACTGGAAAAGCAGATATATATTTGAAGCCAATGATTTTCATTTGCATGAGTACATAAAGAAGGATATTACTGAAAGTAATAGAGATTAAGGTGCTGAGAGAAAATAAAAGCATTTTTTTTTTAAACAAAGGGCTGTTTAGAGGAGGAGGAACAATCGGTTTTACTCTTTTAATCTGGCAATAAGAAATACAGTACTTGGCTTGTCAGCATTTGATCTCAAAATTCATTTTAAGGATTCAGGAACAAAATCTTCACATGAACCAGAGCAGCTTCTGCTTAAGTGGGGAGTTGTTTTTCCAGTTGTTTTAACAAGCAATATGTAATATAAGTGCAAGTCTCCAGAGGTCAATAGTGTTTGCTGTAGTTATCAGGAGAAAATAGACTTCATGGTGAGCAGAGAAAACAATTCTTTTAGTATCCATAATATTATTTTAATGTTTGATAAAAGATTCTATACACACACAGGTATATACACATGCACACACACATGCACATGTATGCAGAGATATTAGTAATATGCTTCAAACAAAAACCTTTCCTGCCTATATGACTTCACAGTATATTTAGAAAGCTACAGAAAATCCAGCAGCAGAAAGCAAAGAGAGAAAAAAAAATATGGTGTCTTGTAAGCTAAAGTGAAGTAAATTATTGTGTCTTTCACTTCTCACCACGAATACTGCCTGGTATATGGAAAAACTACTGTCAGCCTGAGAAATGGTGTCAGCTTCTGACATCACTCAAGCCTGTGACAAACCTCCCATTGGCTTGCAGAAACCAGAATTACATCCATTGTTTTTCACATGGCAAAGTACACCTACAGCAAAATAAGCTTTCAGAGCCCTAGTCCATCTCCTTTTGATTATCATTACTTACTCTGCCTTATTGTAGTGAAATCTTTAAACAATGTGTTACCCTTCATCTCAAGAGGAAAAAGTTGTATGTGTTTCTTTAGAATAAATCTGTTGTCTCGCATAACACTATCAGTAGAGAACCTGAAGGGAAAAAGTTTCCCCTGAAGCCTAGCCCAGAATTAAAGAGAGGTTGTTTTAGAATATCCAGTAAAGCTATTCAGGAAGTTCTGTATACATATGCTATTCTTAATAAATCCTATAAAAACCTGTGAAATCACTTTTATATATATATCTGTATTGATACTGAAGTCTTTCAAATATAATAGTAACAAATAAAGGTTTATTCTTTGACCTCTCTTGTTGGTTTGGCAAAAAGCGCTATAGAGACAAATTTCAGGAGCCAATCTTCAGCAGAGGAGAAAGGTTGTTATTGTTTGGAAAATACAATATGGTCAATACTGTTAAAAAGCAAGTGTGTGTCTAAATTGAGTACTCAGCATTATTGGAATACTACAGATTTCCCCTGGAAAGCTAGTCCTGCATCTGTTTGATTGGAACCTGTGGTCAAATACTTGAAGAAATTCTTAGCTGGTTTAAGTAGGTGTAATGATCCTGACTACAACAGATAGCTGGCATGCAGGAGAATTTACTGTTAACTTTTTGAAAGCAACCATTTCATTTATTCTTCAGCTCTGAACATTTATGTTCCAGCTGGTCTCAAAAAAACACATAACTGGAAGTTGTAAAGGCATGCTGGGGGGAAAAAAAAAGTGGCAGGAAACTTGGCAGGAAAAGAGACAGTGAAAACTTGAAGCAGAAACTATGGCAACCTGAATCACTTGTTGGATGACATGCACAGGATTTTTTGCCAGTGACACCTGGAGGACCAGGGTTTCACATCAGCAATGCTGTCTTACAATGAAAGAAATGATTCTCCCCCTTAACTGGGCATGTGAGAGATGGCATCTCAGACAGCATCCCCACACCTGCTCTTTGTAGCCCCGTGATAAAAGAAGGACACGGACAAATATGGAGGACACTGTTGGTCAGGAGGCTGGAGCATGAAGTGTGTGAGTGCCTAAAGAAGGTAGATCTGTTCACCTTGCAGAGGACAAGGCTCTGGGGTATCCTCAGACATGTGCAGCAATAGGGTGAGAAGCGAAGGTCAAAACCTGGGGTACAGGACATTCAGATTAGATTGAAGGAATGGGTTCTTTTCACCATGGAGGTAGACAAAGACTGGAAAAGAGGTTGTTAATGCTCTCTAGAGATATTTGAAACTCAACTGGACAAAGCCCTGCAACCTGATCTAATGTGGCTTTGCCTTCAGCAAAGATGACCTCCAGAGGTCTCTCCCAACTTGAATTATTCTGTGTTTCTATGATACTGTTCAGTTTACTTAGATTATTCTCTTTGTTTTCGAAGAGGAGTGACAGTTTCTGAATGCATCCAGCTGTTGATTATATGCTTCAGGGGGCAAAGTTAATGGAGGATCTGCAGCCCTTTTAGCCCCCTGGTAAACTCAGGCCTCAGTTCTTATTGTTTTCTACCTTTAGCTGTTGTGTAGCATTGCTGATCTCATAGAGCAGCTGCTGTGAGTGGAGTGAAAAGCAATTGCTGCATATACTTCATACGGCTTGTAAAATGATTTGGAAATTACTGTTGAGAGGTGAGCTGCTACTTTTTTATCACTATAGAGAACCTCAAGACGACAGATCCACAGCCCTTTTTTTTTACCCCAGAAATAGTGCTAGTGCTACAATGATAACCCAAGTAAGATGGAGCTCCAGATGACACACCTGACTGTTAAGATGGGTCCATGGGAAAACTTGACAAGAACTTGAAATAGAAATCCCTAAATATCAAGAAAACACAACCAACTCAAGAAACCCACTAAAATTCTAGTGTATAAACAGATATGAAAGCATGATATAAGCTTAGCTGATGAAGGAAATCCTACTGCAAGTAGATTGTATGCTGGTACATAAACTGTTTAAGAGGGAGCCTCTGCCCTCCTAAATTCAGACTCTGAGCATGGGATTGATTCTTTTATTCCAAGATCACAGTAAGTGTCCTTTATGCATCCTGGTTGCCTCAGGTTTTATTTCTTTTCTCTACCTTTTAGGCAAGAGTGTCCATATACCTCGTGAAGAGGGCCTGGAGTTTTATTAATTAAAATTTCAAGACCTTTGAAAATGAGAAAGAGTATTATTATCAAGGATTATTTAAACTACATTTTTTGTGAGGTTAAAATACAGTCCAGCTGAGAACTGCAAGCCAAAGCCTTAGTGAGAATAGTCAACCAATGGGTTTTCAGCCAGTAGGCTGTCAAATTAAAATTACACTTTGCAACAGTAAATTCAGTGCTGATAAATCCTTGTGGATTAAATGTAGGAAGCTGAAAAAATAAACACTTATTTTTCTCATCCAGGTCATTTGCCTTCTTGTTAGGATTTTATTTTCAAAAAAATCCAAAACTGAACTCTCTATGTGAGACGTAAACAACTGCATAGGGAAAAAAGTAAGTACTTAGCAGCAGTGAAGTTTGTCCAAGGATTACCACAGTGAATAAAACCAACTTCCCTTTTAAAAGCTGAGTGTACTATTTTGGGAATGTGACCCTTTTCCATGAATAAATGACGTGGTGACATTTACAGATAAAGCAAGATTTAACTGCTATGAAAGGAGATGACAAATGTCAGGATGTCAGTAATGATCTGTGAACATAATGGTCTCTCACCAGAGCACCGAGTAGATATATAATGTAACTGTCGCCTGCTAATGCTGCCATGGAAGAAAAGCAAAGCAATATGAGGAAGATCAAAAACCTCTCTGGAATCAACCTTAAAGTCTGATTGATAGGCATTGGCACAACTTAGCTAATAAATTATACTGCTAATGACTTACAGGTTTTACCTTTTGCATATTACTATTACACACTGTGAAATTCCTGTATAACTTACAACTGTATTGTGTCAGAGGATAAAGTGTTGGCCATCAAAATGACTTTCTGACAGTTTCTTTATGCTTGCTCGACTACCAGGGCTCAGCTGTTGAGAAGGTCTTGCTGGAGCTGAATGGATTTACAGCAACCAGAGCTGGTCCATGGAGCCCATGTTGCTGCAGAACAGAGCAAGATTTTCACTTGGCATGAATTACCTGTAGGAAAGACCATTAAGACCTCCTGCCCGCGTTCCTGCTCCAGCAGGGGGATTGGACTAGATGATATTTTGAGGTCCCTTCCAATCCCAAACACACTGTGATACTGTGATACTGTGTGCCCACAGCAGGGTTGTCATCTTCAGGTATTGTCAAGTGTTATGTCTCTCAGTTTTTCACATCCTGGCACACCGTATGTAGGCCTAGCCTTGTGATTGCTGTCAAACTTGCCTTGTTGACTTTCTTGGGAAATCTAGAAATATGGTAGGAAAAAAAAAAAGAAAGCCTGGCATTATTTACACAGTTATCTTCAGATGTTTTCTCAAGCAACTGCCTCTCACCTCCGGGCCCCAAACCAAATCCTCATTTGTCTCACATATTGAGTGCTTTCTCCAACTGACAGTTCAATTGATTCCTGTTTGCTATTTAAAGTGAGGAGAGCGTCTGGAAATCTGAAGGTTGAAAAATCCTGAGACCTAAGCACAGCTTAGTGTGGAAGGCAGGGAGTTTCTCTGCATGAGCTCCCCAGCCTCCTGGCAACTTCACAGCGCTCGGCTGTGCAGTGGGTTTTGCTTTCTTCATGCTTTGCTTCGACAGTTAGTCGACCTTTTCTCTGAATAGGTTAGCCTGCCACAGGGCTTGCATTACCCAGAAGACCAAGGATGTCTTCAGAGTGATGGTGAAATTGTGATTGAAAGCCAGACATAGTCGAGCTCTGGTGCAATCAGCCAGGAATCATTTGGCTAGTAGTTTGTTTATGAGATGAAATATCATAGATAAAATATAAACATTAATACAATAAAAATGCCAAGCTCTGGAACATAGTGAAGATGATGATGAATAGTGAATAGATGTAATTTTTAGGAAAAATTCTGAGTTAAAACTCCTGTTAATAGTGCACAAGTGTATTTTTTACACTACTTGTATAGATACAGTAATCACAGTATCTCTCAGGCAGATCCACATTACAAAGGAAACTCATCCCAATCTGCTGTATCTTTTGATCTGCACTTTACAGTCGGAGTCATCTATGACAATGGAGATGGAGGTAGCATTTAGGACGAGACAGCCAGCATTATAGCAATCATATATTGACAACCAGCAAGGATTCACCTCGATTAACATTATCCATCTAAAAGTTAGATGTCTTCTCTAAGCGAATTCTTTTAAGCTTCCTGTAAAGTCAATGGAGAGATGTAGGCAGTGCAGAGGGCAATCGACCCTATCCTGAGATAAGTATTGTAAGATAAATTGTGCCTATTTCGTGCTATTCACTGTAGAGCAGACCTAGCTCTCCAGAGTGCCTACTTTTGAGGTGGCTATGCTTAGGTGAGACCTGTGGGAGGAGTAAGGAGTAGAGAAGTGCTGTTCTAATTTCCATGGAATCAGCTGATCTGAAGGGTCAATTGCTTTAGCACAACCTTGTTACTGTGCAGCATTAAACTATTAAACCTGATTAGGGGTTTATAGTGAGGAGTCCTTCAAACACCACATCTTGCACAGATGCAAGAAAATTAATACTAAAGAAATGCACTTTCTAAAATAGAAAATACAGAACTAAAGAGTGCACAAAAGAAGAATTAAGCAAAAAAACACTTGTGGCACTATAAAAACATTGAGATAATTAATGCCTATATGTGTACCTTTGTAAAAGATACTCAATTAAAGAGAAACTTTCCTTCTTTCTGAGGAAAGAGACACATTATTTCGAGAAGCAATACAATCCTTCTGATAGTAACTGGGGACAAGCCAGTAACAATGCTCTCAGGACATAAGACAAAATGGATTCCTGTTTGTATCAGTCTGACATTCCTGCTGATCCAGTGGGGATCATTTGGTATATTTGTTTTGATATGAATGTCCCAGAGAGTAAAAATTATCAGTTAAGTAGAGGTTTTATGATGTGAAGCAGTAATTTTAGAGGCCATATATTCTATGATTTAATCCACAAAGCCTCTTCTTGAAAATGTTAAAAGGTAGTTTCTGGGTGGGCTGAGCAGGGTCTGATTATTGCTTAGGTCCAACTTTTAACCCATCCATCTTGATTCAAGGATTTCTAATTTCACATGCTTCTAACTTGTTAGATGTGTATTCTAGTATTAGTGGACCATTTCTGTTTAAACTACTTCTTAGGATTTTTCAGTGTAGTTCTTTTTGCTTGATTTATTGAAGTATTTAATGAACTCTTACAATTGAGTGGATTTCTAGGTTACAGCTATTGGACTATTATTTAGCTCTGTTGGGGTGAGAAGCCCATTACAAAATGTGCTAACAGTTCTACTGCTCACGAAAAACCTAGGAGAGAGGGTTTTTTATTTTAAAAATACTGAGTTTTAGTCTCTGCTTTTAATGCCCTTTATACTCATCAGCTAGAGAAGGACATTAGTGGTTATCTCAGCCCTGACGCTTACTAACAAAGACTGACAACTGCTGACACAACAACCTGCCTTGAATTATTTTTGGGTAGGGGGTGGAATGGGCTGGCTTAACACAAGCATGTAATTTCAGTAAACCACCATTTTCAGAAAACGACATTGTTTCAAATTTTCTTTGCTGACAGGGAGAGGCATTTTTTCCCCAGACGTCTCTTAAAAAATCATGCAGAGGATTGAATAAGAAAATGGTGCTGAAAGGAGAATTACAATATGTGCTCAGTGCCAGTCAAAATCTTCCATTTTAATTTTTATTCTGAGTTCTACTCAAGTATAAATATGTATACAAATTCTTATCCTTAATTAACTGTAGAGCTTACAGAAAGCATTTATTGCTATCCATTTCTTTCCTATCCCTCCCCTTATCTCCCCTGATAGGAGCTGCATTTTGAGTAGACACACTATAACCCCGTAATTTTAAGCTACTACTATAGCATCAATTCTTCTGGATGATACCACACCTTGCCAGTCAAAAGTGATTTGAGCTTAAATTGTCAGTTAAAGATGCTCTTCAGTTTTATTGTCCTGAACTTGCAGGCAGTCTATTGGATGAAGTAAATTACTTTGTTGTTGAAAATGCTTGTAATTTTGTGTGAAGAACACAATCAGAATACACAATATTTTTTTTGCCTTTGCATTTCCCAACCTGCTCTGCTCCTTTGGTGCCCAAGCATATTACAGAATTGCTGACATCTAAGCTGATCAATCAAACCCTTTGCAGTTCTGTAAATGATCAAGCTTAACTGTCTATGCAGCTGTTATTTGGCAGTGCTCCATCTGGAAAATAAAATACAAACATCAAAAGAAGTTCAGCTACGTTTATATTGGAGAGATTTTTTTTTTGATAGCTTGTCTGTTATACAACAGAGCCTCTTGGGTCAAATTAGAAGAAGGCAGACCTTGGTCCTTTCATGAATCTCTGATCCTTGAGTTAGCCAGATGACAATCACCTCCCCAAACAGGTGCACCTAAGCAGTATGTTGGTGTTGTGCTGATACTCTGCACACTAATGTGCATGGCCTCCCAGGAAAACATGGGATATATACAGGAGTAGTAGACAGGAGCTAGGGAAAGCTGGGGCAGCCATATGGTTCCTAGGATTAAAAGGGTAGATGTTTTCAGTGATGGATCCATTATCGGCTCCTCAGTTCTCCTCATGTCTCTACCAAGCTTAACTCCATAACATGCAAGGGCTGGGTTGGTTGCTTTTAGAACTGCCGTTGTTAATCCAATGCAGCTGTACTGTAAGGAGCTCTGTGTATATAAGTTTATTCTGAATTCCTAAAGAAACAAAAAACCAAAAACACAAACAAGCAAGCAAACAAACAAACAAAACAAAAAAGCCACAAAGAAAACAGAAAACAAACAAAAAAACCCAAAGAAAACAAAAAACAAACAAAAAAACCCCAAACCAAAAAAACAGTGTTCATGAAGTGTTTCCATTCTTCATACTCTATCCCTGCATTTATATTGTGGCCTTCCCCCTAGTTTTATGAATTCAGTTAAACTGATGGTACAACTTGACCTGAACACATTAAGCAAATGTACCAAACCGAAGAAGGAATACAACATGCATGAATAGTTTGTGATTTATCTAGAGATGAGTATGTGCCACTACCCCTTGCCACAGATATAGAGAACTGGGCAGAGAGTGTTGATGGTCTGATAGACCTCAGGAAGTCACTCACCAGGGTTGGAGAGAGACAGCAAATCTCTCAACACTTTATGCTCTGATTGGTCATGCCCAAAAGGCGTAACAGCCAACTTGAACAGATCAGCAAAGTTCCCATTAGCCAAATTGGAGCTAACCTTTCTGCTTGCTGACTGCAGCGAGGGCAAAACAGTAATCACAGAGGAAAAGGTGTCCTTAACACTCTAAAAAGAAACTATCAGACAGTAAACATTGTTGATTGGACACAAAATTGGATAGAGGAAAATATATCACTGAACCAAGGGCCTTCTCTTTCTGGACAAAACACAGGTAAAATATTATGGGTATGAGCAAGAATACTTTATATAGTGTGATTGACATACTACCAGTTGGTCCTGGTCAATTAAAGTGTTTTTTGGCATAATATGACGAGGAAGGCTTCCTCAAAGGACCGTAAAGGAAATGAAGCGCCCAATATATTTGCCAGTTTTATAACTCTCAGACTATGTGGAAAATACCAGCCAGAAAGAACTGGCAGCAAGAAGAAAATAATAACAAGAACAACAAAACAATGTTATGTGTTGTATAGGTTACAACATATTTAAGAGATATTTTTTATATTCTTTTGCTTTGTGATGTGCTTTTGTACTGCATTTTGTACGCTGCTTAAAGACTGCAATGTCAAGATATGGAAACATACATCAAATTTTAAACCTTCTAACCAAAACCACAATATGCATCTAGAAAAATAGATCCAATTTTTTCTTTAGCAGAAATTAGAACTGCTGCATTTAGAAGCACATCCCATTTCTATCAAATATACACCATTTCCCCTGCAGCTCTTTTTATGTTAGTCAATATCTTTTAATGTTATCTGATGGTTTCCTAGGAGATGCCCTAAATGGCCAAACTCACTAGTTTGATGCTGGTGTTGGATAATATCTATATGCACCAAACATCTGTTTTGTTCACTGAAGTCTGCTCTGCCCTTTTTCCACTGGTCATTATGCTCCCTCTGTGGGTTTCTAATGGCTGCTAATGAGATAAGAAAAACGCTCCATGTACACTTCCATCTTCTCCAATGATGTGTGATCAGAAGTCTGTGCTCTTTGTTAGAAGGAATTACTTCAAAATTATTGTTAGTATTTCTTTGTACAGTAGTTTGGATGCTAATTTTACACTTAAGGACTAAAGTGCCTTTTAAAAATCTGTAAGAAGCAATTAGAAAGAGAAAGATCACCACATTATAGGGTAAAGAGTTCTATTTGTGGAAGGGTGGGTTCAGTGTTGATTCATGTTTTTCAGATGGTACAGTACAGGTTGCATCATTAATAGAAGATTAAGATGCCAAATGGGGAATTTTTACCTTCTGTTTCTGAGTTTTTCACTGTAGGAAATCACCCAGATATGGCTAGAGGTTGATTTTATATAACATGATGAGCAGACAGAGTGTTCCTCAAATTTAACAGAGCCTGCTGTTACTGTGGGAAGAGGGGCTGACAACTTGGGTAGTATCCATACAAAGCTATAATTTCTAATCTGTCAAAATCACTTCCCTTTAGAAAGCCTGATTTCATTAGCATGTTCTTTGTCAGATGTGATTGTCTCTCTTAGCAGCTTTCTTCTTACAGCTGTCAAAAAAGCCAATCAGATTATACCAAGGGCAGGAAATAAATAAGACTTTTTGCTGCAAATTAATTTAGGCAAGAATAATTTGCATATGGCTACATTTACTTCCTACTTTATGAAGTATGAAATTTTAGCAAGGTAGCAGATGAGGGCTCTAAGAGCAGATATTGGCATAAATTTGGTTATAACCACTAGCACTCAATCAATGAGTATAGAAGATATACTTACATATAACCCATGCCTCATAAATGTCAAACCAAGCTTTCGGCTAAACTGAGAACATAGGCAAAACTGCTGTATAATTGCTGTGGACAGAGATGCCAAAGTAATATTTTCTCAGATTCTATCTGTGCTGCACTCTTCTGGGGTAATTCTAACCTGAACACTGAGAATTAATTTAATTTCATTTTCTTTGCATATGATCTCCTGGACGATTCAATTTACCAGTGTAGGCTTCACTGCCATAACACTGAAGTCTGAGATTTTCTTACAGCTCATTGTGCTCTACTACCAGGCAGTCTCCAGGCCCGAAGCTTGCCTCTGTTCATCTCTTGCTTCGGGCCTGAGCATGTAAATAAGAAGAAGGCAAGTGCTTTATGTGCTTGATTCATCTCTGCTTGACTCACCTCTATGTTAGGCTTCAGAAATTTGTGGGAAAAAAAGTATCAGATGTTTATTCATACAAAAGCATTTCACTGTGGAGAGAAAGACAAAGGACAGTCCCTCAAAAGAAGTGTCCCATTTGGCTGCTAAGGTTGAAAAAAATAGCATTTTCAGAAGTCTTTAGTGTACAGAAGAATGATGTGATGAGAGATGTAGAAAGAGGTTACTCAGTGCATCAGGGAGCTAGTCCATCCTTCCCTGGACTGTTTTGCACCAAGAGACAGCATGAGTTGGTAGCAAATCTCATCAGTGGAGCTGTAACTGTACTTTTCAGTAAAGTTCTCCATATGGAGAACAGTCAAAACTGTAATTTTTTGTAGAGTTTTTCTGTACAGGTACAGAGATCCATTCTAGAAGAAGTCAAAGCATACACCTATGGTGCTCTAAAATTAATTTGGCTAAGAATTTCCTTTATGTTTGGAATATATTTAAATCAGAAATCTTGTTCAGTTTTCACATCTGTACAATCTATTACTTGTTAGAAGCAGGTAGCAATCACTATCTGGATCAGTTTCCTTTACAGGTACCAAATATTTGTATTTCTTGCGCAGTTACAATACTAGTCTCAGTGTCTTCTCATTGTACCCTGAAATAAAGATGAAAGACCCAATCAACACTATTGTTTGTAACCAAAATGTCTTTCCCTTCTAGAAGGTAATTGGTCTTCCAGCTTCTAATTTCATCACATCTGCATCTCTGAAGGCTCATTAACTATGTCTCTTATTTTATTTATTTATTTATTTATTTTAGAACTAAGGGAATCTTATGTTTTTTGGTTTTTTTTAAAATACTTCCATTTCCTTGACTATCTGTAACAACCTAGTCATTTTGCCAGTTCCATCTGGGCACTTAAAAACAGTAATTCTGTGTCTTTTAATGTGCTCCAGATCTTCTGCAATGCCAGTCTCTAACTGACAGTATTTGATCTGTTTTATGATTACTCTTCATCTGTTGCTGGCTCTTTTCCCATATGCTGGTAACGGTTTTGATCACCTCTTGGCCAGAATCTGTGGCTTCTCATAATTCCTTCTGGAAAGAGTCTTTGTCTTCTTTTAATTACTTTTTACCATTACCTGGCTAGCATCCATTGCTTGTTGTCTAGTTTTAATGTTTGCCACTGTGGAAGCTAATAGGGCTCTTCTGCACTGGGACATTTAGGAAAGCCAATCCAAATTAAATGTTAAAGTTCACACTTGAGCTGCATTAAATCCCTGTGTCGACAGCCTTGTTAGAAGTAAAGATGACCTTAATTTTGTTTAATTTAATACATCCTAGAAATGAATTAAGCTAAGTCAAATTTAACCAGTTCAATTTAAAAAAAAATGTATCTACACGAATTTTGAGAGATTTAACAAATCCATTTTAGCTTCATACTTTTTATTAATGTTTTGAGTTTCCTGAGTTTCTTGTAGACAAGACCTCAGTTTTCTTTTATATAGGAAAAATCTTTTTCTTCCAGCCTATTTTTTTTCTCTTACTCTCCTTCTCTTGATGTTTGACTGTCACTCCTGTGCTCTGATGGTGACATTCACTACTTTCTGAGGGGTAAGGCAGATTTACAGAACATATTTGTTCTTTTTTTTTTTTTTATTAATTTACAGTATAACAAGCTATATACCCACATTAAGTTCAGGGTCACGTTAACGTGGATGTTGTAAACACATGCACAAGTAGGATGGAGTTCATCTCATATAACCTTACTGGGAAAAAGACAGGCAGATGGAGTGTACCCTCGGCAAGTTTGTAGATTATCAAGGGTGAGGAGACTGGATGGTACACCAGATGGTTGTGCTACCTCCAGAGAGACCTTGACAGGCTGGAGAAAAGGGCAGAGAGGAATCTTACAAAGTCAAACACAGGGTAATGCAAAGCCCTACATCTCGAGAGGGTTCACCCCATGCACCAATACCTGCTGGGAGCTGACTGGCTGGAAAGCAGCTTGCTGAGCTGCTGTTGACACCTTAACACCCTGGTGGACAGCAAGAAAACCATGATCTAGCAAAGCACCCTCACAGCAAAAAGATTGAGAGAGGTGATACTTCACCTCTCCTTAGCACAGGTGAGGCAGCAGCTGGAGTACTGTGTCCACTTCTGGGCTCCTCAGTAGAAGAGAGACAACAACGTACTGCAATGATTCCAGCATAGGACCACAAAGGTTATTATGGGAATAGAATATCTTTCATGTGAGGAGAGGCTGAGAGAGCTGAGACTGTTCAGCCTGTAGAAGAGAAGGCTCAGAGGCATCTTATCAACGTGTGTAAATACTTCATGGGAGGGAATAAAGAAGAGCCAAGCTCTTGTCCGTTATTGGCCAGTGATACGACAGGAGGAAATGGACAAAAATTAAATCAGATGAAATTACATCTAAACAAGACAAGACTTTTTTTTTTTTTTTTTCTTTTATTGTGGGCACGGTTAAACACAGGAACAGGTTACTGAGAGGGTTCATGGAGTCTCTGTCCTAGGAGAGTCAAAACCCAACTGGATACGATACTCTTCTAGCTGATCTTGCCCAAGAGGGGATGTAGGACTAGACAATCTCAAGAAGTTCTTGCCAACCTCAACCATCCTATGATGCAACACCTAAAATATTATTATCTATACAGAGACGATCCAGTTATAACATCATCCAGGGCAAGTTGTGCACCCAGTGTCACAGTGCGTCACTTTCAGACTTTTCCCATGTGATCAGCCTGTTCCTCTGCCTTCTGAAATTTCCTGAGTTTTAATTCATCCTTCATGAGGTAATCCAAGTTTTTAGGACAGTAGCAATTTTCCATAGCTTGGCACTGAAACAGGACACCAGAAAACCCAATGTATATAGTCTGTGACTGCATAAACAGTTCAATTTATCCCAGAGGACTACTTGTTCTTGTATACTACAAAGCTCCATCACTGGGCTCTAAGCCCATAGCCTTGTTCCCAGCTGTTCCTATGGGCTGCTGGTCTGAACTTAATGACCAAATGGCTCTGATCCTGTGGGTTTAATAAGGCAAGTTTAATAAGTATGCTGACTTTTAAAACTAGTGTGAATCCAGCAGCTCCTAGTGGTGATGGTGAAGAAGAATTATCTTCAGAATTTTAAAAATATTTATGATTTTGAGAGAAGGAGGAGAGACAAGGCTATGGGACCTTCTGTAACAGAAAAAAAATAAAGATGAACTCAAGCTATCCTAATCATCCTTCTGCTGTTTGTTAAAATTGTTCCCTGTAAGTCTGTCTCAGCAGTAGACAAATGAACACTCCCATTTAAATCCCCTCCTGTCTGATAGGTACACATTTGCAAGCCAAAAAAGAATTGTCCTTCTTCTCAAAAGTATGGTCTTCCTTTCAGATAATACATACTTTCCCAACCTTGTCAAGTGAGGCAGTGCTTGAAAGCTTTTTAACACTTACCCTTCTGTATAACAAGTTTTCTCAGTAGGAGACTTTGTATGAGTCTTTAACCCCTTTTGTATTCTCATTCTATCTCAGAGATGTCTCATGCAAGCTAATAAATTCCATGAAGTCGCTCCTTTTTCCACAACATTAATCTCCCATCAACTAGTAATGAGCCTTGGTAGGTTCCTTGTGAGAATATGTGCATCCACATTAATTCCTTAAAACTTCTTCAACAGCAGTGATCCTATTAGCAGAGAGTATGTGAATGTCTGATCCATACATTTAGCCTTAGGAGCTTTTGGTGGCCTGCTTTTAATGTGCCCTGAAATTCCTAGAGCCCTAGAAAGATGCTGCAAATTCCAAGCACATTGATTTCTGCTAAGCTATCTCTGCATACTGTCTTATGTAGCAAACTGGAACTGTGCCACTAAAATCATGTTGATTCATGATCATTTATTGAGCTGAATAATTTTTCTTGAAAAATTAATACAGTCAAAGTTTTACAGGTTGTTGCATGTTCTGGAACATGTGAAATGACTGCTGGTTCTTTAGCTTGATGATTTTTCCCATAAGCACATCAGTGTACAAGACAATGTCCTGCCAACACTCGTGCTGCTAGGCTTGGCCATAATATTTCCCACATTACTGTGTGGGAACTCACTTTTTCATTTCCGCAGTCTACAGAAAAATAGGTGCCTTTGGAGGTTTACAAAGGAAGTTCTTGTTGCTTAAAGTTAGGTATGTAAATTAGATATCTGAGTTCCTACCCATCTAGCATTCTACTGACAGCCAACCTGCAGCAGTAGGATGGAGTTAAGGAGAAAGGACTAGTTCTTTTTAGAAATCTTGCGTTTTATAAACTCTTCAGGCAAAGTTTGGCTTCATATTAACTTCACTTCCACATTCATGTCAATTAATGAATGGGAAATCAAAGCTCAAACTGGAGAAAGAAAGGATTGTGGGCCCACAGAAGGCAACTGTGCATTCCAGACATTTTTCTTTGCATGTCTCTGACATTACAGTCTACAGTCAATTTACTTCAGCTGAATTCTGCATTGCTAAAGTGAAAAAGGGCGCTCATCAATTCAACTCACTCATTTCTGTTTCTTTTCAGCATCAACTTTTCAGTGAATTACTTCCTTCTGCTACAGCAGCTCTTTCAGACTGTCATGGTAATTTTTTTTTTTTTTTTGGTCTCTGTTCCTAGGCCCATTGTTTTATGCCATTTTTATCTTTGCTTTGTTCTCTTGTGATATGCAGTGAAACCCACAATGCAATTAGCATAGTTAGTTACAGTCATTCTACCCTCTGACTTTTTATAAAGCCACTTTTTATGAACCTAAAAAAAAGAAAAGAGAAGAAAGAAAATAAATCAACCACCAAAACTTGAAGTGTTTAATGCTCTACAATTTCCTCCATTCCCTCTGAATGTGCGGAAGCCTGATAGCACTAAGGAAATGGTATATAAACAGACTTCACATACACGTTCCATATTGTTTGCAGTGAATCAATTTTGTCATAAAAGAAAGCAAGTTTTCATTGTAGCTTGAACTAGCTTTAATATCATGAAAAAGTCCCTAAGTTTTTCTCTAAAATCATAATCTGAACCGAAATCTGCTTCTAAAGCTCCAAAAGGATTATTGATTTGAACTGTATGCAAAGGAGTTCAGTTTGGATGAAACCAGTTTTTAATCTATGTTACAATAATACTTCCAAGTTGGACATATTACTAGAAGAAGAAATAATGCAAAGGCCATTACTGAGGCTGTGACATGAATAGAGAGCCCAATACATTAATTATTTAACCATGACAAAAAAATGGCAATAATCTATCTTTTCTCTGAAATGAGAAGAGAGCAAGCCATGGCTGGCAAGTGTAAGTGTCAAAACTTAAAGATATTCGAAAGGCGCTTAAGTAAAAAGGACTGGCACTAAACATCTGCTTCAGAGTGATTAGAGAGGTTGGGTGCACAGTTGGGTGCTCATTGCAGAGACTTCCTAGTTTGCCAAGAAGGTTCTAATCATTTTTCCTATCTAAACACAAGGCATTTGAAGGGGTTTTTAATTGATTGCCCCAAATCATCATTCATTTTTGAAAGCTGAGCTTCACTTTTTAGCTTAGTCCATTTGAACTTTCTTAAAGTAACTTATATTGCTGAACAAAATTTAGGCCTTTTTGCAATAACTGCAGTACATTGAGCAACTTGATGTCTAGGATGAACTTACAGGATAAAAGGACTAACAAGGGAAAATTAACTTATAATACTAGTTTCCAGCAACTTCTCTTTTTAAATCACTTTGTGGATTCTGTTGGAAACAGATTATGGTAGTTCTAGGGAAGTCTAAGCAATAATGAATATATGTTATGTATAAATCATGTTTTTTTCTGCACTATACAGTAGAAATGTTAACCTGCTGAATTTCAGACATTGCATTTCAGAAAAGGTAGATGTTCTGTGCTAGAAAACAAGGCTGTTTTGTGTCAGCTCTCTGAGGACAGAAGCAATTACGGTTAATGAGCTGGGTTATTGTTTGATTATTAAACTTCTGTTTTTCCACACTATGGCCATCTTAGTTACCTGATTGTGAGCCTCTTCTCCATCAGGGAACACAGTAATGTCCCTAGGTATGTATGGCCTGCACATGAAGATAGTTTAACTGTGCAAATGCACAGTTTTAATGCAAATTGTTCTGAATATGCCTTTTTACAGAGGAGCTCTGTAGTTTTCACATAAGAAAGGGGATGCATGTAGAGTAGAAAAGATACTGGCTTCATTTTCTGTAGTTGCTCGTCTCTCTCAGTAGCACAATATGTATTTTTAGTCATTGTGGCTAGTATAATTTAACGGCAGAATGTCTGTTTGGTGATATGAGCTACTGTACCTTCACAAAATAATGTTATCCTCTGTCCTAGATTATGCAATGTTTTTTGCCCTTGACTGTACTGTTCGTGACTTTACACCTCTGAGTCTCTGTGTATGTATCTGTTCTACTTTGCTTCTGATGAAAATGTGTATGTTAATTTGGATTTAGAAGATAACTTTAAATACTGTATTGGTGTGATCTCATTTGAAACGGTCGTTACTCATTTCTCCACTTGGCTGAAGAAACAACAGCAAAAGCTGTTGCTAATTTTATTTTTAATTAATTGTGCAGCATGGATTTGTTGACATGGCATGGATAGGGGTCAACTAAATAGATTTGACTTGGGTTAATAGACATTTGCCATCTCCTCAGTTTCTCATGCTTAAAATATTTCTTAACAACCTTAAGTTTGCAAATGAGTGCATAAAATACTCATGTTCAGCCTCTCAGCCTTTCGCCAAGGCTGCCACCACCCTTTGTATTCATCTGCTAAGCAACTCCCCTTATGGGTAGGAGGCCTGTGAAATGCTTGGAAACAATTTTACGAATAAAAGCATTTCAAGTGTTAAAACCCACTTTGTATAAATTAAAATAATGTCTTTTGGACTTTTCATAAAACACTATATGCTCTACTCATCCCCGGAGTGGATTTCTTTTACTATTATTACTATGATGACACATAATTAAGTCAGATTACATTTTTATAGAGAGAGGAGAGTAGCTGAGATACAGTTCTAAATTATTCATCAATAAGTTTTACAGAAAAAGCAAAAGATAAGAATTTAAATCGTGCTCTCTGTTGTTTTTTTTTTCTTTCTAAAACTAGATAATTTTATAATGGTATATTGAACAAATAAGTGTCTCTCTTCCTCCCCATGAGAGAACAAGAGACTTCATTTAACACCACATGTGTTATTGTGCTTATCTGCTGATTACCATATTACTTTGATTTGTATGGTAGATTGGAGTCTTGTAGGATTATGGAAAGATTTCTTTCCTCAGGCTGAACCAGTGAGATTTTCAGCATCATGAAGCCAGAGATGAGTAGGAAAGAAACAGATTGGTTATTATAACTCTATGTATTTTTTACTCACTGGTTTGTCTCATTTTTACCACTGCGGAGTCAGCATGAAAGCCAACTAAGTTAATACACTTCCACAACATTGTCACACCACTAAGTTTTAATGTCTCTTCATATCCTGAACATGCTTAGTGAAAATGTGAATTGCTGAAATAGGGTAGCCAAAAAGAGGAGAAGGAGTAGGCATAGATATGCTTTGATTCAGCTAGTTGAAATACTCCTTTTGATTAGGAATGCATACTATATAATGAAGGAAAGTGCTGATTTTTCTAAACGTCAGGGTTTTGTTGTGTATGATTCTTTCGTTCTGATTTTGGATGGGCTCAGTCAAATTTGCAAGACAATTTACTTGGCATATTAAGCTTAGTATTTCATTGTAGAAAATACAAGGAAAAGCAGTAATGAAGGAGGAAGCATAGACCAGAAAAAAGGAAATATAACTGTCCCATAAAGCTAAAAAATATTAATTCAGCTACTGCATCTCTGTGCGGTTGTGACTAGAAAAAAAGAAATTAATTTGAATAGAAATTAGATAGAAATTTAAGGTATGCAATGGAGATAATAAAGAGTTTTCTGATGTACCGGAAGGCTATAGAGAAACGCAGGAATGGAGACCCAATATGGTCACTGCTGACTGCTAATACTGACTGGTGTTCCTTTTGAAGTCTGCATTCCTCCTCCCATTTTCTGGGAAAAAATATTGATGACATGTTTAAACTCAGTATAATTACATCTTGACTATGTTCAACAGCAGTGGTGCAAAGAAGGAGGCAGCTTAATGGTCAGGACTAGACAAAAGATGTGGGTTCACTTTGCTGCTCTGCTGCTGGGCTCTGAAAGGCCAGAGAAGTGGTTTTATCTTCTGTTATATGAAATGAAAATAACTACACTGAAGTCCTTTGTAATTGGGAAAAGTGGACCTTGAACCCTGTATGAAATTCTTGTCAACTGTATCCAAGATTAACTAAAGTTACAGAGAAAAGCAGAATGGTAGGTGAAAAGGTGGGGAGTAAGTTGTAGGTATAGAGTTACAGTTTTCACAATGCAAAGATGTTGTCAGTGTAGACAAAGGAGGAATCTTGGAGGGATCTCTACTGATTTTCAGTTACACATTACTTGGTAAATCAGGTAGTTAATGAGGTGACCAAATTTGCTGATACCACAGAATTCTTCAAGCTGACAGAAACTAACACTGACAAAAAAATAGTGAACACATCTTGTGATTTTGGGTGGCTGGAGGTAAAATAGGAGACAAAATTAAGTGCTGATAAATAAGAAGTAATAGATGAGGTAAAGTGTAATTCTAGCAAATTTTACACTGCCATCGGTTCATAAAGGAGGTATGGGTATTTTGGAAAGACATTTAGAGTTATTATGGTTAGCTATTTGATAGATGATCAGTGAAAGCTGAAGATCATAGGAACAACAAAGAAAGCATCAAGAACAGAATTGTTGACATCACTTTTCTTCTTTATAAAGCCAGGATGGCCTTGTGTCCCAAATACTGTGAAGTTCTGCCCCCCCTTTTTTTTCCCAACAGAAAAAAATGTTGAAACAAACAAGGGCAGCAAAAATTAGATATGAAGAGGTTTTTCTGTGAAGAGCAATTAGGCTAGGATTATGGGTCTTTGGGGAGAAAAAAATGACTGAGGGACAAAATTATAGAGTATATAAAGCAATAAATAGCACAGAGTAGATGAACTGCCGTGTTTGCTATTGACAATGTTTGAAGAACTAGGGGTCAACTGATGAAATTATCATGCTGCTAGTTTAAGGTAAATGTAAGGAAGCACTTTTCTCACACAGCACATTTCAGCTCTGTAACTCATTGCCAGAAGATTTTTGTAGCACCCAATGGACAGAATAGATTTTAAAAGGGTTTGGAAAATTAGCTACAAGAAAAGATCATTGATTATTATTCGATACTATATGTATATATATTTTTTTATTCACCTACAGGAGGAGTATTTCTTAGACTACTTCTTTAAATAACCACAATTGGTGACTTCTCCACTACAAGAGATGGTTTGCTGGGTCTGGTGATTCTGAGTTTTACCCACTATGATATTTCCTATGTCACAGGACTGAAAGCAGCACACAGAAGGTGTACTGTGACATTTAAAGGGAACCTTCATGACAGAAAACATTTTAAAAATTGACTAATTTAATCTACCTCATTTAAAATAGGAAGGGAAGTGACTTTATTATTTCTGAGTCAATCAAAGGATAAGCACTTGGAAAGGAAAAAATCCTTAGAAAATAGAACAATGAACATGTGTTCTGGGACAAGTCTTTAAGCCATAAACGCAGTGTGGGATCACTCATGCCAGATTGACATCCAAATCCTGCATCTTATCCAGCACTAAATCCATTTAGAAGTGTGGTAGAATCCAGTCCCGACGATTACTTCGCTTTCCTCCATCTATACCTGCATTCAAATGTTGGCAATTAAAATATTTGTGAAGATATGTTAGAAGTAGATGGAATCAATGATACGAGTTAGAAACAGATCAGTACTGTCCCTTATCTGGTCAGGTGGAGGGAGCAACGCATTGCTGAAAAGAGCTTTCACAGTGAGAAACAAAGCAGTGATGCTGATGGCTGGTTGTTAAGTTGTAGCAGGTGGGAAGACTGAAAATAATTTTAAATAGCACTTCGTTTCTCCCACTTCACATGGGGATAACTGGAACTGTTGGAGCAATAAGAAAGATTTTATCTTCTCTTGAAAATTGTAAAGGTACCCAAATGTATAAGGCATGAAATACAGGAATGTTGTCTGAGCGCTGTACAGATTTTTGAAATGAAAATTTGGAAAGGGGTTTAAAGACATGGCTGAGAAGGTGAGGGCTTGAGGGAGAAAAAGTGATTTTGTTTTGTCATTTTGACGTGAGCCTGAATCTTGTGTGCAGCATCAAGTTTCCTTCTCTTAGGACGGAGCCTGGACACATGCATGAGATGAGCTGGCATGCCCTGAGGTGGATCTGGAGCACTGGCCTGCTTGCCAAGGAATACCAGAGCTGCTACACTGAAATTAGAAATTTATATGGACTAATGATTTTCCTGCTTTAATGCCAGTATGTTTTGAGTACTCTGGATGTTCTGGCTGCAAGTTAAAATGTCTGTGTAAATATAAGTAATGTTTCTGTCCAGGTATTCCTTGCCTCACAGGGTTAAAAGAATATGTGTATCAAAATTTGAGGTGTTCTGGTGCCGTGGTAGTGAAGCCATATAAAATATGGAACCATGCAAAGTCTAAAATTTGTTAGATGTATAGGGTTAAGTCAAGCTGAAACATCTGAATGCAAATTGTGATCTGAACTCTCTCCCAGGAGCAAGAGCTGTGGGTCAGGTGTTACTGTTCAAAACTGTTTCCAAGTGAGTGACTGTGCCTTTTTATAACACAGGCCTTGTTACACTTTGATTTCTTCCTCTGTCCTGGTCTGAATTATGTTACTTTTGTTGATATGAATTCACAGCCACTAGCCAATGACCATAAAAGCCATTTTATACCACATATTGGCTTGAAAGATTTAGGTCCCCAGTATAAAAAGATGGCACTTTATCCACTCAGCCAGACCAGACCCTTGATTTTACATTGCTGTTTTCTCTCTGAGTTTCAGAAGACCTTTTAATATTTCAGAACCATGCCAGCACTTTCATAAACTTTCCAAAGGGTGAACAGTAGTAGCTGTATTCCAGCTGCTGCTGAATCTGCTGTGTTTGTTCAGCCCTGAAATGATCTTTTAAGATGTGAAAATAAAATGTTTCACTAGTACTGAGCCATAAACACAAAACTGACCAGGGATGCTATTCGCTTAACAAAAATTACCTATTATGTATTAGAGCCATTTTTTTCCAGCCTTCTGCACAGAGACCAGATTCTGATTTTACCTGATTTTTTTTTATATATATTTTTTTTTAAGTAGAGCAGGTAAAATAATATTAAAAAAAAAAAAAAATTAAAGCTTTTGAGAAGATAATGGCTGTTGCTTTGGCCTTGACCACACTATGAAGTTTATTGCAAAGTCTTAAAGGAAACAAGGACTATTTATTTTTCTTCTCATGGAGAGCAAGGAAGCATTATTTACTTATTACAGAAATATTCTTCTGAACGATCTAGGTATTTTGACTTAAGTCACAAAGCTGCTTAAGTGTAAGACTACAAGCTGATCTGCTGATTACTTTCATGGATATTTCCTCGTTTTACATTATTTATTTGAATGTGTGAAAATCATACACTTGTATGTATGCTGCAGATTTTCTTAATAATGCAAGCAAATGAGGTGACAGTACAGGGAGCTCTAGAATTCAAGACCTTAATATTTAATGCTAATAGAACTCACAAACTGCAGTATGAAGTCTCAACAGAAATCATACAACTCAAAATATTTTTTCACTCTCCCTTTACCAAGCAATTAGTAGGAAGAAAACAACAAAAACCCAAACTTTCATTCCTTAAACTAAGTGCCCAACTCGGGCAACTATGGACCAAAGAGCAGATTCCAATAGAGATTTTCAAATACCACTAAGATTGCCTTTCTCAGCTATGTCAGCATCTCCTTGCCCTTTATGTTTCTGTCTACATTGGAGCTTAAAGTCTGAATTTTACAGTTCTGTATAAGAACCCGAAGTTGGGCTACAGGTGCTCTGGAACAAAGAGAAGCAGGCTCAGCAGTATATATTAGTCTGTACTTGGCATCATTGGGAAGCGGTTGCCAAAGTGAACATGACAGAGCAAAATGTATAAGATGGGATGAATCAAAAGGCAGACTGAGCTGGGACTAAGGCAGGGATTGTAGTGCTATATTGGGAGGAATGAGGGAGGAAAATTGACACAAGGTGAATGTGTTGATGAAGACAGGGATGCTTAGGGTGGGAAGATTATGGATCTCCAGGATCCTAAAAGCTTTGGAATTGGAAGGTTTGAGAGAATAGGAATCTTAACAGGTTGCAGAACAGCTACGTAATATATTTTAATGTTGAATTTCAATCAACGAAGAGGAAGATAGTGTAACAGCCCTAAATATGTACTGAATAGGCACGTGTTGTCACCTCACACAACTACACTCAAGTACCTGTTCTGTTCGCCCCTCTAGTGGAACAGTGTACATAGTAACACAGGCTTTATAGATAGGCAGGTCCTATCATTTAGGCTGTTAAGACATCTTCTATAATTGCAAAATACATAGTGCTGAATCCTCAAGGCTGGATACTATCCACACTGACAGATTCTCTCACGATCTGCAATGGTGTAGACACATGAAAATTACTTTGACCAAAGTCAAACGTGTCTCTAGCCATTTCCAAAGCCTGATTAGCATGGATGGTTGAAACGTACTGTCCATGCCCTACTGCAGGTTAATATGCTAATATAGCTGTAAACCTTTGTATCTTTAATTTTTATCAAAAATCCATAGTCCATCAGGACTTTTCGTGTTGTCTAAATGTACTTAGTTTAGATGTGCAGTCTGTTCTGCAAGTGTTGGCAAGGTCTTACTTCTAGTATCTCTATCCCTTATTTTGTATTGAGTGGGTATAAATCCTATTCTGGGTTCCACAGCAAGCTTGTAGGTCAAAAGTGTATTAAAAATGTGCTGAAGTGTTAACTGGTCCTATATTGCCTTCTGTCAACATTTAAGAAGCTGCTCAGGTCTTGACTTCTGTGGGAATACTGAAAGAATAATTTTGAATAGCTCTTCTCTTTTTAAAGGTCTCCCCTAGTTGGCAAATGGCAACATAACCCAAGAGAAATGTATGACAGACATGTTATTTCTGTGGGAATTATCTGAATTTTCAGAGTCAGTAGCAATTCTAAATATTGTATATAGCAGCTTAATTTATTAGTTGAACTACTTCCGTGCCAGAGAAGGAAAGCATTTTTTTTTCCTTCAGAAACAGAGCTTTCTGGAATTAACATATGTTTGCTTTGAATGATAGGAAAGTTTCATATCTACTAGTACAGAACAGAATTTCATCTGATAAGTCATGAAAGAACAGAGTTTTTAGGTGTGGCTTTATTTACATGCCTATTGGGAAGATTTTACTGCAGATTCGGATAGCTGTTTGTTACTGCTAGAAGCAAAGCTGGAAGAGTAGTGTATGTATGGTTTTGGTATCATTGACGTTTCATTTGATAACAGTTGCTTCAGCTTTTTCTTCTAATGATCAGTCCATACTGGAAGTCAACCCAAGCAATCAGAGTCTTTAAAGACTAGAAAAACACGCAAGGCATCAATACATAGTGAATTTTTCATATGACTGCTTTGCAGTGGTTTAAAAGGTCTTCTCATTTTCCTATTTCTCCATGTCCAAATGCAACCACACAGCATAGGACTGGAAGCAGTCACAATCTTATCTTTATAATAGCAGCTCAGCAATTGGCAAGGACAAATTAGATAGGGGTAGACACTAAGGAAATTCTTTTTGACTTTGCCAGTAATACCAATGTGTGTGAGGTGTGCTTCTATCACCAAGTCATACTTGGATACTCTCCAGCATTGCCTTCCCTTTGTGTTTTGAGTTGTCCTCCCCATCTGATTGCTGCAATGTCACATAGTTTTGACTCTTAAACTAAATGAAATTATTTACTAGTGGCCTGAGCAGTGACGTTATGTAATCCTCTAGTTAAGCACTGCCTGCTCCCCAACTGCCTATCTTTCCGAGACAAAATTGAATGCATGACCCCTTGGTTGTTGAACTCTGTGTGATCTAGAACATACTGCTCTGCAGGGCTATCCAATTCAATTGTACAGGTAATTTAACACTTCTTCAACCAAGAAGTTTTAATGGTAATTTTCTGAATAACTTACTCAGAGTATCTAACGTTACATAAAGGTAGGGTGTGACAGAACTTGGCTCAATGCAAGATCCGATGCCATTAATAGAGGTTTCATGTAATGTTCATTGAAACACGTCATAGCCACTACTTCCAAAGTGTAAGAAAAACCTGTACTATTCTGTATTCCTCTCCCTCAGCATGCTCCAGGGGCATCTTGTGGATTCAATCCTTTCTGACCTTCTGGTTTTCCTTGAAGCTGATGGACAACAGATAGTAAAGGATATACACAACCCAAACAGCTGAATGTCTTATTCTGTAGAAGGTACAAACCCAAGTGTCTTCTGGGAGTGCATAGGTGGCATCTACATCTAGAGGCCTGCAAAAAGGCTTTCCTGGTAGAGATATCCGCTTTAGCATTGTGGCTGTCTTGGTCAGACAGAAGCTCTGAAGTTCTGATGAGAATCAGAGCAATGCTGGCTTTGAATGTCTGCAAATGAAGATGGGTCCAAAGGTAGGTTTTAAAGAGCCCATTTGTGTTCCAAAGCCCTTTTTGAAGAGTACTATATAAAGCTCATCCATGGATTTTCAAGCATGTCTTCTCTATTTCATTACCTACTAACATTTTTAATCAACAGTCCTGAGGACTTTGAATATATCAGTAGAAGAAACGTACTTGACAAATCTGGAGAAGTCTTCTAAGGAAAAGTTTTCTAAGTTCTGTCCTGATTGTTTGTCTGTTATAAGAAAATCCCTTACGAAATGTAAGCTTCACAGTGGAGCTCATGGAAATCCTACTGAGAGGCTGGAAATCATCTCCTAATTGAGGTTACAACAGAACGGATACTACAGAGATTTCGTTTTCCAGTGATGAATAAGAGGTTAGGAATCCTAAAAACACCAGTAGTACATTTTCTAACAGATGAGGTAAAAGACAGGCAGTTACCAGAAAGTCTTGTGAGTCTGCTATATATTAGATCTTTTATTAGCCTATAACACTGACGACGGCATATTAATTAATGCTTGGTCTCAGAGGGCCCTGGTTAAACCTAAAAACCTACAGAAGGCTGGTATATTTAGATGCATTGATAGCTTTTGCAAAAAGAAAAAAAATAATTCCAAAAATACAGATGAACGTTATCACATGTTTTCTTAGAGATTTGTCGGCAAAGTTAGCTTTCAAGCTAGCCAGCTGGGGTCTTGGGTTTCTGTATAAAAAGAATAGCTCAGCTATGTCTTGAGGCTAATACTGAAAAGGTCATGAGATTCTCTTTCATGAAAGGAATGAAAGTAAGCTCGAAAGTACAGGAAAACATAACATTCACTATAAATGATAGAACTGATTTAGTTCTATGCTTTCCTCTGTGTGTAGAAAATGACATTGAAATACATTTGTATTTAGATTTAGGGAGCAACTTACTTTCTGTCTCTTCACCAGTTTATTATTTATTTCCAAACCTTATTATTTTAAAATGCTATAGCACCCAAAATATGCTAGTCCATTTCTAAACACAATCACATAATGGATTTTTTCTATGATGAGCAAAGCAGCCATTTGAAGTTCATTCATTGAGACCCTTTGGCCTTTAGAGCATTTAGTGAAGGGTTTGTTTTGTTTATTTTACAGTTCAGTGGAATGGAAAACAATTTTTCTTAAGCATTACTAGAGGCCATCAAACAGCGAGAAGGAATAATTTTTCTGCTACTGCATGTTCAGCGGAATTTAAAGGTATCTATTAAAAAAAAAGCAGGTGTAGTGATAAACCTAGATTTCCCCCCTTTTTTGAAAAAGTGTAATTATACTCATCAGACATAATGATCCGCTATTTTCCCCATCTTGCTGTTGCTCAGAGTGTAATGAGAAAAGGTTGCTGATGCTGGGTGGGTTTGATTATTCCCGATTTATTCTTGTTTATTTCCTACCAAAAAAGAAAATAGAAACCCCCACTCCCCACCCCCCCAAAAAAAAATACAAACCCAAAACACAACCAACCAACCAACCAAACAAATCCTCACCAACCAAAATAAATTATTTACTTATTCACAAAGCGTGATTTGGATGTGCAGTTTTTACATGCAAATAAAGTAATTGAAAACATACTTTTCTCAGCCTGTTGCCATAGAACTATTTAGATTCAGATTTTGATTACTTGAAAAGGCAATAGGAGGTCCTGTTTTCATTCCTTGCTTTGTGTTTTTCAAAAACTAATTTTCATAAGACATTACAAATATTATTAAGTGAAGGCAGGAAACAGATAAATAGAACTGTTTTGAACAATAATGAGGTAAAATGAGAAATCAAATGATTGATGATACAGTCATTCAGTTCATGCAAGTTGAAAACCTGGCACCTAAAATTCTATTGAAGTCAACAGCAAAAATCTGCCTGAACAGCAACTGAGAGTTACAGCTGCTTCATGAGAACACACTTCAGTTAAGTTATTCTGACTTTAAAACCATGTAGCTACAAGCTGCATCTAAATTAAAATTGCATTAAAAAGAACAGTCTTTAGAAGCAGCTTGTAGAGCTGAACTCTTGTCTGTCCCTGATACTTTCAAGGAAGTAAATGGTATTTGACCTTTAAAGCAGTTTGGAAAAGGACTCTAGAAAACGTGAAACCTCAATTTTGAGTTGAGTTTGGCACATAAGCAGTGCAATCCCACTGAATACTGGCAGGACTTGATATTCAGGTATCCCTTTTAGATGCTTAAAATGTTGATGTCCATCCCAGGAGAATGACTCAGGCAAGACAAGTTAGAATCTCAGTCCACTTTTCCTATGAATAATATACAGGCATGAAAGAGAGGTAGCTTGGTGCTTATCTTGAATGCTCAGACATGTCATGATCATGAAAAGGTAAACAACGTACGTTCTTTGGAAAGCAGTGAAATTATTCCTTTTTATACTAGACACAATAATAGTTGCTCTGGAGGCAAACCAGTGGATTGAATACCTTCTCCAAGAAGGATATCCTAAACATACTGGTATGGAAGAGCTGCTGAGGCTGCCTGCTGTGTTTACCTCTTCCTAATGCCTTGTCAGAACTGCAATGGTTCAGAGTGAGGCTTCCTTTTGTCTGCTGTCCTTTGGTCTCATGACTCTCTTGTTCCTGGCTAATTTTAGATCCAGCTTTTCCAAGTGCATTTCACAAAATCTAGCACAGGATTTTAGAATAGAATAGAATAGAATAGAATAGAATAGAATAGAATAGAATAGAATAGAATAGAATGGAATAGAATAGAATAGAATATTCCTGTTGAAAGGGGCTGAGAACCATCATCTAATCCAGCTGTCTGATGAATTCAGGGCTGACCAAAAACTAAATGTTGTTAAAGGCATTGTTCAAACACCCATTAAACACTGACAGGTTTGAGGCATCAGTCACTTCTCTGAAGCCTGCCTCAGTGTTTGATCACCCTCCTGGTAAAGAAGTGCTTCTTAATGTCCAGTCTAAACCTCCCCTGGTGCAGCTTTGAGCCATTCCCACACACCTCATCCCTGGATCTCAGGCAGAAGAGCTCAACACCTCCCTCTCCAGGTGCCCTCCTCAGGAAGGTGTAGAGGACAATGAGGTCAACCCTCTGCCTCCTTTTCTCCAAACTAGACAAATCAAAAGTGCTCAGCTGCTCCTGATGGCATATGCCTTCCAGGCCTGTCACCAGCTTTTTTGCTTTCCTCTGGACTCATTCAAAGTCCTTCACCTCTTAAATTGTGGGGCCCAGAACTACACACAGTACTCAAGGTGAGGCCACATCAGTGCTGGATACAGTAGGAATACAGAGATGACTCATACAGTCACCTGTCCTGACTGCCTGGTCATGCTGTGTTTGATGCACCCCAGGATGAGTTTACCCTTTTGACTGCCAGGACACACACTGCTGGCTCCTGTTGAGTTGCTGTTGACCAGCATCCCCAGATCCCTTTCTGCAGGACTGCTATCCAGCCACTCCTCTCCCAATTCCTAGAATTGAATCCCAAGGAACACCACTGGTGACTGGGTGCCAGCCAGATGTAGCCCCATTCACTACAACCATTTGACCTTCAGCCAGTTGTTCACTCAGCACACTGTAAACCTATTCATCCCACAGCTGGCAACTTGTCCAGAAGGATGTTGTGAGGGATAGTATCAAAAGCCTTACTAAAATCCAGAAAAACTACTTTCACCAGCTTCCCTTCATCCATTAGGTGGGGATATCAAATTAGTTAGGACTTTCCTTTTGTGAATCTATGTTGACTGTGCCTTTTTGCTTACATGCCTTTCAATAGTACCTAGTATGATCTTCTGTATAAGCTTTTTGCCCACTCTAAAATTCCTGCTGAGTTTTTAGTGAGTAAGGTGTTAGAAAGGATTTCTGTTTTGACCCAGGGTGTGTGTTCAAAACTTCTGACCTGCTAACATGTTTCATCCTTCATGACATTTGCCAGAAGTCTGGAGTAATGTTGATCTGTATTCTAGCAGTTGAAGGACTCCACTGGCAAAGCCACTGTTCTCTGGAGTCTTTTCCCAAACCTCCTTAAAGGTCAGAACCCTACAGTGTGACTGGGAATTTTCTCTACTTTATTCTTTTTAAGTTAAAGGCAAATTTAATAGTTGCTACTATGGATGACGCTGGCTATTTTTTGATTAGTGACAGTTTTGTTGGTGGAAGATTTCTAGACATAGAAATGAAATTGATATTCAGTTTCTCTTAATAGTTAAATGCCTTGAACATGCATTTTCAACACTGGAAAAAAAAAAGAAAAAAACAACCCCTAGTTCATTTCTGCTGTAATACAGGCAGTATTTTTCCATTTGTTTGTTTATTTTTGTGTTGAAGACAGGTGCTTTTAACAATGCATAAAGTGACATTTTCAGACTCTGGAACTCATTCCCTGCAGCATTAACTGTCTGTGACTATTCAAAGGTGACTTTGTATAGGGTGAGGTTAGCTTTTTACTACTTTCTAGCCTAATATTTCTTATTTAATGTCATCATTTTCTTTCCCTTGGATTCTTACTTTCTGTTTTAAATTGCTATAATGTATTTGCCTTTTTATTTTCTCCCTTCTGAGCTTGGATCGGTGTTAACTGGAGTTTTCTGGGGCTTCTAGAGCTTTTTAACAGATCAGTTAGACACCCAGATTTCATATTGGAAGGTCAATCTCAGTGAGATTAGTCTAGCCTTATTTAAGGCATCTATAATGGAACTGTCAAACTTCAAGCTGTCACTGTAAAGTCCCACCACAGTTAATGAGAGAAATAAGTATATCCAAAGGGCAATTCATGTGACCTGTCACATGCACCTGTCTCTGGATGAAAACAATTGTCTCTTGGAGATGCCTGTTTCACTCTGGATGAATTTTACTTGGTGCGTCTAGGCTGTAATTTTTCTTTTTTCCTGTGCATCTGAGAAATTTGACTTAACACTTGTTTGGTGTCTGTGCACATTTTTGTTGCCTTTATGATATTTTTTTTGCAAGTGAAGGCTAAAGTAAGTACTCAGTTGCGTTTCCTGCTTCCTTTGGAAAGAGAAAACCATTATTTTTAAGCACTTATTTGAAGAAATGAAAAGTCAAAGATAAGTGATACCATAAGTTATATCTTCATATCAAAGCTGTGATATTTATTAGACATCCAATAACTTTATTTCGTGGGCTTTCTTCAGTGTCCAATTAATATTTTTTCTTCTTCCCCTTTCTACTTTCTTATCTATAATAAAAAGATGTGTTAAAATGAAGGAAAAGCTTGCTGCTGTGTAGGTCCAACCAGACACTCTTATACCCTGTCTAAACAAGCGTTGTGCAGATTTTTGTGAAACCGACTTTTAAAATATTACAAGAAGATGCATGTTCCCAAGTGATGCTCACTAAGAAGCTGTTTGAAGGCCCACACCACTTTTTTTCTAAAAAAATGGTATGGGATATTGGTTATGGTAAGGATGAATCTAAAAATGGCAATATCCCTAAAATGGCAATATTTGAATAAAATGAATGTTGAAATGGAGTACTAAATTGCTTGCTTATAATATATTATTTTCTAGCTGAAAGTAGCTGTAGCACACGATCTTGTTTTCCTGAGCTATTGTCAGCTGGGAAGAGAGCCAGATGAAGGACAAACCCTTACAAGTTCTGTGTTTAATGGGGCAATCCATAGCCTTTTGCTGTGATGTGAAAGGCTGCAGTGGGCTTCAGTCCTAGCTCTGAATGGTCCATGTTGACATCTTTACCTCATGGCATTTGCTGCTGCCTTTGTTGACGTCTGTGATGTTGCTGATAGGATATAATTTGCTACAGCTGGCTTAGGTGCAAAACCGCCACGGGCAAAGCTTTATGTCTTTCCTTAGATGTGCCATTTCATTGAGTGTCTCATCAAAATCAGGCAAACAAGTGTGGAGAGGGTGGGTACTCCTGCAGGTGTAGTGCTCTGCAAATCAAATGTATAGAAACAATCTATTGTCCAGAGCTCTGCTTGTGCTGCCATACACATCAGAGCTCGACAACAGAGGGTTTCATTTGCTCTGTTTCTACCTCTTCAAGATCAGAAGAGTCTTGAACACACACCTACTTCTAAAGCTCATTATTTTCTGCTTGAATCCTAAGTAGGTGTGGGGTAAGCAGAATACAAACATAAAGCATAATTAGATGCAAGATTCTGGTCAGGATTTAGATATGACTTGATTAAATCAGAGTCCTTTGCTAGTACAAATGAATGGTACACTGAGAGTCCCATTATTTAAGGAGTTTTCAATGCCAGTTTTAAAAAATAAGTTCTCTCTATTCTTTGGCATCATATCTTAGCTGAAAACTTTCATCTTTAAGTATGTTCAGTAGGGTGGATCCTCAGCTGAAATATACCCATACCCATGACATTCCAGTCTCTGTGATGTAATTACATCACTGAATGTCATCTAAGGATTGGGTGGATAAGAGCACAGGACACGACTAAGAGGCACATAATGTTGCTCATGTCCTGATCATCACTGAATGAATTCAATAGACAATCTGAACTAGAAGGATACAACTTTTAGGCTTAAAAAAAAAAGGAAAAAGAATGCATGAAGGTAAACTTTTCTGCATTCATTACATTGCATTACATATTAGCACATTAATGGGAAACCAGACGAGAAAGTTGTTATTGTATCTTGTACAAGAGACTTTAATGATAGTCAATAGACTATGCTAATTCCAGTGTTAAACTTTCAATAACAGTGAGCTTATGGTTTTCAGTAATCAGTGACCTACACTGAGTTGTGAGTGGTACCTTAACATTGAAGAAAGGTCAGGAGACTATGTGGAGATTTTAACTGTCTGGACAAAACAAGCAAGGGTCTTACTTTTACGTGAAAATATGGTGCTCCCTAATGGGTTGGATAACAGGTGTTGTTAAATGAGTGGTGCTGGATGAGTGACATAGAGGATTTTGAAGGCTGATTGAAGCTTAGACATGCTGGACATGTCATTGGCAGTCATCATACAGAAGTAACGAATGATACTGATCTCTTGCCTACTGGGAGGATCTCTAGGGTTGCCTGAGAAGCCATCAGAGCAAGCAGAAATCTCCCTTCCTCCTATTTACTGCCATGAGCTTGAAAAAGAAACATACAATTTTGTCAGTGTTCATGCAGCCAGCTGCTGCAACTAACACCAGGACATTCGTATCAGTAGCAATAACACAAAGCCCCTAAGGGCTCCCCAGTGTCTTTCCTCTTTTATGGGCTATGGTCTGGGCATCTGACTCTTCCATTTGGCTTAGAAAAATCATAACAGGGTCTTACAGGCAGCTGGACTGGCACGTGTTGGCTGGGACCTGCAACAGGCCTGCCAAGCTCCTCACAACACGTCTGCCTGTTTGGCTCCCAGTTCATGTTCTCTCATTGTGGGCTGTGCCTACAGTCCATGTATCCACAGCGTGGCTCCTCTACACCCCACTGGCACCAGGATGGTCTGATCTGTGCCTCCTTTTGCGACCCCACGCTCAGCAGATCTCCCATAGCAGGGGAGGTGCACAGAGCACCATCACGGCCCTTTCTCCATAGTGTGACCAGGCAAATTCCATCTTTTCTTGCATGCAGCTCTTCCTCTGGTCCCTTTCTCTTTACATCACATGACTCAGTAAGGTGATGTCTCAGGTGAGATGAGTTTATGTAAGCAAAGGCATACACAGCTTTCCAGCTTCACCACCACAAAGCAGTGTTCCTCCTTCAAGCTCATCTGAGGTCCATGTTTGCTCATCAGAAAGCGAGGAAGTAAATACGGAGTGCAGTTTGGAGGTGCTGTTAAAGAAATGCAGGTCATGATAAACCAGCATCAAAAGATAATATGTGTTCCTAAGAAGCTGAAGTCTGCAATATCCTTATCTCAGTCTGTAAAGAATTTGTATCTTAAAAGAAGCAAAGTATGTGGATAAAGAATACAGAACTCTTCTTTCAAGCTTATGTTGTTAATCAATGAGACACAGCAAGGTGAAGGACAAGAGGGAGCTAGATGAAAAAGAAGAAAAATATGGAAAAGCAAATGCCTTTGCAGCTGATTGGTTTTATTTCTGACTTTGGAAGCAAGATCATCTGCTATCATTGCTAACACAGTCAAGATGAATTCAAAATATTCTGCTACTTGTCTTCATTGTTTCGAAATCTTTAAATGACCCTGTGAGAGGCTGCTTCAATCAGAAAGACTATAATTTCCTTTTCTGTAGATACCTAGCATACCTAATGTTTTAGTAATATTACCTTGTCACATTTTAATCTATGTGAGGGGTGTTGGTTTCTTTGTTTAGTTTGCCTTTGAAACATATTCTAGCCTAGTTTGCAAAGCTGCAGGGCTGCATAGACAAGGGAAATGTTTGTCAATTGTCTAAATATTTGGAACTGCAATATATACATTCTTACTTCTGCTTTTCTGGGTTATTTTTTTAAATGCAGTGCTTTTTGCTGTTACTGTTGCTCTGATGACAGCAACACTTGAAGCTGTTGGGGACATTCAGTTATCCTCACTCAAGACACAGCAATAAGAGAAGGTTAAGATAAAGTGACTTGCCTAGATTAAAAAAAAAACAAGTAGCAGAGTTAACATTAAAACTCAAATATTTCAAATCAAAATCAAAACCTAACACATTGTGTAATAGGCTAAACAATGATGCTAAGTAATTTAAAAATATGTCATACTTGAATCTTCCTAGATTATATTGTGCTAATCTTGGCTGACAGAAAAACTTGGAAATATGTTAAGAGAAAGCAAAACAAAACAAAAATGCACAGATGTGGTAACTGTGACTTGGTACTAGTAAGACCTTTATCTCTCTCTATATAGGAAGATGCTGACTGAGTGAAGCAAAACTTCGCTCAGTAGTCCCTTAGGAAGTTAGAACTCTTTAAGCACTAAAACACTTGAATAAAATCTGAGGACAAGTACCAGTGCTCAACAATGGAAAGCACTACACATTTTTTCATACAGAAAGGGCAAAATGTATTCTATGCTAATTTTGTTTCATATCAAGGAAAATAATAAACAAATTATGCATATGAAATCCCAAGGGCAGGTATTCAGTTGCTGCATATTTACTTTACTGGAGTTAAATTATCTGATACTTCTGGAGGTTCTGACCCTAAAATGTTAAACCAGACACCAGTCTCCTGCTTTCATGAGCAATAGCTTCTGTTGAAAAAAATCTTGGTTTTAGTTTGTAGATGTATTTGCATTCTTCATCTTCTTAGGTTTTTTCTTTCCATCCAGCTGCTTCTCTGTGCTATCTGATATAAAAAACTGAAGATTTTTAAATTGCTCCTACCTTTTGCAAGCAATGCAGCTATTTCCTGTTTGTGCAGATAAAACATTTTAGTACACAATTAGACCTGAATTTCAATACTGAGTAGTTTTCCAACCTTGTAACCCTATGTTCAAACTAAAAAAATACAATTAAAAATATACCCTGAGAGAAAAGTCAGAATCTTTCTGGTGTGGATATATTCTTCTATTCCAGATTGTAGACCATATAAGTCAAAATAAATTGGAACTCAGGTATGATAAAGCACATTTCTGTGTATTTTTGCATGTTTCCACACATTCATGTGTCTAGTTTAAATTCTGTAAATTGTCTAAGTTTTTGGCTCTAGGTGGTTCTTCCAGAGAGTTAAGACACTGTAACACAAATTTTGGGGACATTTGAGGAAGCTATCCCACATTTGAGAAACTGTTTCTTGAAGCTGTTCAGTGGAAAACTATTGAGATCTCTCCAGACCTTAGAATTCAGCCCATGATCTACTGGATCACTGGATGATAAAAGTAAATAAGTTACTTAGCAGTTAACACAGAAGACTTTGCAATTTTCCCTTCCTAAGGGAATGTACTGCTCTATATTCATGATAAGGAATAAGTCTGGAGGAAATCCATGGTAATATTAATTATTTTTAAATGTGCTTTGGGTTTAATATTGTATACCATCTGGATCCAGATTCTCTGATTTAATATTGTGTACCATCTGGATCCAGATTCACTGCTTGAGAGAAGGTGTATAGTTATAAACTCCATCTTCACTATAAGATTTACACACTTTATTCCTTCACTTTCATGACACTGTAAAATTATCAGTTTCCAACTTAAAAAAAAAATGCAGGCCATAGTTGAACGTATATGAAGTCAATGCAAATTCTCAGTGAACTCTGGATCACATCCCCTGGCCAGACCTTAAACTAGGGTAAAGATGCTTTCAATCACTGATGACTCACAATGCCAAAGAAAGAGAGTTGTTTTTCCTTTTCCGCTGCGCGGCTCTGAATGCCATTGACAGCCAGCCCTGCAGAGAGATGGAAACAGAATGCAATCAGACTTCCAAATCTTCCCTTAATGCAGTGTCTTTCTTTGGAGCTTTTCCCTGTAGGGTACCTCTCAGATGGGGATAAGTAATGCTGTTAGTACATAATCCAATCACTGATGCAGATTGCTCCTAGACAACCCTGAGCAGTCGATTTTTTTTTTTTACTTTATAAAGAAAGTAGCTTTTCTGCAGTAAGAGAGAAAGGATGTGACTTAGAAGTCATTTATGGTATAAATAATTTTTGTTATATATTCTCTGCATATGATAAAATTGGAAGTTTAGTTCAGCATAAAATATTAGAAACTAAAGTGAAAAAATGAAACATTTTAATGTTCAGACCAGAATGCCCGTTTGGTGCTCTCTTCTCCCCATTGCATTGTGCAGTCAGTCAGGGGTGTATGCTTCTCCCTCTTATTCCCAGGCTGAACTTGTTTCTGGGGTTGCCAAGGCAGAGGTCTCATTCTGGGTATTTTGCTGCCATTGATGTGCTGTTTCCCCTTTTTCTCTAGCACTGTACCTAATATGGTGTTATTGGTGGTATGATCTGCAGACTGAGTTACCAGACTGAGACTTTCTAAATGTGATGTGTTTTCAGCCCCACATCTAACCTGTTATTCTAATTCACATAATCTTCCCTACTTCCTTCTCCCTCTCATGTTTCTATCTCTTCTATTTGACTGTCAACTTTTTTTTGGCATGGGATTTTATCTCCTATTTGAATATATAACGCTTAGCACTCTGGAGGGCTGAACACATCTAGGGACCTTGTAACAAGCAGAAAATAATGGAGTGGTATACCATCAACCCAGTTTAAACATTTAACTTTGACCTGCTGAAGGAGTTGTTGAAGTTCTCTATAGAGGCAATAGGTGGTTGACTTCGATACTCTCAATGTTGATGACCTTCAGGGATTTGAATTCAAATCACAGTATCTAGCTCTCCAGGCCCTCCAGAAACATCTGCCTCTACTGTTAAAACTGTATACTTATAAACGGGACCCTCTCCATAAATACAAAATATGTATTGTTGCTTCAGAAGAACTGAATCACTCAGATGTTATAATAAATGCATGTTGTCCTGAAAAATTCCTCAGGATTATTTCAAAATGGTACATTAATACTTCCCATTTCCACTAATCTAGTTTATGTAAAATTTTGGGTTTGTTTGTGTTTTTTTTTTTTTTTTTTTTTTTGGTTGGGTGTAACATAATTCTTAAGCAGATGTCTAAATTGAAAAATATATTGAGGACACATGGAAATCACATTATTTACATCCCTAGAATAATTTTTATTAAGATAAAATATTTTATGTGACCATAATATTTTCATCTCTTCTTTCTTTCTTGATCAGTGGCTTTTAGTGCTGCTAGGGAGAGGTCCAGTTTTGCAGGGATGGATTCTGCCATATCTTACATCAGTACCAATCAAGTGTCTTTCCTATTAAGAAAATGTATGAACAGATGATTGAGGAAGAAGACCTGGCCTACCTTTTTTTCCCTTGTAGATCACAAAGTTAAGAAAACCCACTTTTGTCTGATTTCATTAAGCCAGGCTAAGTCAGATGCAAAACCAGAAAACAAAGAGTGCAGACTGTATTACAAGGTAGAAATTTTCACCATCTCTTACAGGACAGAGCTACTGACAGATTTCATATGGACTCGGTGCTTAATGGAGGTGAAGAGGTCAGTGGAGGCTGGCTATTTCTTGTCTTTTTCTTTTTACAGAAACACAGCAATGATCTCATTTTCTGCTACTTGCATTGGCTGAAGGGGGCAGGAGATGTCAACATTTATGAATTTCTTAGCAGATTTGTTAAAGTTTTTGATTGCCTTGATATATCTTTTTGTAACTATTGTGAAAAGTGAAAGTGCTGGCAATTAGAGTTAATGAGCATTTCATTTTTTTGTGATAGTTTATTTCAATTAACTTTGCTGTTTTCTTCTTTAAGTGGGGGAAATGTTCTGGAAAGCTTCTGTGGTAACACATGGAGCCAAGCTTGCTTTCTTCAGCACTGGCTGAGAACAGACACAACTTGACCTTTGCAAGAAGAGAATATGTTATTCTTAAAGAATCCTTCAGCTCTCTGTTGGCTTGGCTGCATACATTTACATGTTTCTTCAGACTTTTGTCACCAAAGACTTCTCTATAAGTGGACCTCTCACAGACCTGACATCACACTCATTTCTACAGTCTTTCCCATATGGGTTGTTGTGATACATAAAAGTTACAGAACTAATCAATCTCTCTCCCTCCCTGCTTTTCTTCCTTGCTTCACTCCATTCATCCCTCTGCCCATCCTTCTGTCCTTCCGTCCCTACCACATTCCTCTATACATGTTGGGAACAAGGAAACATGGTTGAACTCGATAAATAAATGTAGAGGTGATGTAACAAACCTGATTCTCAGAGAACTGATGAAACATGGAGCATGAGTGTTGATAACTGACAATTGATTGTGTTAGTTTAACAGTAGCAGTTTCAGAAAAGTTCTTCTCCTTTTGAGATGAATCAATGAATCTGAGCATGAAAATCAATGTGTAAATGCAATCACCCTGATCCTGCAATTGTGTGCCTGTAAGGAATATTGTGTGTCTGCACACAATAATTCTAGCCAAGGACAAGTTACGTGTAACATTTGACAACACAAAGACTGGACTTCTAAAATAAAGTTCTAGTCCTGTATGTCACTGCATCTGTTCCCTACATGTTTTTAAATGTTTGTTTTCATGGTCTCTGCTCATTGTTCTGGTTAAATAATATTCTTTCATGCTTCTTTATTAAAACAGATGGCAGATTTCTCAGCACTGAAATATTCAGTGCCTTAAAAATCCCAGACTGACTAAGGTCAACACAAGCTTTGTGGGACTTGTTATAACTATTTAACACAATAATAAACTGTATCATGGAATGCTAAGGCTATTATTATTAAGACTATCATTTTTATTTACATGTCATTAGACCTACCTAGGTATACTATAGGCAAGAAGCTTGATAAAGTGTACAGCAAAGCTCCTCAATTAAATAAGTGCTTCTCTTCAGGTCAGGGATCATAAAATGTTCTGATGATCTATGTCCCCCCAGAATACACAAAGATGTCTTACCATGTTTCTTTTAACTTCTCTGGCAGAAACATTGTCTAGCTCACTTGAAATTCTTCTTCCCAAGCTAATAATTAACATTATTGTTGACTTTCATCAGGAGAGCATACAGTCTGCCTTCTGGAATAGGAAAATCCTCATTTACCCACATATTTTTATCACTGATATTTTTGTTACCAATTCACTGTTGACTGGAATAATTTCATTAGCACTTCTTGAACACAATTTATAATCACACAAACAAATGTGACAGATTGGTTTTATAAAGTTATCATAGCAATTTACTTTATCCAAAATAGAACACTTCTCTATGTTAGGGGGTTAATCCATTACATTCCTATATGTTCAATACTTCCTGCAGTTCTAAAAACCCCATTTCAAATAGATTATAAAACAATCTAGGAGGAGGTAAATAGGATATCTACAAGGACAACTGTAGGCATGAATTCCATGTATGAGAAAAAAGAGAGGACTGAAAAAGATGGTACTCTATAAGATCAAGAATGTTGGTGTTAAAGTGAATGCAATGCACAACTCGAATGTGTTCATCTTTGCCAGAGGATGTTCTGAAGGTCAAACAAATAAGTGGAACAGGATCCAGAGCTCTAAGGTGAATCTACCTAAACATTTTCTGTGTTCAAGAGTGTACCCCAAACACCAGGGAGATTATAATCTCAAAAACCAAGTTTGAACAAGAACCAGAATAGTTCTGTAAAATTAAAGAGTTCTGAAAAATTAAAGTGTTTACAAAGGTGACTACACCAGAGAGAAATGAAACAAGTTCATAGACACATCTTCACCTATTTGTTGTGGCCTTGCAGGCCAATTTCTTGCTTCCAAACTCATTTATTAACAACTTGATTTTCTGATTGCCACAAAGTCTCCTGTGACTTTCAGGTTTTGTTGTTTTCTTTTTTTTTTTTTATCTGAATGTATCTGTTTCTACTTCTCTCAGCAGTTTTTCTGGCACTTTGTCAATCTACGGACTCTCATCTCTTTCCTGAATATCACCCTTCATTTTCTTGCCACATCTTGAACTTTGGCTTCATGAAAGCTCCATTGCTCTCCAAGGGCACGAGGTACAGCCAGAAATCCCAACCTGGCCCAGACCATTTTTGTTTCTGTTTTTGTTTTTGTTTTTGTTTTTTTTTTTTTAAAAAAAAAGATATTTGAAAAAGAACTGTCAAGAAATATACAAAATGGGTGCTATCACTGAATGCATAAGAGCATTCAATTCACCTCCTTCTTGTCTCATGTTTTTAGTGACATACACTGCATTTACACCTGGAAGTGTAAAACTCCATGGAAATGAATACACTGATCTCTCTTTGTGAGAATACTCCAAAAGAACAGGAACTGCTCTATTCTTTAGTTATGTATATATTTGTAAAGAGTTATTGACCTTTCTTCTCCCAGCATAGTTCATAGGGAAAGCAGTAAACTGACCATCTTGATCAACTTTTGGCTGACTTATCTGGTCATCTCTGGATCACTGCCCTGAAGCTGGTTATTTTCTTTTCTGCGTCTACAGCACAACATAATAGCAAAAAGAAAAAAAAATGGGTTACGTGCATTTCACACACACTTCTAAACTAGCAAATAGTTTAGAAGCCAACTAAAACAGAAGGTGAATTTTCCAGGCTTTATCACTTAGATGTGATGGCTAGAAGGCTGTGGAAGATTTCCCTTAAAGTGATTGGAGGCTTTTTAAAATTATTATTTTTATTCACACACACACTATGCTGCAAAGCAAAACAAAGCAAAAAAAACCACACCACAGCAACAACAAGAAAGCCAAAGCAAAAAAACCCTATCAAAATCCCTGTTCCCCAAGCAAGCCTTGAATCCAGGAACTACAAAGCAAACTTCAGTGCTCAGCTCACAAATTCCTACAGGGTTCGAACAGCCCAGTTTTCTAGGTGTAGATAATCAGCTCCTGTTCTCACTGAATCAAAGTCTCTGTGTAACTAACTGTGAAGTATTATTGCCAAGTCTGTGAAAGGAAGAATCTTCTAAAACCTTGTCTGTGACTTTGTTAGATGCTCCCCTGGCTTTGCTCTTCATGACTCCTTCTTTATGCACTTCTTTCTTCCTAGTCATACCCTGTTAAATGTGAAGCTGCATCTGAATGGCCAAATGGGCACATATATGAATGGGACAAATGAAGCATCAGACTCACCTGATTGTGTACACATGAGAAATGCCACACTAAGAAGAATTTAAAGAACCCTAGAGGAATAGTTTATATTGCATAAATCAATGATGATAAATCCAAGTAAATCTTATTTTAAGACTGGAGTTAATTCAACGGGCAAATGGTCTAACGAAAAAAACAAACAAACAAACAAAAAATCCATGTGTAAGTTTTCAGTTATTTAGCTCTGTCTTATGACTGAGTTGTATGTGTGGGTTAGACAATATGAGAGACTGACACTAAAAAAATATCTCAGCCTATAATGAGGCTAATCAGCACTGCTGTTAAATTAAATGAGTCTTTCACAGTTTATTTTGGTATTCAGTTACCCATTTTTGCTCATATACGACAGCATTTTTCCATCTTATCTATAGAGAAGGAATCTATCCTTGAGCTTTGAGATGATACAGCTCTGAATAGTGCAGCTGAGTCCTGATTACATCATCTATGATTATGGTAAAAACAGAATTTCTCTTTGCCAAGACATTTCCATATTTCAAAAATGTTTTCAAACTAAATGGATACAAAATGTTGATGTTTCCTGGAGAACAGACATTCACAATAATTTGTATTAGAAAACACTGACTAACCATGATGATAATGACTCAAGTTTTTAAAATTTGTCTGGAGAGCCTCAAACAGCATACAAATCACCTGTTCTTCTACGTTATCTAATACAGAGTTGTACTAACTAATTAATAGAAATATAAATTGAAAGTCAAACCACAATGAAATAGACGTAAGTTCCAAAATTTAATATTTTCAGGTGCAGATCTTGAAACCTATAGCCAGGAATATTTTGATTTAGATAGAAAGTAGTAGCTAATTAAAGACACATTCCAAACCATTTCTCATGTTGAACACTTAAAAATACTGTTGTACTGAAGCAATTTTCCCTTTAAAAATGTTGTGAAAATGTGCCATATCATCAAAGATATTTCAGTTTTAACCAAAGATCCTTCGGAAAGGTGTTGAAGTGCTGAAAAGTTAGGAGGAGAAAAACACTTTGATGTGCAGTTCATGTTCTGGTGTACTATTGTGGGATATAGAAAATCCTCTTTGTCAGGTAAAGTATCAATGAAAAATTGGACCAGGCACATTTGACATTGCTGTTCCCAGAAGAAGGCACCACTCACTGGTTTTCCCTGAGACTGCAGTGCCTGTGTCTAATAAAAAATGCTGGTTTCATTTAAAAGTGAAAGTTATCCACCCTTTCTCTGTAGATTAGAAGTACTAACAGATAGAGCTTTCATTAAGCACCTTTCAGTTTTCCACTGAAATGCTATGATTGTGCTACTATATATTTATAAAGTCTATAGCTTATATCTGTATATCTCTAAAGAGAATTAAAAAATTTCTACAAGTAGAACTCATGGGATTCTATCCAAGTATTTAGAAGCATAGCATATGGTTAAATTTAAGTTAGCAAATACATTCATCCTAATCCATAGAAATTTTCTAACATCCACCTTGAATCTTTACTACCACAGTCTATCCACTAAATGTAAACAAGACCAAATTCTTGCCTTTTATTTTGTGACAGACTTTAACCCATCTGAAATTTGTTATTGTGTCCTTTTTTTCTTTTTCTTTGACTTAACAACATTGTTCAGATTTCTCCTCCTAGCAATATTTGTAGATCTCTGACCAGTCACCATCACTGCTTTTCTCAGGTCTGTTTCAACCTGTCCATTTTTCAGAAATTCAGGAAACTGTATGAGGCTTTATTGTTGGGGCTTGTTGTGTTGGAGTGCACTGGAACGATAACTCTATACTTTTATTCAAACATCAACTCTGCTGCTTGAATGGAGAGCCAGACATATGTTTTTTAGTGTTATCAATTGATTTCTTTCAAGTCCTGAAAGTAATTGCCCTAAATACACTCATGGCATTCATCCTAAAAATAGCCAAATGCCGTATAAAAGATGCTGACGTTTTCCTGACAAGTGTGATTCATGAGGAGTAGCAGTGTGACGACTGGAAATTTTCCCAGCCAAAGTGATTACAGTGGCAACCTCACTATATGGGATGAACTGACTGAACAGCTGGTTTTACATTTACTCTTTATATATGCACAGCTGGCATGTACCATCTTTTGGATAGACAGATGGATGTCTGTTTGTTTGGTGGGGAGATAACATATTTATCATGCATCCACTGTCATCTCCCGAGACTATGCATTGCAATAAATATTAAACATAAAGCTTCAAATTATCAGGGAAAAAGAAATTTTAAGCCTCTGTATGTGGTGCAGTCAGTGTTACAGCTTGAGTCGCTGATTACTGCTGCAGTTCTGCGAGAGTTGCTCAAACATTATTAATAGGGGGAGGCTGAGATTACCAAGAGTAAAGGAAGTGATCTGCTGGCATAGGCACAAAAGGGTAGGAGAAGACTGGGATATAAACTGTGAAGACCTTCAGCTACTTTTGTAGAGACACCTGGGCACATGCTTGCCTCGATGGTACCACTCGTGCCTTCTGCTGCATGATGCTGCATTGCACAGAAGGTAAATACATGCACATCATCATGGAATGCTGTCATGTAAAGTGTTTTTCACTAGTGTGACCCACAAATTTAGGCAGTTGAAGAGACCTGCTCTACAAGAGTGACCACACCTGTCCCAGTATAAATTATTCTGATAGTGGAATGTTTTATCTCAAACTATTAGCTCTTTGAGGTGCTGTCTGTGGTAATTGATGGTTGCCATTCCTGCACTGCAGGTGCCATCAACATGCAAAAAATTCACGACCATTTCCATAACTTTAACAGTAAAATTTTGTAGACAAACGCACAGTTCCACAGGTCTTCCAGAAATACAGCAGTTCTGAAAGCAGCTGGTAATACTGTCTTTTTTTTTACCTGTGTGTTCTCTCAGCAGAGCAAAAATACCTTCATGTTTCATTCTCATTTTATTTAATGCACATGGTGAAAACTTGCGAGGTCAAAGGGATTTATGCTAGCAGATTTGGCGGCCTTTTAATATTTACTTAGGCTGTAAAATATAATTTGAATTTTGGAAGTATTTGTCATTGTATCTAAGATGGATAAAGGTATGTTTATTATAGCTGTATTTGCTATGTGTGATTTACATTGTTATATGTTGACTTTTCATTTCCTCAAATGTCACAGTTGCATTTTTGTCTTTCTAACTTCCTCGAAGTATAGAAAGTTAAATATTTTTTTCACACTGATAGCAATCAAATCTTGTTACAAAGTCTTAGGGTCAGACTGCTATACCTACCAAGCAATGACTTATTTTTTGAAAAAACATCACAATGCCTTCTATTGTCAATGCAGTATGATTCAGCACACCCAAAAGTCTCGTTGTATAGTCCATACTCAAGATCTATGTTTATCCTAGAGTAAACCAGCAGCCTGGGAGTTACCATAAGCAGAACCTCTTCTTATTTCTTCTTTTTCTTCTCCTACTCCTTATTTTCAGCATGCATTCTTCTCTTGGGCATATCTTTTGCATGCTCTGAAGTTTGTACCTGCAAGTTTTGAATAACAACCTCAAAGAGGAACTCATGGTACGCTTAAAAGATGGTTTAAACACAGCCAAGGAGTTTATTATTTTTTTTCCCCCTTTCTTCAGTCTGGTTCTAGAGAAGATAACTGGTTTATTCATTCCTGAGACATTAGCTTTTAGGTCTCAAGTAATATTTGTGGAGTGTTTTCTTCTTATTTTTATGTTTAATATACATTAATATGCCATGTAAGGTACTTCATTTGATTTAGTTTTAGACACTATTTTGTTTCACTAAGTCACATTAACAAATTACTTAAGTACTTACCATTATTAAACATTCTTACCATCTTTGCAGCTGCTATAAGCTTCGTTAACAACAGTTTTTTATTGACTTTCTGATCACACCCAAAAGTATTGAATGGTCACAGCCTTTCATAAAAACAGATTCAGTGAAACTCATGCCTGCTTTATGTAGGGAGTCACAGCCCAGGCACAGAAGAATCTTTGCCACAGAATATCAAATACGAGGCAGACCGAATGTACCATTCACTACATCCCACTGTGTCCTCATCCATAGAGTGTGAAACTCCTTTGGCTGATACCTGGACAACTTTCTGTGCAGTACTGTACCTTATTCCTGTATCTCTAAATATTGGGTGAAGAGAATTTCTCTTACTAGGTGTATACATCAGGAGCTCAGGCTCTTTGTACCCTTTAAGCCACTGCTGAAACAGTAACAACAATAAAGCAGTTGACTGTATAGCAAAGAAGAGTACTTAAGATATTTGCAGGAAATCTCCCCTTCCATTAGCTGTCATTTAGATTGTACATAGATTAGGTTCCGTAGTTCACCACTTAAGTAAAAAAAGCATTTTTCAAAATTACTGAAGACCTATAGTTTCCACAAAATTCAGAGAAATTTCCAACTTTTCACTGCTTCTCTTAATGAGACCTTTTTATATAGTTGCTGAAGTAGAAACTTAGACGCACATAAGGTATTAAAATTTTCACTGGTATTCAGCCACAGTCAGTCAAAAATTCATACAAAACAAAAGGAGCATGAAAACAACCCAAATATTTACAGTGCAATGGGCTAAGTGTTTTGAGGAGTAAGAACTGCTCTTACATACCGAGTCTTTTGCACATCTAGTCTGCTTCCCCAACAAGCAGCCAAAATACCTTGGATCTAAGGAGCACCTTGGCATAACATTAACATTGACAGGATGTGTTGCTTACAGAAAGACAAAAAGGAAATCTCTGTTTGAGATTTTGCTGCTTTGCAGTCTCTGGTGTGGGCAGAGGTAGCATTTGAGAAACATCTATCCTGGAAAAAAATATAACACTGAAGGCATCTAATGGCAAGGTTGGGAAGTCAAATGACAGATGCTTGAGAAGCTGAACAGCAAGGGAGTTTGAGAGCTCAGACAGCAGATGCACAGCAAGGCAAAAGGGCTCATCTGAGAGAACACCTGCCATTTTTCATGCACCTGTTTAATTTTTGAACTATAATAAAATATTATGCGAAAGGATGTGATGAGGCAAAATCAAAGCCACAAAAACAAGGGGGAAGGGGTTAAGGTCTTAGTTTTTTTTTTATTTGGGACTATCAGCAGAGTTGCCCTCGTGAAATCCTTAGTGTAATCAAATGAAGCAGCTGTTTGCACTGCTGGATCTATTCAGACGGGGAAAAAAAAAGGGGTAAACACTTCTAATGCAAATATCAGCCTTGCCTCTCTATGCTTGCTGCAATGATTCTGTTATTTAGCCACTTACGGTGGCAATTGGTGCAGAAAATCTCCAGAGCAAACAAGGCTTTAATTAATAATCAGTTATTTTCTGCAATAAGTAATTGGGAGGAAGCTCGGTTTAATGCATAGACTTGAATATATCTTTGTAGTCTGATAAAGAAAGTGGTTTATTCAAACTGCTTTATTAATATTTCCTGTTTATCTGTATGTTGAACTTTAGATTAATGCTACGTTTCTCATAGCTTTGATGAAGACAAGGAATCAAAATGTGCAGTGGTACTAATCATTAGGATATGTTGGTTTATTGGAAAATCCAGTGACTGAAAATTTTAACGAATTTTCAAACTAAATATAAATAATCTCTAAAAGGAAGTTGGCATAGCTATGAATGCTTGCTACTTAAGCCCATAAAAACTGGAAGATTGTATCTAGCACTTGACAGGAAATTCTTTTATTCCTCAAAGCCCTGAGCATTGAGGCATCACATTATAATATAGAAAATATGTGTCTGTATAAACTCAGAAACATGTACAAATGCCTCAAAGTTCATAGTATACAGCAGAAGAATTTATTCCATGTTTGTATTTTTTTTCTATACCGCCTATATAAACAGTAAGCACAACTTATGTGTCTCTGTGACAAATAAAATTTGTTATACACAGTTTAATATATATAACACATAATTTAATGAATACATAGGATGTTGAGAAGTCTTAGTGGTTGATTGTTCCAAAGTTGAGTCAAGGATAGAGTTACAATCCTTTTCTGTTTGCCTGCAGCACTAGCCACTAGTTTTTATCTCTTTCTGGTCATGATCCTCCACTTAGTGCAGTTAGTGAAAATAATTCTTTTTCATTTAAGGAGCACTGGATGGGACTATATCCTTTCTGTTTGTGTGTTTCTCCTGGTTTATTTTGCTTCTAGGAGGCAAAAAGTTATATGACATTCTCACACTGTTTTGTAAGTCTTCATTTTCTTTTGGATTGTTTCTACTAGTGTATTTGATGAATAAACTCTCTGAAAAGAATCACCAAATAACCAACTAACCATAAAGAAACATGCAAGGATGCGTGAAAATGTATTAATCTAGACTCAGACATACGCTAAAAGTTATTTTCTGTATGTATAATCTAATTTTGTCAAAGTTATACTTTTATATATATATTGTGTTTCTGTTGTGTTTAAAGCTATATGTATGCATAGTATTTAATATTTTTTTTTCCCAGTGTTATCTATTTCCACTTTTACTTCATTTTTGGTAACATTTTGTATAATATAATATATTAAGTGCTATAACAAAAGGGAACAGTTCAGTAACTCAGATCAATGCTTTTTTAGGTTGTGGTAGGTTGGCCCTGGTTGGGCACCAGGTGCCCACCAAAGCCACTCTGTCATTCTTCTCCTTCTTTCTCACAGGGGAGAGAAAATATCATGAAAGGCTCCTAGGCTGAGATAAAGACAGGGAGAGATCATTCAGCAATTACTATCATATGTAAAAAACTACTTGGGAAAACTAGTTTGATTTTATTATCAATCAAAAACAGAGTAGAATACTGAGAAATAGAAACTAAATCTTAGAAGCAACTTCCCCCCACTCCTTCTTTCTTCCCCTGCTTAACTTCACTCCCAATTTCTCTCCCTTCTCCCCCTCAGTGGCACAAGGGGATGGGGAATGGGGGTTGTGATCAGTTCATCACAGGTTGTCCCTGCTCCTCCTTCCTCCTCAAAACAGGACTCCTCACACTCTTCCCTGCTCCAGTGTGGGGTCCTTCCACAGGGAGACAGTTCTCTGTGAACTTCTCCAACAAGAGTCCTTCCCATGGGCTGCAGTTCTTCACAAACTTCCACGAGGTGCAGCTCTTCAGGTAGAGACTGTTCTGGTCTGGATCCCCCATGGGGACACAGGTCCTGCTAGGACCCTGCTCCAGCATGGGCTTCCCACAGGGTCACAGCCTCCTTTGGGCATCTGCCTGCTCCACTGTGGGTTCTTCCTGCAGGTGGATTTCTGCGCCACTATGGCCCTCCATGGGCTGCAGAGGGACAGCTGGACTCACCGTGGTCTGCACCACGGGCTGCAGGGGAATGTCTGCTTTGGTGCTTTGAGTACCTCCTGCCCCTCCTTCTCCACCATCATTGATGTCTGCAGAGTTGTTTCACATATTCTCACTCCTCTCTCTGGCTGCACTTGCTGTTGTGGAGCAACATTTTCCTGTTCTTAAATCTGTTATCCCAGGAGCTCTACCACCGTTGATGATGGGCTCAGCCTTGGACAGCAGTGGGTCTGTCTTGGAGCTGGTTGGCAGTGGCTCTGTCGGACACAGGGGAATCTTCTAGCAACTTCTCACAGGAGTCACCTCCATAGCCCACTTGCTATCAAAACATTACCAGGCAAACCCAATACATTCCACCCTTCTCCTCTGTGAATCACATATTTAACAATTATTAAAATCCACTTATATCATACAACCTTCACAAACTTCAGTCACAGCAACAAAAAGAATTCTCCATATCAAAATCAAAATAAAATCAAAACACCTAATAAAAGTGCAAAAATTGCAATCTACCCCTCGTCCCTTGGCTGCAATTGCAACAACTGCAATTCCCCACAATCTCTAACATTCTTTAGTCTACGTTTTATCTGTTACATCTCCCAATTACTATCCCTGCCTTGCATTCCTCATGCCCCACATTGATGCCAAAAAAGGACCGTGGTGGGTTGACTTTGATTGGATGCCAGGTGCCCACCAAGCTGCTCTATCACTCCACTCCTCAGCAATACGGGTGTGGGGGAAGAAAATAAGATGGCAAAAACTCATGAGCTGGGATAAAGGCATTTTAATAAATATAAAAGCGAAGACTCCATGTGGAAACAAGGAAAACAATAGATTTATTCTCTACTTCCCATCAGCAGGCAATGTCCAGCCACTTCCCAGGAAGTAGGGCCTCTGTATGCATAGCAGTTGCTCCAGAAGACAAACACAATAATAACAAATGCCCCCCTCCTTCTCCTTTCTCTTAGTTTTTATTACTGACCAGTCATCATATGGCATGGAATATCCTTTTGGTCAGTTTGTTATTTGTCTTGGCTGTGTCTCCTCCCAAGATCTTCCCCACTCCCAGCCCACTGGTGAGGGGAGAATGTTGAAGAGACAGACTTGATGCTGTGTGAGCACTGCTCAGCAATACCCAAAACATTGCTATATTATCAACACTACCAATACAAAGTACAGCACTGTGAGAGCTGCTATGGGAAAAATTAACTCCATCTCAGCTAGACCCAGTACACAGATACATAACATGTATCAAGCAAATAATTTTTTTTATCACACAGCTATGGGAGCTATCTAAAAAATATAGCAACAGATTATATTCCTTCCGTTCTTGAGTGGGCTGAAATTTCTAGCAAGTGACTTCTCCACTTTTCTTTGTCAAAGCTAAATAATGTGAAATGCAGAGTTCTTCCCCATGTAACATCCTCAAGACTGTTCACTAAATGGTCTTCATAACAGCTACTTGTAGTAACTGTCCAAACTTTCTTCTCCCCTTTTTAAACACACTGTAACAGAACTGAAATTACTTTCAGATGATAAACCAGATTTGAATGCAGATGTTTCCCTTTCTTGCTCCCACTCTCACATATTTTGTTCTTCTATAAAGAGCTGTATATTTTCAAATCCTCTTCTGTGGTATCTAATTATTCTACAAGTTTTTTAATATATTTTTTTCCTGGCACATATTTGTTGTATTCTAAAACACACACTTGTTTGAAATGTTCTGAATTGTAATGGTAGTGGTAGAATCTTTCAAGGAAAATTTGGGGATAGATGTCAAGTTGTCAGAAAACTGGTCACAGGTTCTACTTTGTGTAACTCAGAAGTCTGAAATGTTGAAAGGAGACTGGCTTGGACAGAAGGAGTACATGGCTTACTCTTACAGATATTCCTGAACAATAACTTTATTCTTATATCTGATTGCCAATCCAATACTCTTTTTATGGAGGTGAAGTATACTCTCTATCGAAAGCTGACAATACATTAGGGTTCATCAGCTTGACAGCTGCACGTACAACTAATGGTGTTATTCATGTACATTGTGTGAAACACTTGAAACCACGAAGGTTTTAAAAATATGTCTATCAGGGAGGAGCTGACTGGAAGGGCAAATCAGTGCCTTTCTGTGATGCAGGTGTTAGGTAATGAAGGGAAGGCAAAGAAAAAAAAAGCAGCACTCTAGTTAAGAGTGATTCTAGCTTCCAAGCTACTCCATCACTGTCATCCTCTAGTGTGTGATTCATAATTTGATGAAAGTAGATCAGGTGAATTGCAACCAAACAGTAGCTATTTTTCTTCAGAAAAGGAGCCTTGGGTGGCTGTCTTACTTGTAGATATCTTCAATGTCAATGCGAAAGTTGAGATGAATTCTGCTTATGAGTTTAGAAATCAGAGAAAATAGGCAAGATAGGATACTCCACCAAAAACTCAGTCACCAGCCTCCCAGGCAGATACAGGACAACCCAAGGGTTATATTGTGTAAAGCATCTCTGCTGACTGGATGCTTCTTCAGCCCAATGTTATATCAGCCTATTTCAGGCAACTTCGCTCCATTGCTATAACCCTCCTTATTCTTTCCTGTTTTCATTCTCTGCCACCCTTTCCTGTAATAAATGTGTCTGTCTTTCCAATAACCAACTCCTATGAGGCTAACCCTCTCCTTCCACCATTTTTCTATGGAGGAATTAATATCATGCTTGTAAATCATAGCTTGCTTTTAATTCAAGCTTGTTGGTTATGCTTGTATGTTATAACCAACAACAACGTCTTTTACCCATTTGTTCTGTTTAAAATAGAAATTTGGGAAGTCCAGAAATTATTTTCAACCCTAATTTTTAAAGACTTTAAAAGTATACCTATTACTCTGGGAAAGAAAACAAATTTATATGTGAAAGATTATCTATAGATGGTTTACGGGAACTTTTGCTTGATTGTTTTCAGGAGTGAAAAGTGAGAAAATAGGTCTGGTACCTAAGGAACTTCATGGAAATGCAGGAGGCCTCAGTGAGCTACACCAGCAGTAAGCTGTTGGCTGTCCTCAGTACTATTCACTGGAATTATCCAAATCTCTACCATTAATTAAAGATTCATTAGACCATGAAATCACCTCATATCCCAATAGAATAGGTAAGTTGCTTAGAATGGCAGAGATTGGATAAAGTTCCCATCCTAAAGAAAAAGATTTCGACACTTAATTAGTATTACAACTACACTACTTGCTATTCTGAGAAGAGTAGCTGTCTTTTTGTATGTTTTACCAGAAATTCCATCCTGGACCAGAGGATCAGTTTCAATTAATCAACATTTTCCACTGAAAAATCCCCCAAAGGACATTTGAAAACTATGATAAGCTCTTAGTGTTAGTTATTGGCCTGTCCTAATCATTTTCAGAAGTGTTATACAGAATATTTAATACAGATGAGAATAATTAACACATGAAGCAATAGATGAAGTTCACGTAGGGTATAGATATGAGATGAATTCAGTGGAAATTGTATCCAAGCTCAAAATTTAACATTACTGTTAGAATTAATTTCATGCCTTTTATACGCTTATATTTGGATGGTACAAAAATTGCCCTTTGGAGATGCCACTCTCACCAGTGTCAGGAGACAAACCTTAGATGACTAGCCTAGATAAGGCATGTAACTTTCAGATTAATTCCACTCTACATAATTATCTGAAAAATGCTCAAAAAAGACTCAAAAAAGAAGAATCCTGCAAAGTGAGGCCTGCAAAGTGGGAACTTCATTTAAAAAAAGCACAGGTGAGGGAACATAAAATGTCCTTGTGAAGGGTTCTTAAGGTTATATTTGAAAGATAGTTAAACTACAGTGAAATACAGGCTTGCTAGCTCATTACTCCTATATCTCTAGACATGGATTTTTTTTTTTTTCTGAGCCACTTTCCTCAGAACAAGGAAAGAGGCAACCTATATAAATTCTTATCCAAAGAAAGGACACATAGGGAAGTTTACGGCACACAAAGTGAATGTGGTCAATAGGAAGAGGAACCTGCCTTTGCAATCAATAAGAGATCTTGAGGCTATCTGAAATCTAATAACTCCTCCTGTATTGTCACAGACCAGAATAACAGGGTCAGAACTGGGCAGAGTATGACTCCTTCTTTCAATACGGGTCATGCTGATCATAATACTTCTATTATCCTGTTGCTGTGGATCATTTAAAATCACCAGTGTGACCATCAGTTTGGTTTCACTTCTGAAACATACTTAGGGGAGGAAAAAAGTAGTTATCAAAGCTATCTCACAGAAAATAGATTTTTATTTTTTTTTAATAGCTTAATCATCCTACTTGCTAGAAAATGCTTTTAACATATAAAAATGGTCAGTTATTTATCTTTTCTTGTCAGTTCAGTGTATACTATTGAATACTATTATGTAAATATACATCACTGCAGTAAAACCATTAAATGTACCAAGTAAATGACAAACATCCCTCAAACAGTAAATAATTAACTTCTTAGTGCTCTCAGCACCTTGTCCACTTAATAGTTACTGAAACTTTGTGTTACAAAACATCTTTTCTTGTAACAAGAAATAACAGGGTGTTCTACCTTCTTTTATTAGCATGCTCATTTCCTCCTTCCACATGTATAAAAATGTGTGTATATATGTACGTATGGGTATTCTATGGTCACAATGAGGTGGTATGAGCCATTTAGTGCACTGACATAATGACTGAGAAATGATGAAATAACAGTATGCCAGATGCTCTTCCTACAGTTGTGATATATCTAAACAGCATCGCTTCACTTATGTTGCAGGGCAACTCAAGAGGTCTCTAGTGCAATCTGCTGCTCAAAGCAGGGTCAGCAGTGAGATCAGAGCAGGATCGGGACTTCCCTCCAAAGGTGGAGACTGCACAACACCTCTGTGCAATGTACTGCAACATTGGACTGTACTTCTGGGGAAGAAGGTGTTTCTGCTGTCCAGCTGCATCTCTCTTTCTTCAACTGACACCTATTGTCCTCTCACCACAATATGGATTCTTAATGTTTTTTTTTCCTAAATTCCACTTTGTTCCTGCTTATGTAGATACAGAGTATGTTTGATGTCTAGGAACACACCCATTTACAGCTTACCTACACATATTCTTTGACACTTTTAAAATTCTGATTTCTTTTTAATTTTTTTGCTCAGCTATTATTATGAAGTACAAATAAGTCACATACCCACGAAAAATGAATATTGCTATTACCTGGGACTTTAATCACTCAGTGTAGTGATTCAGTTAAAAGGGACACAGCTTCCACCAATTGCTTGCAAATTACTATCTCAAAAGCCCTTCGCAGAGGAGGATATGCCTGTATTACACTGCCTCAAGATTAAGTGGCATATTTTCCTAGTGTAAGTTTGCATTATGAAATTAATTGCATCTTTATACTAGTAAGAAGATACCACTACTTCAAGAATATAGCCAGTTGTCACGTGAAAATAACAGTCATTTCAGAGATGTTTCTGAAAAGAACTGAAAAAAAGCACATCTACTTCATGTTCCACCTTGTCTCACTTAAACTGGGATAATTAGCTATTACAGTGGTGTTAATCTTTATTTTCATCAGTGTAAATGATGTAAAAACCAAAACTATACAGTTTCTTACCAGATAAAACATTACCATAAGGAGTTAGTTTTATTGTGAAATGGGGAGGTACTTTATCAAGAGGCAATCAGAGAAGTGGTCTACAAAGTAATGCAACATAACTGAGAAAGCCCACTGGAAAGCAATGTGTCATCCAGGAGTCACATCTTAAAACCAGATAATTCCACACATTTGAAAGTATGGAATCTGCCCTTCCCTACTCCAAAACCAGAAATGCGTTAATACCTTGATGCTGCTTCAGCACGTGCCATAAACGCACTGTCACCAATCTGACTTCTGAGATCTGTCACATTGCTTTCAGACTGATATGCAGATATTCTTGCAGATAGAAATGTTTCATGCTTATACTGAGAACTAAACATCACGCATTTCCCTACTTCATTGTGATGATTCAAGATCTTTTTTTTTGGGATCTTTGGCATGACCTTTAGTGATACATCTAATTTAGCATTTTAGTTCAGAGGAAGTGTGCATCACTGAAGCAAGTGCTTGCTTACCATGATTTGCTTCATATTGAGAAGCAGTCTTGGAGCACCCAAACCAGATTTATTAGAGATTAAACTAAACCAAAACATGCACAGTTAATGCTGTCCAACCACTAATGGAAGCTCAGTCAACCATAGCAGACGATGACTGGAGTGAACCCTCCAAAATGCCTCTAGTGAGGATGACAAGGCACCAGCACCAGCTCTTCCCTTCTGTAGACCTTTCCTTTTGGGCCACTGTGCCTGCTAATGTAGAGACATGCTAAGTTAGCTAAAATGTTTGTCAGATAGGCTTGTAGAAGAAAGGCAGAGGATTTTTAATCAACATTGTGCATCAAATTCTAATCTAATATTTAAAAAGAGGATTTTTTTTCCTTGTATTTCTGACACTTTTTTTTTTTTATTATTTTTCTTTGAAGCTGCAGAATCATGGTGTTTTGGATACTTAGTCTAGTTCTACTTCAGTAAGTTGAACTGTGCTGGGCCTGTAGCCCAGGCTTTATAGTCTGATAATATAGGCTGTTGAATTGTTTAAATTGTCCCTGGTGGAGTTTTGCATTGGGCCAGCTGGTGTTCCTCCAAATAATTCTCCAGTACAGTTTTACTAAGCCACCATGAATTAGGGACCCTTCCCAAAAGACTCTAGGGGCAAAGCTACCGGAGTGCCGAAGGCTGTGAAAGAAGGAGGAGGCACAGTAAGAATATGTTGGTTTGCTTAGGCACTGAGTCACCTGGATGTGTAACAGTGGATTTGCTCCTGATGCTTTCTCTCCTGGATGGCTGCAGAGAAATTTTGGTGCAGGAGACTTCTCAGAACCCCTTACCCTGGCCTTGCTCTGCAACAGTCCAAATTTTACCTCCTTCTTCCCCATTATAGTAAAAGAGGAAACCATCTCAGTTAGTCAAAACATTTTAATCAGTGAATTGACTGAAAAAAGTTCCTAGCCCTTTAAGTGTTGTTCAGGAACTGCAAATAATCCAGCCACTATTGAAAATTCATCTTTTCTGAAGTGTTGTTAGAATAATTTAGTTGTAGTCTTGTATAGAGGGCAAATTAGGTTATTTATAGTGTGGGCAGCAGCTGACAATATAAATTTGGAGTTATTTGTTTTCAGAGTTCATCTTTGTGTTCTCAGATGCTGCTGGCTCTGCTGGCTGGCAAAGAGGAATAGGGAAGATATTCCATCCACTGATGGAATGATCTTTTTACCAATTTTTTTTTTTTAACGCATCAAACCACAAATGTAATCAGTGCTTTCCCTTCTACTCTCCTGTCTTCAGCCAATATGAATAGGATTCTTATGTTGGCACTGACTTCTTTTATTGCCCTGTTTGGCCTAGTATTGGACACCATCTTTTTGACTACGATTTAGTAAAGCCAATTTAAATAAGCATACATTTTCCCAAAATGGAAAATGGAGGAGGAAAAGTCCAGTTTGCTTAGTCATGCAGTAATGCTGCACAGAACAAAGATCAAAACAGGGAATTTCCAGCCTTAAATCTGTAAGTTCACAATTCAGCCAAGGTACAAAAATGGGAGGTAGACTCGTGTATTGTGAGCACTTTTACTTGACAAGTGTATTTACTAGTAAATTTAACTTCAAAGAACTGAAGAAAAGATGAAAACATACTGTATCATTGAGGTTATGGTTGTCCAGTATTATCATTTTTACTAGTTCTGTGTAATCTGACCAATCTTCTGTAGAAGAATGAGTTGATTAAATGCCAGCAACCTAAAAATTAGAATTTTACTTTTGTTAATGGCCTTACATTGAAAAATCAAGATTTATCCAGGAAATTTAGATTTTAACCCCATCATAGCATTGTTGAGAAGTTCAATCTTATTTCTGTTAAGAATTTTTCAGGTAGGATTCATGTGAGCTAGCTTTAGCCATACAAATATCAGCTCTAGCATCACCAAATACTTTAGGCTGTAAGCAACCTCTTTAGGTCATCTAGTCCAAGCTCCTGCACAGAGCTCACTTCAGGCTGTGCAAATCTTTAACCAGTTGATTCTCAAACACCACCAAGGATGGTGGTTCCCCAACCTCTCTGGATAACCTTTGTCATTATCTGACCACATTCATGTTACATTTTTTTTCCATATATCTAATTGGAATTTCCCATGTCTCATTTGTTTCTGTTGCCTCTTATCCTGCTGCTGTCCACCTCTGAGAAGACTCTCTCTTCCTTTCTGTGTGCTTCAATCAGGTAGCTGTAAAAATCACTGAGCAACCCTGTGAGCCTTCCCTTCTCCAGGCTGAACAGACACACCTCTGTCACCTTCTTCTGGGATGTCATGTGTTCCAGCCCCTTGGCCAGTTTGGTGGAATGCACTGAACTTGCTTCAGTATGTCAAAATCTTTTGAGTGAATAAGGCACCCAAAACCACCACAATATACAAAGTTCTTGTGAGGGTATTTCTCCAGCCTGTCCAGGTCCTTCTGACTGGCAGCCTCCACCATGTTGACCACTCTCCCAGTTTGATGTCATCTGTGAACTTGATGAGGATGCTTTCTGTCCCATCATCCAGGCTGCTAACAGAGATACCAAATAGTATTGGTCTCATCTAGTCTAAATGAAGTGTTCGGACTTTGTCTGTGTTTAAGGGAGAGAGCTGTCACTCCAAAAGTTTATTCATCACAGCCCAAACCTCCATCTAAAAGTCCCGTCAAAAATGGAGGCAGCTTGATTTCTGGGGTGGAATGACTGAGGTTTTGTTTATGTAGCAGTAACACTGCTTCAGTCTAGAGTGGATGTACATGAGACCAGTGGAGTTAAATTGGATTCATGCTGCTTTAACTGACAGAGAAATCTTCCTTTGTTAACTTCTTCCCTGTGGGAAAATCCTTCAGGCTTTGTATGATCGATGGCCATTTTACTGGTAAAAGCACTGTGAAAATTAAACCACTGGTTTACAGCTCTTAACTATTCTATCTTTAGTCCACTCAAGACATACACAAATCATTTTTAATGATTCACTCAATTAATTAGATGTGGTCGTTAAATCATAGTACGTAGGACATGTGAGTTTTCCTGTAATCAGGATGAGCAATTTGTGCTCATGAGATGACAGCTGACTTTCAGCCAACCGGAAAAAAAGTTTCCTCTGAGTAAATCTCCTTCTGCATGAGCCAATCCGTGTATTTGAACTGGAATTAGTGTCTCCTAGATATCAGTACAGAAAGACTCTTTTAATCCATCTGTGACAGATGGCAGGGCAGTCATAGGTCCATCTTGCTGTCACGTCTCTACACTTTGTTTTTAATCTGGTCAATAGTATTTGCCAGGACAGCTCTCAAATCTGCTCCTAGACCCTGACTTTTTGAAATAATCAACCTGGTTTACAAAAGAAATGCATTTAGACAAATTAATCAAATGACTTTAATGAAGGAATATTTTCTAAGGCTTATTCACTGAGAAATTCAGAATGAGAAATATTATTGCTGACGAAAACCTCAGTAGATGAACAGTTTTGAGATCCAGAATGCTGAGTGAGCAAGGATAAAAATCAGAGACAGGACTTTTTCTGTTTTTTTTTCACCTGTAGCGAAAGAAGAAGAAAAGGTCACTTGCCAAAAAGACAGCTGAAATGGAATTAGTTTTCAAATTATAAGATTAAAGAGTGTTTGCTTGAGAGAGTGTTATTATAAAGTGTGTAAAGAAAGAGAAGAGATTAAAACGTATGGAAGATCTAATCAGAGCAAAGATAAACTCTGTATCCTATAGTTTATAAGGATTTTTGTGAGCTTTGTTTGCCAGTATGGTTTCATAAGCCATAGAACTCTGAAATCTTATTTTTAAATAACAGTTTTTTTCTCACCTCTTTTTTGATTTTGTACAGATGATAAAGGACTAAAGCTGCCACCAAACAGGAGAAAGAAAAACTACTTAGGGAAATTTTCCAAACATAAGTTGAGTATTTTGCAATGTCTAGGTCAGATTCTGCTGCCATTTCAGTTGGTGTAAATTCTCAGTGTGAGCGGCTAAGTGTTCTCCTTTGCTATTTACAGAGGAGTTTGTGTGACTATTTGCATTGCTTTTTAATAAAAGAAAGTACTTATCATATGCAAATTCGGCATTTCATGGTAAACAATGTACCCTCTGAACTACAGGGCACCACACCTCCTGCTCTGTGTTGTCAAATGGCTTTCAAAACACATAGCAGGGCTTTCTATAATATTCAAGTGTATTAACCCTTCAATTTCCATTTTTAAAAATTTTTATTTTTCTCAGTACTATTCCAGCTCTTAAAATGAGTGGTAAAAAGGAAGAAATGAAAGCTTATGTAAAGGAAGGGAAAAATCTGTCCACAGTGTTTTGTTATACTGCTAAAACATTTCCTTTTCTTCCTGGTTGCTGTTTGTTCAGCCAGCCATCATGCACACTCCTGCATGGCGTGAACCTGTCTCCAATTATGGACTTTGCATTTCACATCATACCAATTTCTCCAGCCTGCGAAAGTCCCTCTGAAGAGCAGTGCATCAACTTCTCCACCCAAATTTCAGAGAGTACCTCCTGCCCCATTGCCTGAGTCATCAATGAAGATATTGAACAGTGTCAGCCCCAGTACTGACCCTGAGAATGGCTCTAGTAACTGGCCACGAGCTGGGTTTACCGCCTGCATTTCCATCTATACATTTCTACTTTGTAAGGCTGTGACAGAATGTCCCATGACTTGCAATAACAAATGTCTTTTCCTTTCTTTAGGCTTAGCTGATCAGTCTTTTTTCTTTTTTTTTTTTTCCTTTCCCTAAAAAAAAACCACAACAAACCGAAAGAAAAAACTAGAACAAAGAACAACCCCAAACGAACAAAACTACAAACTAAACAACAACAACAACAACAAAACACCAAAAACCCCAACAAACAAAACCAACAAGAAAACAAGGCACCACAAAACAAACACAAAACTTATCCTAATTCTTTTTTCTTATCTGTTAAACTCTTCTCACCTTTAGACTTAGGGTCTTATGCCCAGAAATTTGTGTTTCTGATCTGCTACTGTTTTTGTTTGGGTTCAGTTTTTTCTATTGTTTTAAATAAATTTTTCTAAGCTTTTTCATAGAAAGTCCGGGCTTTCTGAAACACTAGATCACCACAGTGATATTTACATAGATTCATATATCCTTTTTCTTTTCTTCTTCTTCTTCTCTCTCTTCCCTTGCTCCCATTGCCCCCTCCCCATGAGTATCTGGACATATTTTCTGCTAAGAGAATTTTTTAAAGTTTACAAAACCACTTCTGAAACATGATTTGTGATGTTAACATGTGTGACTGTCGGTGCAGTTCTTCACTTGTGGGGGTATGTACAGAAATGAAGGACTGGCATGATTTCCAGATATGCAAATACACTCATTTCACAATTTTATTATCTATCTCTGCTTTCTCAGTTATTCATATTTCATGACTGCTACATGTAGATGTTATATAGTGCAATCCCCTTCAGGAAGAAAGAAGTGTCCTTGAAATACTAGCTACTACCTTTGGGCTTTATGCAGTGCTCCTCAGTCATTTGTTAGCAGGCAAAAATTCCCATTAAAATTAAATTTATTTATTGCAGTATGTCAGTTAGATTGAGGTACTTGCATATTTCACCTATAACCCTGCGACTCTCTATTTTTCAGACTGAAAAGATAACCCTAAACTCCAAGCAATCATACTTTACCTTCCTGTGTTTCAAGAAATATTGCATTGATTTCCATGACACTAACCAAAGTAGCTTGATTCCCACTTAAACAGTCTTCAGGAAAATTTTCAAGATACTCATTCAACCCATTTTTCATTGAGATATTTTCAATCCCAAGTACTGTAGGAAGGGATTCAAAAAGAATGTATAATGTCTATCAGCAGAGAAGTGCGGAACAGGCGTTGAATGATCTCTGTAGATTTGAATTGACACAATGTGAGTCTGTGATATGCAGAGATGAGAAGTAAAAGAGCTTGAGAGTGCCTGACCCACCATTTTACAGCTGGATGATATTTATCACCCCCATTCAGAGCACAGCAGGTGGCCAACACTGTGGTGCTCAGCAGAGTTTTCCATCTCTTTTTAAGAGGACTATGTGATTTTTTTCCCCCCTCCCCTCTTCCTCCCAAACCACCTTTTTTTAGTACAAACCAGTTCGAGAACAGTTGGTCTGCTATTTCAGTTGTAGTATTTTTTTTTTCCAGTTAGACTGCAGTTCTATAGGCTGAAAGAGAGTGGGAAATTTGGGATTGCTCATTCTTCAGTATGAAAGGACATTTTATGGCTCATGTTTAGACCTTGATTTTAGAATCTGTAGAATATGTGCTACAATGGATAATCTGGCTTTGCTTGTTAATGGACTAGACAACCATTCCTAAAATACCTTCTGTTCCTAATTTCTGTGACTTCATCGTGTTTTCTCACGGTATCTTAATTATTTGTTTCATCTCCCTCTGCCTTCCCTTCTTCCATCTAGTTCTTAACAAATGCTGTTCTCAACTTTTATTGAGCTTAGTAGATGTGATGTGCATTCAGTGTCTTCCATTATCAACCCAATAAATGCAAAATGATTCACATCATATATCTTAAGTCTGTTCTGCCTTTTGGGCACCACATTTTTCAATTGATGCCTTTTAAGAGTACAGAATTCCTCTTCTATTTTGCACTCTGTGTTTCTTCACTGAAAATATTAAAACATTACTTCACTGATTATTTTTAGTGTGAGATGAACATTATTGGGGGGTTGAGAAAAAGCAAAGGCAAAGAAAGAAACCTGTGTAAGTTGATCACTCAGGGCAGAGAAAGAAAAGAAGGAGGAGGTTAGAAGACAAAAGGAAGTGAATTATTAGCAAGAATGTAGTACTGCACAAGAGAGGCTATATTAATTTCAGACCTAAACTGGTAATTCCATGGGATGTTGCAATGAATCATGTAGGCAGACTAGCTTGTATTTCTTGTAGCTCAGAGATCTCTGGAATACACTTCATTGTGGCAGAAGGCAATATAGATGTGTTCAAGAGAGCACAGCTTGGTTAGCCTCTTAAAACAAAGGCTGAAAAGGGACATAATAGATTCTTGTAAGCAAACTCAGGAGAATAAACAACAAGGAAGGGAAATAATTATTTAAGGCAGAAGATAAAATTTACTTCAAGAACAAATAGTTATGAATCAAAGAGTAAACTGATCACAGGAACTAGATTATGTTTTCTAACTGTTAGAGAAGGAATATGATGCAAAAAGGTTTGCTATAAGACAATTGAGGATAAATAAAAAATAAAAGAATGAACATCCACCTCTCAACGCTCTTATTTTTTATTTTTTTTTTTTAATCTGTGTATTTTGGGTCAAATTTATCATTATTTATTCTGAAGAGAAATCTCTCCTGCCATTGTCTTAGTTCCAAATAAAGGAGCCAATAAACACTTTCCATGCTTTTCCCCATCTTTTGGGTAATCATCTTGATGTCAGCAGGTCTGTTTTTAAGAATTTGTTATATGTTGAGATCAATCAGAAAGCCTGTGATGAAAAAATGTGGAAGGAATGACAAAAAGGAGGTACACTGAGGCAGTATGTTATAATCTTCAGATTACAATATAGACAGAGGGGGACAATTTTCCCCTTTTCCAGAGAAACTTTCTTTACTGGAAAATATAACCTCAAGACAGCTAAATGATTGACACATTTAGTTCACAGTCTACAAAAATTTCAGCAATTTTGATGGAAAGAGGAAGGATGGGTCAATGTGTTTCATGTTGGCATTTCCATGAAAAGTTCACTTTTCAGTCTGGTTTTAAAAGGAGAGGTAGGATATCAGCCTGTGGAGGAAAATTTGGGACAGATACTTTCTTTCAAAGGAATAATGTTAATCTCTCCTGTCATACAGATAAAGACTGCCAGAAAGAAAAAGAGAGAGCACTAGAGGATGAGTGCATGCTGATGCTTAGCTTAACTACCTTGCATGATGAAAAATGAGTTCTATTCTTTTCAGAAAACAAATAAACCCAGGAGACCTTTACAAATAGGAGAATCACTGTTCTTCTAATCCATAACTCAAATATTTTCTGCACTGTTTGCCTGCTACTTGAGAAGAACTCTAGCCGAAGATGTACATGGATCTTATACACAGAGAAATCTTTTCTATTCTTGAAAGCTTCCCTGCCTGCACTGCCTGATATTGATATACAAGAAGGAAAAAAAAAAAAAAGGCAGTTCTTAAAATAAGTCAAACTTTATACAAGCAATGACTTCTCTCACAGCAGTGATTTGTTTCAGCAAGGACAGTAAAGTTTTAAAGCCTTTATGAAGTTTGAAGGCTTGTACTGCAGAGAGAACAGAAAAATACTGCCTTAGATATGGAAACGGTCTTCGTGGCACAGTGTTAACGGAATGTGGATGTGAAGCTGGGCCACTCTCAATCTCTGTTCTCAGACTCCTACACTTACCCTTTTCCTAGTATAAACAATGCTTGTGTGACAATTCAGTCACAATATTTTTTCCATTACATGTGTTATGTTTGGATTGGAATAGAATGGACAATAATTTATCTTCAGGTGGGGGAAGGGAGCGGTAGTGCTTTATCAAAATTTTCTCTCAATTCCATCAGTGCTTTACTGACTTGCACTTAATTCAGACCCTATTTTAGTTTCACGTAACTTCCCATATTTCTGCTTCTGTCTTATTCCGTAGGGCTCTGTCTATGGCAGGTCATAACTTGGGTCATTACATTTCCCTCTGGGCAGCAGCGGACACTTTCTTCTATTTGTCTTATTCAACTGCTGTGAAGTCTGCCCATGGGTAGCAAGAGTTTATTACTTTTTTCCCCTAGTGGCTTTTTTTTCCTTTTTTCAGCTGCACCATGCCAGAGTGTGCTGCTAAACTATCAGAACTCCTGCTTCATTGATTTCATTTAGAAGCCTTTTGTATGTGTGTCTTTGCCAGAGCATCCACAGTATTATTCTCAGTCATGTGCTGACTATAATCCTTTATATTAATGGTACACTATCTGTTCAGCTCTTTGCTGCTTGACCCTTGCCTTGAGCTCTGTGTATTTCTGGTAAATATTTTCCAGTATGTGAGCTTGAAGCAAAAATTAGGTTAATGCTGATATTTTTCATAGTATACATTTCCCGCTCCTCCCTGTCTATTTAATGGATTTTCCAATTAAAAAGGACCTTCCTGGCCATTTTATCTGACCCCCTGCATTACAAGGCTAAAGAAAGCTGCACAGCAATTGCATGATAATGCAATGGCAAGAGCCCATCTTTTTTGTCCTTCAGCTTTAGGGAGAGCACATATACATGCAGATGTTTATAGCTGTTCTCATTCTGTCACTTGAAAAAAGGACATTCAGAGTTTCAAAGACACTTGGAAATAGATATGAACTAAAAAGTTAATGTTTATGAACAGGATAAGGTATGATATGGACTGTCTTCTGAGAAGCCGCTGTTTATTTTCATGCTTGGGCAAAGTATTTATGGGATGACTTTGTTGCAGCACAAGATATATGTCTATGCCTGTAGTCCTCCATGAAATAGATTTTAAGCCATTCACACATTCAAAAGGTGCAGCAGTTGAGGAACACTGGTATATCATATGCCGATTTACTTAGTGTTTCAGTATCTACCAATGTCATCATGTGTGGCAACCATGTCCTAAAATGCGTCCTTTCACTGATTTTACCTGCCCCTGAGGGGAATGGGAGAGCTGATCAGTTATAGATCTGCTTTCATATGGAACTTGGACAAGCAGATTTCTATTCTTATCTCACACAGGGTACACATTCAAGCAAATATCCAGAATGATAAAAAGTATGTCAATTTATATGTAAATGCCAGTGCATTAAAAACGCCTCCAGGCTGCTGCCAAATTGGCAACAAAGGCTGGATTGTTACAAGGTCTAAGTCTCCTTACATAAAGGAACAACTTATTTTTGCCAGCTGAAAAAATGATCTGGAACAAGTGCTGAATTTGACAAATTTATTTGTTCAAAATCCAAATCTGGAAAAAAAAAAAAAAAAAAAAAAAAGAGACTGATTTTAAAATCCAGAGACCATTGTTAATTCAGTTTTCATTTTGTGATTAACTGTGGGGAGATAATTTTTGCCCTCTGCAAGTTTTAGATTTTTCATCACTGAGTCCAGCATTATTTTTTTCTTTCAAGAATTATAGAATCATAGAATAGTTTGAGTTGGAAGGGACCTTCAAAGCTCATCTACTTCAACCTCACTGCCATGAGCAGGGACATCTTCACCCAGATCAGGTTGCTCTGAACCCTGTCCAGCCTGGTCTTGAATGTCTCCAGGGATGGGTCATCCACCACCTCTCTGGGCAGCCTGGGCCAGTATTTTACCACCCTCACTGTAAAAAAGACTGATATTCTTGTGTATTCAGTTGTCTCCAAGAGAAACACAAACTGCTGTGGGTTAAACTTAAATCTTGGAACAAAATAAAATGGAATAAAAAATTGTAGTTAAGAACCGATTAATTGTTTTTCATAGAGGGCATATTTGTGGAGGTGGTCAATAGGTGATTTTGGGAAATTCCATGCTGATGTTCAGAAACTGTCAGAAACGGAGACAACCCACAATATGTTTTTTCCAGTTTAGGAACACATCCAAGGGGAAGATATTATTATGGAAATGTATGGAATTATATCTTTGAGGTATCTGTCTGGGTAATCTACAGTATACCTGAGTATGTGCTTTTAGATATTTATTGTCTTCGGGGATCTCATAGAACTTTGTCTTCTTTTTTATACTTCAGAAGTGCTCCTTAGACTTGGATGTGGAGAACCATGTCTTCATACTGCAGGTAGTGATTACTCTGTGTGCAACCTATTCAGCTATGTAAACAGCTTTTGAAGACTTAGACCCTTTAGGGGGGTGAAGATACTGTATGTAAAATAATACACACTGAATGCAAGAGGTTATCCTTATGACAGCATCTGAACTGACTGCAAGCAGTGAAATCAGAAGATACTCTTTCTGTGAGGGGATGTATATGTATTTTAGTACTGAGATAACCTCTGGTCTGGGGTATACCAAGCACCTGATCAGGGACATCTCTCTATGATTTTCACCAGGCTGGTAGGGTTTACTCCCATTCATGCTTGCACTAGGGAGGAAAAAGGTTGCTTATATATTAAAGATACTGGCTTAGGGGAAAAGTGGTGACTGAGTGGATTATCAGGAACAGATGGGGATCTGTCTGTAGAGGAAAGGGATATGAAAACAAGAGCAAGTAGAGAATATACTTCTTTCTATATACGGGGGTAACAAGAGAACGGAATGTATCCAAAGCAGAAAAAAAAAAAAAAAAAGTAAGAAAAAGAGGAATACTTACTGAGGCCTTAATTCATTTTGTGTGTGTGTGTGTATATGTGTGTGTGTGTGTTTTCTGCCACTTTTCATAATATGCATCTTGTGAAATTCTTTTTTGGGGGTGAGGAATTTTTGTATGTAATTACTTCAAAGTGAAATTTTTGTAGTTCTCTGAATAATATACTTTGCAAGTTTCTAACATAGTTATTTCTTTATTTTTTATTACTGGCTGAGACCATCCCTTAAGATTGACGGCACCAGACTGTGGTGTGCAAGATTACACACCAGTCAGCCTTGGAATGCACACTTGGACGATGTAAAAGCATCTTCAGACTGCTCAATCCATAACTGTGATGTCCCTGTTAAAAACAACAATGTATTTTTGCAATTAGAACTAAAACATATTTTACAGGACTGTAGCAGAGATGGAGAGACTGAATTATTACAGATGTCTGCTAAACCTGTATGTTTTACCTATGTTGTATATTAAATGAGTAGAATGGAGTAACCATATTCAATATTATTCCCGGGATAGAACATTGTAAATTGGAATATAATTCCTACAGCACAGCAATTTGACATAATTTTTGAATAGCCAATAGAATAATTAATTGTCAGTGCATTGTGGAGAGAGTTGCAGTGAGTGAAAACCTAACTGGTAACCACAGAATTCACAGAGGCTGAGGCTCATGTGGCGTCTCCTTTACTACTGGATTTCAGTGGGGTAGATGCATGAGTCTGTCAAACACAGTTTAATCCTGTTTGATTGTGTGTATGTAGATAAAATGCTGTTGGTATTTTGAAAAATGAAATGCTTCATGCACCTTCAAAGATCAGTGCTTTTGCTCGGATAGTTCTTCTTGCCTTTCATAAATGTATCTTTGATATTATGCTACCTCAATTGCCTGATTTTTTTTATTTTTTTTTTTCCCCTGGGATATCATGACAAACCATCTTCTGTGTTGATTTTTATTTTGAAGATATTTGAAACACATGGTTGCAAGCAAAAAGTTGCCTCTTTTGCAAGGGGATTTTTCCCTTGGCCACAAATTCAGCAAACGTTTTCTTTTATATTTTTCAGGTTGACATACTCTGATAAGATGCCCCATCCTTTTCAGCCATTAGATTTCTTTGTGGGCAGTGGCAAAGTTGAAAAGAATCTATATTTCTGAGATCTTTGTAGGTCATAAGATGTATCAAGAAAGAAGAAAAGTTGCAAGATGGTGTTAGACTGATCAAGCACAGATCATTCCTGGGGTAATACCCTGCCATTTTCTATTGCTATTTCCTTATATTTTCAACACTGTACTGTGAAGGGCATTTATTTTTGTATTAGTTATTCACCTGAATTCTGTACTCAGCTTTTCCTTCTTCAGTAATTTAAAGCCTAGATTAAAAAAAAAAAAAAATAGGGAATGGTAATATATTTTATGCATTGAACTGTGTTTTTTAAAGGCTGTAATCCTTATAGGTAGTCTCCTGGGGTAAGAGAGGTCTGCTGCTCTGTTGTGCTTAGAATTTGAGAATCAGAATGAGCAGAAGCAGGAGAGCAGCAAGAGTTATACATAGCTGTATTTTCTTAACAGAACTTTTTTAAAAGTAACACCAAATTGTGTGAATGACTGACACAGGAATACCCTTAAGAACTTTAATAAGATTAAAAAAAATATTTTTAAAACAAAATAAAACAAACAAATAAAATAAAATAAAACTTTTCTAAAAAGCACTTAAACCATCAGTATAACCAGCTTAAGACCTACTGACAGCTTCGGGTGAACCCTTGCTCGTATCTAGAAACAATCAGAATTATCTTTATCTTATGCTCTTAGATGTGTCCTTAGAAAGCCAAACCATCACTTTAGTGATACATGGAATAATAAACACTATTGGACTAGGTGGATTTACTGGGGATTTGTTCATTCCTGCCTATGCTATCGGAATAATGTTAAAAATGTGAAAGTATTTTTTTTTTCAGAACAATTCCCAGAACAATTCTGTGAGCAGGAACCAGAGGGCATTTGGCTGTCAGTGAGGAATGCAGTCTGGGATGTTGGTGAAGCAGCTGAAGACATGACACAGATTGAACATGGTCCCAAGACTGGAACTGAACTGCTGCAACATGAGTGTCTCATTCTCTTTATAGGGAGGAAATGGCACTTTCATGCAGTATTTCATCTTTCCCTAGAACATACACCTGAAAGAGATCAGATGAATTGAGCTCTAGTAAAACCTACTATTCCCTGTTGATCATTCTCATTTTGCAGATGCTGCCTAAAGGGATAGATGTCCTACCCTGTCTGTATTGAACTTAACTTCCAAGCTAACTCAGGTTTCCCCCCACTACAATACTTAGTCCTTTCCTCAGCATAACTAAGAAATAGATGGGTGAGTAGTCCTGAAATCCCCAATTAGGTTTTGGGGTTTTTCGTCCTCCCTCTATGGAGAGTGACTGTTGTAATCACATTTATGATTGAATAGATACTTCGCATTAAATTATTCATATTTTTAAAAATATCAGCAGACAAATCTTGAGTTTTAAATGTTGACACTTCTCTTGGGAAGCAGGAAGGAAGAGATCAGGAGGATATCACAGTGCCAATTAATGAGGCCAAGCCTTCAAGTAGAACATTCATTAGGTTATGTGGTACTGTCTGCAAGCTGTTCAGAAATGCAGTCCAAAGTGTATTTAACTGTAGAGCAATACTTTCCAAAACTTTGAGAATGACTGGAGGAAAAAGAAAATTAAGTGACAAAAATGCAGCACTTTCAAACAGCCTCTCCCCTTCTCTTTGTAGAATAATAGAGAGTCTGAAGCCAACACAGTAGCTGTGGGGTCAGGATGAGTTTTGACCTCTGTTGAGTTTCCCACATTATTAGCAGAGCAACAGACATGGACAGAAAAGACATTAATGAAAAGGTGTCCTTTCATTATGTTGTTTCCACTATTACAAACAGGTCGCTAATAACGTGATTTTGCCCTCAGTTTAGTGTACTAGGCAGAAAAGAACAAGTGAAGTAAATTATGGAGAGAGTATGAGAAATATGTATGAAAGCAATGACAGAAAGGAATCAGTGCACTCTCTGTTACCTTCTGAATGCTACGTTTGGGAAAAATATTACTGTTGGATGAATTCCTATCTTCATTGGCAAAACATGAGCTGTAGAATGGTTTTGCTTTAGAAAGTACATGGTGTTTAAGGTTATGGATGTATTTCACTATATCTTACAAGGAATTTAAAGCCGTAAGGGACAGGACATGAAATATTTCCCTACACTGAACTCAGTAACCTCAGTTATAAGCTAAATCACTTAATTCTCAATAGATATAAATATTGATGCACCATAGATAAAAAACAGGTGAAACTGAAATACCAGCAATGCCAGAAGCCATTGCAATGACAGGGAATCAATTGGGTAAAATATATCTGGATGAGCTTACAGAGCACATGTGTCCTATACTGCTGAGTCCCAACCAACCTTACCTAAGGGAAATTCCTTACTGACATTAAATTTGGAAAAGAGTGATCCTGAGCATGTGAGAAAGAGGCAGTACCCAAGGATATAAGAAATAAAATGTTCATTTCACCCTATTGGAGAACTGATCTACCCAACTGATATTTCATTAGTCAAACTTTCCTGAGGGGAAAAGCAGGTATATACAAATCTATGTATGTTTATTGGTTATGCATGCATATATAAAAGAAAAAAAAAATGTAGTCAGAGATATCTATCTATCTATCTAGGATATATATATATATATATATATATATATATATATATGAATCTAGACTATAGCAGGCCAACTTTGGTTGCAAGTATGACAAAGGAAGAAAGAACTTCCAGTCGGATGCCACACAACCCTGCTTGTAGTGAGTCTTGAAGACTATGAGTTTATTCAGCACAAGGGCACTGATGCAGTCCTGCAATAGATGAAAAGAATGAAATATTCACTGATTCCAAGTCAGACGTTATCCACTAACTCCCTCCTGCTGCTCAAGTGGTGCCAGTGTTGCAGGGAGAGGGATGAGTGGGAAGAGGATCATGGGACAAAAAAATAACAAATGGTAAAACCTTCCTCCATGTCATCGCTGGATCAGGGTGTAGAGCCCAAATTCCATACAAAACCATAGCAATGGCAGTGTGGATGCCATTAATACTGACTGGCTGGAGAAATGTGTCTCTGTCTGTCTTGCCAGCCAGAAAGTTTCAACCACATTATGATAAAACTTTTCAAAACATTCTACCCACTGAAAAACATGGGTCACCTTGCTGGGAGGAGAGTGAGGTCCTGCTTCCACGAGCTCAGAGCCTGTGCTCTCTGAGGGGCTTCCTTGGCTGGGCAGGGTGATGGGGGAGCTTAGGCCACCACCAACCTGTGCCTCCTGCATGGAAAGACATGGGCATGGGCTGTGTTCACCAGTGCCTAAACAGGAGCTGACCCCAACCCTGAATACCACTGGAAAAGAAAATCATCTCCAAATGATCTGCTAAAAGTTTAGCAGACCCCTAAGGCTCCACGGTGACAGATGCCAGCTTGCCACAACAGTCACCTCAGCAAAAGCAGTGCCGAGCGGTGGGTGAATACATGGGTCTTTGGTGGGAGAACACACAGCTTCTGCACATTGGCATGTTGTGGATTAAGGGAGTATAAATTCACAGTGGGAGACAATGCTTCAAGACATTAATGAATTCCTTACCATTTTTTTTTTTTTTCATCTGCTCTACCAATTGCTACTAGAAGCCAGTATTAATAATTTAATATGAACTTGTTGAATTATAACTCCCTTAACTTGTGAAGAGAGAAAAGAGGAATATCTCATCTCTGGGGCAAAATCCCTTTCTTTCTTTAAGCTTTCTGCTTGGTCAGTTGACCAGACTCCCTTTGAATTTTTAGCTGCTTGAGACTTATTTATTAATCCTATGTGGTCCATGGGGAGGCTTTTTATAAATGTTTTAATAAAATATATTCAGTGAGTAGGGTTGGTGTCTATGTGAGTTTCAGCATCCTGTAGGGGATGGCCTACAAAAGGATGGAGATCTGATAGTAATAATTATCACCCTTCCAGAGCTTACCTATCTGGCTTACATTTCAGACAAGATTTTGCATAATTGCCCCCAATTTTTCTTTTTATTTTTTTAATTTAAATTCTTTATAGAAATCTTTTTATCAGCATTTGATTGTCAGGATATATGCACTATTGACATAAATCTTTGTAAAAATATGAATGACTTTATAATTTTTGCAGAAAAGAAAAAGACCCACCTTCTGGCTAGATCCGATTGGAGAGGAAAAATCATTCCTGACCATTGCTGGTGTAATACTAGTCAAAACAAGAGCAATTTCTTATTGTCCCCAAATGTTTGACACTGAACTTACTGAGTTCTCAATAATTGATCATTTATCAGTTAATCATCTTGCTGTGGATAGATTTAAATAATTTCAATCAGTTCTATGTGAAACTAAGTGGATTTGCACTTAAGGATGTTGCTTCCCTTTCAGTTTCAGAGAGAGAAGACATTGATACAGCTTCTTCAGTTAAAAGAAACCCAGAACACCAAAGCAAACCCTAGCTGATGCTGATAAAAATCCCTTTGTGCAGAAATAAACAAAATCTCTTCTGTTTCACCCGGTTTGTTCAAAATGCTGTCTGTATCCTTCTTTGATACCTGGAAGTAACTCAGATCTCAGTTCAGGATTCTGGAAAGCTTCATGAACCTTAACGGATCTATCAGTAAACATGTCCTCAGCTTAAGGTTCAGAGAAGAGCCAGTCTTATGCACAACTACTTCTGAAATATGACAGTGGAAGAAGACACTCTGACCTTTGTTTTATTTATTAAAAAGATTACTCATGGTTCTAATGTTTTTAATGGTGTGTTCAGGAAAAAGCTTTCCTAACTGAATTCTAGGTCAGGTATGAATTTACATACTTTCTCTGCTGAATTCAAGAAAATGTTTATTCCTCTTTTGCTCAGCTGCAGAGACTCCCAGGTAGCTACAGGAGGATGTCATCCTACAAGTAATGCTTCATTCACTTGGGCTTAAGGGATTTTTATTTACAACACACTATAAATGCATTTATTCATTTATTTGCATTTCCCAAAACTGAATGTTGCTTAAAATAGATAACATGAAGAGTATGGAAGACAGTGAGATATGTATCTTTGGTGTTCATCCAACAATCGTACTTCATATCAGTGATGGTGGCAATCACCACCTTAGATTAATAATTATAAAGTGCTTGGGCATCCCTCAATATAAAAAACCATAATGCAAAAAATGCAAAAAGCTATCATTGCTGATAATGTGGCCTTCATGAATACTTGCTCTGCATCAGCAATAATATATATATATAAAAAAAAAAGTTGCAAAATTTGGCTTAATACAAGAATTAATTAGCTTTCAAAATCAATTTCTGGCCAAGGAGAACACTTGGGGGTTTCAGGCAGGACTGCTCACTAGAGACTGGCATAGAAGCTCTATATATGCTTAATTGGAAACACTTTGCCAACTCATCGCTGTTTGCCCATTATGCTCAGGTTGAAAAAGCAGAGCAGAAAAGCTGTCAAAACACAAACGCTCACAAACGCTTTTATATCCAAGGCAGTCACTTTATTTTAGAGTGAGGCTAGTCAAGGAGAAAGAGTTCATGACCCCATAAGAGAAAATAGCTAACAGGAACAAGCCAAATTTTTTATCTTCCCCTGCATTTCCAGTACTGAGTCTCAGTCAGGATGTCACTTTGAAGAATAATGTATTTTATTAAAAAAAAAAATAGAATCAAAGTAGGGAGTCTGTTTATAGTATGCAGGGATTTTTTTGACTCCTTGAGGTGTAGTATAATCTGTGGACTGGTCCATTCACAGTTGGTATTTGAATTAGTAACAAACTCAGATGATGTAGGAGTCTACCCTTGATATAATGCACTAAGGGGTTGACTTGGGTGATTTCCATTGATGTTAATAGAAATGATGTCCATAAATCACCCATACATCAGTGGGGAAATAGATACGTTAGTCTACCAAATGCTTAATGTTCCAGTATCACAATCTCAAATCTGATCTTTTAATGTTTGAAGAGTTACTTCTTCTACTTAAATATACAGATGATAAATTATTTGTTCACTAATTATGAGTTGTGTCATTTATGTTGGGAGACTGGGTGGTTTGGTTTTGGTTTGTACTTGCTTTTCTTAAGTGAAACTGTTGAAAGATCTTGTAAAAGACCCCACAGAAAGTCTAGAAGACTCTTCTGGTTACAACTATATTAGTAAAAGAAAGAGTGCTAGTGAGCCATCCCAGACACAGCATTTAATTGTGCATGCTGTTAAACTGCTGGAAGGATTTCTGGCATGCTGGAAGGCTGTGCCACCTAGCACTCTACCAAGTTCTAGGGTTACTTTGAAAGTTAGCATGAGCTGAAGACCATTCACAAACAGTTTTCTGGGTGCAAACTTTTTGTTTTCAAGGACAAAAGAGTATAATAATATTGACTCAGGCTATTTCATGACAGGTGAACAATCTGGAGAAAGTTTAATTTTACTAGCATAGACTTAGACTCCTTGTCTATTGTGCTACATAACCTATGTAGTTCCTAAGCTTTGCAAGACTAGCTGCATCCTATTGCCATTTATCATGTCTTTGAGAATCTTTTATAGAGGCTGAAAGTGTCTTTCCAAAATAAATACAAGCAGGAATAAAACAATAGTTCTTACAGGCTCTTCACTGTGCTGAATCTCTTTCCCAAACCCTAAAATAACCAATTAGTGACAAATGTCATGAGTGAAGTGGGTGCTTTCAATTAGATATAAGACTGAGCAAAGCAACTTGCTTCAGTCCTGCACCCAAGAGACGTAAGAGGGACAGAATTCTGTCTAACTGATAGACAGACAACCCTTCTTTTTAAACGAGTTTCTGGAATTTGTGTTCTGAATTAACCATAAAGATGATATTTATTATTTGTGTACACTAACAGCTATGGTTACTTTCAAATCACTGACCAAGAAATAATTGGTTCTGTGTTACCCCCTAAATTATTTTATGCTCTACATTGCCCATTTTAACAAAACTTTAAATTATGTGAAGACTTGGCTACCAGTGATGGTCTGGGCAGTTGTGGTTTTGGAGTCTAGGGAATCCATCTGGTGTTGTTGCTAATTTATTTGTTAATGTTTTACTCTCAACTGGGACTAAATATTTAAAGTTTGTGACCTGCTCTATCTCCAGCAGCTTGAGGTTTTAAATTTTAATATTATTTTTTACACATACTGCAGCAAAAGAAAACACACTTTTAAATAGTTATTTTTTTTCCTCTCCTTTTTTTCCCCTCTGTGGTTCTCTGAAAGGTTAGGTTTGACAATAGGAATATAGTCACAGATACTCTGGGCAACAAATGAGAAATGTTCTTTTGTGACCTTAATGTTGGCAAATGATAATAACCAGTGAACCATGAAATACTGCTGCAATATTGTTCATGATTTTCTGTTTTCTAAGATTAATTTTATGTTCTGAAATGAGGTGACAATCATTTATTATTCTGTTTTACATAGCTTCCACCAGGAAGCAAATATGAAAAGCTTAATTTTCTAGTCCACTTGCAGCAGTGTTCCTAGTGAAGAATCAGATATATGTTTAAATATTCCTTGTTTAACATATGCAATATAATCCTTTTGTTTAGACTTAGTCAGAAATGTCTGGTTTAGGATAGAGTCAACTAATGTTTAAAAGCAGAAATTACTTTTCTCTCCTAGGGGTTAAATAGTTATCATACTAATTATTAATAAACTACCGGTGTGAACTTTGAAAGAATATTTAATTTGAGCTACTATTTTCTGATAACATATCGTATTTTCCTAAAGAAACATTTTATCTTTTCTCTAAACCATGGTGTCTTTAAAATACAGCAAACAGGAATTTAGCCACCAAAAATTCTTGCTGCCATCAATTTCTATTCTACAAATATATTAGAATAACGTTTTCATCAGAGGAAGTATATATAGTTCTCATATCAAACTTAGTTCACCTTTCCACACATATCATTATCTTTTCATCCATAGGTAAACAAACAATTTTAGGGCTTGGTAGTGCAAGTCTTACTCATCTTGAGTAGCACTTAGGCATATCAATGCTTCTATTGACTTCAGTAATATTGCTGCTCTGAAATACAGAGTGAGTGAGTACTGGTGAGTAAACCCAGGAAAAGGAAATGCCTTTAATTTCAAGGTCAAATGGATGGGGGAAGGTGGATAGCAATATTTTTAAAGTCAATATGATATGTTTTTTTCTTCAAAACATGTATGATTGTGTATTAGGACATAACTGTTTAACTAATTAAGGGCTTGGTTCTCAGAGGAGCTGAATATCAATCATTTTTATTTATGCTCAATTTCTCTACACTATTTCAAGAAATTAAGCATTGGTCAAGGTTTGTTTATCTGGAATAGCATCCATTCAGAAACCCATAGGTAGTCCCTTCTTCTGGAAAACTAAACAGTTGACAAATCTGGATGCATAAAATTGTATGCTGGATCTTTTATTTGGTTATCTCAGTTAAAGTAGGCTAGTTTCAAGAGAAGGTGAATGGATACAAAAGGAAATTTCTGTACTTTTGAATATCAGATGAGAACCAGTAGAATCAGTTAAGCATGGGATTAGGTGCCTGGCATCAACAATTGCCAGCAGAAAAATACTGATCTATGTACACTGTGAGTTAGGAGCCATAGACAAGGGGCAGGGGTGCACCCACATGGAATACTGTGCTCTCAGTGTCTCTCAGACTGACTAGTATTAACTGGTAGATCAAACAGTCACAAATAATTCTGGAGTCTTAAAATAAACAGACTGAAAAAAAAATCCTCTGTGTTAATATTCTGATAAGTAGCCTAAACTCCAAGGTGATGTGCCATAGCATGACTCAGTTGGGTTCCAGCTGTTCACACATTGCAGGCTCTTTTTTCCTGGTTTAACGATAATCCCTTTTCTGGAGTGTTCTGATTAGATAATTGTTAAAAGCAAGAATAAAATGTTAGGTTCACTACCATTAGTTACTGAAGTCTCAGCTGCCAGGAATTAGATACAGTGCTGCTGCCAGTAGATGTGCAATAAATAGTGTTTGTGTTAAGAGTCAGAGATTACTTTTGTTCGAGACAGCTCAGCTCATTATAACTCTACTTGAGGAGCCTTCTTGAAGATTCACGGTAAAGCCCAAGCTATGACTAAGTATAAAGCCAGCATCCTAGTGGGATTTAAAACAAATAGAAGATAAAGGACCCTTATTTTATCTACTGAAATGGCCACAACTTGAAGTGGATAATTTACTGAATTGCATTTCATTTCCTTGTAATATAGTACATGACATACAAGCAAGATTAGGTGCTGGGATTCAGAAGCAATGAAACAAAAGTCTGTGGGTGCTCAGTGGATATTTATATATTTCTTTAAAATAGGTTTTATCCAGTGAAATTCAAATGAAGGCTATGTGCTGTTATTCAGAAAACAGTTTTATGGCATGATCATGGATTATGCAATCATGACATGCAGCAGTTATATCTGAACGACTTGATTTTCACTATGTAATTTAGTAAGACTGCCATAAAGGATGTGTATACAAGAGTGACAAGAAAGTGCATTTTCCATATAGAGAATATAGAATTGAGCTCTAAAGTTATTAAAATTGATATAGACAGAAAGACAGTGCACAGGACAGTTTTGGAGGCTGAGAGCTCAGTAAGAAAGAGACACTAATCAAAAAGAAGGGAAGTATTGGCTTATCCATCTACATTTTCCCATTCCTATTAAGATAATGTTGTCCTTTGTTTCTGTGTTTTACAACAATTTATGTTGACATAAAAGCTCCCAGGGTTCAGCATAGTAGATGTGCAGAGTGGAACTGATTGCTTCAAGGGAAACTTTCAGGTTAAAGTAAGATAAGAGGTAGCTTTTTAGTCCTCAGGTAGGTTTCTCAAATGCCTCTAGTCTGTTCAAGGTCTGTTCTGTGCCCCATGGCTGTTTCAGGGGTAAGTCTAACCCTTCAGCTGTTGAATTGTTTGGATACTTCAAAACTTTCATCCCACAGTGCTGTGTAATAGCTGTCCACATCCGTTATCCTCTAACTCATAGAGATTTCAGCAGGAATTTTGGACATGTAATCACATATAATAAGAATCTTCACTTGCAAGATATTTACAACATATGCAGATATCATTTGAGTGCTCGTGGATGGCAAATTACAAGATCCTGCACAAGTGTATCAAGGGAACTATAATACCTTTTTTATTTGAAAATCCATTTATTTGCTACTGGTTGTAGCAGCTCTGCGCTGCACATTTTCTGTATGAAAAATCAACCCCCAGCAAACAAGAGGTGAAAACTAACTGAAGGATTGATTTCCTGCTCCAATTTTAATGATTCGTATAGATTTTTCTGGTATATAAAAAGTTCTACCTAGACCTGAACAAAAAGTGAAGTAAAATCAGGAAATTATTGCATTTCCTCAGCTGGAGATCATTTTTTTTCTTTCTCCTAGGGAGCAAGAAGTTATATTTTGCTGGAAATAAACAGATTTCTCTGAGTGGCAAATGAAACTTGTTTGTCACAGCAGAGGGCAGAGCTGAAGGTCAGAGCAGAAACTCTGGTTACCGTGACACATTTTCATGAGCTGGATCATCTCTCTGATTGACAAAGCTGACAATCGCAAGAAAGGGACTGAAGGTGAAGGGGCAGCAGATTTCCTCATGGTTCTAGTGGGCTGGGGGGGAGGGTGAAAGAGAGAATGATCGTAAGGCACTCTAAACACGAATTTAACATCATAAAAAATAAATAGCTGGCTAAGTGGCACAGCCCATGCTTGAGCCCTTAGAGGGGCCCGTAGAGGAACAGGTGCCTTCCAATGGACTTTAATCAGCTGCTGCCCTAGTGGCTTTCTCTGCCACCTGCTGAGGTTCTGGGCTTGGTTTTTTTTTTTTTTAATGGAAATGCAAGGTATCTGGGAATGAAGAAGAGGAATTTTTGCCATTAAACCAAATATATTAAAAAGGGATGTTACAGTCAGGTTCAATATAAAATGAAACAATCCAGACTAAAATCTTGCAGCAGAGTGAAATGGACTTCCAGTGTATCTTGAAATCATCAAACACTGACTTGAAAGGTCAGTTTCTTTGTGTTTCTTTGATTTCACAGTGAGATTGATTTCTCCTTCTGGTGATACATCTACCTGCCATAAGTATTTTTCCATATTCTCCCTAGAGCTTCAGCCCTTTCTATATTGGGCATAGGGGAATCAGCAGACATCTTCTATTTCGACATCATTATTTAGACTTTTTTTGACATACCAGTCGTATATGTAAGGTGGAGAAATATGAACTAGAATAAACTACTAAATGTTTAATGAAAATCTGTTTGTAAAACCATAATCAGAGACCAAGAGTCAATGTCATTGTCTGTGTGAATATATGTAGATACCGAGGTGGGAGAAGGTGTAAGCACAATAAAGGACAGAATTAGAGTTCAAAATTATAACACCCCCTGCCCCCTACGCACACCTCTCAGCTGCGTTTGCTAGGTTTAGCTTCCAATTTCTCCTTTCCATGATCTCATATACTGACATTCAGCACCTACATCCCATTTTACCGCAGGCATCAACTCTAAAATATGTGACATTACCTATCACTATTTTTCTGTCCTACTCCTTCTTTCAGGATGAAGAGCTACATCCTCTCCCAGGTCTGCCAGTTCCATCACTGTCCTATCTAATTACTTCCCACTGTGATTTCTATGAGCAATCTTAGTCATTTTCACCCTTAAATTTTTATTTCTTTAAGGCTATAAAGGAAGAAAAACTATGCACTGTTGTAGGGGGAGGTGACTGTTGATTTTTTTCCCACAGCTTGTTTTTCTATAGTAATTGTTACTTGGGTGACTTTTCCTACTCTATATTGAGCTCTGTATGAGTAATTCTCTGGAAGAAGGGAGATTGTAGAAATCTACATTTGCAGAGGGTTGGGGGTTGTTTTTGAGGTGCATGTGGCTGGAGGGGATAAGGAGTGGGAGTAAAGACTGAAATGTTTTTTAACATCTGTGAATTCCAAAATCTATGGGCTTCAAAGCCTCTCACACATGTTCTGCTCCTATAGCTGGGTGCAGAGCTTGTTGAACTCATGCTGTACGTCCTTTTGACTTCAGTGAGGTTTGAATCAGGCCAGTGCACTTTTCAGTTTGATTCCTTTCTAGATTATTCTCTAGTTTTTCTTGTTATTCTCAGCTCATTTTTTGTCACTGTTATTTATCATTATTTATGAGCCCTAAGAAACAGCAATTTCAGCAAAATAAGACTAACTTCTAAGACTGGGAGTTAGCTGTCTGGTGTAAATTCAGTTGGGAAATATGCTTCTAATGCTGTTCACCAATCTCAAACTCCTTCTGTAAATCTTAATAAGGTCTCAAATCTGGCAAGGAGGAATACCCTTGGGAGAGCTTTAATGATTTGACAGTACTAAACATGTGTAGAGGACAAGCAGGATGCTTTGTCTCCAGACTTGTAAAATGTAAAGCGTTACTGAGTCTTGTGTTCAGTAACATTCTGTTACTGTCAAGTAACAGAATTTACATACTATAAATAAGGATAATGAGGCATTGAAAACAGAGGCGGAGAATCTGAAAACTCTTTATTATCAAGACAAATATTTCTCTGCATCATTAATCCAGAATTTCACAGAATGACACTAGAGCAGGAAATTTGCAAGTCAGAGGATTGCAATTAGGGGGTGAAAGGTCAGGACTTTGTTGCTATATTTACTTACATTTTGGTTTTGCAGGGGCAAGAATCAACTTCTACACCATGAAAGAACTCCAGATTTGCTTGTATAACACAGATTATGTTTCTTTCTCCAGTTGTCAATTTACTTTCTCAAACGACATACATAACAATACAATCTGAGTGCTTGCCTGGTGAATCATACCTTTTTATTACTTTTTCTTTTTTTGAATGATTTGATAAGGACCTTGTTTTGTCATCATTTAGTCTTTTCGTCAAGATAGAGTTATGCATGTTTCTCAGACAGCTTCTCTTTGCAACTGTGCTTCTTCATTGCAATTGTGATAGCCATAAAATAGAATTTTCTAAAATTGGAGAACAAGCTGATATGCTTCATCCAGCAGAGCTGCAGGCTATTTTTCATGATTGCACATATATTGTGTTGATTATGATGAAGCCAAAAGATTTTTAAATAGGAAAAAAAAGGGGGGTGGGGGAAAGGGAAACAATAGTCTGCTTTCTGCAGCCTGGCAGAAGCGCCTGAAAGCGATTAAAGATGAATATGCCTTATGAAATTGTTATTATTCTGGCTTATACCGGGGTGGGCAAGTATTTTTCCCTTTTACTGGGCAATCGCCTTTTTTTTTTTTTTTTTTTTTTTTTAATATTGATTATGTATTTGTATGACAAAACATGGAACATTTTGATGCATATGACTATTTTTGTATATTCAAATTATTTGTTATGGAAAATTACTGCATTGCAACTACTGCAACTCTAGTTTATTAAACAGCACCTGACGTCCAGAGCTCTCATGTTATAATGGCTCAGTAAGACAGGAACACGTACACAACTGCATATAGGGAGAAATTCAGGTGCAAAAGGGGAAAATTATATATTAAGCAAACTACAGGTAGAATAAATAAAAGAATAGAGATCTTGTGGCTTTCAAGACAAGGACATTTCTATTTGTTAAAGGGATAGATGCCTTTGTTTGTACTTCATTTGCTTTGATATTATCATTACAACTGATTTATGCAGATCCCACAGACAAACAACTGTGTAACCACAGTTCCTTCTGGTCTTTATATTGACAGAGGGTTGTGTCTACAGATCTGTCCATGGCAAGCAAGGTTGACTGCAAGCTACAGCAAGAAGTATGCGTTGTAATTTACTGGGGTTCAGAGAAGAACATTATTATGGAATAAAATTCAGCTGCTGCAACTACCACTCATTCTTCATTCCACCAATAAAAGTTTCCCAGTGCCTCTGGCCTTCAACAGAATTTCATACAAGGTATCAGCTGTGGTTGCTGCAGAAGAAGGACCCAAGAAAGATACTGAGAAGTTTGAATTTGTTGTAAGAGTTTTTAAAATATATCTCATTTACAAGGAATAAGCCCAACATTAGAATGACTCAGCTTTTAAAGTGATTCCATTAAATTGCATTAAATTGAACAGCTAACGTCCTTTCTGAGAATAAATATATATTACTTTTAATTAGTTTCCTGACAAAAGTGAAATAAAGTAAATAGAAACAAACCCACTTTTATTCTTCCTAGGACTGTTCACAAATGCATGTCAGCTAATCCACTTTCAGGTCACACTTTTAGTTAAGCCAGGTTCATTTTCCTGATTGCCCCTATTTAGACAGGTCTTTGGAAATGGGCTCCAGTTGCAAAGCTGAGGTTAGGATGTGAATCTAAATTACTGAACTCTAAGCCTGCTATTGGGATCCTGCCTGGGTCAGGCCAACATAGCTTTGCCCAGTTAACCTCTTCTACACTCCACCAGCAATGGCTTCAGCATCATTATACTGTTATTAATGCTGCCCCTTTCTGTAACTTTTGGAGCAAAAAGACATTGGGCTGTTCTGAAGTAAAGCCCAGCAGTGGCTAATAGCAGGGCTAGTGGCACTGCTGCTGAGGAAAATAGCAGTGACAGCAAGAAACACAGATAAAATTGACACTGAGACTTTGACACAGTAAAGATTACTTTCCAGTGAAAATTACTCCCTTGTGTAAGCCAGCAGCGAGACCATCGGGGGGATCCTGCCACCAGCATGTCCCCCATGGAAAGAGAAACCAGGGAGTTTTATTCACCTTTTTTTCTTCTTTGAAAAGTGAAGCTGTTAATCTACCTCCGCCTCCCAGAGGTTCAAATCTGGCATTTCAAATCCTTACATTCATCGTACCAGATGCTTTCTGCAAATGCACATCACCAGTGGCAGCAGCACCTTGCTCTCTCACAAACACCTCCGTACTTTCTGCCAACACAAATATGTGCTCTGGGAGTACCTGTTGCCAGTCTGTGAGCCAAGATACCTCTTTACCTGCACTCAGTCCCAACTCGACCTTTGTTCCTTGTGTATTTGTGTGGAATGTCAAGGGCAGGGTTTCCTGAGAGAAAAAGAGACCATCTGAAGCACTCCTAGAAGAAAAAAGTCCTGGGATGTGCTCAAAAGAGAAAGTTTGAGGTTGGCTGTGCAAGGAATCACATGAGGATGGGCAAAAAATATCATAAGGATCAATCTCAGCTTGCAAAGGAAAAACGATGAATGGTACAAAGGGATTTTATGTCTCCTGTGAGAAATGGAGGGAGAGGCTGTGGTCTGAGGAATCTCTAGATTTTTGGTTAAGATGGGAGTTTGATTTCCATTTCTGGCCTGCAGGAATTCAGGTTGAAAAAGGAACAGAGGACTTCAGACCAAAGCTGTTCTTTCTAGGGATAATGTGCGCTGAGCTCAGAAACAGACCTCTTCTTGTTGTAAATTCTACACAGCTGCCACCAGTTCCTCTGAACAAATGTAGACTTCTCAAACAGACCACCTGAATCACACCCTAATAGTTCCTGCTTTTCCTTGTTTAAATATAATATAAAGGGATTTAGGACAACTAGCGCATATCCAAGCAGTGACACTGCAGGTGAGATGACTCACACTCTGTGATTAACACTGGAGACTTGACAAGATCTCATCAAGTCCTAAACTTCCTCTGAGCACAAGAGTAACAGTGGTGACTCCTGTGTGATTGCTCATAGATGTAAGGTTACACAAGTATAGGATTATCAGCCTGTATGGTGGCAGCCTTGTGCTAAAGCCATGGGAGAGTCCACATGGCATATCCAAATTACATTGTGTGACACCTTGTCAAGGTACCGCCTTTGGGCTCCACTGGTGCTGCATTCCTTGAACTCTGTTTGGTGTTGGGTACAGGCCAGACCTGTGGTATCAGCACTATTACTCCTATGTTTTCCTTCCATTAATGTTGCATTAGACAAGTATCAAAGGCTCTTTTGTGATGAGTATCTTTATTTATCTTGATATGTCCAGTTCATGGTTATGACTTTAAAAAAAGAACTTGGAACAGCATGAGAATTGAGGTTGTTGTGAGTGTGAGAAACTTGTGATAGAGTTGAGCCTGAAAAAATTATAATCAGTTCCTGTTGTGATGACCTAGAAGCTGAATCTTTTAAAAATAAATCACAATTATCTAGCTCATACATTTTGATGCTGATATTAAATGTCATTCTGTCTCAAAATACAAAACACAATAGTATTCTAAAAACCTGTCCAAACATCTTTGTGTTACAATATACATAGCTGCTTTTGGGGAGAGAATGAATTTATTTTAGTCTCTGGAGCCTACAGAATGGCCTAACCAGGTTGAATGATATATATGAATAGTATAGATACATAAATGCAAGCATGGATATAGATGCATTACCTGCTTGTTCTTAGTGGTAAGGTAGCTGGATTTTTACACGGATCTTTATTCTTTTTTTCCTCAGGCAACAGTCTAATTGCATGCATTTAATTCAGCTCAATGGTGGATTTACTATTAAATTACTTATTCATTTCATATAGTCTCAGAATTCCATCTTGTCTCACTATCCATTACATACTGACATGAATACAAGGTTGCCTTTGCTGTTGCTGTTTGCTTCACTGGATTTAGCCCTCTGATTTTCATACTGAGAGTTACAGAAATTATGGAAACAGAAGCTGGTTTGAAGAATGTGTGGACAAAAGGACATAGCATTAATGCACTGATAAAAAGAAGATATAAAGCAAAGTTAAAAGAAATCTTGAGAGATTTTCTTGGATAAAATGCTATAAACTAGGGTAGAAATTGCATCACAAATTTAATCTATAAGAAAGCCATTAACAGTTTCTTCTTGAATTGCAAAAATATGAAGAAGTTTCTGTTAAATTACTTTTTCAGTGGTTGAACCTTGACAGATTTGAAATCAAGATCTGGGCAGAAGGATCAGATTGGTTTTTAATAAGTTCTGAAATTTAAGATGGTCTTGTGCTTTAGTTACTAAATCCTCAGTGCTCTGCGTAGCTTCTGTTCTGGTTCAGTCATATATTTCCTTCACAGAAGTAATTTAATATCTTTCTGCTTCTGTTTTTCATTTGTAGGACAGAGACAAAACTTCTTATTTCTCACTTCTTTTTAAGTCTCATATGTTATAAACTCTTCAAACAAGGAGTATCTTTGACTTTCAGTTTTATAATGCACAATATTTACCCTTGATAGAGCCTAGACATGCTTACACAATAATAAAAATAGTCATAGAAACAGCAAGAGGGAACTTCAATAATTTAAGATTTTTCAGAAGCAGCAGTTTAGGGAATCTCATTATTTAATCTGTGTGTATGATGTTAACATAAAGATATAACCATTATGTGAAGTTTTTATGTATGAGCGGGTAAGGCATATGTGCTTGGATCTATTAAAATAAAATTTCTGTGTATCTATGTGGAAGTTTCTAGTCCTTATGAAGAAAACCAGAAAAACTGATTTCTGTTTCCCCTAAAGACTCAAAAATCAGAATGAATTTGAACTAATTACCCAAATTTAATTTTCCAGGTCTCACAAACTTAGAGCCTCTTTTATTGTTTCAGAGCATAACCTCTCTTAATTCACATCTGGTAGCCAAACCTATCTTCTTTTTCTTACCTAACTCAGGGAAAAAAAAAAAAAAACTAGAATACACAGGGAAATAATAATCAAGAGGATTTCTTCACATTTATCGCTTCAGAAATATTTATAGCTCAGTTCTGTTCCTCTCAGAGAGCAGCTGAATTTGCCTTTTCATATACCATACATACTTATTTTGCACTTATTGGAGTGTTTTCCACAGGGAAATTAAATGATTATTTCATGGCAATAGTTTTGTGAAAATTTGTACCTAAATGTGTGTATAAATATACACACACACACACACATACACACACACACACACACACACACACATATATATATATATATATATATGCAATTGGTGTAAATCAAAATATGACAACTCTTCATGGTAACTATGGCACCAAACAGATGCAGGCATTAAGATGCTCACTATTTGGTGTCTTAACTGTGATGCATGAGAATAAATTTATGACAGTAGCAGTTGGCTCTAATCCTTGGGGAAAAAAATGACCCATATGTACTTCCTACCAAAAAGAAACATCATTTCAGATGGCAACATTTATTTTTTCTCAAATCCCTTTTCTTAGGACAGGTCTACATATTTAAACAGTTTTTAATTTTCCACAAATAATTTGCTAAGCCTTCACTTGATATCTTAATCCAAATACTAAATTTTAACATTTTGCCAAAGGGTTAATGGCTCCTCCATTCTGGCTTCAGAAGTGCTGATGTCTCTGACAAGACAAAAAGCATTCATTTCATGGCCAGGAAATGAAAGTCTTCACTGAATGTGAATGCAAATTTTGAGTGAGGAGTTAATATTCAACTACTAAGAAATCATTTACCTATTGTGAGTGAAGGACTCTATGAGGAGTTGTAGGGCATAGTTCAAACCTCAGCACATAACCTTTCATGCACTGAAAATATATGTTTCATACAAATAGATAGTCTGAGAACCTATCTTTAAACACTTAATATGAGAACAATACGTGAACCTCACTCTTGATGGAGAACAGGCACAATGAGTTCCAATTAATTTCGAGGTGATGGTAGTTTTGGCTTGCTGGGATTGAGGGACAGTGTGATAACAATATAGGAATAAAATGCCTGTGAATGGCTCTCAGGGGAGCTTTCGGCTTATCACCATTTTGAGGATTTGAGCAAAAAGAAAAGAAAAATATGTAGTGATAACCATGGCCATTATTCATTACCACCATCATAACAGGAGTTACTTTTCATTCATTTTGAAACAGTTCTCATTCCACTTTAAAACTGGCTTCACATGAGAGAGAAGCAGATCCAGGGCTTGATCTCTAGAGAGATGTGCACATATTTTCAGGAATAAAGCAGGAATCCATTTGAACATGTTATACAAATGTGGCCATGTGGTCGCATTGTCAGTGTAGTTAACTGCATCTGGAATTCCAAGAAACCTGGGCCTAGCTGTCCTAGATGTACATGTAAGACATACATACTTGCATACATTCATAAAAGAAGAAGTATTGTGTATATTTATAGTAACTGCGACTGTATATTTATAATGCCTGTGTGGATGAGTCAAAGTTCTTTCTCTTGTCTGACCTTTGGGCCTTTTTAGTTCTACTAGCAATAAGATTTGTGTCCTAACTTACTTGCACCCATGTAGGAAACACAGTCTTTCCAATAAGGGGCAAACAGTAGCCTGTGTATAGAACTACCTGATGCACTGTCCTCTTGTTATCAGCCTTCATTTCTTTTTGCCTTTCTTTTTTCTGTCATAGCAATTTGATATTTTAAATTACGTTAAGCATTCTTTAAACAGAGTTAATGTTTATTTCCAGATCTGTCCAGCTCTTGTATAATGGGCCTTTATTGTAAAATTAAGGCTTAACTTGAATGACAGAGGCTTTTACCTAGCAAAGTTTCTCAGAAAACTTACATCAACACTGAAATCACTTGCTTAGACTCTGAATTTTCTCTCTGAAATTATATAACTGTATACTAGTCCATTCCAATAACACAGATGTGAGAGCGCTAAGTTGTGAAGAAGACAAACAAGATCTCATAGAGGCAAAAATGAGAATCCCTAACAGTGTTTCTGAGGTGTTAAAAAGAGATTTTCATTGATGGCATACATGTTGTTCTGCAGATAAAGTATTGATATCTCTGTACTTGTACTTAGAGTTTGTAGATTTTAATCCCCCTGCCATTTTTGTATTCAAGCCATGCTTTGCTGTAAATTCAACTGAAAAAGGAAAGGAAAAAGGAAAAAGGAAAAAGGAAAAAGGGGAAAGGGAAAGGGAAAGGGAAACGGAAAGGGAAAGGGAAAGGGGAAGGGAAAGGGAAAAGGAAAGGAAAAGAAAGATTTGTTTTCGTAACCATGTATCACTGCACTCAAGGATTTGCACGTATTGAACTTCTGTGCACAAAGATCCAAAAGTGTGTGCCAAACCAGCAACTATATGCAAAATTGTGAGCCTACAGTCTATTTTTGTTACTGCAAAATGGATTCTGGAACACACATAAGTAGGAACCAGGGATTATTTTTCTTAATGAGAGTTTAATAACTGGTCAGTAGTGAAGGACAACAGAAACAGAATATGATTTTTGTCTGAGTTTCTGTTTCAGGGAGCTGAAGCGGTCCTTGATGTCGAGTGGTTGATTTTGTTAGTTGCGTTAATTAATTTAAAACATAGTAGAAGGTTCAAATAATCCATTTTACAATTTAAGTTACCTAATGTTTATGTCCATTTTTGTATAATTTCTAGGCATCCTCAAGTTTTTCCAACAGTCTTCTCTAGATACCTAAATATATGTTACTTATAGAAGTTTCAGTGGTCCTTTCCACATGGATCACTCAACAGCATTGGGCCAAACCTGGAAGTTCAGTGTGTTTCACTGATAACTTTTTTCCATTCATCAATTTGATCCTTTCTCCATTGAGCCGATTTTCTGTGGCCTTGCCATTTTCTAAAAATACTGCACATTCCAACTCCTTGGAGCAAAATCCCAGTCCCAGTGGAGTTGATTTTTGTCTTTTTAACAGCCTATTATAAGAGACTGTATCAAAGGCTTCCAGGAGGTTCCAACAAACTATTTTAACTGGCTCTTCTTTACTGATTCTTTTATTAATGCAATAACAGAATTCTATCATGTATAGGGCAAGACTTGCTTTTCTCAAAGCTATATTGCTTAATTCCCACTAACTGCTTGTTCATATGTGCAGTTTGGTTACTCTTGTCTTTAATCAGTACTTCAGCTATTTTACCAGGTACTGAAGAAAATCTGTTCTGACTGCAATTGTTAGAATCTATTCCTTTTTTGTTCTAGGTATATCATTTACTACTTCCCAGTCTTTTGCAATATAGCTGATTTTAATGAGCAACTGCTTGTGGTTTGTGTCTCAAAAGACAATGCTTTGTGTTTATTTCAGCTATTTTCTACTCCCTAGAGAGACCTAATCTTCTCTTACATCTAAACGAAGATAAATGTGACTGATTAAGTTGACAATTAGTGTTGTTTATGGAAATTATTTTTCAAGGGTTTGCAGTTCCTAGCCCAGATTCAAATTCTGCTTTGAGATGTCAAAGGTCTTTGTGGAAAGATAGTGTAGTCTAACCTCTAAGGCCAGGCTCAGATCCAGAGGCTTAGGTGGACTCTATTAATAGCTCTGGTAAGGACTTACTCTATATTTGGCAAGTCACTTTATCTCACTGTGTCTCCATTCTCTTACAAGTAGCATCATAATCACCTTATTTACCAATGTGCTGTCAAACTCTTTGGTTAGACGGGTTAACATTGGACCTCTGTTTCTCCCTTCTGCATATCTTGTCTGTGCTCAGACCTGATGTTACTGCAGCAGGGGAGAGTTTAAAATGCGTTGCATCTTATTTAGGGTGGTATTTTATAAGTTGGGTCCAACCCTAACCTAGCCTTTCACGTTGCTGTAAACATAGAGTCTCTACTTTCTAGACAGTGAAGATGAACATCCATATAATTCTTAAGAGAAATTTCCTCTCTAAACCATTTCTGGATATTCTTAATGTATCAATTCTGTTTCAATTTTCTGCATGAAGCATTTCCTTTTTTACACAAAGTAAGTCCTCTAGGTCACATAAACACCAAATTGATAGAAACAGGGACCTCCCCTTGTGATAATGAAGAAATCATTGACACTAATTAAAATTCTTATTTTCTTCTCAATCTTTGTGTAAGACGAAAACAACAAAGATTACTGCTTTGGCTTTGAGAATTTTTTCAGGCAGAAATTGAAATGACAGCAAATTTTAGTTATAAAGATTAGAAGACAAACTGAAAACACTAAAGTAAATTTAGAAAGAGCTCTAAAGACAAAGTGCTAGCCTCACTGAATCTGCCTTTACTGCTTACTACCTAACATTTTATATACTCTAGAGTGAAGATTTAACTAGAGTGTTAAAAACCTATATAAATACTCCCCCAAACTCTCCTTTTAATATAAAACACCTTTCCATGCTTATAGCATAAAAAAGGATTTTGCATGCATAGCTTCTCTGCAAGGTTTGCTAAACATTTGCTTGTATTTTTTGAAATGTTGAGTATGTTTGTTCCAGTCTTTTCCCCCGTGAGTTCTAATGATTTTTATTTTCTCAGTACAATGCACATAATCGTGCCTCGGTCTAATGAAACCAGCAGAGGGTTGAGATACTGAAATCTCTGTGTTCTAGCTCTAACTGTAGCTTACTTGAGAAGGTCATTTTTGTAATGTAATTGTGGATCACCAGATGGCACTCTTGCAGACAGTATATCAAGTCAGCAACCCTATTTGTAAAAAAGGAAAAGAATATATAACTCTCTTTTCACTTCTGCTTTTTGTAATCTCACCAGCTCACACCATTCTGTTGCCATCTTTTTGATACTGTCTCACAAAGTTATTTTCCAGCTTCTGGTCCTACTCTCTGTTCAAATCCAGTATGTTTAAAATATTTGCCTAAGTCTATGACTTTCACACCTCTTCTTAACTCTCTTCCCATTACCTGAAACTTCACATTGTCCAAATTAAGTGGAAAGCTTTTTTACTCCTTTTTTTAAAATTATTTTTATTTTTATTTTAATTTTTTTTCCTCTGGCTCAGACTCAGAACACTGTCCTGCTTTATTCACTTCAAGTTTCATGTGGGTGTTAAAGCCGGACAGTTTTCCTTTCTTTCCTTCCAAATTTCTATTTGTTCCTGATTTCTCTCTGGGCCAATACTGGACCGAATCTCACTGTCAGGTTGAGTTTTGAGTAGCACATCCTTTCCATTGACTTCTCTAACGCAGAATTGAGTGCAGAACTGAGTGCAGTGTGGTGCAATGGAGTGATGACAGAAGAAGGTGAGTCATGTCAGACCTGTGCTAAGGCACAACTTGGAACTACAATTTCTTGTTTAGCAGGAGCAGTGTGTCTAGCAATAGCCATCTAGAGGTACTGTCTGTAGCAATATACCTGACTGTACCAGGTCTGTCTGGGGTGGAGTTAATTTTCCTGGAACACTGTGTTCAGTTTTGGTCCCTGCTATACAAAAAAGTTGTGGACAGGCTGTAGAAGCTCCAGAGAAGGGCCACAAAGATGATCAAAGGACTGGGAAGCAGCCATATAAGGAAAGGGTGGGAAAATTGAGGTTTTTTAGCCTTAAGAAGAGAAATCTTAGTGAAGGCCTTCTTATAAAGTTCTAGTATTTAAAGGGTGACTACAAATAACATGGAAACTCCCTTTTTACAAGGAGTCATATAGAAAAGATGAGGGGTAATGGGTACAAGTTACTCCTGGTGGACACAAGAGGCAAATTTTTCACTATGAGAACAGTCAGCCATTAGAATAATCTCCCCAGGGAAGTGATGGATTCCCCAGTGTTGGACACTTTTAAGATTCAGCTGGACAGGGTTTTGGGTCATCTCGTCTAGACCATGTTTTTGCCAAGGAAGGTAGGACCAGATGATCCTTGTGGTTCCTTCCAGTCTATGAGTCTTCATAGCAGCTCATAAAGTGTTGTGCTTTGGATTTGGGACTAAAACCATGTTGATACAATTGTTTTCGCTATTGCTGCACTGTCTCCCCAGTGAGTAGGCTAGGGGTGCACAAGAAGCTGGGGGGGGACACAGCCAAGATAGTTGATGCCGACTCACCAAAGAGATATTCTGTGCCATATAATGTCATGGTCAGCAACCAAAACAGAGGAAAGGGAGTTTTGGTAGAGGTATAAATTTCTCAGAGGATGGCTGGGCATTGGTCTGCTTGTGGGAGGTGGTGAGTTATTGCCTTTGCACCACTTTTTTTCTCCTTCTTTGCTTTGTTTATTAAATTATTTTTATCTCAACCCATGGGTGTTATTTCTTCTGCTCTTCCTATTCTCTGTCCAGTATCAGTGAGTTGGGGACTGAGTGAGTGGCTGTGTGATGCTTAGCTGCTGCCTGGGGTTAACCCACCACACTGATGTAACACCTATAGCAAGGTGATGAGCATTGGGATCAGGTCTGGGAAGGCTGAAGAAGACATTGCCATGCAAATGATTGAAGTATTGGTCTAGTTTCAGAGGGATAAATCTCATCTCTATTACCTCAAACTTGTCAGGTTTGTACCTCTCGTATCCTTTTGCTAGATTATATAAAATGCAGTCCTTATGTTCTCACTCTAATCAGTCCTTCTGAGTATTCTGTGTGCATTGCTCCCACTCTCCACAGACTGCTACAGTGATTCCTGTTCAGTGACATCTTTCTTGATGCCCATATTTCCCCACAAAAATCCCTGTGCTGTTCTTCCTTATTGTCCTCCATTTGTGGAACAAGCTTTGGTTGGTCACTTCTTTCCTCCTTGTCAAACAGTCTGTTAGTCCTCATCTATGCATTGACAGGTCCTCTCTGCAGTGATAAATTTCCCCCATTAGGGGTTACTGCAGAGCCTGCAATTCCATATAGTAGTATGCAAACAACACATCACCTCATACAGCATTCCCTGAGCTGTTTCCCCTTCAATGTCTGTTTCCTTACATTTTCAGAGCAATGCATGTAATTTAGTCTGCGTGATTCCTATCAACTGCACAGAGCTAAATCCACCTGTAAATCTTTGAAAATTTGGGGGTGTCTTGCCAAGTCTTAGATTATCTATCACTCCAATTAGCTCAATAAATCTGATTATGCATCTTTCAAATAAATAATGATGGGGTTTTGCCTGAAGCCTTTACTATTTTTCAATCTGTATCTATCAGTGGAAATTTTACATGCACTCAACAATTGTTATTCTGTCGTTAGGAATTTGGTTATTACTGGATGCAATAACATTCATTTGAATCATATGGATGTAAAAGATTCTTCATTTTTCACACAGAACAGTTAAACTGTAAGATGCCATTAGTTAAAAACTAGTGTCGTTACTACAAGAAGCTGTATATCTGATTTTTTTCTTATTCTCATTCTAAACAGGTTTTGAAAACATTCTAGGTCTAAGTTAAAGTAACATTTCTAAAACTGATGAGACTATGGAAAAGAACTTCACTATCCTCACATAAAAGTTATATTTTCTAAAAGCAAACAAACGTACAAACACCACCACCCCCCCCAAAAAAAAAGAAAGAAAAAGAAAACCCAACCAGCCAACAAAAAAACCAAAACAAACAAACAAACAAACAAAAACAACAAAAAAACTCTTGTCTGTTAGAAAATTACTTGAAATCGTGATTTTCAAAATATCAAGTTTGAGTTAGTTCAGATTAAACTGTTCCATCTGAAACTGCTGTTTATATATATCGAGAGATGAGATGTGTGAAATAGTCTGAAAGGGTCTGAACAGATCTGTACTTAGACATGTCTATCAGTTCGTGAGCAGAATGATTGTTGTGATGCTTTTAATTTTACATTCACACAGAAGATATATAATACCTTCCTGGTATTACTGTATTACCAAAGCACAGGAAAATGCCATTACCTTGAAGAACAAAGTGAAAGTGAGAAAAAAGAGTCATGAGAGTGGAATGTATAAGAGTCATGGAGTAACTGGCTTGAAATACAGACTGGTTTAGTTTTGTACCCAAATCTGGTAATCCTGGGAACTATTTGGGCCTCTGTTGGTCTCTTTCAACTGGCATGGTAAGTTGTTTAGGGAAAAGTTGCCTTTTGCTGGGGGTATTGTCAGGCTGTAGAGCAAATGAGAACAGTTACTAGCACAAAGAATTCCCGATAAGATGCATAACAAGGGACAGTCTTGTCTGGGGCCTCTATGTGTTATAAAAATTATAAATGTTATATATATTGTAAAAGGTGAAATCAATGAGAATCATATTTACAAGGAGCTCCGAATCACACCTGTAGACAGCAGATCTGCAAAGCATCTCACCACTGCTGCAGTTAGGGGCAAGCAGGTACTAAATCAGTGACAGCATGATGTTGGAAGCATGAAACTCTTACAGAAAAGGTAAACCTGGGCCTGAACCATTATTAATAAAGACCAACATTCTTTTTTTTTTTTTTTTTTTTGAGTTATCAGAGGCATTGACTCTAACAGCCTGAGTAAAATCCAAACTGACAAATACTTATCAGAGGCATACAAAGAATTTGTAATGAAATGCAAAGCTGGTAGCAATTCAAGTTTTTGGGTATTTTATTACAGACATCAATATAAGCTTATCTGAGTGGAGTAAGTACACATACTTTCAAGTAAAATTAGACATTGTAACCCAAGAAGGTGGAAGAAACGAGTCTATCTGCCTTGCTGAGTGAAAGTGATAACATTTTATAGATAAGTCATTCATGTTGAAAGGATGTGAAAATTCACGTTCACATAGACATTTGGATTGGAGGGATGTATTTTCCTTTAAATCCTTAAAAATAAAAAGATGCAAATTTAGGCAAGATAGAGAAGGTATTGGGGAAGGTATAATTTAAAAATAGGGGAGTATATCTTTTGATATTTAATTAGATTTCACACAGCTCTAGAAGGTACAATATTTTCCATGCAACTTTCCACAACATATTACAAATTCTCTAAATCCTTTCATTACTTTCTGGGAAGACTATCTATTGTGTCAACTAGAATGGATTTAGATGTCCAGATAAACTATAATCTATGGATGCCTATACTCAAAATCTGAAAACCTAGCAGCACCTCCATTTTAGGACATTAATTTCTCCCAGAAGTCTAAGCACAGCCACGAGAAATAAATTAAATAACATCTAGATGTTTAGCTGACACTTAGAAGCTGTCAGTGGTCAGGTATTGAGGACAGGAAGGTTCCACTAAAGATCATATCAAACCTGAACAGCACAGAGTTTGTAGTTTCTGTAGGGATCTGTGTAACTTTATTCAGACAAGAGAACACACATTTGAGGTTTCCTTCAGCCTGAGTGGATGCAGACCCACAGCTTGCATTTTCCAGGAGACAGTCTTAACCTCAGCAAACAAGACTCTCACACCCCATTAAATGCAAGATTTCTAGAATCAGGGAGAACATAAGTGAAGAGGACCCTAACTGTGTAATCCATTAAGATTACGAACGCCCAGACGTTTATTCCCAATAGAAGAAAATGTTTCCATTTTATTTCAGTTCTTTCCTCTCTGACAAACAGTACCAGCATTTCTCTGACCTTCACCACATATGTAATTTGTTAGCATTTATAGCAATGCAGATGGGTCTGCCAGTCTTTTGTAGAAACTTTGTCATTCTGCATTTTGCAAGGGCTGAAAGGCTTTTGGAAATTAGAAATGTCACCTACAATGTCAATGTCAATGCCATTTACTGTCATCCTATCACTTGCTACTTGGGAGAAGAGACCAACATTCTCCATGCTTCAATATACTCCATGCTACAACCTCCTTGTAGAGAGCGATAAAGTCTCCCCTCAGCCTCCTTTTCTCCAAGCTACACACCCCCAGTTCCCTCAGCTACTCTTCATCAGGCTTGTGCTCCAGACCCCTCACCAGCTTTGTTGTCCTTCTCTGAACTCTCTCTAGCACCTCAATGTCTTTCTTATAGTGAGGGCCCCAAAACCAAACACAGTATTTGAGGTGGGACCTCACCAGTGCCAAGTACAGGAGGACTACCACTCCCCTAGTCCTTCTGGCCACACTAGTTCTGATACAAACCAGGATGCTGTTGGCCTTCTTGGCCACCTGGGCACACTGCTGGCTCATGGTCAGCCTGCCATCAATCAACAGCCTCTGCTCCTTTTCTGCAAAGCAGCTTTCCGGCCACTCTTCCCCAAGCCTGTAGTGCTGCCTGGGGTTGTTGTGAGTGTGGTGCAGGACCTGGTACTTGGCCTCTTTGAACCCCATAGGCCCCAGCCCATTGACCCAGTTGTCCAGATCCCTCTGTAGAACCTTCCTTCAAGCAGATCAACACTCCCACACAACTTAGTGTCATCTGCAAACTTACTAATGGTGCATTCAATCCCCTCATCCAGATCATTTATAAGATACTCAACAGAACTGGCCCCAGTATGGAACCCTGGGGGACACCACTCATGACTGGCCACCAACTAGATTTGGTGCCATTCACTACAACTATTTGGGCTTGGCCATCCAGCCAGTTCTTTACCCAGTGAAGAGTACCCCCATCAAAGCCATGAGCTGCCGATTTCTCCAGGAGAATGCTGTGGAAAATGGTGTCGAAGGCCTTACTGAAATCTAAGTACACAACATCCACAGTCTTTCCCTCATTTACTAAGCAGGTTACCTTGTCATAGAGGGAGACAGGTTGAATCCATGAAGTTTTGGCGTGACATTCTCCACACGATTTGGTATTTTTCTGTTCTTTCTCAGAAAAAAAACCATCGCATTAACTTTAGTTTTCTGTGGGGAGAGGGACAGTTTCTTAAGTGCAAATATTTTCCTTTATCTTAAAAGGAAAGTATTAGGAAAGCTACTTTGCTGCTCCTGCTTAATCTGTATCTGCTCTGTCTTCTGTACTGTATATCGTACCTATAAATTTGCTGGGAAATATATATATACATAAGTAATGCAGAAAAAGACAGCAACATGACTGAAAGCTAAAGAACAGACAAGACAATTGGTTTCACTGTATCTTTGTCTGCTAAGGTGCATTAATCTTGCAAAAGCAAAATGTTATTAATGGTAATTTGAAAGAAATAAGTAGGTTACTTTCAAACTGATTTATTTCTCCTGGCAGCATCACTGTATGCTAGTGCATTTAAAGCTACACTTCAAGGACAATAATGTTTGCAATCGCTAGCAAGCCAGGTAGCCAGCCATACTTTCAGGCTTTATAGACAAATGTCCATTTACCATGACTTCTATTTTCAAAATAGTTTCTTTGTATTTTCAACATCTGTTGACAGAACACTAAATACGGGAATTATGCTAAATCTTTGCTCTGACTGCTATGCTTTTGTGATATGATCTATTGCAGAAATATCAAGCTGAAATTGGATCAGGAAAGCAGACTTGCAATTGTGAGCTATCAAAAGGATGTAGTGTTGTTATACAGTATAGTTTCAGAAAATATAGTGGCAAAAAAGATTGCTGTGGCTATTTTTAAGTTGTGAATATATAAAAGTAAAGGCTTGCAAGGCTTCTTTTTCCAATATTGCAATTGGAGATTTCATGTTGACCAAGGAAAATATGTTTAATGCGGATAAAAAAAATATTTTTTAGGAGAATAACTTATAAAAGTGGTTATTTAAACTAGAATATCAATACTTGGAGTATTTTTTCTTCTGAGGCAAAGATCCTGAAAGGGACAGTGCATACTTTCCCAATGTTCAGCACAGTAATGGAGCCATTAGAGTAAATCACTACATTTGCTTCACCAAATACCTATGTAAATGATTGTATTAACATCTAGTCTACCATCTTAATAATATTCATTATGAAACTGTGTGTTTCAGCTCCAACCCAGACAAAAGGAGACCTGGTGAAGGAGATTTTGCAGAGCTCCACTCTGGCAGATCCCATACCAGGACTGATACATGTAACTGAGGCGATGGGATTATCGGTGGAACACAGATATTGGCCAGTATTGTGTGTTTCTGAAAGCAGGATTGACTAGGTCAAAGCCACTATTTGTTTACCTGGACATGGTTCTACTTTATTTTCTAACAATCCAAGCATATAGTCACAGCGAGGGCTCACAAAGAGCTATTTCAATCTGTTCTAACATATTTTCTTTGTACTTAAAAGAATGTGATGTTCTATGTACATGAAAATTCAGTTTAAATATAGCTAAAGCTATAATGAAAATCATCAAAGAAATGTAAAGTTCCTGTCAGAGTCACCGTTAAGATAAAAATCATACTAATGCTAATAAGCTAGAATGTCATTTCACAGTAGAGTAAGTAAAATGGAAGAGTTTTTAATCCAATTTACATTTGAGAGAACATGTGCTAAATCTGCTCTTAAAACTTGGCCCATTCCCACTCAAAATGCTTACAAGTCTGTTATAAATTGTCTCAACACCACATTCCCTGTTTTAGTTTGTGTAACTACAGGGTCTGGATAAAGTCTAGGCAGGATTTTCCAGTCCTGAGTCTACCCGAATCTGGGAAACAGAAGTTTTCAAGGAAGCTTTCCCCAGATCAGCTTCTGGGCCATGAAAACCAGCCCTCTCCCCACATGCTCATTCTTACATTTGGATATCTCCTTTTTAGGAGATTCTGCATCCTCTCATTAGACGATGCAACAGGAAAGCTGAAAACACAGCAAAAGTATGGGTTTTTTTTAATTATAGTCATCTGGTTTAGTGTGAATATCTCTTCTGGACAACATCACAATCTTGCTTTAGATTAGATGAGATTAGATGAATTGAGCTCATGACATAAAATGAAGTTCCTGAGTTGAAAATGGAAAGGAATTATCAAAGGAATTTGTAATTTGACAGAGATGTATTTCACCATGGCATTTCTTCCTGTACTCCACTCACTTTGGGCCAGGATTTTGCACCATATGCTGCAAATGCTGTTTCCAAATTTCTGGCTGTTGGACATCAAAGTATTAAGATTACTGATAATACGAGTAGACATTTAATTATCCTACCACACATATTGAAGGATGTGATCTTGAAAGAAAGAAAGGACAACACATAGGCACTCTCTGAATAGTTTCTTCTTTAGTAACTTCATTAAATGCAAATAGGACTTTGGGGAGGATGTTCATCAGTGTAAGTAAAGTTATGACAATATGGTCTAAATGAAATTGTGCAAAAGTGTGCTACAGCAGTTGAAGAATAATGAGATGCACTCTTAGTTTAAGTCCCTTAGTTTTCTTTAACCATATTTTAACCTGAGCATATTTTTAACAGTTAGAGAAGCTGTGCTTAAAAAAAAAAACAACAAAACACCATAAAACAAATACCTTGCATATAATTCCCTAGTTTAGCAGTATGATTTCTTCAGACATGCATATAGCCTCCTCTTTCTGCAAAGCTAACTGAATAGGGAAAAGAGGCAGTAACCTGGTTTATTCTGGAAACAGCAGGTAGTTTGATCTATTTTTACTGCAGATCATTTCCCAGGACACTGTAATTCTTATATTTTTAATCAAATGTGTGAATCGAAGACTGTGGTGTGACCTTTGGAAAAGACACTGCAGGACATCGGCTGAAGCTGCGAATAGTTTAAGCACAAACAGGAAGTTGACTTGGTTGTTCTGTAACAAAGGACTGCAGTAATTTATGGAGTAGGAGTTGCAGTTTCAAAACATTTTTAATTGCTACATTTGATTTGCTATGCAGTATTGTATGACAACAGCTAAGAATGAAATGTCATTGCCCATGCTCCAGCATAAAATTATACAGTGTGAAAGCGAAGAACTCTGTTGATTCCAGCTTTTCTTTTTCTAAGTCATTCAGATTTGCTTGAATTACCTTCAGGTTAAATAGGAAATGAAGAGGTCCTCAGTCTTGCAAAGCCTTTAAGTAGATGCATAACTTTGTTCTTATTAAGTTTACTTACGATGAAAAGAAATTTAATATTTAGGGGAAATAAAAAGGGAAGGGATTTCACCATGACCTACGTACCTGAGATAACTCTCCTTGATAAATGGGTCACTCTCAGGATGAAAATGTATTAATACCTGCTCTCTTTATTTTCAGTTCATTATCATGGTAACTTAGGCCTATGAAAAATTCCAGAAGTTTCACTTACAAGAATGAAGTTACACAGATATTTAGGAGTACAAAACTTTTCTAACTTGAAGACAATAATCCCCAGCTATCATATTTTATAAGGAATTACTTAAGAAAAAAATCAGAATTATAATTATGTGTTCAAGATCACACCATAAGTTTATGGAAGATACATAGACATATTTCCACAGTATACCTTTCGAAATTTCTCACTTTTTTACTTAATTGGAGGACAATATACCACATCAGTAGGTGCATGCTGCTTCTTGACGATGTCTGTGATATATACTGTGGGCATCCAACTCTTCCCATAGACCAAGAGAACGAAATGTGAATAATCTGTGAGCAAACTCATGAGTTATTTCCAGAGACAACCACTGATCAACAATGGGATCAAAATTGTGTCATTCAGTTGGTCATTTTTGTGCAGCTGATAAAAGGTTATGCTATTAACAACAAAGGACTGATTCTGTCCTGAAATATAAAGTTATCATTTTCTTAAATGAGATAGAAATCTTGAAGATAAGAGTCATTAATTATAGAGAAGATTACTTCTGTGTTGCTATACAAACTTTTAATTTCCTTCATCAACCAGGACCTACATTTCGAAAGGATCACCAGAAAATATATGTGAATATCAAATGTGTTGGGATTTATGCACTTATGCATACCTTTAATTCTCAAATTTCCCTGAGGAGTGCAGCACTTTCCTGAATCAAAGTTGTCTTTCCTTGTTTTTCCTGATGCCTTTTACAAAGACAGACTTTTGCTTTATTGTTAAAGTTTGGTCCCATATTATCAGTGAGTAAACAAGAGCTTAGGGAAGAAGGTTTACCAGTGGGAACCTTTGTCTTGTAACACTGTAGGTAGCAGAAGAAGGTTTTATCACTATGTAGAAACTGCTTAGCTTTCAAGAGACAAAATTTGCTCAGAATGTATTATTCAGAGTTAAAGATCCTTTTCACAGATATTCAAATAACATTTAAATAAAAAAGTTCCAGTTAATTTATCTTTTCATTTTTTCTTTTGTACTATGTTTTAAAATTCATTGTAAATATAGAGCTTTACCTGTCATTATTTTGCAACTAATAAAACTGGAAAACTCTATATTTTCATTATGGTGTACTCTGTTATATTATCTCTGTAATCAAAACATCTAGTTTCATAAATATCTGTTTAAAACTTTTAAAGTCTGTTAATAATGCTGTAAGTTATTTGCTGACAGTAGTATCAACATGAAGCGTCTTATAGGGCATCTTTTATGTAAAAATTCTGTAACAGTGACAAGAAGCTCATGTGACATGCTTGTGTCAACTTTTTCATACATTTTTCAAACTTGGAGAGAGGATTTTTAGTTGTTTCTCCCATACTTGATCTTGAGGACAGAACTGGAAGCCGTATTAGAAACTTTTACTCTCTGCGAGGAGAAAAAGAGTGAAGAAAACTGACGGCTGGAAAAATGAGATGAACTACTTGGTAATTTTCATCTTGTAAATAATTGTCATGTTGCTGAGAAAAGCTTTTTCTCCACATGAATAAGTACAAAACAATGTACCTGCATTTTTATTCCCACAGAAAAGTCACAGTAATAATTGCGTATACTGTCAATAGCCAGGATTCTCATTTTCAAAATCCTGACTGCAGTGAGAATTCTAATAAAAGAAGGAAAATAAAGAAAGAAATGTGAAATACAGACCCAAGCCTGTGATTGTCCCTTGTTTTTAAAGAGATCACTGCCAAGTCAGTTTTATTGCACTTTTGTGCAGTGTTGCTGTTGAAATGAAATTGTGATGATTTGTGAATTAAGTCTGTTTCTCAAAAATTGTATGGAAATACAGAAATGAGAGTTTGTAGAACAAGCTTTCATAAGCTGAGAGCTACTCCACCTGTAAAATGCATACTGAGTGTCGTGGGGCTTAGTCAGTCCTCATCACAGTGAGCATTTTTTTTGTTGTTCTTTTTTGGCTTGAATTGTTCAAAATCAGAAAGCAGAGGATTTAATTAAAGTATCAGACTTGGGAAAGAACAATAATCTTGCATAAGAGATTTCCAGGATGAGTTTGAAATGCCTTCCTACCATTACAGTCAGATCCAATTGCTTCAGAACCTTATTGTTCCATGCGTATCTTAGTTTCTGTTTTTTCTTTCCTTCACTTCTTCTTGGTCATCTTTTTCTGTCCTGAATTCTTGCTCTCTCACTAAAGCACTCTGAGATACTGGGCAAGCAGTCAGGATTGATCAATCAGAACGAAAGATCTCTTCAGAAATGCCATCTATACTTTCATTACTGAATTCTGCAAAGGTGTGTCATTGAAAAACAAGGCAAGGTCTACCTAAATGAAAAGGCTGCTTTTGGTGGCTACTGAGCTACTTTAGAGTAAATTATGATAGTGCTATCAAGAACCAAGTTTATGTTACTTAATCCTATAAAAATAGTAAAGATCACATAATAAGAAAAGGTAAATGTATCAGAGTTGGCTGGACACTTTCTCGTCAAAAAGAATTTCTAATGAATTTCATTTTCAGGGAACTGATTTGTCAAAGTCTGAAAGACCCAGCCGAGCTGCTGTTGAACACTGGACTTCAGAATCCACAGGTTTGGGAGAGGTTCACTAAACTTGATAACAACAGCCTCAAACAATCCAGAGCTTCCTATCAGTCTTCTGCAGTCAGAAGACTTCAAACCCTAAGGATCTTTGCTGGAGCAGAGGTTCTTGAGTTACTCTCCTGACTCTGCAGTAGCAATGTCTGAAGTCCAAAGTGCCTCTCTTTGAGGTGTGGATTTCCTATAGCCAGACTGTTCCCTGACTCTGAAACACTCAACTGTAACTTGCCAAAACCTCTGACAATCTGTTAAAGTTCATTTAACATTTTTTGGAAGAAAGGAGAGACTGGGGATACCTGAAAAGGGTAAGTTTGAGATTGATTTTAGAGAACAAAACCAACAAAGTCTGATTATTTTTTAAATAAGGAAATAAATAACAATAACAATAAAACAACAACAAAACAAGGAACCAGAAGGAAAACCAAACACCACACACAAAAAAAACCCCAAATACTGAAAACTATGGAACATTTTTTTTTATTATAACTTGAGATACATTTTGTTTAAAAAAAAATGAAATGTCTCACTGAACAGAAATTTTATATTTCAACCGTTTCAGAAAGATAGAATTCACAAAGGAATTAGGCTCTTTATGAATAACAGTGTGTGACTAAGAAAAGACAGGACTACTTCTGTGTGCAGTCAGATCTACCGCATTAAGTCCTCGAGTACCTCCCATCACAGCTGGGTACTACTGATTTGTTAGACACTATAGAATTTGAAAAGATTACTTTAAGATATCTCGCAACAATTACCTGGTCCATCCGGTCCCTTAGTGAAATACCTTTTCAAAGAATACTCCATCTCTATCTCTCCTACTGTTTCTAAATGTGTTGTTTATATTAAGAAATGTATAATACTGACATTTAGCATTTGGCAGTGAAATATAATATTATTTAGGTTAATTACCCTTCCTACACACAGTGACAAGTACTATAAGATATAGTCTATAGAACAACTGGGACATTTTTGTGTGAGATTTCAAAAGCCTAAATCTCCTAAGAGTAATGTGAACAACACTTAGTGTGGGAAATGCTTTATGACAGTATAGAACGATGTGTTTAATTAAGTGCTGTGTACATATACTGTACAGTCCCTCAGCCCCATTATAGCCTGTTCCTCATTACCGACTGTGCTTTGTACATAAGGAGATATTCAACATTTGCAAAAAAACTTCAAGCGGTCAGTGCTTTATGGACTGGATCCAGCTCCATTGAAATAATTGGAGTGGCTTCCATTGACTTCAACAGGATTTGGATCATGGCCCTCAGTAAGTAATTTCAGTTCAGCAAACCTGCACAGATTGAAGAAAGGTTCTTGAGGCATGTTAAAGTCCCAACAGCTGAAGACTTGTTAAGAAAGCTTTTTGAATGACTCTAAATAAATAAAGAGCCTGACTGTGTGATCGTTTCTTGAACAAAAATCCCAAATTTAGTCAAGCAGGGAGGCCAACAAAAGAAGGAAAAGGTAAATATTGAAATACGCAGTGGAATAAGTCATGTTGCTAACTTTTATTTTGTTTTGCATTTTTACATAACACATGGTTTCTAGGCTTATGTTAAAAAAGAAATGTAGAAACTGAAAGCACCTACTGAAGGTTGAGTCTCCTCACTGTGTGGTTTTAGAAACAGGAATGACAGGAGGTAGCCAATCCAAAACTGCAGCCCTCAGGCAGAAGTGAGAGAGAAACAGTCACAGTTCGTATTTTCTGAGCGTCTCACGTAAGTCTTCCTTTCCCTCACTGTCTGCCCCTTTCTCATGTGACTCCTTCATGTTTATTTTGACTCTTTTCTTTCTGCACCTAGCAAATACAAGTGATTTTCAAGCTAAACAAGACAATATTAAAAAGTTACTACATGATTAGCTTTTCTGTTTAGCTTCTTTTTTACCCTTAGAAATATACAAATGCATTCGACGCATTTCCTTTTACTGACTCCCTTTGTATTCCAAAGTAGATACTGGGGTAAAGTCAAGTGACACACAGTTTTACACCAGCCATTTGTAGTAACTCGAAGTGTGCCATGTGATCCAAACCCATTCCTTGAACTGCTTTCTTCCTTTGACTTCATTTATCTTGTTTTATTGTCAAGTAGGTCTATGAAAGAGAGAAAACAACTGCTAAATGTTCTAAGAAAAACAGTCTATTTTTTATGTGATGACAATCTCATTTTGAATCACGATTACTCTCTTTTGAACAAGGAACAGCAAGAAAGGTAGAGATATTAAAAGTCTTTCTTATCAGAAATACCTAAATGAGATAGCACACTACAAAGTGATTAAATATAAGACTGTTACTCTAAATCTAAATCTTTAAAAGCTAGAATAAAGACTCAGTACTGAAGCACTTGACTGGAAAACCTAAACAATTATTCACTGGTTGACATGATGGTAGAAATGTATCTTTTTAAACATAATGTCTGAATTAGAATTTTTCCATATTAGAGTTAAAGGAAGAAATATACAACCATCTCAATCTTCCCACAGATTTGTTTTTTAGGGATTACATTTTCACAGAAAATATTTACAATGTGTAGGACATAACATCCCTAATAATGGTGGAGACTAATTGACAGCTCTTTGAATTTCTACTTAGAAGAATAATGAGATCTGATCTATCCACTAGACACCAACTTCCCTAAAAATCAAGTAAGTAGAGAGTGGCATTTCAGAAGAATGTTACATGAATCCTATATATTAACTTATCTGGAATTAGTCAAGTGATGCTATGCACAGAACTGTCTAACCTGCCTGATGTAATATAAAACTGGTTCTTTCAGTTTGATGTTGGTTTTTTCAGTTGGTTGTTTGGGGTTTTTTTTGTCTTTTTTTTTTTTTTTTAATCTGACATTGTAGATATTGTCAGCACTGTACAGAACAGGTCTAGAGCCCCATGGGTTTTATGGCTGTCCTCCATGCTTTCCTTTCATCAGAAATATATTCTCCAGGGATACAAATTAAATTTAGTTTCGCTGAAGGATGACATGAATTAGGAGAGATAGATCTCCTTGTCATCCCTTATTGCAGACATTATTGCTCTCTCTCCACCTCTTGTTCTCCCTGTCACCATGTTAAGTCATGCTACTTGTCATAGGCAAAGGGAAGATAGGTGCCCAGCATGGGATGAAGCAGATGACTACCCCCCTTACTTGGTCATTCTCAAGGCCAATGCAAAACATGCTGCCAATACCTCTCTTTATGTCTTTTATCTGGCTTACCTGAACCTCCAGCCTGACCTTACTGACACGTGTTATACTCATGTGGTGAGGGGCTACTGTCCCCTTAGGGATAGGATACAAGTGTATTTTGGTGGAAGCAGAGGAAGAAGGTGAGGAGTTAATAATTAATCATAGGATCATAGAATCATAGAATGGTTTGGTTTGGAAGGGTCCTTCAAAGCTCACTCAGTCCAGCCCCCCTGCAATGAGGAGGGACGTCTTGAACCAGATCAGGATGCTCAGAACCCCGTCCAGCCTGGCCTTGAATGTCTCCAGGGATGGGGCATCCACCACCTCTCTGGGCAACCTGGGCCAGTGTTTCACCACCCTCAGTGTAAAAAATTTCTTCCTCATGTCTGGCCTGAATCTCCTCTCCTTTAGTTTAAAACTGTTACTTCTTATCTCGTCATAACAGGCCCTGCTAAAAAATCTGTTCCCATTTTTCTTACAGGTCCCTTTTAAGTACTGAAAGGCTGCAATAAATCTCCCTGTAGCCTTCTGCTCCCCAGGCTGAACAACCACAACTCTCTCAGCCTGTCCTCAGAGCAGGTTGTTCCATCCCTCTGATCATCTTGGTGGCGTCCTGTGGACCCCCTCCAACAGGTCCATATCTGTCCTACGCTTAGGGCTCCAGAGATGGGCTCAATACTCGAGTCTCACCAGATTGGAGCAGAGGGCCAGAATAATTTCCCTCAACCTGCTGGACATGCTCCTTTTGATGCAGCCCAAGATATGATTTGCCTTCTGGGCTGCAAGCACACATCTCCAGCTCACGTTCAATTTTTCATCCACCAGTACCTCCAAGTCCTTCTCTATAGGGTTGCTCTCAATCCCTTCATTCTCTCAGCCTATATTGATACTGGGTGCTGCCCTGACCCAGGTGCAGAGCTGTGTACTTGACCTTGTTGAACCTAATGAGGTTCATGTGGGCACAAAGATGATTTGGGCAGTAAGTCAAAAAAACAGACTTGCTGTAACATACAGAAATATATTCCTGGTGGTGAGTGTAAAATAACTTCTTGTTCTCAAACCTAAACACGTGACATTTGCCTCTCAGAGATGGACTGAGACTCACAAAGACCTCCAGGCCATGATCAGCTGCCATCCAAGGATGTTCTGACCTCTCCATTCCTGCTGGGACCAGCATGTTCCATGTGCTCAGGATGTGGAAGAACAAACACAGGGATCAAGCCAAATGGATCATACAGAAGAGCTGGCAGACCTTGCACAATTCACAGAGACACGAATCAAACATAGATATCTTATTTTGTTCAAGGACTTCTTTTAAGTGAAATTAGTGTGAAGTACTCTGGAAGCTTCTCCCTCCCCATAGCACTGCAAGGGTGCTTCAAAGGATGCATGGAGTACTGCATGGTTTGGCTGCAATGTTTGTCTTAGGTACACTGTACCAGAACTGCATGGACAACATATTGGAATTGTTATTTCATTCAGGCTGCAGCAAATAAATCTATGGTCTCCATCATTCAAAATAACAAAAAGCCAACAAAACTTCTTATTGTTTCCAAAAGTAAATAAAACTAACATGTAAATAATGAAATCAGTTCAAACAAGGAAGCCTCCTGATACTTGGAAGATGATTCTGATTGCTTGATAAATTAGAAGAACAATGATGAGAAAGCAATGGAGCTACAGTGACATGCCAAAACTGAACAAGTGAATAAAAGGATGAGAAGAGAGGATATTAGGCCAGTTGCCATACTTGGCAGTGATAGTTTGACGGTACTCCTGGGAGAACAACAAACCAGAAAGGAATAACATTTTTCATTTCAGCTGCCAGGCTTACAATATTTTAGGAGCTCAGAATTTGTGGTGACGATTTGTATTTCTGCGCTTCTGATCCTGAGAAATCAGAGAAGAAAAGATGGACTAAGTGGAGAAGAGACACACAGAGGAAGACTGGAAAACGAGCATTTCCTCCGTCGGCTTTGGCTGAGTCCTGAAATCTGGTTACAACATGAGACTTGTGCCCTTGTTGTAACTCTCAGCCTTGTCCCTCCTCATCTTTGTTTTGTCTTTCTGCCCCCTCCCCTTTTCTGTTTAGATAGAATCTGACTTAGCTTGGCCAAGCCTGTTTATTTATTTATTATGATGTTTTCTTTATTTTCTTCTTTTTCTTCTTTTTCTCACCATTGTTTGTTTGATTATTTTCTTCATTTTGTTTTGTTTTGTTAACCCTGTGACCAGAAAGGCAGCTAAGAGTAATATCTTAAAGAGTTTGACATTGGTTCAAGCTTGCCACATCTTGGAGTGGCTGATAAGACTATGTGCTGTACTTGTCTTTCTCCAGCAGCAAGGTTACAAATCAGAGTCAACAGCACAAGCAGAAGATTTTTTTTCTCTGTTGGCTATTTTCCCCACTCTCTTTGTGTATGTGCTTGTCATGTTTTGTTTACAAGGGAGCAGGCCTAGATTCCAATAAAACAGACAACAAATACAGCTCCAGCCCATCTCAGCTACTTTTTCTTTTCTTTTTCTTTCCCTAAGAGAGAGTTAATATCATCTTCATACTGAATAAAAATATACTATGAACCAGGGAATTTTCCTCATAAAAATGCTCTGCAGCTAAAAGGGAAATAATGGATGCTGTTAAAATGAAAGTGTCCTTGAATACTTTACATAACAAACACTTTGTCTGCTTGTCTTCTGTATCTTTCATAAAATATTTTGAAGATTTAATAGTAATCATTTGCTGTAATACTCAGTTTGCCACTTATCTATGCACCCAGTGCCATGGAGCTTACAGCCATTCTGAGCTCTGCAATAAGAAAATCATGGCAGAACCTTTGCCCCTGAGCCTCTGTGCTCCAAAATGCAAGCAATTCACAGAACGCATGCAATGTCACCCTGCACATCCTGTGCAAGGTGTTTTGGGGATTGCACTGTAGGAAGAACTGTTTCAAAATGTATTTAGTGCATATATGTAAATTTTGCAATCTTGATGCGTGCACATTTCCATCCTCTCAGGGAAGAAACATACAGATCCTTCATCTCCTTCTGGTGTAGCTGTTACAGCTTAACACTGTTCTTTAAACAAATTATTATCTCCTCTCAACAAGGACTTGTGTGGCTGAGCAAATCCCAGTACAGTGGCATTTCATTGGCTAGAACGTTTGTCATGCATCACTGGTGTCTATGGTGTTTCAATTCAAAGGTTCGCATTATCTTTAATGACATAATAGTAAAGCGTTCGTCGGAATGAAGGGAAGTGAAATGTGAGGCTCTATCGCCGCCTCTTCTGACAGTGTGAAGTTTGCCTACTGTGCAAAAATACAGGTTATCAGCTCAAACCTGAAATAGAAAATGCAGATATTTAAGAAAATGTATAATTTATACACAGAAGCTGCTGGAGAAACAGGAGAAAAAACCCACAGTGCTGCTTTTCTTTTGTCTAAGAGATGTAGAGTATAATGACATTTCTTCATCTTCTATTTTTTGAAAGGGCAATAGAAACCTACACAACTTTGACTCATCTTTGAAGAAGTTTTCGGTGCTGAAACTCTTCTATCAGAATATCTTTCTCACAGAAGAGACTACTTTGTCCTTTGCAGAAGGGCTAGCACCACAAATGAGTAGTACATAAGCCAAAAGAGCTGAAAAGCAGTAATTTGCTATTTTGACACTTTTCTGTTTAGAGTTGCATAAAACCTGCTCTAGTGTGTAAAAACACTCCAATATAGGCCTTTATAGTCTAGTATCCTGTCTCTAGTAATGGCCAAAACTGAATACAGAAAATAATCTTAGGACGTGATTCACACACACAGACACACACATATGTATATATGCAACGTCTGTGAAAATTCCCACATCTGGCATTCTACATGGGTGATGATCTGCAGCTCAAGGCCTTTCACAGCCAAGAGTGATATCTTTCATCAAAGTATTTGACTGAAAGAAACAGTAGCTGGGCATTAATGAAGTGAGGAGTAGAAATAAGAGGCAATGCTGGTCTATCATACATGCAAATATGAAAGGGAATTAAGACTAATTACAACAAAATTGTAGTGTAGTTATAGAAGTGAGTGTTTTTCTAGGGCACTTTCTCCCAGGGCTTGTGGGCAGGCAAAACCACCCATCAGTTCTTCACTACAGGAAATAGGAAAATTACATCTGATGGCAAGGATGTTCACAGGTGCTATTGGGCTCTATATTTCTTTTATTCTGTGTTGGAGAGAAAGATAGAGGAACACGTGACTATGCAATGTCTTGAATCAGATGCCAGGAAGAATTCATTTTTTACACACTGCTCCCTTGGCCTTTTTAAATTGGGAAGGGATCCCAGAGGTACCCAGCCATGTAACCTACAACAGAGAAATTGTTACGAGCCCCAAGACAAAGCTTAAAGCACAAGATGTGGAGATGAACTCGTTTCCTTCCATACCCGCAGGCCCATTTCTGAGTCAAGTTGCACTTCTGTAAGCAGGAGCTGTAAAGGATTCAAGGCACGCAAACTGCCATCTCAACTGCTTATAGCAACACTCAGAAATTTGGAAGCAGGTATCCATGCCCGAGGACACTAGTCTTACAAGGATTGCCTCCTAGCCTTTCCAGGATTGCCTCCTTTGCCATCATCTCTGTTCCTGTGAGAACAAATCAGCAAGACGAACACACGTGCTTACATTAAGAAATCTGTCTGATTTTAAAATAAGCGAAGTGTGCATGAAGCTAGAAATTTACCTTTCAATTTGAATTGAATAAGCTATATTAAAAAAAGCTGTAATAGCTTTTCATGGATAGTAGACTGTTTTCCTTTGTTCTGTGTTAAACAGGAAGACAAACAGATATATCACAATTCTGGGCTTAACAGGAAGTTCCTTTTTGGAATCTGCAATTCCATGTGAAGTCCTCCCTTCACCAGCTCTTGACCTAGGGGAACGCAGGGACCACTCAGTTCACTGAGCTGATTTAAGAGCCGCTCTGAAAACAAGAGAAATCTTTTCAGAGGTTACAAAAAGGGAAATCTTACATCATTGGGCTGTGGTGTGCTGGTTCTTCAGAAGTACTAGTGCTCTTTGGGGGCCTTATGGTGAAGGCTTCTCCCTGAAGAAGAAGAATACAAACTAAGCATATTTTGGCTCATAACAGCACAAGGTCTGCCTACTGTGTTAAACATGGGTTACTCATCCAAACTCAAAATAGAAAATCATGATATTTTGGAAAATATATAATTTATACACAAAGGATGGGTTTAAAAAATGTGATGTTTCCCGTATCTAACTAGAATCTAATTATCCTAAAAAAAATTTGGCAGCATCAAGCAACCCAGCTGTGAGTAGTCTGTGACTCATTTTTGTAACACAGAGGATGCTTGTCTGGTGTGTTTTCCATTCAGAAGGCAATTTATTTTATGATTGTCCAGGATTATCACAGGTCAAAGCATGGTGCTCGAAGACATGAACCTGATTTTTTTCTTTTAATTACTTTTTGTAAGGATCTTTTATTTTTTTTCTTTTTTTTTTTCAGAAGCCACATACAAATTAATTTGAAATGCAATATAACCAAATACAGAATTACATTGATTCTTAAAGGCAATGTGGATTCTTTGTGCCCTGGTTTAACTGCTCTTAGAAATATGCATTAAATTATAAGTTCCATATGATGAATTTAGATTGACAGTAAAGAACTGAAGCTCTATTTTATTATGGTCAGTTCTTCAGTTCAGTTTCTGTTTGAAAGACTAAGAAACCAGACTGCTCAGATTTTAGTTGAAGGATCCAACCTGTAATTTTACACATACACACATAAATCTTCATATGTGGAGACCCCCATTTTGAAATCTATCAAACTTGTCAGGGTTGTCTGTCTCCATGGCACCTTTCTCTTGAAAAAAAGACAACAAGAGAACACAGAGATTATAATCTTCCCTTCATTACTGATTTCATTGCAAATTTAGTGCTTACAAGCAAGATATAGACATAATGGTGGAATTAAGTTTATTGTTTAGCCACATGTGATATATGTGCAATTATAATTCAAATCTCTAAAAGTATAAATGCTTGTAAACCTGACCATCAAGAGCCCTCTCTGTAAATGGGTTTCTCTGGCACTTTGGCAGTTGAGTACTGCTGAGTTCTGTTTATTAAGATGGTTGGTGTGATGTGTGCCTTATCTTCTACCAAGTAGGCAGAGACAAATAATTCTATTTATTTAGGTTACTACCCAACCATAATGTAACAAAGACTTTCAGTCAGTGGTTAAGGATTCAGAACACTGAATTAAATTTTAAAAAACTCTATTATGAGGGATACACTGAGCCATTTCTTGTACTTTTTTTTTTTTTTTTTTTAAAGATAGTAGAAAAGTAGACTACTTGAACAATTTACTTTCTGAAAGCATCTTGGGCAAAAGTGGCAATGTATAAATTGTACAATATATTTTAATATATAAAGCATGCACATAGCCATCCCATTTTTTGTTACTTCAGTTTTTTGTCCTTTTCCTTTTTTTTTTTTTTTTTTTTCCCTCCATTTACAGGTTGAAAAAGTGGAATGAAAAAGAGAAGAAAAGCGATGGAGCTGAGAAAAAAGAATGAACTGGAAGAACACTACTTTTTGTTTACCATTTCCATTAAAAAAAAAAAAGGTAAAATGAAATGGAAGCATTTTCAACCTCAAATGATGGTAATTTTTCAACAAAATGGATACACTCAACAATCCACCAACTCAAGAAATGCCTCTAGCTCTGTATCTGTATTGTTATTGGATTTTATTCAGATGTTGCCATGCTCCACTGAGTAAAATTGCTGTCCAGTTCTGCAGTTTTAGGAAATCAGTGAATAGCAGGGAGAAAGGAGAGCAGAAAACTCCCCAAAATAGAAAATATGCATCATAACATACACTTATTTTAAAAGACTAGTCAGGGAAAACTGGGGAAAGTTGAAAAATTTGCCCAATAACCTCTTAAAAATTACAATGTTATGATTTCATCAAAAAATGAAAAATAATAAGCTACACTATTAGAAGTAAAGATATGTATTCACGCTTGGCTACTTATCTAAGCATTCCCCTCATATTTCATAATTGGCTAAGGACAATGTATTTTAGAAATATCCATCTGCAATAAAAAAAGAAAAACATTGCGTTCTTTCAAAATCCAAAATTGCTAACATACTTTTTTTTTTTTAAAATTCCATTCCTAGTCTCTTCTGTACAGTACTCTTCAGCACAGTTTATATTCACCTAATGGAAATAGCTGTTAGCTAAAATAAATATTTTAGAATTGCATTATCATAACGCATTCATATAGTTACCAGAGGAACTGGGTTCTAGACCAAGTTTCAAAGTTGGAATGAAAACTCCCTGAATTAACTATTTTTTGGAAGACACTTGATATTATGTTCCTGATTTGCCCTCTGGCGTAGCTGCACAGGCCAGAAAACAAATAGCACAGTGAATGGTAAGGTATTCTTTGGTTTTGTGCTACATTTATATAATCCTATTACCTTTGAAGCTTTCTGGCATAAAAACCAAAATTGGTTATTTATTTATTACCTCATAAATTTAAAGACTACTGTAGTTCTGAAATGCTAAAATACTTGGGCTGATTAAACAACCAATGTGTGCTGGTGACACATTCTCCCATATTCATTAAAGTCTCACTTCTCCCGTGTGTCTGTCTCATCTGTATCGAATGGCCAAATCCTGTCCCTTTACTTGAATTAAGATTATAATCTTTTGGTGGCATGTTTTTGTTATATATTTTTACAATACCTACAACAATACAGCTTTAATTTTCCATGTGTTGCTGGAGTGCAAATAAATGACAATACTCCTTATTACACCCATTTGGGGGAAAAAAAAAAAAAAAAAAGAAAAAAAAAAAGAGAAAAATAAAGGCAAAGCTATGTTAGTATGATACAATACAAAGTTTATGTTTCCCTCTCGAAATAACATTCTCAGAATAAAAACAACTCTAGACTCAGTGATCCAGGGAGTCAGTCTGTAACATGTTTTAACTGTGATTCCAGGCTGCAGATAAAAGGTTATAAATAATGTAGGCATGTACTGCCTGTTGGTTTAGACATCTTTATCAACATGGCTTTCTAAACACAATCAGACAAACAAAACCAACCAACGAACAACAACAAAAACAAAACAAAAAACAAACCTACAAACAACAATGAAAAATAAAACCCCCAAAACCAAACAAATGAAAACTTGGGGAAAACTTTTCTGTACAGGAAATGTTTCCTTAAAAATTCATTGGTGATGATTTCACCATGCACAAAACTCATGTGGAATTTTAAAAAGTGTCTCACTATGGATGGGAAAGCATACAATTATCAGGGAGTTGATTCTTTCTATGTTCCTCTATGGAGTCGGTTGTGTTCAAAATCTTGTGTATGGGCAAAGAAGAAACACTCTTTATTCATAAAGCAAATAATTTATTGATTGTACAAAAGAAATCTTAATGGTCTTATCCAGGAATTAGTTGTAATTCAGATATAATTATTACATAAAAAGAAAGAACACTTTTATGCTGAAAAGTCTCAGTAATAATAATAATGAAGTTAATACTGTTATACACACACTTCTCAGTTTCCATCCCTTTTCCTGGAGTTATGCTCAGTCTTCCCCTTCTTCCACAGGATCCTTAGCTCTGTGACTAGTATCCACTTGGGGTTATTTTTATAGGTTTGCTAGCACACTTGTATACCTTGCTTTTTCTTCATTGGTCTGCAATTCCATATTACACCTGAATTTATTATATATGGTGTCAATGATGTATGCTAGTTAGTATTTTTCTTTTTTTTACTCCTAAGACGAATGTGGTCCAGCTGCAGGTCTGCCTTTCTTTAATTAACCATTGGTGAGTTGTTTATAACAGTGTGATTTCTAGTGCCAAACTTCTGCCAAGTCTTATCATCCCATGCTGTTCCACTTCTGCACTGTATCCTGTGTCTTCACTACTCAAAGCCTCTGCTATCATACTAGGTCTATATTTCTCTACAGACACTGTTACAGTCAGAAGTACCTCATTCTTCACATCAAAGCTACTTGTTACTCATATCCGTACGAAAATATGATTGTACCATACAATGACAAGAAAAGCAAAAACTAAACAAATTAGCCATAGCCACTTGGTCAGGAGAAAATCTGCTGTTCCATTGATAAGTTAATATAACATCATCCTGACAGGTCCTGAGACCTTGCAAATTCAGTGGAAAGCCTGTGGCTGTTATTACCAAAACCAATACTGGACTTCTGAGTCACAGGTTTCCAGGGCTTTCAGCATCCAGTCTGCACATCTAAGTGCTCTTGGTCTGTTTTGCCTTTATCATACCCCCATGAAATAGGAATGCATCGTTTTTCCATTATATTCCCTGCTGAAATGCTTTGTAGTTTATGTTACTTTCTAAAGGTTAAACACAAAGTTTTGTGAATTAAAATCTGGTATGATACACTCTAGTTGATTATCTTCCCATTTAAAATATATTCCCACATAAAATTAACTGAGAACTTCTCTGTCACCATACAGGCTGATTCTGAAATTTAACAATTAGCTATTCATTTTTAAGCTATGCTTTTCCTCTTTATTTTAACATTGCCTTAAATTTGACATGAAAGGTTTTAATGAAGGTGTGAATTACTTGGCAGTTAAATCTAGCATATGCTATAACACCTGTTAATTTCAACTGTTCATTTTAAGCTGTTACTTTATTCTTGGCATTTAGTCCGATTCACACTGTGATTCTTAGTTTGAAAGAAAAAAAAAAAAAAAGTCCAAACTGCTTATATATTCCCTTCTACAGGAACTTTTACTTAATATTTTGTATTTCTGACATTTTTTTTTACATTGTGCATTTGTAAGGAAAGAGTGTTAAAATCAGGATTGCAACTTGATGCCACAAAAGATTAAAATGCAAGATGACAAAACATGAAATTAATGATTTAAGATTTATCTGCAATTTTCCTAGGAAATCTTGAATAAACTCAAATCGTTGGAGCCTCCTTGCAGTCTCCATCCATTCAAATTTGTTTCAAACATAGGTCTTATTCTAATGTTTAGATATTGCTAACATAGAAATCTGATTTTTTGAGCTAAAATTATAATTTAAACAATAGATATGTGACCAAAATAAAGTATACAGAGTTTTATTTTTGTCTTAATATGATGGTGCGCATCATGCTCATTACAGTGTTAATCTGCATGGTGGTCAGCAGCAGCTGAATTAGTTGTGTTAAGAATTCCAGGACTGTTCTAGTCAGTATCAGTGGAACATTTAAAATAAGATAGTGATCCAATATTCAAAGCTGATTGATAAGGTTGCTTCAACTGCATTT